>NC_090835.1:108145200-108755200 GCF_028021215.1 Eschrichtius robustus | reverse complement strand
GAAGGCCTATAATCAAGAGAATTAAAAATAACAAATTTTGGCAAAAATGTAGAGACACTGATACAGAGTTTCCCATGGGGAAAATGAATCGGTCCAGGAGACGGATGGTGAGAATATTTGTACAACAATGTGAATGTAGTCAATGCCACAGAACTGTATACTCAAAATGGTTTAAATGGTAAATGTTACTTTTAATCACAATGAAAACAATGAATGAAGCACTGATGATACATGTTAGAACATGGATGAACACTGAGAACCTTCTAAGTCAAAGAGGTCATGCAGAAAAGGTCACCCAAATCATACTTAGCTCGTGTGTTTTAAATCCATAAAGGTTTTGAAAATGAGGGAAAGTCTCAATAATGGTTTCAGAAAAAGAAAACTGGATCAGAATGGGAAAAGACATTTCCATAGAGTTGCGGAGATGGTGAATGTTGAAGTGGGCCCGTGGATAGGATTATAAGGTGGAACCATAAAATTTCGTCTTTGGGTCTTTATGTTCTGGTTCCCTGGGAGAGGACCCCAGTATTGCATAAAACACACTGGAGTAGTTTATGTGAGGTGGTGTGTTTTGTACTGCTGCTTATAGTTTTTTTATACACTTGAAATTACTGGGGAGTGCATTACTTTTCAAAAGAACCAGGTCAAAACCATGCCCAAAAGAAGCAGAGAAGACATCAAACTTCATAATAGAGGCCAAACCTTAACCAGATGCGGTTCACCTAAAGTGGTGACGCTCATCATTCTTCTAGGGTCCACGTGTTAACAGGCACCGTGGGAAGATTATATTAGGAGCCACTGTGTCTTGGGTGCTGTGGATGACCTGGCTGTAGTAGAAACAGTGGGATTTCTGAATTCTAGTTTCCCACATCAAACCACCAAAACCCTGTTAGAACTAATAAACGAATTCAGTAAAGCTGCAGCGTAAAAAATCAGTACACAAAAATCACTTTTCTTTTTTTTTTTTATAAATTTTTAAAAAAATATTTATTTATCTTTGGCTGCATTGGGTCTTCGTTGCTGTGCACGGACTTTCTCTAGCTGCGACAAGCAAGGGCTACTCTTCGTTGCGGTGCACGGGCTTCTCATTGCGGTGGCTTCTCTTGTTGTGGAGCATGGGCTGTAAGACAGCAGGCTTCAGTAATTGTGGCACACGACCTCAGCAGTTGTCACTCGCAGTCTCCAGAGCACAGGCTCAGTAGTTGTGGCACACGGGCTTAGTTGTTCCAAAGCATGTGGGATCTTCCCAGACCAGGGCTCGAACCCGTGTTCCCTGTATTGGCAGGCAGATTCTTAACCACTGAGCCACAAAGGAAGCCCTAAAAATCACTTGTCTTTCTATACACTAATAATGTGCCATCAGAAAGAGAAATGAAGAAAACAATCCCATTTACAATTGCATCTAAAAAATACCTGGGAATAAATTGAACCAAGGATGTCAAAGCACACTGAAAACTGTAAAACACTGATAAAAGAAACTGAACAGACACAAATGAATGGAAAGCTATCCCGTGCTCATGGATGCAAAGAACACTGATAAAATGTCCATTCTACCAAAAGCAATGTTCAAATGCAAAGCAAGCCTGGTCAGAACTCCAATGGCATTCTTCACAGAAATATAGCAATCGTTCCTATCATTTGTGTGGAAACACAAAGACCCCTGAATAGCCAAAGGGAGTCTGAGAAAGGAGAACAGGCTGGAGGCATCTCCCTCCCTGACTTCACACTACATTACGAAGCTACAGTCACCAAAAAGTGTGCAATAGGCACAAAAACAGGCACGCAGAGCAGAGGAACAGGACAGAGACCCAAGAAATAAACCTACGGTTATGCGTAAGTTAATTTACAAGAAAAGAGCCAAGAACATACACTGGGGAAACAACAGTCCCCTCAATAAATGGTGCTGGCAAAACTGGACACCACACACCAAAGAACACTGCACTCTGTCTACACCACACAAAAACTGGCTAAAAACCCAGTGTTCCACATGAAGCCCTTCCTCTCCTGGGTCCTCTGAGGACAGACACCCTCAGCACTCAACTAGACACAAGAACCTTCTCCCCCACTTTTCCTCACCTTTTCCTTTAGCAGCGTCACCTCCCAGCAGGTCCAGAGGAGACCTCGCTCCTGTCAGCGTGAACCGGACCCCACAGTGTCCCAAAGCCCCAGTGGGTCCTGAGGAGACCCGGCTTCTGCTACATCCATTCTGCTGTGGAAATTCAAATTGAAATAGAGCCAAATGACCCATGAATTCTCCAAAATAGTTAAGGAGCAATTAACTAGAAACCGTAAGAAATGAAATGATTATAGACACGGACTTTACTTATTCTTTTTTAATATTTATTTATTTAGCTTCGCTGGGTCTTAGCTGTGTCACACGGGACCTTTTTATTTTTTAAGTTGCAGCATGCGAACTCTTAGTTGAGTCACGTGGGATCTAGTTCCCTGACCAGGTATGGAACCCAGGCCCCCTGCACTAGGAGCACAGAGCCTTAGCCACAGGACCACCAGGGAAGTCCCTAGACATGAACTTTAAAACTTATGCCAAATTCACACAAATTTATTCACAGTCATTTCAAATGCAAGTCTATGAAAATTACAGAGAAACATAGAAGAAAATCTACATGACCTTGGGTTTCGTCTATAGATCACGGGCTTTGAGTTTTAACATACAAGGTCAATCACAAAAGAAAAAAATATGGTGGACTTTATAAAATTAAAGATTTCTACTCTCAAAGACCTTATTCACAAAGACAAAATGAGGCAGGATATAAATGGTCTCCAGTCTACACATTTACAACTGGCCTCCGGTTCACACTTCCTGGGATGAGAAAAAAATGGGCTCCAGGCTGGACATTCATTACCAGCCCCCTGTTTACATTTCCTGAAGCAAGAGACAAACGGGCTCTAGGACTACATATTTATGACCGGACTTCTGTCTATATTTCGAGGTCTGCACCTCGATATGAAAACCAGCAACAGAAATAGGGTAAATAACCAGACATTGGACATTTTTATGGGAGGGACAGAGTGGGACTAAACCCTGTTAAAAGATCAAGAAGTCATATATTTCTCATCCTTGGGGCAAGGGAACATTGCACATGTGCAGAAAGGTTCCTTGGGGGTCAAAAAAGGAAGGGGCACCACCCCAAAATAGGTGATGCTAAGGTCGTCCCATAGGCCTCTGGGCTGTAATCCGTCTTGGAAAAAAGTTGCGCACGCATGTTGGGGAGGGTCCCAGGGCAGGGCAGGTGTGGAAAAAGAAAGCAGATAATTGGCCAGAGGTGAACAGAGACCTGGAAGAACTGCCCTATATAAGTGACTTAACCGCCTCTCTACTGCCCTCCTCCTCATTAGGCAGGGTGTCCACACCCTTTCTCTCCGGGTGTGCATCTCTGCCTTGCTTCTGTCTTAACTAAACAAACTGTTTCTCTGTGTGCTCTCCCACTTGTTGCTGTGCTATGTCTCTAATGATAAACTTTGTACCTGTTTTTACAGTTTTTACCTCTATGCGAAATGCATTTTTCACTGGGGGCAAGAGCTAGCAGGGGTGGTGGCTAGGATTCCTGGTTTTCATCCAGGCGACCCAGGTTCAATTCCTGGGCAGGGAATGAAGATCTCGCTTCATGCCACCACTCACTGCTGCCTCTCCAAGATAAAAAAGACAAGCCACAAACTGGGAGAAAAATACTTGTAAACCACATATCCAGTAAAGGACTTGGACTCAAAATGCACAAAGACCTCTAAAACAACCCCATTTTAAAAATGGGTAAGAGGCTTCCCTGGTGGCGCAGTGGTTGAGAATCTGCCTGCCAATGCAGGGGACACGGGTTCGAGCCCTGGTCTGGGAAGATCCCACATGCCACGGAGCAACTGGGCCCGTGAGCCACAATTACTGAGCCTGCGCGTCTGGAGCCTGTGCTCCGCAACAAGAGAGGCCGCGATGGTGAGAGGCCCATGCACCGCGATAAAGAGTGGTCCCCACTTGCCACAACTAGAGAAAGCCCTCGCACAGAAACGAAGACCCAACACAGTCATAAATAAATAAATAAATAAATAAATAAATAAATAAATAAATAAATAAATAAAAGAACGTGAATTTCTTTAAAAAAAAAAAAAATGGGTAAGGATTTGAACACACACCTGGCCAAAAAAGATATACAGATAATAAAAACCATACAAAAATTATACAAAAAATCATATACTATTAGGGATTTCCAAATTAAAATCGTGAGCCATCACAGCACACCTACTAGGATGGCTAAACTCCAACAAAACTATGGCAACACCAACTGCTGGAGGGTGAGGAGCAACCCCTCCTCATAGCTGGGGTGCAGGCACAGCCACGTGGCAAGACATTTCCACAGCTTTTTTCCACAACTAATCAAGCCTCCCCTTGGGGTCCAACAATTATGCGTCCAGTACGTAGGCAACTGCTTTGAAAATCTATGTCCAAAAGCAGACAAGGGTGCAATTATGCACAGCAGCACTATTCATACTGGCTAAAAACCTGAAGAAATCAGGATATCCTTCACTAGATGACTGCATAAGCAAAGTGGAGTGCATTCATGTCAAGGCGAGTAGAATATACCACGCCAATATATGTCTCTCTGGCATAAGGAGTATTTCAGTCTCATTCAAAAAAAGATAGAAAAAACTGAGACTGACCTTTTATGAACGACATTTATAAGCAAATCTCCATTTGTAACGGCGTGTCCCTCTTTGCACCAGAAATACAAGGATGATTAAATCTCAAGTCACTCTTATCAACGGAGAAGTCCCGACTTCAATCTGCATTCAATACTTTGGTTACTGTGATTTGCATGATAACCTGCCACTATTGGCTTCCCCCCTTCCCCAAGGTTATCTGAAGATGGTATTTGGTATTTAAGGTGATGGCTTTGGCCATTTCAGGGACTGACTCAATTTTTCTGGGTAGCTCCCCTGTATACAGGAGGTATACATGCTGTTAAACTTCTGTTTTTCTCCTGTTGATCTGGCTTCTATTAGACGGCGGGGGTGGGGCTCAACCAAGAACCTAGAAGGACAGAGTGAAAATTCTTTTTCCTCCCATACACATGCAATGGAACACTACTCAGCAGCAGAAAGGAATGCACCATCAACCCATGGAAAGACATGGATAAATCCTCAGTATATATTGTTAAGTGAAAGCATCCAGGCTGAGGAGGCTGCACACAGTATGACCCCATTGGTGACATTCTGGGAAAGGCAAAGCTACACAGATGATAAGCAGATCATGCGGTGGGGCGTTTGAAGTGTTCCACGTGACACTCTAGGATGGATACCTGTCACTATGCATTGGTCTAAGCCCATAGATGTGTATAGCCCAAGGGGTCAATCAAACTCTATTCAAATTTAGTTGTTTACGGTGTAGGGGTATTACAGGATGGAATACTCAATGTGACAGAATCTAACTGTATTAGAAATGCATTGAAAAATCTCACTGTAGGGGATGGGATAAAAGATGCTGACCTAAGTTAACTGTGGAAATGAACGCAAACTCTAGACTAAATGCAAAATGTACACAAAGAGTGGACTTTATTTTATGGAGTTCTTTCCAGGGTGTAGCAGCTAACAATTCTGAAACCTCTGCACATGTAATCTGGAAAGCAACAATGCATAGGTAAATGGCAGATAGTGGGCACCAAGCTCCTCATTGTGGGAGTGGGAAGTTACAGATAAGCAAGGGGAGAGCCTCTGCCCTCATAATACTTGGCTGAGCTTCCTGGGAGGATGGTGTGGGGAGTTCACTGGCCATAGGAAATGCACAGATCTTTACACTGGGAAGGCTGTGAAGACATAGGAAACTCACACCCCATCTTTCCACCCATACCTGCTGCAAACACTCAGCCCTCTGTCATCAGCCAGTTGCACCTTTTTAGACTTTCTTGCCCCCAGGCAGATAAAGGAACATGAGGGTCTTCCTTACCCCTAAGCTGTCCCAGAATCCAGGCCCTGGGGGTGGAGCCAGGATGGGGGTGCCTGGGCTCCTGACCAGCAGGTGAGAGGAAGGAGGAAGACCAGTCCTGAGGACAGAGGTTCCCTCAAGTCTGTGAGCCCAGGAGCCCTGATCAGATTCACCTCCAGTGGGGACATGGGTGGGGCCTGCAGTGGTTCTGTTTTCCACCCGGGCCCCTTTGATGAAACCACGGCAGCAATGAGCCCAGAAGTCTCCTGGTGGTGTTTCAAACTGACACAGCAGTTTTACAAAGAATCAGGAGAATGAAGCTGAGCTCCTGATGGCCACTTCTTCTGGCTCTGAGTTGCTTCTGTCAGGCCCACAGACACATCCGTGGAGTCTGCTGTAACCCACCTTCCCCCACCCGGCCTTTCCTCTTCCTCCCTGCAATGATTCCTGTGACATTTCCAGCCCGGACCCCTCTCCCAGGCCAGACGCCTCTGTCCAGTCACTGCACCCCCATCTCACCTTGGGAGCTAACAGACCCCTCAGGGGACCGGGATCCTGCAGCTCCCCAAACCCAGGAGCAGCCCCACCTTCCCAGGTTGCTGAGCCCAGACACCGGGTGTAACCGAGCAGGACCCTACGGGGCCTTCCCAGGACAGACCCACCCCCCATATCCTCTGCTGTAGCTCCTCTCTGAAGTACCTGGATAACAGCATCTGATGCACGCTTCCTGAGTTGTTTTACAGACTTCTACCAGATGGAAGACATTAACTACTGTACTAGATGATCAAGAGCCCCCAGACCTACTGGCACCTAAGGATTGATACTGTTCACCACCCTGTTACCTTACCATCAACCAACCAGAGAATTGTACACCAGCTGATCTCATACACTGCGACCCCCTCCTCCAAATTCACACTAATTCCCCTCTACACCCACAGCCCTGGCCCAAGCCCGATCTAGTGCCTGGTTCCTCCATCAGGCCCTGACAAATCTCCCTGCCCCCACGGTGCGTCTCACATCCCACCCCAAAGTGGTCTTTCTGAAGCATAAACGAGACTGTGACTCTCTCCCACATGTAATCCCCAAATGTTTCCCCACTTTCGCTAGAGTATCTGCTGGGAGACACATCTGCCAAGGCCCTGAGAGTCCCCGGCATCCCTACTGGGCTGGTGGCTCTTGGGTTCCCTGATACTAAGCACCTCAGCAGGCCAGGAGACACGGCATGAAACCCCAGAACTGCTCACCTCAGGATGGGGCTGGCACTGCCGCTGCCTGATCAAAGAGAGCAGAGAAGGGTTCCCCAACTGGGACACAAACACTGCACGAGTGGCCTCTCCCTTAGCTATCGCATGATACCCATGGGATTTGAGGGAAGGAAGGACCCAGGCACGTTAGTTCCTAAGCAGGATGCTGTGGGCTCAGTTGTGTCCCCCCAAAATTCACATGCTGAATCCCTAACCCCCAGGACCGCAGGATGTGGCTGTATTTGGAGATGGGGTTTTTAAAGAGGTGATCAAGGTAAAATGAGGTCACTAGGGTGGATCCTAATCCAATAAGACTGATGTCCTACCAGAAGAGATTAGGACACAGAAGATCATGTGAGAAGATGGCTGTCTACACACCAAGAAGAGAAGCCTCAAGGAAAAACCAGCCTGCAGACACCTTGATCTCAGACGGCATGCAGGACTAGGAGGTAGGTCTGTTGTTCAAGCTCCCCGGTCTGTGGTGTTTGTTATGGCAGCCCCAAGCAGACTCACACACAGGGTAAAGAAGGTCTCACACTAGATAGCCCACTCTCCATTCCCCTGTATGTGAGTGACAGTAGCCTCAGGAACTGAGGAAGCTGTCCCCGAGGAAAGGCACAAGATATGAGATTTTAGGCATAACACGACTGGACTGATATTTTTTTTTCCTTTTTTAAAGATTTTTTAAAATCTTTATTTATTTATTTTTGGCTACGTTAGGTCTTCGTTGCTGCACACGGGATTTCTCTAGTTGCGGCGAGGGGGGCTTCTCTTCACTGCGGTGCACGGGCTTCTCATTGCGGTGGCTTCTCTTGTTGCGGAGCACGGGCTCTAGGCGTGGGGGCTCAGTAGTTGTGGCACACGGGCATAGCTGCTCTGCGGCATGTGGGATTTTCCTGGACCAGGTCTCGAACCTGTGTCCCCTGCATCAGCAGGCAGATTATCAACCAGTACACCACCAGGGAAGCCCCACAACTGCACTGATCTTAAATGAGCCTGATCTACATTCACACGAGATGGTTTTGTCCTGTATATACACCCACATTAGCACCTTCAGTCTCAAGGGCAGACCTTTGGCTTCACCACCTCCACTGAGAGCATTACCTTAATCTGCTCTGAACCACCTCTTATAGGATTTCCAGAACCACAAAGCATCAGAGACTGCATGCTGCTGTGTAATCATGTTTCACAGGACCCAGAGGCTGTGTGCCAGCTTCCGGGTGACCCTGCCACAGCACAGCCGCCCAGCTGTCCACCAGAACCCACGTCCCTTTTTCCTGTTCACAGCCAGCCTGCACCTGCCAGCCTTCCCACCCATTGCAGCTCCAAATGGAAGTGGTGGAGGTGGTGAGGGCCTCGGCCAGCCTGTGTCCTAGGATGGAGGGCACGGTGCCATGTGGTCACCCCATCCCCTGCTGGTTGGAGCCCTCCACCTGAAAGCAGGGAAGAGAAACAAGGAGGACAGAGCCTGGGCCCCGACCCCCACCTGCCCTGAACTATCACATGAAGGGAACACAGACATCTTGAGCATCAGACTATTTTGGGGGGACACTTTGTTCCAGTAACAAACCTTTGCTTTAAAAACCAAGGTGCTTTACAGATCCCTCCCCAACTGTAACAGAAAGTGAGGCATAATTTCATCACAGAATAAAGTTATGGGGAATTTACTGGCCAAAGAAACTTACGTTTGGGATACTCAATTAGTGAGGAATCTAAACAGAGTTTGGGCTTGGGGTAGTAAATTAAAGAAGTACCAAGGGTTGTTCATATAGGCTTCTGCACCTTTCACATGAGAGACTTATTTCCTGCTTTCAAGGAGATAGATAGAGTGTCCCTCTTGCATCAGCCATTTATTAAGGAACTGTAATTCAAAATAATTGATATGCTATTGTGGAGCACCCCTCCCTGAGACCCAACAATACACAAAGGTGGGAATACATGCAAATATTTCCTTGCATTATCAGCTGAGCACTTTCAGCTCCTATATGTAACTTTTTCATAACATTCTCTAGTAAAAGGAACCAGAGCTCTTTGAAATAATGGCTGACACTAGGACTGACACAGTAAATATATGAGCCAGGACAATCTTGAATCTTTTTTTTTTTTTTTAAATTTATTTTTGGCTGTGTTGGGTCTTCGTTTCTGTGTGAGGGCTTTCTCTAGTTGCGGCGAGCGGGGGCCACTCTTCATCGCGGTGCGCGGGCCTCTCACCATCGCAGCCTTTCCTGTTGCGGAGCGCAGGCTCCAGACGCGCAGGCTCAGTAATTGTGGCTCACGGGCCTAGTTGCTCCGCGGCATGTGGGATCTTCCTAGACCAGGGCTCGAACCTGTGTCCCCTGCAAGGCGGATTCTCAACCACTGCGCCACCAGGGAAGCCCCAATCTTGAATCTTATATCAGAAAATAAGGAAGTATCAAGAAAAAAAAGTCCACAGGGTGGAATGATGTCAAAGGAAACCAGGAGCCAATGGAAAGAGCTCTCAATAGCCAAAGTAGGAATGAACTTAGCAACAAAATCTGGACTGCTGGATTATAACAAAAAGTTAAAAAAACAAAGAAAATCAAACAAACAAAAACTGTCCACAGGTGTCCATGCTGGT
This sequence comes from Eschrichtius robustus, assembly GCF_028021215.1. Classification (NCBI taxonomy): domain Eukaryota; kingdom Metazoa; phylum Chordata; class Mammalia; order Artiodactyla; family Eschrichtiidae; genus Eschrichtius; species Eschrichtius robustus. Next base: position 108,745,428 of record NC_090835.1, on the reverse strand, counting down.
AAAAATAAGTAACTGCATAGGGTTTTGTTTGTTTGTTTGTTTGTTTTAATCAATAAGGTTGAATAGAAATCTCCTATGCAGAAGTCCAAATAATTGATGTGGACACTCAGCCATCCATGGATTGTGGAGGTGGAGATAACTCCTGTCTCCATAAGTGCTGGTTCCCAAAGTAGTTTCCTCCTAAAGAAGACACACAGCATGGAAATGGGAAAAACTTAACTTCATTGTGGGAAAATCTGACAAACTACCTCAGCCAGGTGACCAAAGTCAATAGTAACAGTGATAAGTTGCCTTGAGAGCCTGTTCCCTTGATATAAAGTGATGAGAAAGCACTTTACCTCTGTGATCTGCTTACTTAAAACCCATAACTCAAGCCTAATCCTGAGAAAAACACCAAGTAAATTCCAAAGCGGGACAGTCAACAAAATATCTGACCAGTACTCCTCACCAATGTCAAGGTCATAGAAACAAGGACAGTCTCAGAAACTGTGAAAGCCCAGAAGAGTCTAAACAGACATGATGACTAAATGTCACGTGATACACTGGATGGCATCCTGGAAGACAAAAAGTTAGAATGAAGGAAACCCAAATGAAATATGGATGTCAGTTAATAAGTGACAATTCGGTTGAAAACTAGAATGAGAAACCTATTGTGTCACACTAGAAATCTAGAGAAAATGGGTAACTTCCTAGTAAAAACACACATTAACAAAACGGAACATAACAAAGGAAAATACAAACAGAACAGTTAAGCCACCAAAAGACCTCTTCCCCATTTTGCTTGTCCTTTCACTGTTCCGGGATTTCGCTCTCCTGGGACAGGGAAGGAACAGAGACACAGCAGTCTGGCAGTTCCCCTAAGTTCGGACCCTACTCAGTGTCTTCATCTCGCCCAGCCACGCCCCATCCAGTAGGGCACCCAAGGGAGTCTCAGGGATTATTCGTTCTGATGTATCAGCTATGACTTTTTTGATTCCAATGGACTGGACACACTTACTAAAGTAAAATAAAACATTATTTTTAAACGATAGAAATAAATTAATAACTGCAAGAGACAGGTTTAAGAGTGGATTTGGACCTGGCAGTTCTGGTGGCTCACTCTCTTGCAGTGTGATCTGGTCTCCCTCCAATCCTTTGTCCTGCTAAATGCCTTTGGGTGGCCCCATTCACAGGAAGAGTCTCTCTCACTGCATCCAGGGCTTCCAGAAACTCCAGGCGACACCCACTCAATGTCCATTTTAACAGAAAAGAAGAGGTTCAGTTAAGGTCAGTGACTGTGGTCACCCATCCAGGGCTCTTGCTGTCCTCCCTTGATGGCAGGAAGCTCTTCCACTAGCTAAAATAGCAACTTCGCTGTTGGTGGTAAACTCAAGGCTCTTGCTTTGGGCATCGGGGCCTCATATCAGAGGCTGGCCCTGATTGCCAGTCTACCTCAAAAGGCACACAGACTTCATTTGTGTCCCTGGGAGGTGGGAGCCCAGGAGTCACACCTGCCCTCTGACTATATTAATCACCCATCTCCACAGAACACATTTACTCATTTCCCAGTCTCTGCTCTCTCCTTTACAGAGAACAGAAACCAAATGGTAGGTGGTAAGGGAACTGTTACTCAGGGGAGCAGTGTCTCAAGGATGATTCTATACCGTGGAATCCACAGTTGGCTGGCTTTCCGGAGGCCGCAGGGACTGGGCCCGGGATGCACGTGGCTCCTGGAGACCACGTGGCCTCAGAGTGAGAACACCAGCTGGGAAGCCACTTGCTCCCATACCTTTGATTTTTAATGAGTATGAATGTCAAAGGTTTGCAACAACCCAAAGGCCAAAGGATTGCAGGGCCACGGTCTGCTGCATGCTGCTTGTGGCCAGGGCCACACACAATGTCTGGAGGGTTATTTCCTCTCGGAAGGCTGAGAGGCTATGAGGGAGGAGGCTCTTTTCTCAATCACATGGATGTAGGGAACTGAAACATCCCAAGGGGCCGTCTACGCTGCCCAGGTAGCTGTTCAATTGCCCAGCAGCAAGGTCAGCTCAGTGACTGGCCACAGGGGCTTGACAGGGCCCAGGCAGGCCTGAGCTGGAGGACCACAGATGCCTGCCTGGATGGTCAGGGGTCAAGGGATATTCTGAGATTTTATTATCTACTACTGCCCACTCAAATGGGACGAAGGATGCAGCCAGTCCTGAAGGGCACCACCAGCCCTCAAGAAGGCAGCATATGGGGGCTGGCAGCGCTACAGCCTTGCATGCATGCCAACATGTCCCACTGAGCGCACTGCGTGTCAGGGCTGGGCTGGAACCTGGGTCCAGCCCCACCCTCCCCATGTTGGCGGCTGGGGACCTTCCTGACTTCTGAGGCCCTCCACAACCACAGACTGAGGTTAAGTTGGAGATGAAACAGCCAGCAACCAGAGCAGACATTTTATTCATCTTCTTTAGAGTCCAGCATGCGGAGAGGAAGCAGAGGCGGAGCAGAAAACCAACAGTCCAGCTCGACCCCGCGTCACTTGTACCAGGTGAGTCCCGTCCATCGTGGAGGCTCAGATAGAAGAGAGAGGGGAAGGCGAAGCAGGCCCATTAGATCGTGAACACTAGGTGTGTAAAGTATGAGTACTTTCTGGTTTTCTTTTTATTTACAGGAATTTCTATTTTTCAATCATTAAGATACGCTATTAGTAAAATAAAAAGATTAAAATTGTGTATACCTTTTCACACGCCCCTCACTAAATGTGAATTCTGTAGAAGGTACACATCTTCTGAAATCTCTTCTTACAAGAGTCACGGATTTACCTACTAAAAGCTGGCTGGAATCAACACAGGTGGCTTTGCAGTTTTAGGATTACCTGGGTCCGTGGCTTGCCGGGCTGCAGTTCCTACTTTCCACCTCTGTAAGATGCAGGTGGAGAAACAAGGCCGAGACCTGTCTCTCTATGAGCTGTTCAGCTAGGACTCTGAGGTACCTACCTTGTGCAGCACGTGGTAGCAGAAGCACGGGTCACAGCAGGAACAGAGTACTTGGTCTCGGACCTTAGATGGCCCAGAGTGGACATTACATACTCAGCCAACAACCAGAAAAGAGAGTCCCTTTATTAAAAAAAAAAAAAAAAATTACATTCAGCCAGCACCTTGGGTTCACCCAGCCTGCTCTGACCTTCTGTTCCCCCTCTAGCACAGGCCAACGAGATAGCTCTGGGCAAAGCTGTGTTCCCACTCACCTCCCACCCACCTCAGTCAGGTCTTGCTGAACCCAGAGCACCAGGAATGCTGACCATCCTTCCAGTTTGGGGCCCCAAGGCTATAAGCTCATCGCAGTGGGCCAGCTCTCTGGGGTCCTTCCGGCACACTCCCGAGGGTAGTGATGGGGACGCAGCTGGAATCTGAGTTGCACAGTCTGCTCATTTCACCTTCACTCGTTACGAAAAAGGTCTTTACCCATGAAACATTCACCCCACTTTTGGTCCTTTAAAAAAACAAATTTTCTTAGGAACTTTTACACCAAAGTGTCTTCCGGAAAGCAAACGTTCAGCAATAAGATTTATTTCAGTACAATTTCATTTTATGTACATACAAGTGTACTTAAAGAGGGCCATGTATAAAATGAGATGTCTAGTTTGCCATTTCTTTGAAGTATGAGGCACCTGAGGGTGAGCATACCTGAGGTTTGTGATTGTTGCCTTCATGGAGTACTGTCTTCCCGCCTTTATCTCCAGACCCAAGGATGGGGAACAAAGGTGAAACAGGTCTGCACACTTCAAAATGTCTTCAGAAATCTGCAAACCCTGCTTCTTACAGGAGTTAAAGGTTAAGGACCAGGACAATGAAAGGGTGTGTGGGGGAAGGAATAGCAAGTAACCAAAACAAGGTGTCTGCGACCAACCCACCTTCTCTGTCACGAGTGTGCACCTGGAGCTGGTCTCTGTGTTTGGGGAGCCCTTGTGCTTCACAGAAGCAGTGCTGAGCCAGGGTGGAGGAGCTGGCCACAGACACCACATGCCAAGTACCTGTGGGACCCACTCTCAGTCCTGAGCTAAGGTTAAACCATAATTACATTTATTTGCTTATTTATTGTGACAGGCGACGTGCTCAGTACTTGGGGTGACTATATTCCCCCCCATTTTATTGTTTTAAACCACTTTATGAAGGTATCATTGACATACAGAAAGCTGTACATGATTAATACATGCAACTTTGTGAGTATGGAGACAGATTACACCCATGAAACCATCACCACAATCTACACCGTAAACATATGTGTCACTCCAAAGGTGTCCTCCCGACCTATTCATTCCTTTATTTATTATTATTCCTATTATCATCATTCTTTGTGTGTATGGTAAGAACACTTAAGATAGGAGCCATCCTCAGTAAATTTTAAGCACACAATACAGTATTGTTAACTACAGGCACCATATTATACAGCAGAGCTCCAGAACTTGTTCATCTGGCATACCTGAAACTTTGTGCCCTTGGACTAGCACCTCCCAATTTCTCAGGGACTCAGAAGGGGTGACCTGTTGCCTCGGGCCTTGACAGCTGGGAGGAGGCAGAGCCTTGGCGTCTTCCTGCGCTGTCCAGACCTACGCGCGGTCTGCAAATGCTCTGCCCCTGGCCGCAGCCCCTTGCTCACACGCCCTGGTGTAAAACCCCAAGTTTGGACCCCAGGCCACCCATGCATGAGTGGCAGAAACCCTTCCCCAGGGACCTCCCTCTGCCTCCTTTTTCTAGTCTTCTCCTTCCCTCCCTCCCATGCCTCTCCTTGCTTCCCCGTGAAGAAGGAGCTGGTGGAGAAAAGCGAAGCCCGGTGGCTGCAATCACACACACACACACACACACACACACACACACACACACACTGCTCCCTGCGGTGAGGGCTGCTCTGAGTGGTCAGTGCATTCACACATTAAGCCTCATGACGACCTCGGGAGGGCAGTTCTCACTGTTCCCCCATTTCACAGATGAGGGCCCGAGGCAGAGGACAGCAGTAGCGCATCCACCCTCACACAGGATGAGGCCCAGACGCCCCTAACCTGTGGCTCACCTGGCTCCAGCCACAGCCGCCTCGGGTTCTCGCAGACTCTGCTGGGTCTTTTCCACAAATCCCTTCGAGACCTACAGGCTCTTAACTAATCTAGAGGGCAAGTTACTCAAGTTCGTCTGAAAAACACCCCCCGGCAGATTTCTAACCAGCTATGAGCACGGGAAAAACTGAAGACAGACGGGAGAGCCCAGGTTACAGAAGAGCTTGAAGCAGCTGCTTCGTTGGCACAGTAGGAGAAGGGAGAGCTTGGCAAGGAAAAGAAGGTGCGTGGCTGGGAAGGAGGGGCGTGTGGACCCTCTCAAAGCCCCGTCCTCCACTCAAGCACAGACTTGGACCGAGCCCAAAGCAATGTGAGCACTCTGCAGTCAACAGGTTGAAGAAGGCGTACACCCTGGACCAAGGCCAAGTGCCAGCCAATGTCTTCAGAAGGGAAGGAAAATATAAAATAGGCAGCTCTGCTTGGAGTGTTTGAGATTGAGCTGCGAGGGGCAGACCCCAGCATCATGCCACTCCAGCACATGTTCATGCCCAGAGGTACCTTCTCCACAGGGAACTGTGGACATCTGTAGAACATATCTGCCCTTTTTCTCCACAGAAGAAGAACCTGAGAGTCAGAGAACTGAGGTATCCCGTGGAGGAGCACACACCGTTTACAGGTTGTAAATAGCTTCAGGAGGTCACCACTGCTGACCAAGCCCCAGCTGCATGCGCATTTAGGCACACAGGCGGGTCAAGAGTCAGGCAGGGTCCTTTTGCAAAGCTGCCTCGCTAAGCTTCCACTCTAATAAGGTTTTGGTTACAGAAATGCATACTCATATCAGAAGTTTTTAAAATGCAGAAGATAACTGAGAAGTAAAAATTCCCTGTGATTCCCTCCCAAGAGACACCGCCACTAACCTACTGACCCATCCATCTCCTTTCAGCCTCAGGCTGAGCCCCTCTGACCTGGACGTCAGTCTGGCGTGGACACCACGCCCCGCACTACCCCTCGATGTCCAGTGCGGAGTGGGCAGCGTGCTGGGGCTTGGGGATGGGGTGGTCTGCGCCTGGGAGAGCCCTCTGAAGAGGTCAGCTCCGAAAGGCCCAGGCCGCGGGGCACGGGGTGAGGCTGCGTCGTCGTCACGCCTCTGCTGCTGACCAGCGGGTCCCGGAGCCTCGCGACTCAGGGGCGCTCCGCACAGCAGCCGCCACCTCGCTGCTAATCGGCCTGATTCGTCTCTTTCTACCCCAGATACCACCCTGCGCATTACCAGTGACACCAAGACCACGCCTGCTAGCGCCAAATCCAGCAATCCCCCCTCCTGGCTTTGCAGACCCTGCTCTACAACAGCGGGGAGCGTGGGGGCGAAGCGCACTCTGAGTGCACAGAATTCGGGGAGCTAACGAGGCCCTCAGGCCCCGACCCCTAAAGCCAGGGCGCCGGGTCACTCACCAGCAGCGGACAGCAAAAGGCCCTTAAATCGGAGCAAGCTACAGGAGAGGACCATCGCCCCCTTGTGGGCAGGAAGGGGGTTGGGCTGTCTCCTGAGCTCCTCCTGGAGGCCAGCATTGCCACGTGCATAGGTTTCTCACCCTCAGCACTGCTGACATTCTGGGCTGAATCGCTCCCGGTGGTGGGCTTTGTCCTGGGCATTGCAGTGTGTTTAGCAGCGTCCCTGGCCACCTGCCGCTAGCCCACCCTCCAGACATTGCCAGGTCTCTGGGGAGGGAGGGTAAACTGTTCTGTCCAGGGACCCCTGCACTCATCCTGCCGCTCCGGCCAACCCAGGGGCCACCGCGCCTGCAGGACTCACCTCCTAACCAGGCATACCGCGGAGGGTGGGCGGGGAGGGTACAGGCTGGAGTCTCTTCTCCCCCAGAGTTGGCATCCGAAAATCCTAACTGCTGATTCTGCAACTCCCATGAGGTTGACATTTCTCCCCTCTCTTATCAGGGGCTTGAAATCAATTTATCTCTCTGTGGTTTCATTATTAAATCCCTTTTCTTTCTGATGAAAATGCCTTTGGTCCCTAAATACATAGAAGTTTAAGATTTTAAGTGTACTGCTACTTCTATTTTAGATACTGATGACTATGAGGGCAAACCTAGGCCTTTTGGGAAACACATTTTTCTGGGTCTATAACATGTTTCCTTTTTGATACTGGGGGGCTCGGGTAGCAGTTTGGGATGGATTATTTGAAGCCAAAGATTTGAGGATTGCATCCTTACACCTGCCTATTTGCCCTCTCAGTCTCCATCTGAAACTAGCCTGGATACATGGAAAGTGTGGACCTTGGCAGCCAGGATCTCAGTGAAGAGACGCCGCTGGCTGAGCTCTGTCCATTCATGTGAAGGGCAAACTGCTCACTCCTGAACCTCTCCACCTTGGACCACGTGTGTCATTGCACGGAAGGTACAAACTACAGACACTTTTATTGGCAGACCTCTTTAAAGATTTCAAAGTGGGGCCACATGGTGTACGTTTGTTGCCAGGATTTCGCCATGCATACGGGAGGAAAGCGCTGTGGTGCCCACCTTACAAATAAAGAAAGCTGAGGCTCACTTAAGTGGCTTGCCCAAGTTGACCTAGATTCTGGTCTTTCATGGGACGCCTGCAGGACACACAACAGGAATATAAGGCCTCTACACACTCCCAACACCTCTGATGAGATGGCTTCTGCCGTCAGGCCCCCATTTCCCGGCAGACACGTAGCACACTGACACGTGCTTCCTAACAAGTGAAAAGAGACACGAGCTACACACTGGGCACTTCCCTGAATCAGCATTTCTACACGGAGTGTTCTGTGTGTAGCGAACTGCCTCAACTAAGGAATGCCTGAGTTAGGACTCTGGGCCTGTGCTTGCTCCAAAAGCCTGCACTGTAACACGAAGAAATGTGCTTTACTCACAGTTGGAACGCCAGCCGACTTTCTCTTGGAGGCAGGGTGACTTCAGGTAGGAAGTCCTAGAAGGAATGCTTAGCAGAGTGCTTTTTCAGTAGAGCTCACAATAGGGCAATGAGGCACAATTCCATGGAACGTTAGACGGGGTAGAAACATTTTCCTAAAGCTGTTGGAGTGCTGAGGAAATCTAGTTCTCTCAAGTAAGAGTGTAGCATGTTGCCCTTTGCTCGGCATACACAGAAGGCATCTGAAGGGCCAAATGACCTGGCTGTTGCTCAGCAAACATAGAGGGGTCTGGGGGTACTCAGTAATCTGTAGGGAAAAGGGTGCCAACCAGGGGGCTTAGGAGTCCTGAAAAGGATACTTCCTCTAAAATAAAGCAGAAGACTGACTAAGACATCATGGAAGCAGCTGCACGACTCCCTTTCTGCACGGCTACTCAGAGCATTACCTCGAGGCCAGTACTCACGCTGAGTTTCCCTTTAGATCCACAGCGTGGCAGGATGAGACCCACCCCGGCCATGGAAGCACCCGGCTTAGCTAGAGAAGACTCATTTTCTTCCCAGAACCATGCCTACACTGGCTAGTGCCCTGTAAACAGCAGTCAATTTCAAGAAGCTTCAAGGCAGCATGAATGCAACTTTCAAAATGGGAAAGCAAGGTTAGTGCCATCGGGCCCCCATTTCCACGGGTACATGCAGCATATATCCCTGTGCTTTCTAACAAGTCCAAAGAGACACAGGTTACCCAGTGGTTCTTTCCGTGAATCAACTCCTCGAAGCAGGGTGTTCTGCATCTAGCGAACTGCCTCAACCAAGGAACGCCCCAGATAGGCCTCCGGGCCCATGGCTCTTCAAAAGCCTCCAGCGTAACACAAAGAACTGGGCTTTAGTTGCAGTCGGAACGCAAGCCGACTTTCTCCTGGAGGCAAGGTGACTTCAGGCAGGAGGTCCTAGATGGAATGCGAAGCCGAGGGTTTTTCTCAATACAGCTCAGACTAGGGCAATGAGTCAGACTTGCACGGTATGTTGGACCTGCAAAAATGGTATTCGTCGACCTGTGGGAGTATTGAGGAAATCAAGCTGTCCCAAGAAACAGTGCAGTGTGTTGCCTTACACTCGGCATACACAGAGTGGCTCCGAAGGGCTACGGGCCTGGATGTGGCTTAGCAGGCCCATGGGGGCCTGAGGGTACTCAGTGTTCTTGCAGGGAATAGGGTGCCCACGCGAGGCTCCTAGATGTCCTGTGAAGCGTACTGACGTTAAAATAATGCAGAAAAACGGCTATGGCCTCCTGGAAACTGCTGCACGCCTGCGCTTCTGCATGGCAATTCAGGGCCTTACCTCGAGACAACTGCTCACGCTGAGTGTCCCGTTAGCGACACAGCATGGTAGGATGCTGACTTTCTCCTCGAGCAGAGTGACTTCAGGTACAAGATCCTCGAAGAATCCTAAGCAGAGTGTTTTCTCATGGCAGCTCAGACGGGGACCATGACGAACACTTCCATGGCACGTCGCACTGGCTAGAAATGTGGTCCTGAGGCTGTTCCGGTGCTCTGGAAACGTAGCTCTCCTTAAGGAACGAGCAGTGTGTTGCCCATCACTCGGCATACACAGAGGGCCTCCGAGGGACGGACCTTTGGGCCTCGATGTTGCTCAGCAGGCCCACAGGGGTCTGGAGGTACTCACTGATCTTGGAGGGAAAATGATGCACACCCGAGGGGCCTAGGAGTCCTGAAAAGAGTACTTCCTTTAAAATAAAGCAGAACAGGGGCTTCCCTGGTGGCGCAGTGGTTGAGAATCTGCCTGCCAATGCAGGGTACACGGGTTCGAGCCCTGGTCTGGGAGGATCCCACATGCCACGGGGCAACTAAGCCCATGCTCCGCAATGACTGAGCCTGCGCTCTAGAATCCGGGAGCCACAACTACTGAGCCCGCATGCCACAACTACTGAAGTCCACGTGCCTAGAGCCTCTGCTCCACAACAAGAGGAGCCACCGCAATGAGAAGCCCGCGCACTGCAACGAAGAGTAACCCCCACTCGCTGCAACTAGACAAAGCTCACATTCAGCAACGAAGACCCAACACAGTAAAAAAAAATGATAAATTAAATAAATAAATAGATAGATACACAGATAGATAAACAAATGAATAAATAAATAAACTAAAGCTGAGCAGCGGCTGCGGCCGCCTGAAAACTGCAGCACGGCTCCGCTTCTGCACGGCAATTCAGGGCCTTATCTCGAGGCAAGTGCTCACGCTGAGTGTCCCGTTAGCGCCACAGCATGGTAGGATGCTGATTTTCTCCTCGAGCAGAGTGACGTCAGTTACGAGGTCCTCGAAGAATCCTAGGCAGAGTGTTTTCTCATGGCAGCTCAGACGGGGGCCGTGACGAACACTTCCATGGCACGTCGCATTGGCTAGATATGTGGTCCTGAGGCTGTTCCGGTTCTCTGGAAACGTAGCTCTCCTTAAGGAACGAGCAGTGTGTTGCCCATCACTCGGCATACACAGAGGGCCTCCGAGGGACCGACCTTTGGGCCTCGATGTTGCTCAGCAGGCCCACAGGGGTCTGGAGGCACTCAGGGATCCTGGAGGGAAAATGATGCGCACCCGAGGGGCCTAGGAGTCCTGAAAAGAGTACTTCCTTTAAAAGAAAGCAGAACAGGGGCTTCCCTGGTGGCGCACAGGTTGAGAATCTGCCTGCCAATGCAGGGGCCACGGGTTCGAGCCCTAGTCTGGGAGGATCCCACATGCCGCAGAGCAACGGGGCCCGTGAGCCACAACTACTGACCCTGCGCGTCGGGAGCCTGTGCTCCGCAACAAGAGAGGCCGCCATAGTGAGAGGCCCGCGCACCGCGATGTAGAGTGACCCCCACTTGCAAAAACTGGAGAGAGCCCTAGCACAGAAACGAAACCAAACATAGCAATCAATCAATCAATAAATAAATCTTAAAAAAACAATAAAAAATTAAAAAAATAAAATAAAATAAAGCAGAACAGCGACTAAGACCTCATGGAAAGAGCTGCATGCCTCCCTTTCTGCGCGGCTACTCAGGGACTTACCTCGAGGCCAGTACTCACGTTGAGTTTCCCTTTAGCTCTAGAGCGTGGCAGGATGAGCTCCACCCCGGCCATCGAAGCACCCGGCTTAGCTAGAGAAAATTCATTTTCTTCCCAGAGCCATGCCTACAGTGGCTAGTGGCCTGTCAACAGCAGTCAAGGTCAAGTAGCTTCAAGGCAGCATGAATGGAGCTTTCAAAATGGGAAAGCAAGGCTAGTTCCATCAGGCCCCCATTTCCACGGGCACATGCAGCATACATCCCTGTGCTTTCTAATAAGTCCAAAGAGACACAGGTTACCCAGTGGTTCCTTCCCTGAATCAACTCCTCGAAGCAGGGTGTTCTGCAAATAGCGAACTGCCTCAACCAAGGAACACCCCAGCTAAGCCTCCGGGCCCGTGGCTCTTCAAAAGCCTGCAGTGTTACACGAGGAACTGGGCTTTAGTTGCAGTCGGAACGCAAGCTGAAATTCTCCTGGAGGAAGGGTGACTTCAGGCAGGGGGTCCCAGATGGAATGCGAAGCCGAGGGTTTTTCTCAGTGCAGCTCAGACTAGGGCAAGGAGTCAGACTTGCACGGTATGCTGGACCTTCGAGAAAGGTGTTCGTCGACCTGTGGGAGTGTTGAGGAAATCAAGCTGTCCCAAGAAAGAGCGCAGTCTGTTGCCCTACACTCGGCATACACAGAGTGGCTCTGAAGGGCTACGGGCCTGGATGTGCTTAGCAGGCCCATGGGGGCCTGAGGGTACTCAGTGTTCTTGCAGGGAATAGGGTGCCCACGCGAGGCTCCTACATGTCCTGCAAAGCGTACTGACGTTAAAACAATGCAGAGCAGCGGCTACGGCCTCATGGAAAATGCTGCACGCCTCCGCTTCTGCATGGCAATTCAGGGCCTTACCTTGAGGCACGTGCTCTCGCTGAGTGTCCCGTTAACGAGACAGCATGGTAGGATGCTGACTTTCTCCTCGAGCAGAGTGACTTCAGGTACGAGGTCCTCGAAGAATTCTAAGCGGAGTGTTTTCTCATGGCAGGTCAGACGGGGGCCATAACGAACACTTCCATGGCACGTCGCACTGGCTAGATATGTGGTCCTGAAGCTGTTCCAGTGCTCTGGAAATGTAGCTCTCTTTAAGAAACGTGCAGGGTGTTGCCCATCACTCGGCATACACAGAGAGCCTCCGAGGGACTGATCTTTGGGCCTCGATGTTGCTTAGCAGGCCCACATGGGTCTGGAGGTACTCACTGTTCCTGGAAGGAAAATGACGCACACCCGAGGGGCCTAGGAGTCCTGAAAAGGGTACTTCCTTTAAAATAAAGCAGAACAGTGACTAAGACCTCATGGAAACAGCTGCATGCCGCCCTTGCTGCACGGCTACTCAGGGCCGTACCTCGAGGCCAGTACTCACGTTGTGTTTCCCTTTAGCTCTAGAGCGTGCCAGGATGAGTTCCACCCCGGCCATGGAAGCACCCGGCTTAGCTAGAGAAAATTCATTTTCTTCCCAGAGCCATGCCTACAGTGGCTAGTGGCCTGTCAACAGCAGTCAAGGTCAAGTAGCTTCAAGGCAGCATGAATGGAGCTTTCAAAATGGGAAAGGAAGGCTAGTTCCATCAGGCCCCCATTTCCACGGGCACACGCAGCATACATCCCTGTGCTTTCTAATAAGTCCAAAGAGACACAGGTTACCCAGTGGTTCCTTCCCTGAATCAACTCCTCGAAGCAGGGTGTTCTGCAAATAACGAACTGCCTCAACCAAGGAACACCCCAGCTAAGCCTCCGGGCCCGTGGCTCTTCAAAAGCCTGCAGTGTTACACGAGGAACTGGGCTTTAGTTGCAGTCGGAACGCAAGCCGACTTTCTCCTGGAGGCAGGGTGACTTCAGGCAGGGGGTCCCAGATGGAATGCGAAGCCGAGTGTTTTTCTCAGTGCAGCTCAGACTAGGGCAATGAGTCAGACTTGCACGGCATGTTGGACCTGCTAGAACAGTGTTCGTGGACCTGTTGGAGTGCTGGGGAAATCAAGCTGTCCCAAGAAAGAGTGCAGTCTGTTGCCCTACACTCAGCATACACAGAGTGGCTCCGAAGGGCTACGGGCCTGGATGTGGCTTAGCAGGCCCATGGGGGCCTGAGGGTACTCAGTGTTATTGCAGGGAATAGGGTGCCCACGCGAGGCTCCTAGATGTCCTGCAAAGCGTACTGACGTTAAAATAATGCAGAAAAACGGCTATGGCCTCCTGGAAACTGCTGCACGCCTGCGCTTCTGCATGGCAATTCAGGGCCTTACCTCGAGACAACTGCTCACGCTGAGTGTCCCGTTAGCGACACAGCATGGTAGGATGCTGACTTTCTCCTCGAGCAGAGTGACTTCAGGTACGAGATCCTTGAAGAATCCTAAGCAGAGTGTTTTCTCATGGCAGCTCAGACGGGGGCCATGACGAACACTTCCATGGCACGTCGCACTGGCTAGAAATGTGGTCCTGAGGCTGTTCCGGTGCTCTGGAAACGTAGCTCTCCTTAAGGAACGAGCAGTGTGTTGCCCATCACTCGGCATACACAGAGGGCCTCCGAGGGACGGACCTTTGGGCCTCGATGTTGCTCAGCAGGCCCACAGGGGTCTGGAGGCACTCAGGGATCCTGGAGGGAAAATGATGCGCACCTGAGGGGCCTAGGAGTCCTGAAAAGAGTACTTCCTTTAAAAGAAAGCAGAACAGGGGCTTCCCTGGTGGCGCACAGGTTGAGAATCTGCCTGCCAATGCAGGGGCCACGGGTTCGAGCCCTAGTCTGGGAGGATCCCACATGCCGCAGAGCAACTGGGCCCGTGAGCCACAACTACTGACCCTGCGCGTCTGGAGCCTGTGCTCCGCAACAAGAGAGGCCACGATAGTGAGAGGCCCGCGCACCGCGATGAAGAGTGACCCCCACTTGTAGCAACTGGAGAGAGCCCTAGCACAGAAACGAAGACCCAACATAGCAATCAATCAATCAATCAATAAATCTTAAAAAATATATTAAAAAATTAAAAAAATAAAATAAAATAAAGCAGAACAGCGACTAAGACCTCATGGAAACAGCTGCATGCTGCCCTTTCTGCGCGGTTACTCAGGGACTTACCTCGAGGCCAGTACTCACGTTGAGTTTCCCTTTAGCTCTAGAGCGTGGCAGGATGAGCTCCACCCCGGCCATCGAAGCACCGCCTTAGCTAGAAAAAACTCATTGTCTTCCCACAGCCATGCCTACAGTGGCTAGTGGCCTGTCAACAGCAGTCAATTTCAAGTAGCTTCAAGGCACCATGAATGGAGCTTTCAAAATGGGAAAGCAAGAATAGTTCCATTAGGCCCCCATTTCCATGGGCACACGCAGCAGGCATCCCTGTGCTTTCTAACAAGTCCAAAGAGACACAGGTTTCCCAGTGGTTCCTTCCCTGAATCAACTCCTCGAAGCAGAGTGTTCCGCATCTAGCGAACTGCCTCAACCAAGGAACGCCCCAGATAGGCCTCCGGGCCCATGGCTCTTCACAAGCCTGCAGTGTTACCCGAGGAACTGGGCTTTAGTTGCAGTCGGAACGCAAGCTGACTTTCTCCTGGAGGTAGGGTGACTTCAGGCAGGAGGTCCCAGATGGAATGCGAAGCCGAGGGTTTTTCTCAGTGCAGCTCAGACTAGGGCAAGGAGTCAGACTTGCACAGCACATTGGACCTGCTAGAACGGTGTTCGTGGACCTGTGGGAGTGCTGGGGAAATCAAGCTGTCCCAAGAAAGAGTGCAGTTTGTTGCCCTACACTCGGCATACACAGAGTGGCTCCGAAGGGCTACGGGCCTGGATGTGGCTTAGCAGGCCCATGGGGGCCTGAGGGTACTCAGTGTTCTTGCAGGGAATAGGGTGCCCACGCGAGGCTCCTAGATGTCCTGCAAAGCGTACTGACGTTAAAATAATGCAGAAAAACGGCTATAGCCTCCTGGAAACTGCTGCACGCCTGCGCTTCTGCACGGCAATTCAGGACCTTACCTCAAGACAACTGCTCACGCTGAGTGTCCCGTTAGCAACACAGCATGGTAGGATGCTGACTTTCTCCTCGAGCAGAGTGACTTCAGGTACGAGGTCCTCGAAGAATCCTAAGCAGAGTGTTTTCTCATGGCAGCACAGACGGGGGCCATGACGAACACTTCCATGGCACGTCGCACTGGCTAGAAATGTGGTCCTGAGGCTGTTCCGGTGCTCTGGAAACGTAGCTCTCCTTAAGGAACGAGCGGTGTGTTGCCCATCACTCGGCATACACAGAGGGCCTCCGAGGGACCGACCTTTGGGCCTCGATATTGCTCAGCAGGCCCACAGGGGTCTGGAGGTACTCACTGATCTTGGAGGGAAAATGATGCACACCCGAGGGGCCTAGGAGTCCTGAAAAGAGTACTTCCTTTAAAATAAAGCAGAACAGGGGCTTCCCTGGTGGCGCAATGGTTGAGAATCTGCCTGCCAATGCAGGGGACACAGGTTCGAGCCCTGGTCCGGGAGGATCCCACATGCCGCGGAGCAACTGGGCCCGTGAGCCACAACTACTGACCTGCGCCTCTGAAGCCTGTGCTCCGCAACAAGAGAGGCCGCGATAGTGAGAGGCCCGCGCACCGTGATGAAGAGTGGCCCCCACTTACCGCAACTGGAGAGAGCCCGAGCACAGAAACGAAGACCCAACATAGCAATCAATCAATCAATAAATCTTAAAAAAAACAATAAAAAATTAAAAAAATAAAATAAAATAAAGCAGAACAGCGACTAAGACCTCACGGAAAGAGCTGCATGCCTCCCTTTCTGCGTGGCTATTCAGGGACTTACCGTGAGTCCAGTACTGACGTTGAGTTTCCCTTTAGCTCTAGAGCGTGCCAGGATGAGCTCCACCCCGGCCATCGAAGCACCCGGCTTACCTGGAGAAAACTCATTTTCTTCCCAGAGCCATGCCTACAGTGGCTAGTGGCCTGTCAACAGCAGTCAAGGTCAAGTAGCTTCAAGGCAGCATGAATGGAGCTTTCAAAATGGGAAAGGAAGGCTAGTTCCATCAGGCCCCCATTTCCACGGGCACACGCAGCATACATCCCTGTGCTTTCTAATAAGTCCAAAGAGACACAGGTTACCCAGTGGTTCCTTCCCTGAATCAACTCCTCGAAGCAGGGTGTTCTGCAAATAGCGAACTGCCTCAACCAAGGAACACCCCAGCTAAGCCTCCGGGCCCGTGGCTCTTCAAAAGCCTGCAGTGTTACACGAGGAACTGGGCTTTAGTTGCAGTCGGAACGCAAGCCGACTTTCTCCTGGAGGCAGGGTGACTTCAGGCAGGGGGTCCCAGATGGAATGCGAAGCTGAGTGTTTTTCTCAGTGCAGCTCAGACTAGGGCAATGAGTCAGACTTGCACGGCATGTTGGACCTGCTAGAACAGTGTTCGTGGACCTGTTGGAGTGCTGGGGAAATCAAGCTGTCCCAAGAAAGAGTGCAGTCTGTTGCCCTACACTCGGCATACACAGAGTGGCTCCGAAGGGCTACGGGCCTGGATGTGGCTTATCAGGCCTATGGGGGCCTGAGGGTACTCAGTGTCCTTGCAGGGAATAGGGTGCCCACGCGAGGCTCCTAGATGTCCTGCAAAGCATACTGATTTTAAAATAATGCAGAGCAGTGGCTACGGCCTCATGGAAACTGCTGCACGCCTCCGCTTCTGCATGGCAATTCAGGGCCTTACCTGAAGGCAATTGCTCATGTTGGGTTTCCCGTGAGCGACAGAACATGGTAGGATGCTGACTTTCTCCTTGAGTAAGGTGACTTCAGGTATGCGGTCATTGAAGAATCCTAAGCAGAGTGTTTTCTCATGTCACCTCAGACGAGGGCCATGACGAAGACTTCTATGGCACGTTGGACTGTCTAGAAATGTGGTCTTGATGCTGTTCGAGTGCTCTGGAAATGTAACCCTAACCCTCTAACACTAACCCTTCACCCTCCCCTTAACCTTAACCTTAAACCCTAAACCCTAAACCCTAACCCCTAACCCTTAACCCTAACCCTAGCCCCAACCCTAAAACCCTAACTCTAACCGTAACCCTAAACGTAGTCCTAACAAAGGCCACGAACCTGTCCCTAACTCAGTCCCTGACACAATAGCTAACAAAGGCTCTGATGCTAGTCCTAACTAAGGCCCTGACACTGTCCTTAACTAAGGCCCTGAAACTACTCCTAACTCAGGTCCTGGTCATGTCTTTAACTGACACCCTAAGGCTGATCCTACAGAGGCCCTTATGCTGCTCCTAGGTCATGCCCTGACACTGTCACTCACTCAGGCCCTAAAGATAGGCCTCACTTAGGCCCTGTTGCCTTACCTTAGTTAGGCTCTGATGCTATCCCTACATCTAGCCTTGACACTGGTCCTGATGAAGCCCCTGACGCTGGTTCTAACTATGTCCCTGATGCTCTCAATAACTAAGGTCTTCACGCAATCCCTAGCTCATTTCCTGACACTATCCCTGGCCTGGAACCTAACTCTGTCCCGAGCGAGTGTCCTGCCCCTTATCCTCCCTGAATCTCTAATGCTCTCCCTAACTAAGGCCCTGACTAGTCCTAACTAAGGCCCTGACACTGTCCCTAACTAACGCCCTGACACTACTCCTAACTCAGACCCTGACACTGTCCCTAACTAAGGCCCTGACACTACTCCTAACTCAGTCCCTCACACTGTACCTAGCAAAGGCTCTGATGCTAGTCCTAACTAAGCTCCTGACACTGTCCCTAACTAAGGCCCTGCTGCTGTCGATAACTAAAGTCCTGACACTATCCTGAGCTAATTTCTGCACCCATCTCTTACCAAGTTCCTGAAATTGTCCCTAAATAAGCCCTGACGCTCTCCCTAAGTGAAGCCCTGAGGTTGTCTCTAACAGAAGCCCTAATAATGTCTTTAACAAAGACCCTGATGCTGATCCTAACGAGGCCGTTACGCTCCTCCTAAGTCCTGCCCTGACACAGTCCCTATCTCAGGTGCTAACTGAGAGAGTCCTCAGGTATTCCCTGTCGCTGTACCTTAGTCAGTCTCTGAAGCTGTCCCTACATCAAGCCCTGACACTGGTCCTGAATAAGGCCATGATGCTGTTCCTATATAAGGCCCTGATGCTCTCAATAACTAAGGTCTTCACACTATCCCTAGCCCGTAACTTGGCTCTGTCCCTAGCTAATGTCCTGCCTCTTATCCTAACTAAGAATCTAATGCGGATCCTACGAAGGCCCTGATGCTACTCGTAAGTCATGCCGATACTGTCCCTAGCTAAGTCCCTGACGCTCGGCCTCACTCAGGCCCTGCCGCTCTCCCTAAGTCAGGCTCTGACATTGTCCCTACCCGAAGCCCTGACGTTGGTCCTAAATAAGGCCCTGATACTGTCAGTAAGGTCTTGACACTATCCCTAGGTCATTTCCTGACACTATCCCTAGACCTTAACCTCATCCTGTCCCTAGCTAATGTCCTGCCTCCCATCCTAACTGAAGCCCTATTGCTCTGCCTAACTAAGGCCCTGACTAGTCCTAACTAAGGCCGTGACACTGTCTCTAACTAAGGCCCGGAAGCTGTCCCTAATACAGACCCTGCGGCCGGCAATAACTAAAGGCCTGACAGTATCCTGAGCTAATATCCTGACCCATCTCTTACCAAGGTCCTGACACTGTCCCTATGTAAGCCCTGATACTGTCCCTAAGTGAAGCCCTGAGTCTGTCCCTAACTCAGGCCCAGACGCAGTACCTAACTCAGACCCTCAAAATGTCTTTGAGACCCTGATGCTCTTCCTAAGTCATGCCCTGACACTGTCCCTAGCTAAGGCCCTGACGCTAGGTCTTACTCAGGCTCCGTCACTCTCCCTAAGTCAGGCTCTGACGCTGTCCCTACCTGAGGCCCTGACACTAGCCCTAAGTAAGGCCCTGATACTCTCTGTAAGTAAGGTCTTGACACTATCCCTAGCTCATTTCCTGACACCATTCCTAGACCTTAACCTAACCCTGTCCCTAGCTAATGTCTTGCCTCTTATGCTAACTAAAGTCCTGATGCTCTCCCTAACTAAGGCCCTGAAATTAGTCCCAAGGCCCTGACACTGTCCCTAACTACGGCCTGGATGCTTGTCCTAACTCAGGCCCTCACACTGTCCCTAACTAAGGCCCTGACACTACTCCTAACTCAGTCCCTCACACTGTACCTAGCAAAGGCTCTGATGCTAGTCCTAACTAAGCTCCTGACACTGTCCCTAACTAAGGCCCTGCTGCTGTCGATAACTAAAGTCCTGACTCTATCCTGAGCTAATATCCTGACCTATCTCTTGCCAATGTACTGACACTGTCCCTAAGTAAGCCCTGACACTGTCCCTAAGTGAGGCCCTGAGGCTGTCCCTAACTAAGGCCCTGACGCCCAGCCTAACTCAGGCCCTCATGCTAGGCCTAACCCCGGCCCTGACATTGTCCCTAACAAAGGCCCTGACCCTAGTCTTACCTTAGGCCCTGATGTTTGGTCTAACTCAGGTTCTGACGCTGTCCCTAACTAAGGCCCTGAAGCTGCCCCTAACATCAGCCTTGCTGCCGTCAATAACCAATGTGCTGACACTATCCTAAGCTAGTATCTTGATCCATCTCTTACCATGGTCCTGACACTGTCCCGACTAAAGTCCTGATGCCGTCCCAAAGTGTGGCCCTGAGGCTGTCCCTTTGAAGCCCTGTTGCTGTACCTAACTCAGGCCCTGATAATGTCTTTAACTAAGGCCCTGATGCTGATCCTAGCTAAGATCCTGACGCTAGGCCTCACTCAGTCCCTGACATTGTCCCTAACTCAGGCCCTGACACTTTGCCTAACTCAGGTCCTGACTCTGTCCCTAACTCAGGTCCTGACACTTTGCCTAACTCAGGTCCTGGCCATAACTTTAACTAAGACCGTGATGCTGATCCTAACTACAGTCCTGATGCTGGTCCTACGTCATGCCCTGACACTCTCCCCAGCTCAGGATCTGATGCTGTCTGTTATATCTTGGTCTCTCCCTCCCTAATTCCCCAAGGCTTTCCATAACTATAGACCTGACACTGTTTCTAACTAACTGCCTGACTCTGGACCTAACTGATACTGAATAATCAGCCTCTCTGCACCGGTTCTGAATCAAATCTTGAGAACAGTGTTTTGCAAAAATAGAAAAGATTAGTTTTCTCACTCTGCCAGCCAATGGAGGACACAGCAGGCTCGTGCCCTCAACAGCTGTGTGTCCCAATGCGGGAGGATTTGGTGTTTTAGAGCGATGGTTCAAGGGTGTGGTTGCTCATAAGGATCAGTGTGTATGCAGGGCCTGCACTCCTTTAATCTGGTCTCAGATAGTTTCTTGATGAGCTCCTCTGGAATGAAGAATGCTAACATCTTCCACTTGTTGGGGGTTTTAGTTCTTTAAGGAGCTCAAAGATATTGTTATGTGTATCCCTTGAGGCAGTACCAGGATCCTGCCACAAGGCTGCACTATTGTTTCTTGACTCTTCCTCCCTGTCCCTGCATCCCCTCACTTCCCTGATTAGCAACTGTTCAAATTTGCCCTTTGGAACTCAGGGAAGGTCCTGGAGTCTCTAGTCTATTCCCTACAAACAAGTTAGGAGGCACACAGAAAGGCTTCTGTGCCCAGGAGACCACAGAGTCCCTCTCAGTTTCCCTCCTCCTCTTCTGGATACTCCTCAATCTTGAGGAGAACAGATTTTTGACAAGAAAAGGAATAATCATTTCAGATTGAGACATTAATCATAAACTTGGCACAGGAACTCGGTTTTAAGGGGACTCGGTTTTAATCCCCACTTCACTTTTATCTTTCCCCACATCCTTCAAGGAACAGGGTGATGACCGCTCTGGCTACTTCTCGCTTAAATGGGGCGCAGTCCTGCCTAAATCTAGGGGAATGGATACCAAGTTAGAAATATTTGAGTTCCAAGTCCTGTACCTGAGACTCGTATGATTAAGATCTCAGTCCCTTGGTCCCCCATTTTGGTGCAACCAATCCAGTTAAAATAGGAGGGGTAACAACTGAAGTTTTAACAGTAAAAATAGATCTCATTCCCTTAGGAATTCAGGAGACTAAGTCTGAAACCTGGTCTGGAACTGGCACTTCAGAGAGGCTTTGCAGCCAGTTGTCTAATTCTACCTAAGTAGGTTTTAACTTCTGATGTAGTATTGATGTACCCATAACAGGAGCTATTGACCACTACACATATGTCTCATCTTTCTATTAGTATCTGATCTAACGTCATTGTTTGAAATTTAATCATTAAGAGAGGAGTCCTTGAAAACGTACGGTTGCAGCTACCAGCAGACATTGTTTTGAGAATGGCTAGTGGCATCCTGAGTCTGATATAGCTCAGAAATTCAATTTCAACAATACAGGAACGCGGGGACTTACCTGGTGGTTCAGTGGTTAAGACTTCGCCTTCCAACGCAGGGGGTGCCGGTTTGATCCCTGGGCAGGAAGCTAAGATCCCACATGCCTCATGGCCTAAAAACCAAAACATGAAACAGAAACAATATTGTAACAAATTCAATAGACTTAAAAAATGGTCCACATCCAAAAAAAAAAACTTAAAAACAAAAAAAAAAATACAGGAATGCATCTAAATCACATCTACAATGGTCACTTAGGTTTATCTTGGATGTCTGAACCATAGTTACTTTTTGACTGTCAAATGCATTCCCCTCCTCAATACCAAAGCAGATGTACAATTCATATCCAAAAGGACAAAAAACAGGCCACTTTGGTCAGTAAAATTTAAGTTAAACCATGTAGAAGCCACAGTGACTTCCTCACACCTCAATACGTGAAGAGTTTTTTTCCCTTTTGATTACAAGTCTTTCAATAGAAAGCATTGATGATCAAAATGTCAATCCGTCAGTGCCAGAATGATTCAGCTGTTTGGCCCAGGTGTAGATCATGTTCCTCAGCGCTAGGCCTCCTTTATATTTGCCTAGTTAATCCACATTGGGGGAATACTGATCAGGTATCGTGAACATGCTCAGAGGTATGTTAATGAGAAAACGCTTTATATAGGCCATACATGCTATTATTCATACCCAATTGTCACACAAGCATTGTACATGTGCTTTTAGCAGTAGACCTAAAGCAAACAGTGATACATCATGAGTAATTACATTCTGATAACTTCACTAGGTAATTTTCCTTTCCTCTTAAACATCAGGGCAAAATGAAGCCAACACAGTAACTTTCACAAACACACACTTCAGTACAGAGGTGTCATTTACCCAATTGCTCCAAGTCCTAAGTAGCTTCAGGTGAAGGACTTCCCTGTGTCTGGGAAACACAGATCAAAGCCAGTAACAAAAAAACAAAAACATTATAACCATATTCACCAGTTCACTCAGTAACCAATCCTTTTGTTAACTTTTTATGAAGCCATCCGATTCTCCATTAAGGTTTTTCATTTCTTACCCAGTTTGGCATTATGATATGAAATTTATCAGAGACCTGTGCTTGCCAAAAGGTCCTTCACATAGATCTTCTTGAAGATGGAGCCGTTTTGCAAAGTGTTAGAGCACAACAGTAACTATAAATCACATAAAGACTTAAAAGGTCATGGTTAAACATTTGATCACAATGTAAATGACAAAAGAAACCATTATTGCTGTGACATACGACATTTAAAAATAACTAGAATTATGACTGATAACATTTTACCAGGACATACTAGATTTTTAGGAATTCCATGTAATTTAACATACTAATCAAACATTTCTCCCTGAGATGGCTCAAGGGCCTTCTAAAGCATCACAAAGTTAGCTGGAGATCAAAAGAACTGTTAGAATTGGCCAAACAACACTTATTCACTGAACCAAAGTAAAGAGATTTCAAACAAAAATACAGATCACAGACACAGGCAAAGGAACTCACAAGCTGTCCACAATCAAAAGCAGCATTCCAAGAAAACTTTGGAGGGAGAAACCAAATCCAGGCTTGCCCTAACCCACTTCCAACAAAATCCATCTTAGAAAATCCCGGTCATGCACAACTCTTTCCTCAGTGTTCCCTTTTCACAAATGTTCATCACTCCTGTATCCATCTTATGTTGCCCTTTATTTTTTTCCACATTCAGACACAACCAGCTCTAGTACAAAGTGACTTCTCTTTGTACCATCAGCCTGTTACCTAGCTTTATTACGTATCACTTTCTTTATTACGTAGCTTCATAAATGCTTGAACATATAGAACTTCTTCTGTCTTTCTCTCCCTGTGACAAAATAACTAGCTGAAGGATAGTATAGTCATTTAGGCTACCATTCAAAGACCACCTTTCCGCATTTTTCAAGAATGTATCCATACACTGGCCAGACAAAATTACAATAGAATTTCATTCTTTTCTTAGTCTTAGGTTTACAACTATAGGTTGACCAGTCTGCCAGGATTTTGCCCATTGGCTATCAGATGGAACTGAAGAAGAAGCACTTCTTATGTCTGAACCATAGAACACTCAAATGCGGGCTAAGAACAAAGCAAAATCCTAACCACCAATGGAAGCCTCAAACCAAAGGAACCAGAAACCAAACAGCACAAGACTCAAATCAGCTTCCAAGTCTCAACTTAGCCTGTGACCTCTGTCCAAGTGGTGCACCTTCCAAATGAGATTTCCTGGAATGAAAAGTCACCCAAATGGGAACCAAGGTTCCCCCAAATGTACAGGGCTAAAAGGACCTCAGAGTGCCTGCCAGGGGAGTTACCACATGCTGGCTGAGGTGCTGCAACATCCGAAATGCTATTTTTCTGGTTCCCCAAAATAATCCCTTGGAGTAGGACATTCGGGGCAGTCCAGGCAGGAGGAAGAGAGGAATGTCCTCAAGGCAAAGGCAGCCTCGGCAGCTGCTAGGGTGGTCCCCCTTCCACCATCTACTCCTGCCCCAGAGTTCTAACTGCTGGGATGACTAGGGCTTGGCCTTTCCAGGCAAGGGTCCCACGTGGTCTGGCCTCTAAAGGAATTCTCCAACCCTACACTCTCTCGAAAGAGGCTGGCGTGGAGAAAATCTCAGTGTCCAATCAAGTCAGGGGACACACAGGGGCCATCCCCAAGTCAGTCCCACACTGGGTACTAAATTTGATGTCGAAAACTCGACCTCTGTGCACCAGTGCCAAATCGAATCTCAGAGAGAGAGGTTTGGAGGAAGTAGAAAAGAATAGCTTTACTGCTTTGGCAGCCAAAGGGGGACGCAGAAAACTCGTGCCCTCAAAAACCATGCGTCCCAATGCAGGAGGATCTGGTGAGGAGTTTTACAGAAATGGTTTAAGGACACAGTTGATCCTAAGGATTAGTGTGTGCACAGGGCCTTAACTCACTTTAATCTGGCCTCAGATGGTCTCTTGATCAGCTTCTCTGGAATGAAGAACACGAAAATCTTCTATTTTGTGGGGGTTTTAGGTTGGTAAAGCGCCCAAAGATACTCTTAAGTGTATCCCTTGAGGCAAGACCAGGATCCTGCCCCAAGGCTGCACTACTGTTTCTTGACTCTTCCTCCCTTGTCTCTGCATCCCCTCCCTTCCCTGATTAGCAACTATTCGAATCTGCCCTTTGGAACTCAGGGAAGGTCCTGGAGTCTCAAGCCTAACTAAGGCCCTTACACTACTCCTAACTCAGTCCCTGACACCGTACCTAACAAAGGCTCTGATGCAAATCCTAACTCAGGCCCTGACACTGTCTCTAACTAAGGCCCTGCTGCCGTCAATATTTAAGTCCTGACATTATCCTGAGCTAATACCCTGACCCTGATCTTACCAAGGTCCTGAAACTGTCCCAAACTAAGCCCCTGGCGCTGTCCCTAAGTGAGACCCTGAGGCGGTCCCTAACAGAGGCCCTGAGAATGTCTTTAACGAAGACCCTAAGGCTGATCCTACAGAGGCCCTTATGCTGCTCCTAGGTCATGCCCTGACACTGTCACTCACTCAGGCCCTAAAGATAGGCCTCACTTAGGCCCTGTTGCCTTACCTTAGTTAGGCTCTGACGCTGTCCCTACATAAAACCTTGACACTGGTCCTGATGAAGGCCCTGACGCTGGTCCTAACTAAGGCCCTGATGCTCTCAATAACTAAGGTCTTCACGCTATCCTTAGCTCATATCTTGACACTACCACTGGCCTGGAACCTGACTCTGTCCCGAGCTAATGTCCTGTCCCTTATCCTCACTGAAGCCCTAATGCTCTCCCTAACTAAGGCCCAGACTAGTCCTAACTAAGGCCCTGACACTGTCCCTAACTAAGGCCCGGAATCTATCTCTAATATAGGCCCTGCTGCCGGCAATAACTAAAACCCTGACACTATCCTGAGCTAATATCCTGACCCATCTCTAACCAAGGTCCTGACACTGTCCCTAAGAAAGCCCTGTTGCTGTCCCTAAGTGAAGACCTGAGGCTGTCCGTAACTCAGGCCCTCAAACTATCCCTAACTGAGGCCTTGACGCTGTGACTAACTCAGGCCCTGATCATGTCTTTAATGCCCTAATGCTTATCCAGCCAAGGCCCTGATGCTGCTACTAAGTCATGACCTGACAGGGTCCCCAGCTAAGTCCCTGACGCTAGGCCTCACTCAGGCCCTGTCGCTCTCCCTAAGTCAGCCTCTGATGCTGGCCCTACCTGAAGCCCTGACACTGGTTCTAAATAAGGCCCTGATACTCTCAGTAACTGAGGTCTTGACACTATCCCTAGCTCATTTCCTGACACTATCCCTAGACATTAACCTAACCCTGTCCCTAGCTAATGTCTTGCCTCTTATGCTAACTAAATCCCTGATGCTGTCCCTAACTAAGGCCCTGAAATTAGTCCCAAGGCCGTGAACCTGTCCCTAACTGAGGCCTGGAGGCTGTCCTTAACAAAGGCCCTCAACTTATCTTCAACTGAGGCCCTGACACTCTCCCTCACTAAGGATTGAGGCTGTCTCTATCTAAGGCTCTGAGTCTGTCTTTAACTAATGGCCTCATTCTTTCCCTAACAAAGGCCCTGACACAGTCCCTAACTAAGGCCCTGACACGGTTCCTAATAACATGAGCTGTCCCTCATTAATGCCCTGATGCGGCCCATAAATGATGTACTGAAGACGGCACTAAGGTCCAGACAATGTCACTAATGACCCAAAATGTCTCTTACTAAGGCCATCAAGTTACCTCTAACTGAGGCCCTAAAGATGTCCATAACTAAGTCCCTGACACTATCTCTAACTAAGACCCTCAAGTTATCTTTAACTGAGGCCATGACAGTGTCCCTAACAAAGAACTTGACACTGTCTCTAACTAAGGCCCTGAGTCTGTCTTTACCTAACGGCCTCACTCTTTCCCCAACTACTCCCTGACGCTGCCCCTAACCAAGGCCCTGACGGGCCTAATTGCCTGAGCTGTCTTTCACTAATACCCTGACCCTGTCCATAACTAACGCCCTGATGATGTCCCTAATGAACAGCCTGAAGTGTCTCTTACTAAGGTCCTCAAGTTTTCTCTGAGGCCCTGACACTCTCCCTAATTAAGGCCTTGACACTGTCTTTAAGTAATGGCCTGATGCAGTTCCTACCTGAGATGTTGATGCTCTCACTAAGACCCTGAAGTCTCTACCTGAGAAGCTGACACTGTCTGTAACTGATTTCCTGACTTTTTCCTTAACTAACATCCTAATTTTGCCCCTAAATAACACCCTGACACTGGTCCTAACTACGGCCCTGATGCTGAACCTATCTAAGGCCCTGACGATGTCCCTAATAGACTTAGATGTCCCTCACTGTTGGCCTGACCCTGTCCCTCACCAAGGCCCTGACCTCTTCCTAACTAAGGCTGTAATGACGTCTCTACCTGAGGCACTGACACTGTCTATAATAACGGCCGACTCTTTCCCTAACACCCTGATGCTGTCCCTAATAGCCTCACGTATCTCTCAATAACGCCCTGATCCTGTTCATAACTAAGGCCCTGAATGTGTCCCTAAGTATGTCTCTGACGCTGTCCTTAACTAAGGCCCTGATGCTCTCTCTACCTAAGGCACTGACACTATCTATAATAATGGCCTGACTCTTTCCCTAACTAACACCCTGATGCTATCCCTAATTGAGGCCCTGAAGATGTCCCTAATACCCTTAGGTATTCCTCTGTATCACCCTGATCCTGTCCATAACTAAGGCCCGAATATGTCCCTAGGTAAGTCTCTGACGCTGTCCCTAACTAAGGCCCTGATGCTGTCTCTATCTCAGAATCTGACATTCTAATGTCCTGACTCTCCCTAACTAACATCCTGACGTTGCCCCTACGTGAGGTCCCGACACTCTTCTTAACTAAGAACTTGCCTCTGTCCCTGCCTAAAACCCTGACACTGTCTGTAACTAATGACCTGACTCTTTCCCTAACTAACACCCTAGTTTTGGCCCTGACTAACGCCCTGACACTGGTTCTAATTATGGCCATGATGCTGGCTCGAAGGCCCTGAAGATATCCCTAAGTAACAGCCTGAACTGTGTCTAACTAAGGCTCTCACGTTATCTCTAACTGAAGCACTGACACTGTCCCTAACTTAGGCCCTGACGCTGTCCCTTATAGTCTAAGCTGTCACTAAATAATGCCCTGATCCTGTCCATAACTAAGGCCCTGAATATGTCCCTAAGCACATCTCTGACGATGTCCCTAACAGCCTGAACTCTCTTCAAGTTATCTCTGAGGCTCTGACACTGGCCCTTCCTAAGGCCTCACCCCGGGGTTGTCCCAGGCTGCTGGGCAGTTTTCTCTTGTCCGCATCTCTAGCCAGCTGCCTGCCATTGGCCACTCTAAGATTCTGTGATGCAGTGGTCCCACGTGGGATGTGCCTGTGTAGGCTCACCTGCGGGAGGAGAGTCATGGCCACTCCGCCCTCCAGGGGACTGCGGCTCAGGGTAGGAATCTCTCAGCCAGCGTCTGGACACAGGGTTCTGTGTCCTTGTTTGTTGTAAATCCCTTGGAGTTACCTCTAACATTTTTTAAACGGATCTCCCCCTCCGCATATTTATGATTTAAATTATTTACCACATTAAAATTCAGGAATGACATTATTAGAATGAGCAGGAAGACACAGGATGCCCCCCCCAATGACCTATTACTTGGAGGATTTAAAATTCTAATGAGAAAACACTCACTCTCCTCATCCTCTTGGGTGTCAGCACAAGGCGGGAATCAGCTGCATTCTTTATTTATCCCTCTGATTTTCCAGAACCTTTCCTTCAAGGAGAAATCTCTGGGCTCTGCGGGAACTGTGAGTGGTGACCATCAGGTAAATCTGAGACTGAAAAGAAAGAGGAAAACCATAATGGAAAAGAATATGAAAAATATGTATATATGTATGTATGTATATATGAATCACTTTGCTGTACAGTAGAAATTAACACAACATTGTAGGTCAACTATACTTCAGTATCAATTAGTTTGAAGGCACTTTTATAAATTAGGCCTTATTTCTCTTGTCCTTTCACCCTGGGACAAATGTATAACAGAAACTAACCTGGATTACTCCGGGATGAACTCATATCACCCAGAACCTTAATTGTTGAACAAACCGTGAATACCAGTTACACCATGGGATGTCCTGATCCAATATGAAGTTTGTATACCTTGTATCAAGCCTGCAGAATCCACTAAATTTGGAAATTCAAACTGAAATGAAGCCACCTATCCCGTGACTTCTCCACAACTAGTTATACAACATCAATTGGAAACCATATACAATCAAACGAATGCAGACAGAAACAACTATAGCCTTCCTTTTTTTTCCTTTTAGATGAAGGCAGTACTTAAGGTGATGTCTTGGGCCGTTTCAGGGTGTTACTCAATTTCCTGGGTATCTGCCATGCACACAGGAGGTACACATGTTAGTTAACTTGTTTGTGCAACTGTATGAAGGTAGTTAATACCACAAAACTGTATACGTAAAGTGAATTAAATGCTAAAGTCATGTTTTGTATTTCTAATGACAAAGAAAAAAAAAGTGTAGTGCTGATATTTGTTACAAAAATGAACATTAAAAACACTCTTAGTGAAAAAAGCCATACAGAAAAGGCCACCTAGATCCCATACTCATCTTGTCTGCTTCAAATCCATCAAGGTTGTCCAAATGAGGGGGAAACTCAGTAATGGTTCCAGAAAAAGAAAACTGGATCAGGATGGAAAAAGACATTTTCATACAGTTGGGACAGCAGGTGAAAGTTGAAGTGGGGCTGAGTATTAAATTATAATGTGGGCATCAGGACTTCCTCATTTAGGGGTTATGTGCTGGTTCCTTGGGCGAAACACACTGAGCATTTTGTGTGAAGT
Source organism: Eschrichtius robustus (assembly GCF_028021215.1). Lineage (NCBI taxonomy): Eukaryota > Metazoa > Chordata > Mammalia > Artiodactyla > Eschrichtiidae > Eschrichtius > Eschrichtius robustus. The sequence continues at coordinate 108,716,140 of NC_090835.1, read as the reverse complement.
GGCAAATGTGAGTACTTTTTGCCATTATTGCAACTTTTCTGTACATTTTAAATTACTGGAAAGTAAATTACTTTTCTAGACAACCATGTCAGTGTCATGCCAGAAAATCAGATAAGACAGACATCAAATTTTGTTATAGAGGCCAAGACTCACCCAGACCAAGTTCAACCAAAGTTGTGATACTTATTTCCCTTGTAGGAGTCCGCATGGTATTAAGAGGCACCGTGGGAAGAGTATATTAGTAGCTACCATGTCTTGGGTCCTGTGGATCACCTGGGGTGCAGTAGACACTGAGATTTTAGTATTGCAATTTTTCACATTACTTCAAAAAATATGTTTAAAAATAAATTCAGTAGAGTTGCAAAATATGGAATCAATATACACAAATCAGTTTTGTTTCTATACACTAATAATGAACACCAACAAGAAAACTTAAGAAAACAATCCCATTTACAATTCCATCAAAAAGAACAAACTATTTAGCAATAAATGTAACCGAGGACATGAAAGACCTATGCTCAGAAAACTATAAAGCATTGATAAAGAAACTGAACACACAATAGAAAACAATATTCCATGCTCATGCATCAGAAAAATTACTACTATTAAAAGGTTTATTCTACCCAAAACCATCAACAAACAGTGCCAGGAAAACTAGACACCAGACTCCAAAGAACGACACTGGTCACCATCTACACGGCACATAAAACTAACTAAAGCGCACAGTATTCCACATTAAACCCTTTCTCTCCTGAGGCCCCTGAAGATGCGCCCCACCCACCCAGCAGTCAGCTGCACAGGAAGATTCTCCACACTTGCTCATTTCTTCCTCTTGTGGAGTCTCCTCACCAGTGGCTCCTGAGAAAACCCAGCTGCTGTCAGTGTGGACAATGCCTCATGGTCCAGAAGCCTCAGCCCTGACAGGAGACAAAGCTCCTGTCTGCTTGTCACGGAGCAAAGTCTGTGGGCAGGGTGCACCTGTGCCCCCAGGGTCAGACAGGTGGGTTCGGCGCCCCCTGTGGGACGTCAGAGAAGTGCCGGGAGCGCCGCACTCACAAACCCAGAGGCCTCATCCGGAAGGCAGTTCTGCTGTATATACTAAGTTTCGAAATCCAAACTGAAATGGAGCCAAGTATCTCACTGTATCTTCTCAAAAGATGGTTAAGGAGCAATTAATTACAAACCATATGTAATGAAATGAATGTAGACACAAACTTTACAACTTAAACCAAAATTCACTCAAAATTGCCCATAGACAAATTTAAATTACCAAACTATAAAAGTCCTAGAAAAAAAAAAGATAATCTACATGACTTTGGGTCTGGTGACCTTACTCAGAAAACCGGAAGACAAACCACAAACTGCAAGAAACTACTTCCAAAACACATATCTGATAAAGGATTTGTACTCAAATTATGCCAACAACGTCATTAAAATTTGGTAAAGATTGAAACATACACCTGGCCCGAGAAGATAAACAGGCAGTAAATAAGCATACAAGAATATACTCAAGATGCTGGTGGAATGCATGTACAACCAACTTTGGAAGACAGTTTGGCAGTTTTTTCCAAATCTAAAAAGTCTCACCTTAGGACCCAAGAAGTGTACCTCTTGTATTTAGACAACTGCTTTGAAGAACTGTGTTCAATCCAAAACTAGCATCAAGTAATGCACAGCAGCTCTATTCATAATGGCTAAAAACTTAAAGATATCAGGATGTCCTTCTGTAGATGAATTCATAAGCAAATTAGGGCACATACATGTCAAGGGGAGAAGAATACACCACCCCAAAATATGCCCATTTGACAAAAGGATTATTTTGGACTGATTAAATTAAGAAACAGCAGACCCAGGAGAATCTTTCAAAACCAAGTAGAAAATGCCCTTTTAGGAGGTAAATTTACATTTATTAAGGATATCTCTATTTGTAAGGGTATGTCCCTCTCTGGACCAGGAATTGAATGATGACTAAATATCAAGAAAAGCTTGTTGGGACTTCCCTGCTGGTCCAGTGGTTAAGACTCCATGCTCCCAACGCAGGGGACCAGGGTTCAATCCCTGGTCAGGGAACTAGATCCCGCATGCCGCAACTAAAGATTCCACAGGCCGCAACTAAAGATTCCACAGGCCGCAACTGAGACCCGGCACAGCCAAATAAATAAATGTTTAAAAAAAAAAAAGCTTGTCAATGAAATAGGCCTGGATGTAAATCTGTGTAACAACCATACCCTTGTTTACTGGGCTTTGACTAATAACATCCCTTAAATCGCTTCCTCCATTCCCTAACATCTTTCTTTTGTTCTCAGCAGAAGATAGCATTTAAGGTAATGGCTTGGGCCATTTCAGGGAGTGACTCAGTTTTCCTGGGTATCTTTCAAGTATACAGGAGGTACGCATGGTATATATTAAACTTCTGATTGTTTTCTCCAGTTCGTCTCTTTTTCATTACAAGGGAGATCTCAATAAAGAACATAGAAGTGTAGAGGGAAAACTATTTTTCCTCTCATATACATGCAATGCAATAGTATTCAGAGATATAAAGGAATGGACCATCAACCCGTGCAAAAAAAAAAAAAAAATAGATGCATCTAACACTTACATTGCTAAGTGAAAGAATCCAGTCTGAAGTGCTACACACTGTATGACCTCATTTATATGACATTCTAGAAAAGGCAAAACTGACAATGGTAAACAGTTTACGGAATATGTGGTTGAAATAGTCCATATGATAGTTTAGTGGCGAATACCTGTCACTATGCATTTGTCTACACCCACAGATTTTCACAACCCAATAAGTAATTTACAATCTATTCAAACTTAGCTACTTAGGATATGGGAGTGTCAAAGACTGGAATACAGAACGTAACAAAGAATCTAACTGATTCAGAAATGTATGAAAAAACTCACTGTTGGTAGTGGGACAAATGGGCTGACCTAAGTTAACTTTGGAAATGTACAGAATCTGTAGGCCAAAGACAAAATGTGCCATACATACACAGTGGACTCTATGTTCTTTCCATGAGGGGTAGTAGCTAATGGTACCAAAATTACTATATCAGTAATCGAATGGAACAAGCACTGAATTTAATAAATGACAAATGGTGGAAGCCAGGTTTCTTACCACTGGAGTGGGATGTTACAGTCAAACAAAGGGAGAAGTTTACAATATCCATGTCATAACAGATCCGGTTGGAGACATCAGTATAAACTATCTTTAGCCTAATAGAGATACACATAGTTCCACATGGAAATCTTTATAATTATGGGTATATGCATAGGCTGGGATACATGCACATATTTCCATGCACTGTCAGCTGAGCATATTTAGCTCCCACGTGTAAGTTTTTAATACCATTCTCTAATAAAAGGAACAAGGGCTCTTTGAAGAAAGGGCTGATGCTAGGACTGAGACAGTAAATCTATGAAGCAGGATAATCTTAAAATATCAGAAAGTAAAGAAGTACCAAAAAATTTAAAAACCCACAAAAGGAAAATTATGTAAAATGAAAACAGGAGCAAATGGAAAAACCTCTCACCAGCCAAAGCAAGAATTAAGTAAGCAGTCTAATAATGTAGTGCTGGATTATAACCGAAAGTTTACAGTAATTATTCACGTGTCCAAACTGGTAAAAATAAATTACATAGTTTTTGATGAATGGTGTTAAATAGAAATCTCCTATGCAGAAAGCTTCTAAGTAATGTATATAGCCACTCAGCTGTCCATCAGGGATGTGAAGCTAACCCCTCTCTCCTCAAGTGTGGGTTCTGCATTATGACTTCCTCCTAAATAAAACACACAGGATGGACGTGGGGAAAAAATTAACCTCACTGTGGGAAAACTTGACACACACTACTTCAGCTAGGTGACCAAAGTTAAGAACATAAGTGAGAAGTTTCCTTAAGAGCCTGTCCTCTTGATATATAGTGAAGAGGAAGCACTTCACCTCTGTGGTCTGCTTTTTCAAAGCCAAGTCTAACCATGACAAAACCACCAAGCAAATCCCAGTGCCCGGCAGTCTACAAAATACCTGACCAGTCCTCCTCCACACTGTCAAGGTCATGGAAACAAGGAGAGTCTGAGCAACTGTCAAAGCCCAGAAGAGACTAAACAGACATGATGGCCCCATGTCCTTTGAGATCCTGGAACAAGGAAAGGTATAACAAAGGGAACATGAATAGGGACTTCACTTAATAATAAAGTATCAATATTTGTTCATTATTTGTCATGATTCTGCAGAAAATTAGACAGGAAAGATTAAAAGTCAAATAAGAGAAACCTACTGTAACAAACTGGAAATCTAGAGGAAAAGGGGGATTGCTTTGTAAAAACACATTACCAAAATGCACCCTAAATTAAGGAAAATACAAAAACACCAATTAATCACTGAGGAACCTCTTCCCCATACTGGTTATCCTATCACTGTTCCAGGGTTTCCCTCTCCTGGGACAGGGAAGGAACAGGGACAGAGCTGTTTGGCAGCTCCCCTAGTATCTGACCCCAGCCAGTGTCTTCATCTCCCCCAGCCACGCCTACCCAGTGAGGACACCTGAGGAAGGATCAGGGATTATTGTTTCAGATGTATCAACCAGGACTTTTTCTTTTCCCAGCGACTGGACACACTTACTGAAGTAAAATAAATTAGTATTTATTGTAAGGGTAGAAATAAATTAATACTTGCAAGTGGCAAGTTGAAGAATGGGTTTGGACCTGGCAGGTCCAGTGGCTTACACTGTCTCAGTGTGACCTTGCTTCTCTCCAAAACTTTGTCCTGCTCAGTGCCTTTGGGGGACCCCATTCACAGGCACAGGCTCTCTCACTGCCCTTGGGCCAACAGCAATTCTAGGCTGACAACCACTCACCATCCATTTTCCGAGAAAGAGTTTCTCCTTTTCTTGGATTCCAAGAAAGTCATGGTTTTAAATGCCTTTGATCTGGCTTGGGTTGCATTCTCATCCTTGACCCATCACCAGAAGATGGAAAATGGGACTGGCTAGATGTGGGCTGTAAACCCATCTTCGAGCTGGGTGCAACATGGGCTCATCCTTCTGCAACTGTTTGGACTGGAAGCAGGTGAGATGTAATTCCCAAAGGAAAACTGAGGCACTTGGGCCTCAGAACAGATGCTGGCTGGCAGAAAGCAACAGATTCTAAGTCAATGACCACTCACTGCACAGCACAGAATCTGACACAAAAGGAAGAAAGGGGTTCACTCAGGGTCAGGGGCTGCAGCTACTCATCCAGTGCTCTTACTGTCCTCCCAAGACTGCAAGAAGTTCTTTCACTTACTGAAAAGTCAGGATCGTTGGTGGTGGTAAACTCAAGTCTCTTTCCTTGGGCATCAGGTCCTCACATCTCAGAGGCTGGCCCAGAACAGCCCATGTGCCCTCAGAAGACACACAGACCTCATTCCTGCCCCTGAGAGGTGGGAGCCCTTGAGTTATGCCATCTCCCTGGCCATATTAATTGCCCATCCCTGAAAAACAATACTGCACCTTTTCCAGTTTCTTCTCTCTCTTTTACTAAGAGGAAGAAACCAAATGCTAGGGTGGTAAGGAAACTCTTGTGCGGTGAAGTAATGGGAGGCTCAAGAATTATTCCAAGCCATGGAACCCATAATTGGCAGGCTTTCCAGAGGCCACATGGATGCATATGGCTCTCCAAGACAATGCAGTGTCACTGTGAACCTTCCATTGGGAGGTCCAGTTGCCCCCATATCTTTGATTCTTAATGACTATGAATGTCAAAAGTTTCTAACGACTGACAGGACAAAGGATTGCAGGGCCGTGGTCTGCTGTATGGTTGTTGTGTCAGGGACACACTCCAATGTTTAGAGGATTATTACTTCTCTTGGCAGCCTATGAGGCTGTGAGGGGGAGGCCTTTTTCTCAACCACATGGATGTTGGTAGTTGAAACTTCTCAAAGGAATGTCTACACTGACCAGGTAGCTCTTGAATTGCCCAGCATCCTGGTCAGCTCCGTAACTGTACATGAGGGCCTGACGATGCCCAGGCTGGACTGAGCTAGAGGACCACAGATGTCTGCCTGGATAGTCAGAGGTCAAGGGCTGTCCTGCCTGAGACCTGATCATCTATTCATGCCCACTCAGACGGGACAAAGGATGCCTCCAGTGCCAGGAGGGCCCCACCAGCCCTTAAGAAGGCAGCATCTGGGGGCTGGCAGGTCACTGCACCCAGTCCTGTATAAATCCACACATGTCCACTGAGTGCCCTCCTGTCTGGGCTGTGCTGGAACCTGGGGCTGCCCAGGCAGACTAGGGCCAGCATCACCCTTCCCAGGTGGGAGGGCAGAAGGAAACCCTGCATGACCTCTGACACCCTCCCCAATCCTTGACAGAGGCTGAGTTGGATGAGAAACAGTCCGAGACAAGAACAGACATTTCATTCTTCTCTCAGAGCCCAGGACTGGGGGAAGGGAGGCCAGAAAAACAGCTACTGACCTCAGCTCCCTGACTCCTGTTTGACCCTGGGCAAGTCCTATCCATTCTGGAGGCTTCAGAGAGAAGGAGAGGGGAAGGCAATGAGGGTCAACTGTGCTTAAACCTAACTCTAACCTTTACCCTAAGAACCCTAACCTCTAACCTTAACCCCCTAACAACCCTAGCCCCAGACCCTCGCCCCTGACCCTTTAACCACAACCCTCTACCATAACTCTCGAACCATGACTCTCCAGCAATGACCCATAACCCTAAACCGTGACCCCTGAACCCTCACACTGACTCAACCTCAGGCCTAAAGCCTGGCCTAGTGGGTACCGAGGGATGACTGTATGAACTCTCAAATAAACCAAGGAATTAAATCTTCCTGACCATGAATTTAGCAATGGTTTCTTAGATTTGACAGCAAAGCATTAAGAAATGAAAGAAAAAAATAGATAAATTGGATTTCCTCAAAATTACAAACCTTTGTGCATCAAAAGAGGTTATCCAGAAAGTAAAAAGACAGCCCACAGAATGGAAGACAATATTGGCACATTATATATCTGATAAGACTCTTTACCTAGGATATACCCAGGGCTTTTCCAACTCATCAACAAAAAGACCAACAATAAAATTTTTGAAACAGACAAATGGCTTGCATGGACTGCTCTCCAGGCAAGACATACAGATGGTCAACAAGGACATGAAAAGATGTCAAACATCAGTAGTCATGATGAAAATGCAAATTAAAGCCACAGTGTGATGCCCCTTCACACACACTAGAATAAAAATAAATTTTAAAATAAATTTTAAAATATATAAATAAAAATAACAAATGTTGGCAACAGTGTAGAGAAATTGGAACCCTTAAAAGTTACTTGTGGAGATGTACAATGGTGCAGTCTATGTGTACAAAACTTTAGCATTTACTCAAAAATATAAAATATAATTACCATGTGGTTCAACAACTCCACTCCTAGATATATACCCAAAAAATGGAAAACAGGTGTTCAAACAAAAACTTGTACACCAATTATTCATAGCAGCACTGTTCACAATAGCTCAAGGTAGAAAAGATTTAAACGTCCATCAGCAGGTAAATGGATAAGCAAAATAAGGTAGATCCATAAGCTGCATTATTCTGTCATATAAAGGAATAAAGTAAAATTATACAGTCGCTGTGGAAAACTCTATGGTGGCTCCTCAAAAACATGGAAAATGTATGATCCCTTGATTCCACTCCAGGGTGTACACCCAAAATATTAGAAAGCAAGGACTGGAACAGATATTTGTACCCCATATTCATAGCAACATTATTCACAATAGCCAAAAGGCGGAAGCAACATAACACATTCTTCAACAGATGAATGGATAAGTACAGTGTATTATATACACAATGGGATATGATTCAACCTTTAAAACTAAGGTAATTCTCACACATGCTACAATGTGGATGAACCTTGAAGTCATTATGCTAAGTGAAACCAGCCAGACACAAAAAGGACAAATGTTCTATGATTCCACTAGTATGAGGTATCCAGATAAGTCAAATTCAAAGACAAAGTAGAATAAGGTTGCCAGGGGTTGAGGTGAGTTAGTGTTTAATGGTTACTGTTTCACATGGGGAAAATAAAGTTCTGGAGATGGATGGTGAGGATATTTTTACAACAATGTGAATGTAGTTAATGCCATAGAACTGTATACTTAAAAATGGTTTAAATGGGGCTTCCCTCGTGGCACAGAGGTTAAGAATCCGCCTGCCAATGCAGGGGACATGGGTTCAAGCGCTGGTCCTGGAAGATCCCGCATGCCACAGAGCAACTAAGCCCACGAGCCACAGCTACTGGGCCCTCGTGCCACAACTACTGAAGCCTGTGCGCCTAGAGCCCGTGCTCCACAACAAGCGAAGCCACCGCAATGAGAAGCCTGCACACGGCAACGAAGAGTAGCCCCCTCTAGCCACAACTAGAGAAAACCTGCACACAGCAACAAAGACCCGACAGAGCCAAAAAATAAAAAATAAAATAAAATTTTTTTAAAAGCTTTAAAAAAAATGGTTTAAATGGTAAATGTTATGTGTTTTTAATCACGATGGGAAAAATGAATGAAATAATGATCAATGTTACAATGTGGATAAACACTGAAAACATCCTAAGTGAAAGAAGCCATACAGAAAAACCACCCAGATCACGCTCATCTTGTACACTTTAAATCCAGCAAGGTGTTTAAAGTGAGGAAAAGCCCCAGTGATGGTTCTAGGAAAAGAAAACTGTATTCGAATGGGAAAATACATTTCCACAAAGCTGGAGCAGCTGGTGAAAGTTGAAGCAGGTCTGTGGATAGGATTATAATGTGGAAACCATAATTATTCCTCATTTTGGGGTTATGTGCTGGTTCCCTGGGAGAGTGGCCCTCCCACTCTCACAGGGTAAAACAAACTGGAGTATTTTGTGAATGTGGAAAACTTGATACTGCTATTTAAAGTTTTTTATACACTTGAAATTTACTAGAAAATAAAATACTCATCAAACAACCATGTCATAGCACGCCAGAAATACAGACATCAAACTCTGTTACAGAGGCCAAGCCCTACCCAGATCCAGCTCACCCGCAGTGGGGACGCCAATCACCCTCGTAGGAGTCCACATACTATGAGAGGCACCGTGGGAAGATTATATTGGGCGCCACTATGTCTTGGGTGCTGTGGATGACCTGGATGTAGCTGAAACAGTGGGATTTCTGAATTCTAGTTTTCCACATTCAACCACCAAAAAACTGTTACAACTAAAAAATGAATTCAGTAAAGCTGCAGGATACCAAAAAAAGAAAAATCAATGCACAAAAATCATTTGTGATTCTATACACTGATAATGAGCCATCAGAAAAAGAATTTTTTAAAAATTCCCACTTACAATTGCATCCAATAAGATAACCAGGAGTAAATTTAACCAAGGACGTGAAGGACCTGCACACTGAAAACTGGAAGACACTGATAAAGGAAACTGAACAGACAAAAATAAATGGAAAGATAGCCCGTGCTCATGGGTAAAAAGAATATTGTGAAAATATGCATTCTAAGGTGGGACTTCCCTGGCCGTCCAGGGGTTGGGACTCTGCGCTCCCACTGCAGGGGGCGCAGGTTCGATCCCTGGCTGGGGAACTAAGATCCCGCATCCTGCATGCAACACGGTGTGGCCCGAAATTTTTTTTAATTTAAAAAAAATATGCATCCTAGCCAAATTAACGTACACATTCAATGCAATCCCTACCAAAAGTGCAATGACATTTTCCATAGAAACAGAACAAACAATCTTAAGATGTGTGTGGAGCCACAAAGGACCCAGAAGAGCAAAAGCGACCCTGGGGAAGGAGATCGGGCTGGAGGCATCTCGCTCCCTGACTTCACACTACATTACAAAGCTACAGTATCAAAAAAGTGTGGAATCGGCACAAAAACAGGCACACAGACCAGAGGAACAGAGCAGAGAGCCCAGGAATCAACCTACAGGTATGTGATCAGTTAATTCACAAGAAAGGAGCCAAGAACATACACCAGGGAAAGGACAGTCCCCTCAATAAACGGTGCTGGGAAAACCGGACGCCACACGCCAAAGAACAACACTGCACTCTGTCTACACCACACACAAAAGGGGCCAAAAACCCAGTTTTGCACATCAAGCCCCTCCTCTCCTGGCTCCTCTGAAGACAGACACCTGCAGCGGTCAGCCACGCACAGGAACCTTCTGCCCACTTTTCCTCACCTTCTCCCTCAGCGGCGTCACCTCCCGGCAGGTCCTGAGGAGACCAGGCTCCTCTCAGCATGAACTGGACCCCACAGTGTCCCAAAGCTGAAGCCCCAGGGGGTCCTGAGGAGACCCAGCTTCCGTTAGTGTGGACTCGACCCCGGGTTGTCCCGAAGCCCGGCCATCAGCGTGGACTCAGCCCCGCGTGTCCCAGAAGCCAAAGCCCCAGCGGGTCCTGAGGAGACAGGGCTCCTCTCAGCGTGAACGTGAACAGCATGATCTGAACAGACATCCCACCAAAAAAGATATACAGATAGTAAAAGTCATACAGAAACAAGCTCAACATCATATACCATTAGGGAATTACAAATTAAAATCATGAGATATCACAGCACACCTATTAGCACCGCTAAGCTCCAAAAATATGACAATACCAATGGCTAGAGGGTGAGGAACAAAAGGAGCTCTCCCTCGTAGCTGGGGGGATGCATGTGCAGCCACTTTGTAAGACAATTTGGCAGTTTTTTCCAGAGCTAAACAAGTCTCACGTTGGGATCCAACAATCATGCTTCCAGCATTTAGGCAACTGCTTTGAAAATCTATGTTCAAATGCAAACAAGGACGCAATTATGCATAACAGCACTTTCATAATGGCTAAAAACTTGAAGAAATCAGGATATCCTTCAAAAGATGAATGCCTAAGCAAATTGGGGTACATCCATGTCAAGGCGAGTAGAATATGCCACCCCAAAATATGTCTCTCCGGCATAAGGATTATTGGTCTGCTTTAAAAAAAAAAAAAAAAAAAAAACGGGCTTCCCTGGCTGCTCAGTGGTTAAGAGTCCGCCTGCCAATGCAGGGAACACGGGTTTGAGCCCTGGTCCGGGAAGATCCCACATGCCGCGGAGCAACTAAGCCCGTGTGCCACAACTACTGAGCCTGCGCTCTAGAGCCCGTGAGCCACAACTACTGAGCCCATGTGCCACAACTACTGAAGCCTGCACACCTAGAGCCTGTGCTCCATGACAAGAAAGGCCACCACAATGAGAAGCCTGCGCACCGCAATGAAGAGTAGCCCCTGCTCGCCACAACCAGAGAAAAGCCTGCACGCCGCAACGAAGACCCAATGCAGCCAAAAATAAAATAATAAATTTATTCCAAAAAAAATCTCAGAAAACTGAGATTGCCGTTTTATGAAGGACATTTACAATAGAGAAGTCTCCATTTATAAGGGCATGTCCCTCTTTGCACCAAAAATAGAAGGATAATTAAATCTTAAGTAACTCTTTTCACTGGAGAAGTCCTGACTTAAATGTGCAAACACTCATACCCTTGTTTACTGTGCTTTGCATGATAACCTGCCAAAACTAGCCTTCCCCCCTTCCCCAGCATCTCTCTTCTGTTTTTAGCTGAAGACGGTATTTAAGGGGATGGTTTTGGTCATTTCAGGGAGTGACTCAGTTTTCCTTGCTACCCGCCCTGTATTCAGAAGGTATACATGTAATTAAACTTCTGCTTTTCTCCTGGTAATCTGTTTTTTATTTCAGGGGCAGGGGGGCCTCAACCAAGAACCTAGAAAAGTAGAGGGAAAATTGTTTTTCCGCGCATACACATGCAGTGGAATACCACTCAGCAGAAAGGAATGCACCATCAGCCTATGGAAAGACATGGATAAATCCTCAGTATATACTGCTACGTGAAAGCATCCAGGCTGAGGAGGCTGCACACAGTATGACCCCATTGGTGACATTCTGGGAAAGGCAAAGCTACACAGATGATAAGCAGATCATGCGGTGGGGGGTTTGAAGTATTCCATGTGACACTCTAGGATGGATACCTGTCACTATGCATTTGTCTAAGCCCACAGATGTGTATAGCCCAAGGGGTCAATCATAATCTATTCAAATTTAGTTATTTAGGATGTAGGAGTGTTTCAGGATGGAATACATAATGTGACAGAGTCTAACTGTATTAGAAATATATGGAAACAACTCACTGTAGGGGATGGGGTAAAAGGTGCTGACCTAATTTACCTTTGGAAATGAATGGAATCTGTAGACTAAAGGCAAACTGGACCGTACATAAACAGTGGGCTTTATTTTATGAAGTTCTTTCCAGGGTGTAGTAGCTAACAATTCTGAAACCTCTGCACAGGTAACCTGGAAAGGAGCAATGCATACATAAACGGCAGATGGTGGGAGCCAGGCTCCTTGCTGTGGGAGTGGGAAGTTACAGATAAGCAAGGGGAGAGCCTCTGCCCTCGTAATGCTGGATCTGGGCTTCCTGGGCGGATGTTGACTGACCGGGGGAAACACACAGATCTTCACGCTGGGAAGACTCTGCAGACACAGGAACTTCATGCCCCATCTTTCCACCCATACCTGCTGGAAACACTCAGCCCTCCATAATCAGTCAATTGCAGCATTTAAGACATTCTCGCCCCCAGGCAGATAAAGGAGCATGAGGGTCTTGCTTACCCCTAAGCTGTCCCAGAATCCAGGCCCTGGGGGTGGAGCCAGGTTGGGGGTTCCTGGGCCTCTGAATCCAGGCCCTGGGGGTGGAGCCAGGTTGGGGGTGCCTGGGCCTCTGAATCCAGGCCCTGGGGGTGGAGCCAGGTTGGGGGTGCCTGGGCCTCTGACCAGCAGGTGAGAGGAAGGAGGAGGACCAGTCCTGAGGACAGAGGTTCCCTCAAGTCTGTGAGCCCAGGAGCCCCGATGGGATTCATTCCCAGTGAGGACATGGGCGGGGCCTGCAGTGGTTCTGCGTTCCCCCTGGACCCCTTTGATGAAGCCATGGCAGCACTGGCCCCAGACATCTCCTGGCAGTGACTCAAACTCTGACACAGTGGTTTTACAAAGGAACAAGAGAATGGAGCTGAGCCCCTGACGGCCACTCCTTTCTGGCTCTGAGTTGCTTCCAACAGGACCGCAGTCACCTGCACGTAGTCTGCTGTGACCTACCTGCCCCCATTGGCCTTTCCTCTCCCTCCCTGCGATGATTCCCGTGACATTTCCAGCCTGGACCCCTCTCCCAGGCCAGACGCCTCTGTCCAGTCACTGCACCCCCGTCTCACCTTGGGGGCTAACAGGGCCCTCAGGGGACCGGGATCCTGCAGCTCCCCACACCCAGAAGCAGCCCCACCTTCCCTGGTTGCTGAGCCCAGGCACGGGGTGTAACCGAGCAGGACCCTACGGGGCCTTCCCAGGACAGACCCCTCCCCCACATCCTCTGCTGGAGCTCCTCTCTGAAGTACCTGGATAACAGTATCTGATGCACGCTTCCTGAGTTGTTTTACAGATGCTGAAACCACCACCAAATGGAAGAAATTAACCACCTGATGATCTTGAACAGGTAGCCCTGGAGCTTCTGGTGCCTAAGAATTTAGAGTGTTAACCGCCTGTTACCTCACCATCAACCAGAGAATTGTGCAGCAGCTGATCTCATACCCTGCGACCCCCCTCCTTCAACTGGCCTTTAACATTGCTGTGCTGAAATCCTTCAGGGGGTTCGGGGATTTAGAGCACAAGACGCCTGTTCTCCTTGTATTGGCACTTTTACAATTAAAGCTGCACTTCCCTTCGCCACACCCGGTGTCAGTAGACTGGCTTTACTGCACTCGGCCAAGCGGACCCAGGTTTGGTTCGGTAACACTGGGGCCTTCCAGGCTCCCGCTCTCCTTGTGCCCCAGTGACTGTCAGCTCCTCCTCCAGAGTCTGTGGCCAGTTCCCACACTATTTCACCTCTACGCCCACAGCCCTGGCCCAAGCCCGATCTTGTGCCTGGTTCCTCCATCAGGCCCTGACAAAACTCCCTGCCCGCACGGTGCACCTCACATCCCACCCCAACGTGGTCTTTCTGAAGCAAAAACGAGACTGTGACTCTCTCCCACCCGTAATCCCCCAAATGTTTCCCCACTTTCGCTAGGGTATCTGCTGGGAGAGACATCTGCCAAGGCCCTGAGAGTCCCCGGCACCCCCACGAGGCTGCTGGCTCCTGGGTTCCCTGACAATGAGCACCTCAGCAGGCCAGGCGACACGGCAGGAAACCCCAGAACTGCTCACCTCAGGAGGGGACTGGCACGGCCACTGCCTGATCAGAGAGAGCAGAGAAGGTCTCCCCAGCTGGGACACAGACTCTGCACGAGTGGCCTCTCCCTGAGCCATTACATCACCTCGTGTGACTTGAGGTGTCCTTGAAGGAAGGACCGAGGCACACTTGGTTCCTAAGGAGGATGGGAAAGGCTCAGTCACATCCCCCCAAATTCACATGCTGAATCCCTAACCCCCAGGACCCCAGGATGTGGCTGTATTTGGAGACGGGATTTTTAAAGAGGCGATCAAGGTAAAAATGAGGTCACTAGGGTGGATCCTAATCCAATAGGATTGATGTCCTACAAGAAGAGATTAGGACACAGATAGGCACAGGGGGAGACCACGTGAGGACCTGGGGAGAAGATGGCTGTCTAAGCACCAAGGAGAGAGGCCTCAGGAGAAGCCAGCCTGCACACACCTTGATCTCAGACAGCATCCAGGACTGGGAGATAGGTCTGCTATTCAAGCGGCCCAGTCTGTGGTATTTGTTACGGCGGTCCTGAGCAGACTCACATGCAGGGTAACTCAGGGCCCAGACTGGACAGAGCCCACTCTCCATCCCCCTGTACGGGAGTTACAGGATCCTCAGGAACTGAGGAGGGGGTCCCTGAGGAGAGGCACAAGATAGAAGGTGCCAGGCATTAACACGACTGCATCCACGTTAAACGTGCCTGAAGTCCATTCACACGAGATGGTCTTGTCCTGTATGTACATCGGCACCTTCAGTCTGAACTGAGATCTTTGGCTTCACCACCTCCACTGAGGGCATTAGCTTCACCTGCTGTGGACCGTCTCCTATAGGATTTCCAGAACCACAAAGCATCAAAGCTTCACAGGACCCAGAGTCTGTGCGCTACCGTCCAGGTGACCCTCACAGCAGAGCCGCGCAGCTGCCCACCAGATCCCATTTCCCTTTTTCCCGTTCACAGCTACCCTGCACCTCCCAGCCTTCCCACCCCTTACAGCTGGGGCACAGTGTCTCGTGTTACCAAGGGGGAGAGGTGGTGGTGGTGAGGGCCTTGGCCAGACTGCATCCTAGGACGGAGGGCATGATGCCCACCTGGTCACCCCACCCTGCTGGTTGGAGCCCTCACCTGAAAGCAGGGAGGAGAAACAAGGTGGACAGAGCCTGGGCCCTGCCACCCACCTGCCCTGGCCTCTCACATGAAAGGGACAGAGACATCTTGAGCTTCAGCCCAGTTTTGGGGGGGACACTTTGTTCCAGCAACAAACCTTTGCCCTAAAAGCCAAGGTGCTTTACAGACCCCTCCCCAGCTGTCACAGAAAGTCAGGCTTAATCTCATCACACTTTTCTCAAACCCCAGCTCACACTGAGACCACCACTCAGGTGATGGTGCTTCAGAGCAGCCCCTTTAAAAGATCCCTGGAGTTCAGCTCTCCCAGCCCTGCCTTCAGTTTAAGGGAGAAGTTTCCTTGACAACTTTGACAAACCTGCTCAGTTTCCTTGACAACCAAGCTTCGCAATCTCCCAAACTCTTCTCCTTCAAACATTCCTATTCTAGGCTTGCTGCGCCTGAAGTGACAGTGTTGTCATCATGTGCCAGAGAGTGACTCCTCCAAGCCCATAGTTCCTGGTTACATGCTGCTATTGATGATGAAACCCCAGAAGAGCCAGCTTTGCAAGGTATCCACTTCTAGACTTGGCACTGGATCTCTTTCCACGGACAAAGTGGAGTGGCTGTTTTCACTGGCCCCATAGTGGAAGAGCTCACCTAATGAAGCCTGGCCTTCATCCTTTCCAGGTGATTCCAGGGTCCTCATTCTGCCCAGACCCCCACTCACATGGCTGCTGTCTGTGCCAGTCTATACGGGACCTTGGTAATCTCCTAAAATGAGGGTTATGGCCCCAAAAGATGTGTCTCCCCAGAACACGTGAACAGGACCATATCTGGGAAAAGGGTCTTTGTATATGTAGTTAAGGATCTCGAGGTGAGGTCATCTTGGGTTAGGGTGGCGTTCAATCCAATTGAGAGAGTCCTTATGAGAGACAAAAGAGGAGAGACACAGAGGAGAAGCCACGTGAAGATGAAAGCAGAGATGGGAGGGATGCAGCCACAAGCCTGGGGACACCTGGAGCCCCCAGAAGCTGGAAAAGGCAGGAAGAACCCTATCCTGGAGCTTCTGGAGGGACTTCAGCCCTGCGACACCTTGATCTCAGATGTCTGGTCTCCAGGACTGTGGGAGGATGAATTCCTGTTGCCTTAAGCCACCCAGCTTGTGGTCATTTGTTACAGAAGCCACAGAACGGTCACACAGACCCTGCTCTGTAGGATCCTGGAAGTGCGGGTCTCACTAAAGGCCGACAGAGGCTGGATTGCAGAACCCTTAGAGTCAGCATTGGGCCCCAGAAATCCTAAAGCAGAGGCTGGACACCAGAACGTTGAGGGGTCAGTCGGAAGCCCGTCCCTAAGGGTGCCGGCTGCACACGGCCTCCCCAGGTTTTTACGCCTGTGCATGCTGGGGATAAGTATGTCCATCCTGATTCAGGACCTCTGATGTCACCCTTCACATTGCTAATTAAGAACCCACTAGTTACACAGATGAAAACCCTACCAGGACACTTGCTACAGTGGTAAACAATTCTGAAGTTGGTCAGAGGTGGGGTCTTTCTCACGTGCAGCCAGCAAGCCCCCCGCAAGGAGTGTCCTCATTGGAAAGCTAGTGGACCGTGGGGAGGCATCTCTGAATAAACGTTAGCTGACCCCCAGGCCAGATGCTCCTGAACTTTATCCACCCTTCCCAGGTAAAACACCTGAATATGTGCAAGAACCTCACAGGTTGCAGGAAAGGACTTGGAGCCACCCCAGTCACAGCACACATGCCGAGTTGGTGCCTGCAGGCCAGGCAGGATGGTCGTGGCCCCGGGCACTCTTCTGGAAGCTTTCCACTTCCCTACATGAGCTACCCTTCCTGTCCTGGCCCCCACTGCCTTTTTTCTTGCTTCCTCACCTCTGCCTGAGGAGAACTTCCAATGGCAGATATGGGCAACAGATCCTCTTCCTTAGCATGTGGCAGCCCGGCAACTCCTGCAGAAGGTCCAGCAGAGCCCCACTCAGACGAGGCCACCCACAAGGCCACGGCCCCTCAATCTCTCCCACCACCCCAGCCCCGAGACTGCTGACGGGGCAGAGAATATGGCGTCAGGCACAGCTGCAGGGCCTCTTGCTGCCTGGAAGGGGTGTTTATATAGACCTCAGCCCAGGCACACCTGGGGAGGGCTGGCCGGCCGGGTCAGGCTGCCCACGTCAGCCAATCCTCGCCCCTCAGGGGCTCATAGTTGCAGAAAATGGGCCTTGCTGCACTGGCCAGGTCCAAGGACAGGTGTGGGATCCTGAGGGTCAGGGTGGACATTGGGCTGCAGCTCTGGCTTGTTTTTTAATCATTTTAACTGGCCTGCGAGTGAGAGGCAACTTCAAGAAGACCCTCTCCTCATGAGAGGAATCCAGGAGTCAGGGAGAGGAGGGGTGGTGGGTAGAGACAGAGGCCCAGTTCCCCAGGTGCAGTGGAAGCCTCTGGAAGACCTGATGGAGGGAGGCCGCACAGAGTGAAGCCCAGGGTCACTGACCTGTCGGAGCTGCTGTTTGTTAGTTCAGGTCCTGCTCTGAGGTGCTCAGGGTCAGCTCTGACCGACAGGTGGGCTGGGGTGCTCTGCAATGAGGGCTACGTGCAGGGTTGCTGGGTGCTGAGCCCTGCCGGGTGCCTGCCCAGGTGAGCTCTGTATCCTGGGAGGGGCCTGCCCACGAGAGCCCCGGGGGCTGCTGGGTGCTTGTCCAAGTGAACTCTGTATCCTGGGAGGGGCCTGCCCACGAGAGCCCCGTGCGCTGGGAGAGGCATGTGAACGGGCGTCCTTTCTGTGCAGTCAGCACAGAGTTGCTTAGCGACGCCCCTGTGGGCAGCACTGGGGTGAGGTGAGAAGCACGAGATGCTGCGGGCCCCCTGGACCCCAAGCCGGGCTCATCAGAGAGACGAGGCCAGTAGGCGGGTGCTGACCTCTGTGCTGTGTGAGGGAGGCCCCGTGGATACCTCTTGTTTCTTCCACCTGACACCAAAGAGGCCTCCCCAGGACAGAGTGGACAGCTTGCCTGGGGCAGGTGGGAGCTCCTGATGACCCTGCAGGGGACACGGGAGGGAAGGACCAGGCAGGAGGGGAATGGACGCCCAGGCAGAGCCGTGGGGCTCGGAGCCCGAGGGGGCCTTTCTGGGTCTGAGCTGGGAGTGGATGAGCAGGAGGTGAATGTGAGCCAGGGAAGCTGCCTTGGTGACATGAGGCTGAACCTGCGTCAGAGTGACAAGCCTCCCAGGTGACCCCCGAAACAGGATTGAGATGAATCCCATGAAAGGAAGGTTTTGTAACAGGAATCTCGCTGAAGGGAGGGTTTGCAAAGTAAATCCCCCTAAGAGGAGGCTCTGTGAGCCGGTCCCGGGAGGGGGGTGAAGGGAACAGGTGTGGAACCTGCTGGAGCAGGCAGTCACCCTGGGCAGGCGGCGGGTGCAGACCCCGCTCTGTGGTCCCACAGCTGTGCTTCTGGTTGGGTTACGTGGCTTCTCAGAGCCTCAGCTTCCCAGTCTGCTCGTGGGGTGATGGCAGCATGGATTGACTAGTAATTTGCTCAGAACAGGGTAGAAAGGGGTCTTGTGGAAATCTCGCAAAACACCATCTGCTGGCGAATCACAGGTCTGTCTTCAGGGTCAGGAAAGCAAATCCAAGCATGTTTCCAGCAGAACCTGGGATGGTCTCGGTCTGGTGGATCCTCCTGTTTCCTGAATCATGGAGAGAGAAGACTCTAGTGGACACTGGCAGGTTCATCCCACACCTGGAAGCATCTGGACCTCAAGACCCAGCAGGCCCCAAGCCCTGTGTCTGGGACTCCGAGAGGCAGGCAGGACAGGCCAGCCTCCTCATCAGCCCCCTTCCTGCCAGAATACGTGGGGCCGAGGCCAGCATCAGGGAGAAACAGGGATGGCAGGGGAGCATCCCATGTGGGAAGACGACACGTGGCAGCTTGTACATGTGACGTCCACACCAGTAATGTGGGTTGGTGGGACGTGGACACGGGGAGGTACAGGTGGTGGGTCTGAGCAAGCAGGGGGTCCCCGCGGAGGGGGTGCGTTGAGCTTTGCCTATGCCGGTCCTTGGACTCCACTGGCCTTCCCTCTTCTGGTCACCAGGGAGGAGGAGCTGAGCAGGGTTGGTGCAGTGACCATTCTCATCCTGTCGATGCTTCAAGCTCTAGGTCGGGGAGCCTGTGGCGTAGGGGTCCCGCAGTGCCCACCAGGGAGGCCTGGAGAGGACGGGCGGGAGGCACCGGTGTGGCCATCCCCCGTGCGGAAGCTTAGGAGCCCGTGTCCAGCGGGAGCTCTTGCCCTGCACATGGGTTTCACGTCCACAGCTCAGATCAGCTTCCAGTGGCTCAGTTTGTTTTCTAGACAAAAAGCAAAGTCCTAATATCCAGTATGTCCACTGCCCATGAAAAAGCACATCTGATCTGGTGCCAGGTGCTGCCTCTGGGCCCCTTCTGACTGGACGCCTGGCAGCCAGTGTCACCGTGTCATGATACTGTGTCAGGTGGTGTTGGGCACTGGGGGGTCCGGGCCCATGAAGGGCCGTACCGTCCACGGAGCCGGCGCTGTGGCTGTAGGTGTGCCCTCCACTCACTCCGTGGGCAGAGACCACCATCCCCGTATGCACGAGGAGACTGAGACAGGTGGGTGGTCTGACACCTGCGCTGGGGCCTGTGGCTGGCATGCAGAATGGTCAGCAGGGGGCATGAGGTCAAGGAAGGCTCTCTGTGTGTTTACACGGAAGATGTAAACGTCAGTGCAGATGCAGAGCTGCCTGCAGACACTGCTATGAAGACCCCTGAATTCTTTCTTGAGAACATCAGGGAGTGGCATTCGGGCTGCAGGGCAAACACTCCTTCTGGTTGGCGAGGAGAAGAGGTTCTTCCATCTGCTAGACGTGGAGGGAAGGGTTGGGGTCGGCAGGGCCACCCTCACCTTCGGGGACTTGCTGGGAGGCTCACAGGGCTCAGCACACACTAGTGTGCTCACAGCTGAGATGGGTCACGGTACACAGTAAGGATGAACTGGGGCATCCGTGTGCCGGCTTCCTCCCGCCCGCTTCTTCCCACAAGGGTCTCAGGAGTGCCTCTTCCCCCAGCCACAAAGGGTAAAACCGTGACATTTCCCCCCAGGGAAGCTCATCAGAGACTTGGCCCCGAGCTGGGGCTGGTCACATGGTGTTGTCTGCCCTCACCCTCCAAAATGCCAGTGCCCAGGAGGGGAGCTGGTGTTCAGCATGAACCACATGGTTTGTGCAAGCAGTGTAGATGCAGAGGGCTGCCCCTAATCGGAGTGAGGGTTTAGATCAGGGCAGGGAACTGCTCACCAGATCAGGGCAGGGAGCTGCTCACCAGCTGTATTAGCTTCCTATTACATAACAAATGACCACAAACAAAGACTGAGAACAGCAGAAACCTGGAGACCCAGTCCTGGAGACCAGACGTCTGAGATCAAGATGTCCCAGAGCTGAGCTCCCTCCAGAAGCTCCAGGGGAGGGTCCTTCCTGCCTCTTCCGGCTTCTGGGGGCTCCAGGTGTCCCTGGGCTTGTGGACGCATCTCTCCGGTCCCTGCCTCTGTCTTCACGAGGCTTCTCCTCTGTGTCTCCTCTCCTGTCTCTTAAGGACACGGTCATTGGATTTAGGGCCACCCTCATCCAGGATGACCTCATCTCGAGACCCTTAATTATATCTACAAAGATCATATTTCCAAATACGGTCCCATTCCCAGGTTCTGGGGGTCAGGACATGGACATAACTTTTGGGGGACCCCATTCAACCAACTACTGCAACCCAGTTCGCAGACACCAGCTGAGGGCCATCCTTGCTGACTGGCCTTCCTCAGGACAGCAGTCAGGCTAGAGACGTTGCCTTTCTGCATGGAGGTGTCTTTTGTTTCTTGTTGCAACTCAGTGGGTGTTGGGAGGGGACGCTGCTGGCTGACTTCCCCGTCTTTCCTAGGACCATGACGCGGTGTTCTCCCTGGGAGTGTGGGGGCATCACCGGGGCTCCCTGTACACACTCTGCACTGACTGCCTGAAAGGCCAGCTCATCATCAGGCCGGGTGAGGAAGTCTCTGATAATGGAGAACGCAGCTGCCCTTGCCTGATGAGCCAGGGCCTGATGTCCACCCTGTGGCCAGTCATGTCTCCCTACATCCTAGGACAGGGTCACACACGTGTATACGGCAGGATGCACAGCAGTGCACACAGCAGGCCTGATGCCTACTTCTGCCCTGACGGTGGGGGTTAGTGACGGTGGCGCATCCCTGCACGACATGGGGCTGAGCCGGGAAGGATGTTGAGGTGAAGCGGCTTGGGAGCATCTGGAAGGAGCCTTCACCTGTCAGCACAGGTGGATTGCGGACACTGAGTGAGGACGAGCAGGTGGGGGAGCCCGGGGGGGTCCCGGGTCAGCCCTGAGGCCAGACTAGGGGTGTGGAGCTGGGGGTGATGTTGGGAGGAGGAGGGGCCCAGTTCCGCCACCTCAGGTCCAGCCAGACCCTGGCCCAGAAGAGAAGGGAAGCCAAGTCCCCACGGCTGAAAACACCAGTGCAAGGCATTCACCCTCATCTTCACTGCGGGGAGAAGCCCGCAAATTTAATTGGAAAGAGTGTTGGGGTTGAGGTGGGAAAGTGTGGGCACTTGGAGCCTAGAAAGGAGGGTTTCCTGTGGGGAGCAAGGCCACAGGGAGACGGGCACAGACAGGGATGGACGTGGACAGGGGCGGGGCATGGGATGGGGGGCAGGGATGGACAGGTGCACGGACAGCGCCTGTCCAGCCCTGGAGCACGAGGTCCCGTTCTGAGGTCTTGGGAAGTCCATGCATCGTCCTGGGGGTCCCTTGGGGTGATAAATGCTGATGGTCAACACTAACGTTATGGAAATATTTCTTTCATATAATTATATGTGGAAATTTTTACAGAAAGATACATATGGTATGAACACATTTGTTTTAAAAACCTCAACTACCAGAAATAGATTTGTATAAATACCTATATGTACATTGATGTGAATGCAGAGAATGGACTGAGAACATGGGCCTGGTTACATCTGAACAGGGAAGTTGGTTTAGACGTGGTCAAAAGAGATCTTCACATCAATCAAGTTATTGTTTTATTGTTTAAATGTTTTATCCCATCATTGTTCATTATTTTTGCAACTGTAGAAATCAATAGTTTTGTTTGTTTTTTTAAAGGATCCAAGCGTGGGTATTACATGCTGCCCTCATTTTTTTTTTTTTTTTACATTATTATCCTCATTACCTAGTATCCATGGCAGTCTTTTTTTTTTTTTTTAATTTTTATTCATTTATTTATTTATTTATTTATGGCTGTGTTGGGTCTTAGTTTCTGTGCAAGGGCTTTCTCTAGTTGTGGCAAGCGGGGGCCACTCTTCATCGCGGTGCGCGGGCCTCTCATTATCACGGCCTCTCTTGTTGCGGAGCACAGGCTCCGGACGCACAGGCTCAGTAATTGTGGCTCACGGGCCCAGTCACTCCGCGGCATGTGGGATCTTCCCAGACCAGGGCTCGAACCCGTGTCCCCTGCATTGGCAGGCAGACTCTCAACCACTGCGCCACCAGGGAAGCCCATAGAGTTTTTTTTAAAAAGCTAAAACAGCAAGAAATTGTGAAGCACGAAGTCTATGGGTTGTCCATGACAGAATCCCATGCAGCCAGGGTCCCTAGGCTTGTCTATTCTAAACCGCATGTGAGGGGACTTCCCTGGTGGCACGTTGGTTAAGAATCCTCCTGCCAATGCAGGGGCCATGGGTTCGAGCCCTGGTCGGGGAAGATCCCACATGCCGTGGAGCAACTAAGCCCGTGCACCACAACTACTGAGCCTGCGCTCTAGAGCCCGCGAGCCAGAACTACTGAGCCCACATGCTGCAACTACTGAAGCCCACGCGCCTAGAGCCCATGCTCCACAACAAGAGAAGCAACCTCAATGAGAAGCCTGCGCACCGCAATGAAGAGTAGCCCTCGCTCGCCACAACTAGAGAAAGCCCGCGCGCAGCAACAAAGACCTGAGGCAGCCAAAAAAAAACAAAAAAGTGTTATTAAACTGCATGTGACCCACAGGGTCACAGATGTGGATGCTGAAAGGGGCCTTAGAGATATGACCAGCTTCCTCAGCTCAGTAAAGGCATCTTTTAGAGTAAATCACAAGATAGGGGTCTGTGGTAGGGAATAGGGAGTGTAGACTACAGAAACAAGGGTTCTCCAGAACCAGTGGAAATTCCGGTTCATTCTATTTTTTTTTTTCCAGTTCATTCTTAATTTTACTTTCATCTCAAAATGACCTTGCTGCATTAAATATTTTAATAAAATCTAACGTAATATTGGGGAACCCTTCCAAATGCTGTTTATTCCCAAGTAATGGTTGGGACCTCTTCTCTTCCATCTCATAATATACCCTCTTTACCCATATTCCTGAATTGTTCTTCCCCCTGGTCACCAAGAACCTTGCAGCTGTTCTAACGACTACTTAGTCAGACTTCTAATTTCTACAGACTTCAGACTTTTAGGGACAAAAAGAGCTTACTCCACACTTCTTCTTTCCATAATTTAAAAAACAAAAAAGCAAACAAATAAAACAAAACCTTCTCTGGACCCTAGTTTTTATTCTCCCTCCACCCCCTTGCATCCTTTTACTTTACCATGCTGTCTTTACCTTCCTTTTTAGACCAAGCCCCTGGGGGAAAAATTCCCTACATCTCCATCACCCAATCACTTTTTTTTCTGGGCAGACTGCTGAACTTGGGGGATTTATTGCACCCAGGTTATACTCAGCTGCAAATGACAATAGAACCCACCCAGGATGGCACAGGTCCAAGGCACTGGGCCACAGGCAACGGTTTCAGTCCCTGTTAGGGTAGCTCTTTTATCAGATGTGCTCTTGATTAGGCAGAATCTGTTGATGAAGACAAAGTTTCACACATTGGTTGAGTGGGCCAAGTCCCAGCCAGCAGTTCAGTGTCCAACACCTTGATTCCACTCTCCAGCTTCTATGGATTCACTGTACCACACTCGGCCTGTTGTTTTGGATCCCTGCCCTGCCCTTTTTCTTTGAGCCCTTCAGCTGGCCCATATGCTTCTTCCTCCAACTCACCCTCATGGCCGAGAGGGATCAGAGTGGAACTAGGGCTGGGGCACACCATTCTCTCTTCCATTCCTGCAAATCCTGCTGGCACACTGATTTGCATTGGTCAATTCTCTCCAACAGCAAAGCCAATGACATTTGCATTAAAACATTTAAATATTCTGATTTACTTGCTGTTGGTCGTACATTCCTTACTTCTCCTTCATCTCTGGCCTTTCCTTCTTATTACCCCTTTTTTCTAACAGTTTCTTAAATGACAATGTTCCTCGTTTCTGTCCTATTTCTCTCCTTGTTTTTCTCCTCTTTTCTCCCTTCCTTTTCCCTGTCTTTTTCTTCCCTTTCCTTCTGTTTTCAGTCTTTGCACCTCCTCTTCATGGCCTCATCCTCCCTTGAGGATGTACTCTTGAACTCACCTCCAGACCTCTCTCCCAGTCATTGCCTCCTGGACATCCCCACATCTGTGTCCCACAGGCACGTTGGCTTTGTCCAAGACAGACTGTATAATTCTTCCTCTAAACTTGCTTATCCTTCATGTCTCCCCAAAAAGTATTCATCCCAGCTATATACTTTTGCATCATCCTTGTTTCTTCCTCTATTCGTAATCAATCTGATCATGTCACTCCCATTGCTCACAGGCTAAAATCTTAACTCTTGGCATATCACACAAGGAACTCCATGATCTGAAACTGCCAACCTCTCTCCAGCCTCATTTCTGACTGTCTGCATTGCCTGCACACGTGCACCTACACACCGGAAAGTCTTTACAGCTCTGGGTTTGGTGCCTTTGCTCAAGCTGCCCTCTTTGATGGACTCCTCTGCTCCCATTTGCCCACTCTTGAAAGCACATATCTTTCAAGATTCAGCTAAAGTTTCTGTGATACTCCCATAAAACTATTCTTCTTCTCATAGGTAGAATTTACAGCTTCCTTTTTATATTTCCTCTGTGCTCTGGGCACGCTTTTTTTTCCTGCAACACCAGAGACATCTATATGTCTTAATTGTTAAATGATAAGGCCCCTGGGGACAAATTCAGCACAGTATTAGTCACACAGCAGGCACTTGATGAATGTTTATTGCATGATTAAGTGAATGAATGAATGAATGAATGACAATAACTAACTAAACTAGGGAATACTCCCGCTACAAAGGCAAAAATCAGTTTTTGTTTCTCAGTGGCCATCCAAAAACCCGTAGTATCACTGCCTGGATGTGGGAGTAGACACTTGGGGGATATAAGGGAAAATTTACGAGTTTCATTGTATTGTCCCATCTTCAAGCGGGAAAATTTCTGAAAGAGTACCAAGCTGTTCAGTACTATGAATGTACTGGAAGTCCAGCAATGAGAAGATGAGCATGCATGTCCATGGTCCCTCAGGATTCCACGTAGGAGCACAGGAAGGGTGGGGGCGATCTAGACTAGAATGAGCAACATCTCTTTTAAAAAGAAGTGAGCAAGCAGAACAGCAAAACAACTGCTAAAGTTCCTCAGTGTCTACAAACTTCAACGATCTTCACAAATACTAGCAGTATTTCCATGCGATTTTCAAATGCTATTTCAGTTTTCAATTTCAAGCATAATTTCACTGTAGCTCCACATACAACAGGCGCTAAATACAAGAAGGGGTTGTTTATGCGGTGTTAGAAGCAGGATGAGGAGGACACGAGTCTTCTCGGATCCAACAGTGAGGCCAGGAGAGCATCTCATTTCAGGGGATCAGGAGATCTAGGCACTCAGAGTGTAGGAGCTGGCAGAGGCCTTACTCATCATCTAGCCTACCTAACCCCCTATCCAATATCCTTTGTGACGTCATTCAGCCTCTGCCAGGGCATGATCAATAATGGGGAGCAGATTATCTCGCAAGGGAATAGAGGATGGGGAAGCATTCCAGGCAAGGGAAAGAAAGGTATATCCAGAGAAATGCCAGGGTGATAGCTATGGGCCTGTAGATGGCAGCTTCTGTGAGAAGATGTGCTAACATCTGGACATGTTGGGTGTGAACGGATATCAGTCAATTCATAGGCAGCTGGCCTGTGGGTGGGCACCGTGCTACGTCTGAGTATAAGTGAGAGATTAGACCACCGTAGGGAGAGATCCATATAGAAGCAGGAATTGGAGCCATGGGGCAAATGTTCTACAGAAGTTTGTTTTTAAATCAACTTTTCAGTAAGAAAAAATCCAGAAGGTGTGCCAAAAGAAAGTACTTGGGTACTTGGACTAGTGTACTTGAAACAGTCTCCTGTTTTAAAGGTGAATGGGTCTGTAATTTATTTTTACTGTGTAGGTCAATATAAAAAATCTGCTTTGTAAAGGCATAAGGCCTCTTAGCATAAATAAAATACAAGAAAATATGAAATGCATAATGTAATCGACTGGCTTAGAATGCAATCAAATTCATACACAGTACTGAGACACCTGACTGAACTGTGTTTCAATTTCCACATTTCTTTCATTTCCTTTATGAAAGCTACACTAAGAAAAAAAACCTCCCCTGAGTATTCTTATGATACCTTCGGCGAGTGAAACAGTAATCTCAGCAAAGTTCAGTCTTGGTATCAGAAAGCAAAATTTCAGGTTTATTTTTTGGCGAGGGGAGACTAACTGCCATTCAACTCCAAAGACACAATATTTATTAGCATTTATTTTTATTGAGAAAATAGTCATTTATGGTTTAAGATATTATGTTATGATCTGCTGAAGTATCATGTGGTTCTAGCATATTATGAATGAAATTCCAGACAAAGGTAGAATATTTACTAGGAAGAAGGTCAACATTTAACAGTCCCTGAGAATGTACATTGAATGTTGTACATCTATATAGACCTAAATTAAAAATGCAAAGGTGACGTAATAAATAATATGGGCTTTTCTACTAACAATTGATCAATTTTAAAGGATATTAAAATTTATATATATGCTAGTCTGTTGAGGAAAATTGAGATTCAACATTGTCTCATAAAGATAATCCACTATGGTTACTTTATTATATTTACAAAATACTTTTGTTGGGAAGAAAGCCCTTAGTTACATTGATAACCCCATGAGGGTCTGTACAGTCCTTCAGCACTTAGGTCATTACATCAGATCAGCAAGGTGACAGTGAGCCGCCAGTCACTGCAAAGTTAGGGGATTAGACCAAACCCCTGGGGCAAACAGATGGCAACCTGAAGTGGGCATCGTAGTTTTCTACAACAAAGCACTCTAACAAATACCATTTCCTGTGATAAATATCCATGGTCTCAAGGTGGAACAATTAACAAAAACCCCAAACCCTTCAACATTATCCAAAAGATTTTGCCCTATCTAAACAAACTGATAAACGCATTTTGTAATGACAGCATACAAAATAAGTATAGATTTAACTTAAAATTTATTGTAAAGGATATGTAAATATTTGCTAGACTTATCTTTCTAAGCACAGGCTAATGGTTAGTTAAGTACTGGACAATCTCAAAGCAACTGCTCCCTCTAAGGTCCCTGTTATTGAAGTTTGAGGCATCAAACCTCGTCCTAATTTTTAACCAAGGCTGAATTCAAGATATCAGAACCTTATAATTTTCTAAATCCCCTTAATGATGTAGAAAAGTTTATTTGGACATGAACATTCCATTAGACAGTGCTTCAACTATTTAGCCTAATATCAGGTAACATTCTCTAACGACAGCAATATTAATAAGAGGACGAGAGGACACTTTTGGAGGTAACAGGTATGTAATGGCACAGACTGGTGACAGCCACGGATGTATACTTATACCAAACTCATCAAGTTGTTTACATTAAATATGTACAGCTTTTTGTATGTCAATCATACCTCAATAAAGTGTTTTTTTCAAAAAAGAGCTGTTAGGAGAGGAGTAGGCTGCTTGGAAGGTAATGAGGTTTGCTTCAGTGGAAGTGACAGGTGGCCTTCCTCAAAGGCAGAGAAGAGATGTCTATATCCCAGCCAATTAAAAATTTAGAAAGTGCAGGCCATAGACGCTGGCAAGGGACCTTGACCTTACTTTCAGATGCTGGTGACTCAGAAATCCTACCACTGCTCCCCTTCACCCCTGCACACCTTTTGTAATTGGGTACCATTGAAACAGCATTTAGGGAAAATTACAATGTGTATCTCTTAGCCACTTAATTCATAGAATGTACATAAGGCAATAGCAATGTTGATCAAGACACGGATGTAGGACTTTGATTCCGGCCTGTCCTCCCAACTTGGGCCTTACCTACTCCTTCCTGGTGGCACAGGTATGCCTAGAGAACCTATTAGTGAAGGAGGAACCATCTCTCCTCACCAACCACCAGGCTTCCTTCTCAAAGTCAACTTCCTGCTTCCAGGAGAGGCTGCCTGAAGCCCACCTCTTCTGCACTCTCACCTGAAGAATCAGTTAAAGAGGAGTGGGGAGCCAGGGACCCAGACTCCGGAGACAGGGGGAGAGGGGTGCTCTCTGTTTTGTTCTTGTTCCTCCCCAGGTGGCCCACAGCTGGAGGGCCGGTTGGGCAAACAGATTCTGGACAACCTTCGGGGTAGCTCGGAGCCTCCTTATTGGCAATTACGAAGCAGTGGAGAGAAAGGTGTTTCCAAGAACTGAAGCTAAGAGGAACTGGGCAAGGGTAACTGGGAAAGATTAACCAGAGGAGGCTGCTTCATGTACCCTCTGCTGCCTTTTTCCCCCACGGTGGTTCTGCAGAGGCAGCAGCTGCTATAACTGAGTCTACGCCATCAAGCAAGGTGAATTAGGGGGAGTACCGGTAGGGAAACTACCTCCAAATCTCCCACACGCGTTCTGCCACCTACCCATCAACGCGAACCCCTTCTAGTATCTTTTCTCTTTTTAGAGCTGGTCTTCCTGCAGTGACCTCAGCCTCATTCCCGTCATACTATTATTATCGCCATTTACAGATGAGAAACATTTCTGTGTTCCATAACTCTAGCAGGGTACGCACTTAGAATATGGTCCGCCCTTTGAGAAACGTACTGTTTCCTTAAGAATTTTGTGCTAGATGTCTTCCTTTGTTCTTCCAGACCCATTCTCCACCCTGACTGGTGCAGTGGAAGACAGACCAGAGTGGACCACACAACGGCCCCGCCCTCTGATTTCCTGTTGGGGTCAGCCTGTGGGGACCCTGGGGGAGACCAGAAGTGAAGAGGGAAGGCGCTTCCCTTCAGGCCCAGCCGTGTTTGTGCAGCCGTCATTGGTCACCTCTCTCCCTGGGTTCTGGGCTCTCTGTACACTTAGAAGTGGTAAGTGCTTCCCTGTCACAAGGGCAGGAGTAAACTTCACTTTTCTTTGTGGTTTCCCTATTCCCTGTCCACACTTATAAATAGGCCCCTTTATTAAACCCTTCTTATATATTCTAATTTAAAAATATCCTAATCATCTGTTTTCCGCTAGAACCCTAAAAAAAAAAATCAGTCTTACTCACATAAAGCAGACAACTACTTAAGAGAAAAAAATATACGTTGGTAAGAACTGTAGATTTCAGAGATGGAAAAACTGATGCAGAACCTTGCTGTAAGACCTCAACCGACCCCAGAGGCCACCATGTACGGACATGTCATTCACGATCCAGGGGAAGCACCTGTTTCCCTAAAACCTCCCAACTAGGACAGTAAGTACAGTATTAAGGGGTCTCTTCTCTAGCTGCGTCATCGCCTACCCTTGATGCTTTCTTTTCGAATGAAACCCTTCTACATAGATGCAGGATAGCAGTTAAGTTAGTGCTACAGTGTGATGCAGTGAACCAGATATTTTCTTCTCTGAGTAGAGGGTACCTGAAGGCTCTAGGAGTTCTTGTGTACCTGGGATGAAGGTGCCAAATGGTATGGCAGGATGGGGGGCAGAGGAAGGCGAGTGCAGGTCTAGAAGGCAAACATGGGCGTGGAGTATTCTCCAACCACTCCAATGTGTTCTCCTTACTGCGCTTAGGGCTTGACCGTGCTTTTCAAAAAGACAAGCTAAGGACAAAAGTGGAAACAAACTAAACATCTAACCATTATGGCCCAGCAGCACAGTGAGGTGTGCAGAGTCATGTGAAAACTGTGTAGAAGCATGGGAACTGTTTATGATATAACGTTAAACGAATCAAGCAGAACATTAACATATGCCATGGTTACAACTCTGAAAAGTGTATATGAACATAGATTCTAGAAAGATAAAACCGAAAAAAGAAAATAGGATTATGGGTACTATTTTTTGTCTTTTATGTCTTTGTTGGAAGAGGTAGTCCTCTGTGGGCCTCTCGCCCCCTTAAACACCTTTCTGGGAATGCCAGGGTACAAGGCCCTGACTGTTCCTTTAGCCATTTCTCAGCGTTGTTTGTATAGCTGGTAACCCTGAGAGATGTAACAACGTTCCCCGGGCAAAGAGCAGGCTTGCTTACTGCTTGCTGTAAAAGCAGTGGATTCCCTCAACTCTGTGTTCCTCGGCTGTGAGGCAACCACTGTGTGCACAGCATGGATTGCAGCCGCTACATCACCCGTGTGGGAACCGCGGGCGAGGGGAACTGACTCAAGCTGCTTTGCTGCGCTGCGACTGGTACAGTCCTTTGTCTCTGGTCCAGAAGTCTCAAGTCTTCTGCCAACATCCATTAAACAGTAGTAACGGGTTGATTTACATAGCTTATAAGGAGGGTAACATCCAATCTCAGACTAAGAGTCTTTAATATTATCACAAAATCAATTTGTAATTATTTCTTTAATATTTCTCTTTCCATATGTATGGAAATATGTTAATATAAATGTTTCAGACATTACATGAAATTTCTAAAAATCTTAAAAAAAAAAATATTTCTCTTTCCCACTAAACTATGGATTTTAGGGGATAAGATTTGCGTCTGTCCTTTTCACCAGTTTTCCCAGTGCTGAAAGTTAACCTGGTACAGTGTAAGCTTCAACAGACATTTGTTGGGTGATGGATTGAAGGAGCAGAGGTGTCTAAGAAGCAAGTTCTGAAAATGAATTCAAACCCAAATATGGGGTTTGAAGGTTGGAATGACATTTTGCAATCATATGTCCCTATTGTTCAGCAACAATTAAAGCACCATGATTTATTGAGTACCAGAGGCCAGGCCCTCTTCTGGGTGATTTTCCAAAGCTATCACATTTAAATGCTCACACCCTCCATTTTCCAGGCACCACCTTGTGTATCGTCAACCCTGAAGGAAAGCCGACAGGAATAGCGAGCAAAGGCTGACCTTCCTGCGGAGTTACCGTGCACCACACACTCTTCTTGGCTCATTAGGTGTGCAAACTTGTGTAACCATCGCATCTATTCTGTGAGCACATACCTTTATTGTCCCAGTTTTATAGTTGGAGAAACTGTAGAACAGAGCGGTAACTGACCTGCCCATAGGCAACCCGCTGCTGAACGGTCAAGCTGCAGGCCGAGCTCACGGTCACTGGGCTCATTTTCTCAGAGAAGAGGAGAGTGAAGCGAGTGGGTGTGAGTTCCTTCATGAAGGTCAGCCAGCTGATAAGCCACAAGCAATGCTGGAGCTGAACCCAAATCCGAGACCCAGTATCATGACCAACCCCAGAATAGCTTCCTTGACCTCCTGCTACGGTCTGAGGGCCCCTACAGTCCAGCCACCGCAGGTTTCTGGTGACTCTTGCCGACTCTGCCTGCCTGTTGGCTGCTAATGGATTTGCCTCCCTCTGGCCCGTGGCCTCAGACAAACTTCAGACAGAATCCCTG
The DNA here is from genome assembly GCF_028021215.1 of Eschrichtius robustus. Lineage (NCBI taxonomy): Eukaryota > Metazoa > Chordata > Mammalia > Artiodactyla > Eschrichtiidae > Eschrichtius > Eschrichtius robustus. The sequence continues at coordinate 108,684,000 of NC_090835.1, read as the reverse complement.
GACGTGTCCACAGGGTTGGTTGTTGCAGCACGAGAGAGGTCAGAGTTCTCACGTTGGTATTGCCGAATCTGAGGGCCGGATTCGGAGATGGGGGCCCTGAGACCCTGCAGCTGAGTGGCTCTGAGTCCGTCACTCTCTCCTCATCAACCACAGGCCTGGGTCAGGTGGACTCGGAAGTCCTTCACTCTGCTTCTCACACATCAGCTGGCGCACCGTTTCCTCACAGCACACATGTGTGACTCCCTTTGGAGGGCCTGTGCTTTTTCCGTCCCCATCAGACCCACTAAGTGATGCTTCCTTACCCTCAGCTCCTTTCTGCTGTCCTTGACTACCCTAGGCCCCTCCTGGCTTTCTCAGTAAGTTGCATATCAAAATTTTCCTGCCCTATATTTTCTTCCCACAGGGCAGGATAGTTTTGATATCTGTCCTTATACGTGACAAAGGATACTTGCATTTTACCATATAAGTTGGAATTTTGGCTCTCCAGTTAATATTTCATTTCTTCCAGGAAATCTAATGCCTCAACTCTCTTGAACTATCTCTGTTGTAAAAGGCTTATATTCCCAAATATATACATTCTTCCAGATCAGAAACAAGTCCACTGATGTACATGATATTAACCTTGGAAGTGCCAATCCTTTATCTGTGTGTGGTAGGCAGGAGACTGAATGAATTAGCTAGCGTGTCATCATTTATTAAGTGAATAAACATTGATTTATTGAACACTTACTTCCTATGTGCCAGGCACTGTGCCTAGGTGCCAAGAAGACACAATGAACAAGGAAAGAAAGATATACTCAAGTAGTCTATTGTCTAGAGGGAAAGACAGACATGTACAAATTATTATATATTCCATGCCACAACACATCAACACACATGAGCAGGTGATAAACCATGTGGGGAGACCCAGGAAGACTTTACAAAGGAGGTGACACCAGTTCTGAAAGCTTCATCTGAATTTCAGCCCACAGACCGTATTCAGTGTCTACTTTTCCCCACAACTCTGGGCAGGACTTGACACAAAGATAGGTCAGCTAATGTGGGTGAAGCCGTAACAAGGTTCTCCATTACTTTTGAGTGGCAAAGGGTCCTCTAGAGGGAGCCAGATGACTGTGGGAAAGGAACAAGCTTTGCGGCATCTCTTTTTTTTTTTTAAGATTTTTATATCACTTTTTCCTATTGAAGTATAATTGACTTAAAATATTTTATTAGTTTCAGGTATGCAACATAGTGATTTGATATTTTTATGCATTATGAAATTATCACCACTACAAGCCTAGTTACCATTTGTCATCATACAAAGTTATTACAATATTATTGATTATATTCTCTATGCTGTACATTATATCCTTATGAGTTGTTTTTATTATAACTGGAAGTTTGTACCTATTAATCCCCTGTACCCATTTAGCACACCTCCCCAGCAACAACTAGTTTGTTGTCTGTTCTGTAAGTCTGTTTCTGTTTTGTTTTGTTTATTTAGGGTTTTTAGATTCCACATATAAGAAAAATCATACAATATTTGTCTTTCTCTGTCTGACTTATTTCACTTAGCATATTACTGTCTAAGTCTTCCATCTATGTGTGTCCCCAATGGCAAGATTTCATTCTTTGTCATGGTTAAGTAATATTCCATGTTATATAATCAAATATATATATGTATATAATATCTGTACGCATCTCACGTCTTCTTTATCCACTCATCTATTAATGGACACTTGGGTGGCTTCCATAACTTGGCTGTTGTAAATAGTGCTGCCAAGAACATCAGAGCCCGTATCTTTTTGAATTAGAGTTTTGGGGTTTTTTTCAGGTAAATACCCAGATGTGGAATTGCTGGATCATATGGTAGTTCTGTTTTTAATTTTGAGGAAACTCCACATGTTTTTCCATAGTGGCTGCACCAGTTTACAATCCCACCAATAGTGCATGAGGGTTCCCTTTTCTTCACATCCTGGCCAACACTTGTTATTTGTTATCTTTTTGGTAACAGCCTTTCTGACAGGTGTGAGATGATATCTCATTGTACTTCTGAGTTGCATTTCCCTGATGATTAGTGATGTTGAGCATCTTTCCATGTGCCCATTTGCCATCTGTATGTCTTCTTTGGAAAAATGTCTGTTCAGATGCTCTGCACACTTTTTAGTTGGATTTTTTTTTTTTTTGATGCTGAGTTGTATCAGTTCTTTGTATATTTTGGATATTAACCCCTCATTTGATGTATCATTTGTAAATATCTTCTCCCATTCGGTAGGTTGTAAGGCACCCTCTTTGACGTTTGTCCAACTCCTCGTTTGCAAAACATTTTTGTTTTCATCAGAGTTGTCCCCAGCTCCAAATCACTGTGTATGTATTGTCGGCTATCCTATAAATCTGGATGTTTCTTCCTGAGCAACTTTGTAACTTCCCTTACTTAATGTAAGAAATGAAACTGGATTTCCAGATGGCACAGTGGGGAAGACTCGGTGCTCCCAATGCAGGGGGCCCGGGTTCGATCCCCGGTCAGGGAACTGCATCCCACACACATGCCGCAACTAAGAGTTCGCATGCCACAACTAAGGAGCCAACATGCTGCAACTAAGGAACCCTGAAGCCCACCTGCTGCAACTAAGACCCAATGCAACCAAATAAATAAGTGAATAAATAGATATTTTTAAAAAAAGAAATGAAACTGGAGTCTGCTAATAGTACTTGAGTGTAGGTAACAATTCTAGATCTTTCCATAAAATTTAACACAAGGGTCTTCATGGGGAGGTTCCTTTCTTTCTCGTTTGAATGTTGATTCTCGCGTTGGCTTGGCCATATCTCTGAAGGTGGTTTTTTCGTTTTTATGTTTCTTTTGAAGGAAAAACAAGTCTTTGAGGCCTGTCTGTGAATTCTTGTTACTTCAGAACATAGCTCTTTTTTTCTGCTTTTTTTAAAGAAAAAAAATGTAGAAGTTTATTCTCTCACAGCTCTAGAGGCCAGAAGTCTGAGATCAAGGTATCAGCAGGGCTGGTTCATTCTGAGGGCTTCTTGTGGCTGGCTGACAATCGTTGGTGTACCTGGTCCTTGCTTTCATCTTCACGTGGATCCTCCTGTGTGCCTGTCTGTCTCCAAATCTCCCTTTTTTAGGAGGACTGCAGTCATGTTGAACAAGGGCCCACCCTAGTGACTTCATTTTAACTGGATAACCTCGGTAAAGATTCTGTCTCCAAATAAGTTTATATTTTGAGGTTCTGGACATTAGGACTTTAACACATGAATTTGAGGGGAATACAGTTCAACCCATAACAGTGCCCAAGCTAGAAATCTCAGACTTGGCTTTCAGTGTTCCCTCCCCTGCTCCCTAACCCCAATCTTTAGCCAAGTTTTGTTGTTTCTCTCCATGTCCACCCCCAGTCTGCACCTTCATATTCAGGTGACCTCTGTCCTCTGACTCATCTCCTCCAGCCAGTTCTCCCTTGCAAACCACTGTGGTCCTAAAATCAACTGGTACCAGGTTTGTCACATTTTTCTGGTTTCTCAGGGAAACACAGTGACTCTCTAGTATTAATTAATTTAATCCCCACACTAACAACCCTAAAATGTGGATAATAATAGTAATAGTATCCACATTTAAGGGGTGTTAGTGTGTGGATTAAATGCATTAATACATGTATTATGCTTAGGTGCCAGGGACACAGTAAATACTCTACAAATGTCACCTACTATTATTGGGACTAAGTCACAGTTACTGCAGGACATGATTCCTAAGTCAAATTATTGCCTGAGATAGCTCTGTGGGTGGAAGGATTACACAATTTTGTCTGTACTTTCTACCTTCTGAATTTTTAAGAAGTGGAGCATGGTGGGGACATTCCCAGTGACGAATGACTGCTTCGCACAGGAGGGGCACGATTTCCCTAGAACGTTGTGCCTCGTCTTCCAGATCGGCTACCTCTCAGAGGGACACCTTGCACGTTTCAAAAAGTAACTTCCTTAACACACATCTGCTTGGTTTTCCTTCCTCTCTCTCCTCTTTGTTTCCTTTTTTCATATTTAAACTTTTGAGCATATTAACAAGAGCACAAAAATTTCCCCAGTCCCTCCTTTAACTGCAACATGATTCAGCACACTTCTGATCATTCTTTTATTCTGGATATGTGGTTTTTCTTGACCTTTTTAAAGGACCTAGTTCTATGTGCTTGTCCTATGTGACTTACCGTGATGTCAGAAATAGACTGTGATTAATTACACTGCTGCTTTTTTTTTTTTTTTTCTGAAACCACAGTCACATTAATGGGTATTTGTCATTTGACATCTATGAGGTACATTTTGTGGTTTATTAATCTGAAGCCAGGATTGAAGAGAAGTACAATTCTCTTAAGAAGCTTAGTTGGATGCTGAAAGAATGTGTTTAGGACCACAATGCAGTTCAGAGATAAAATTGGGATTTGATTTCTAAAGAATTAAGGCATTGAATTTCATGCAAGAACAAAATATCAGCAAAGAGAAGTTGGCTCAGTTATTCTGTTATGGTGGAATTAAAACTCATACGTTATCAGAAATCACATTCTCCTTCCGTACTCTCTGGGGTAGATGCTTAGCTGAGGCTTTCTGGGATGCAGTATCATGTGATGAGAAGCAATAGGAAGAGGTGTGATGGGTAATGGCAGGTGACTGCTTTGTAGCACTGTTTTCTTCTAGAAGGGAGGTAGGGATCTTAATGGGAGAAAGAAACAAAAGGGACTAAAAGGTATATAGCTCCTAGAAAATATGAAGATGGAACCAAGAACTAGAGGAATTAATGTTGTTAAGGGTTATAGTAGCTTGTGATGTCATAACATAATAAAATATTAGAAAAGTCATGATGTCTGTAAATACCTAATACCTGAAATATTTTAGCAAAACTAAAATAAATAGATGAGAACAATAAAGATGGAGGACTCACACTATCTGATTCCAAGAGTTACTATAAAGCTACAGTAATTAAGATAGTGTGGTATTGATCTAAAGATAGATAAGTAGATCAATGGATTAGAATAGAGAGTCCATCCAGAAATAGAACTATACAAATATAGTCAGTTGACAGTTGACAAAGGTGCATAAACAGTTGATGGAGAAAGAAGAGTCTTTTCAGCAAACAGTGTTGGGATAATTTACATCCATATACAAAAAATGATCCTCGACCCATACCTCATACCCAATGGCAAAGCTAACCCACAAACCTTTTCCAGTGACAAAACTCAGAACTGTGCTGGAAAATCATGTATCACACAAAGAATCCTGAAATAAAAACACCTGAAAAGAGAGGTGTTCTCCATAAGTTACCTGCTGCAACTGTGGGGGCATGCAGGTGACTTGCTCAATGTCAATAACTGACACTGAGAGTATTTGGCCTTTTTCCTCTGGGCTCAACTGCTTGTGTTTTCCAGACCACAACACTCTGCAGTGTCTGTGTCTATGCCTGCTATGATCTTAAGAAAATCCCAAACCACAGAAATTGTAATAAACCAAGACATTTTGAATTCTACCCTTTAAGTTTGTGATCACATGTAAAAATCATGTCCTGGGTTTGGGTTGGTTGATAGTGATGAATTCATTATAGGAAATGGTCATATGACTTCCTTCTGGAGGAGAGGCCTCTGGGGAAGGGAGTGCTCTGGCCCAAGTCCGGGGGACACAGATATATTTAGTCTCTTACAACCATGAGCTGCTGGGGTTGAGTCAGACCAGTTCTACTCCTCTGTGAGGTCCTCAGGCATCACTTGGTGTATTGAGTAGATTCTATTCTTTGTCTCAGGTTCTCCACATGAATGTAAGATCCACTCCATAGGAGCAGAGGCTGGACCACATCTGCTTTTTTCACCTCTGTATTCCAAGCATCAAACAAAGTGCTGGCATCTGATGGGTATGAAATTAAAACTGTGTAGGATGGATGGATAGATGGATGGATGGATGGATGAGTGGATGGGTGGATAGATGGATGGATGGATGGATGGGTGGGCAGATGGATGGATGAGTGGATGGATGGGTGGATGGGTGGGTGGATGGGTGGATGGATAGATGGATGGATGGGTGGATGGATGGATGGATGGATGGATGGATGGATGGGTGGGCAGATGGATGGATGAGTGGATGGATGGGTGGATGGGTGGGTGGATGGGTGGATGGATAGATGGATGGATGGGTGGATGGATGGATGGATGGATGGATGGATGGATGGATGGATGGATGGATGGATGAGTGGATGGATGAGTGGCTGGGTGGGTGGATGGGTGGATAGATGGATGGATAGATGGATGGATGGATGGATGGATGGATGGATGGATGGATGGATGGATGGATGGTTGGATGGATGGATGGATGGAAGAATGGATGGATGGATGGATGAGTGGATGGATGAGTGGATGGATGAGTGGATGGATGAGTGGATGGATGAGTGGATGGGTGGATGGATGGATGGATGGATGGGCAGATGGATGGATGAGTGGATGGATGGGTGGATAGGTGGGTGGATGGGTGGATGGATAGATGGATGGATGGATGGATGAGTACATGGATGGATGGATGGATGGGCAGATGGATGGATGAGTGGATGGATGGGTGGATGGGTGGATAGGTGGGTGGATGGATAGATGGATGGATGGATGGATGGATGGATGGATGGATGGATGGATGGATGGGCAGATGGATGGATGAGTGGATGGATGAGTGGCTGGATGGGTGGATGGATGGATAGGATGACATGGTACTGATTTGTTGATCCTGTAGTTCAGTTTGAGTGCTTTATTGAAGTCATGTACCCGGGTGTCACACACCCCAAACATCAGCCTTCAGTTTAGGCAGTGTTTCCTCTCAGTCATGAGAGGAACAAGGTAATGAACACTCCTTTGATTTCTCTCTACTCCTTGTAAAACCCCTCAGGTTGCTCACTAAGCACATCAACAACAACAGAAATTTGGCACAATCCTTGCAGCCCCTCCCCTCCTTGTCAGGGGCTTCCAGCATGGCAGGATTTGTCTTCCAAGCCATCTGCATTTGCTCATTAGGGCCACACATGTGTGTCCCTTCTGTCAGGTGTCCAGCACAAGCCGACCACATTCAGCCCTTTGGTAATGTGATTCAGCCCATCCGTGACGATGCTGGCACCCACTCACCTCAGGTGCCCAAGCAGGCACACTCCTCCCTTGTAGACTGTGGGTCTGTGCCCTTCTGTAGCTGCCAGTTTGCTTCCTTTCTCAGATAGAGAAAAATTTATAAAGGGTCCTAGGCGAAAGCAAAGAAAGTAAGCTTCGGGGTCATTTTATGACAGGCATAGTAACTTGAAGTAAGGCTCCTACTGGGCTTTTTAAAAGTTGAAACCCATACAGGACTCCCATTACAATCTTGGCATATCCCTTAGGGCTGCCCTTCAAGGAACCCACATTATCAGGCCCTATCAAGAGATACTTGCTTTTTGTTCACCTCGGAAGAAGTTTATTGAGGGCTGAATGTGGCAGGTACCATGAATTCTTGCTTAAAGAGAATTTACAACTTGGTTAGGACAAAAGGTGATATGATTAGAGAAGAAGGCAAAATATCCTCAGAAGGTGAACTCTACACCCTCCTAGTCCAAGAGGGAAGGAGTGTCTTTCTCTGCCTTCAGGTAGAGAGTCATAAAGCAACTCTTAAAGTTAATCTATTAAAAAAGAGAAAGTTTAAAAAATTTTTAAATGTAATGACATTACACAGACAAGTTACATCCATTCAAATATAAGTTGGAAACTGTTAATAAAATGAATCGGAACCACCTCCTAAAAAAAAAAATTAAAACCTTCAGGGATTTAGGTTTCAGTTTCAACTATCTGAAATTTAGTTGCAAATTTAGGGGTAAATAACAAAAGCTCTCTAAACAGAAAAACAGATACAACAGGGTTTATGCACCCTACATAAGTGAGCTCCACCTTCGTCCAGTTGAAAAAAGCGTAACGCTCCTGCTTACTAGACAAAAACTAGTTAACAGAAGATATTTAAAGCAGAAATAACGCTGCCAGAGATGGAATCTCTGAATTTAAAAAAGAGACAGCTGAAAGTGAAAAATTATATAACACTATTTTATAATATCAGGCACAACAACTCAAAAGGCAGAATAGTCTTAAGACATTTTACTATTCAAGCAAACAGTCTTACAATTTCATGGCTCCTCAAACAAAGTACAACACACTTCAAATGTTACCTGATTTTCTAATGTGATATTCTATATATAACAGTAAGCTAGATGTTGGGAACACTGAGTAATTTCTTTTAGATATGATGGTATAAATAACAATTCTATTTTCAGATCAGCCCCTAAGAGTAAATGACCTCCATAATACAACTGCAATATTTATAAATTGCAGTAAACATAACAGAAAACAATTCTAGAGCCACTGTTTTGTTTTGTTTTGTTTTAAACACGTGAAAGCCATATGGTAATACTAAAATAAGCCCATAGCTTGCAACTCTCCCCAAACCACTGATCTGGTCCAGAGCCCAGGCCCATTTGGTGGAGATTGAATCGCCCTTAGGACCAGTGCTTTTGCTTGATTTCCCACACAGACCACTGGAATCCAAAACAGGTAGAAATATGGATTGGGAATGTTTCATATGAAAGGATGCAGGGAGGGTTAGCACTTGCTTCAGTAAGGCCAGAAGAGAGCTGATTTGCCACCAGAACAGGTTAAGGGCATTCTCATCAATTTGCTGCATCCAATCAAAGGGCATCTATTCTTTACTAAACCACTGAGGGCAGGGTCAGACCCCCTTGTATCCCCAGCACCTACTGAATGGCACATGGTAGACAATAAATGTATTCTGAGCATATGAAGCAATGAATGGAGGTAGATATCCTTTCCCAAAGAAGAGCAGCCACTGAGAGAGGAAGAGTCACCCGAGCCCAGGGATGGGGATCTAGGTCCCCACTGCCCACTCCCAGAATGTCCAGACTAAGGGGCTGGAGGCCAGAAAGCCAGGCACAGAGTGGCATCTGTGAGCCACTGGGAACCCCAGCACCCCATGTAGCAGGAATCTCTAGGGAAACAACAGCTAATAAGGAAGGGAGAGGAGGAGTATCCAGAATACTCAGTGTCAACCGGTGGTGGCATGAGAAAGAGAAAATGTACTAGCAGCCAGAGGTGAACTCATTTAGGTAAGGGACCTGCTAAAATGAATGTTCCTACTAGAAAATCTCTCAAGCCACAGGAAAAAAATTTAAACTGTGTTTAGTTACCTCTGAGAAACAAAAGAATATTCAATGCACTTTAGAAAGAATGCCAACAAAATGCGTTAAAATTTTAAAAGAATTCATTATTTTTCATGAATTGAAAGAATGTTCCATTATTTGCACAATGCACTGATGTGCTAGATAAATGGGAATTATTTTTCCCAGGCTGAAAGTTATTGTAACAGCTGATTAGAGTTCTATTTTTTTTAAAAAGTGAGACTCAATAGGATAAATCTCCCAGTCCAGTCTAATGTTAGAATATGTCTATACAGGGTTTTTGAATGTCTCGATTTTCAGATTCATAAACAATGAAAATGATCTTCAGCTACACCCACCACAGGAAAACAGCTGTAATAACCAAAAGTAAAGGACTGTGTAATACATAGAACCAAAATGAATACAGCTGAAAGTAAGTTCTGCTTTTTAGATCTAGTTCATTGTTAAATAGCTTGCCAGACTAGCAGGAGAAAGTAGATAATTCAATAGCAAGGAAGACTGAACTAGTATGTTTCAAAATGATCCATTAGTCATCCAGATAGATCATGCTATTCCCAATCCTTTGTTGGAATCCCATCTGAGCGTCATGGTTCTAGGAAGTGTAGGAATTCCAGTCACTGATTATTCCTCAACAGATCAAACACAGTAGAAAAATGGCAGACTGCAAAAAAAAAAAAAAAAAAAAAAAAATTCAACAAAGGCTAAAATCCTTAACAGAAAAAGCTCCTAAAAGTCAATATGAAAAACAAAAACAACTCATTTTTTTTAAATGACAAAGGATATGAGTAGACAATTCACGTAAGAATTATAAATGGCTAATAAGTATTTTAAAAGATTTTCAACCCCCTGAAGATCAGGGATACACATATCCGACAATAAGATAGCATTTCCAATTATTAGGTGAGCAAAAATTATAAAGATTGCTAATATCCACTTTTGCGGAGAATGTAGGGCATTGTTTTTCTAAGCACGATCTGAGGACCATCTGCATCAGAATCATTTGATGGGTTTACTAAAAGGCAATCACTGGGCTTCCCTGGTGGCGCAGTGGTTGAGAATCTGCCTGCCAATGCAGGGGACATGGGTTCGAGCCCTGGTCTGGGAAGATCCCACATGCCGCGGAGCAACTGGGCCCGTGAGCCACAATTACTGAGCCTGCGCGTCTGGAGCCTGTGCTCCGCAACAAGATAGGCCGCGATAGTGAGAGGCCCGCGCACCACGATGAAGAGTGGCCCCCGCTTGCCGCAACTAGAGAAAGCCCTCGCACAGCAATGAAGACCCAACACAGCCATAAATAAATAAATAAATAAATAAAAGCTTTATTTAAAAAAAAAAAAAAAAAAATGGCAATCACCGAAACCTGGAAACAACCCAGATGTCCTTCAAGTGTTGACCTGACAAACTGTGTCAGGGAACACTACTAGGGAACACTAGGGAACGCTACTCAGCAATGAAAAGGAACGAGCTATCGATAGGCAACAACTTGGGTGAGTCTCAATGGCATTACTCCGAATGAAAGAAGACAGTCTCAAAAGGTTACTTACTGTGTGATTCCAGACTCAAAAAGAAAAACATTGATAGTGGCAGAGAAAAGACTAGTGTTCACCAGGGGTTTGCAGTGGGGAGGCTGTGACTACAGCTCCATAGCATGAAGGCGCTTGCTGGGGTGTTGGAACTCTTCTGTAACCCAGTTGTGGTGGTCACACAAATCCACTACCTGTGTAAAATTCATAGAACTGTACATGCCACCTCCCCAAGACTCAAACTTAACTGTGTGGAAATTGAAAAAAAAACTGACAAAAATATGTATGGAGCCCACCTCAGACCTAACAATCCAAATCCCTGGGCAGGTGGGGTTGAGCCCGTGAGCTTTTCCTAACAAGCTCCCAGTGATTCTCATGGGGACCAAGTTTTGAGAATCACTGGCTCTCATAATTATTCATATGAGTGTAAATTTGTACTGCGTTCTAGAGGGTAACTAGGGATATCTGTCAAAATGTGGAATGTGCGTATGCGTTCGCTCAGCAATCCATGTTTTAGGAATTTACTGTATGGATATACTCACAAGAGTTTGCAAAGGCATGTACAAACATGGTTACTGCAGCCATACACTAGTGAAAACTGAGAACAACTTAGTCTTCCACCAACAGGAAATAGCAAGATAAATTATGCTACAGCCATATTGTGCATTAGTAAGCATACAGTGGAGAAAGAGAATGTGCCTATAATTTCGTGTACATATTTACATTCTAATATATCTGGGAGGAATCTTCCAGATGTTAGTGAACATGCTGCAGCCCCAGGGAGGGGCTTTACCTGCACTCACCCTACCCACAAAAAAAAAAAAATGAGAATGAGTTGCCACATACAAAGCTGGATGTGCAGTTCCTTCTGAAGAATCGGAAGGCCTGGCAGCTGGTGTGGCTCACACACTCTGCCCTTTCCCTCAGCACCGTTCTCCATGTGTGTTATCAGGTACAGGAGACCTTGAGGTATGACGTACCTAATGAACCAAATTTTGTGTTTGCCTTTTTGTATGTGTACCTGGGTGAATTGAAATTGATATGAAAGGTCTAACAGAAAGATACAAATTAAATCAAATTTAATGTTTTTATTATTATTCTTCTTCTGGGGCACCTTCTCTCTGATGAGGCTTTACACATGTTGTGTCTAATTCTCACAACAGCCTTAGGGTGGATTTTGTTATTCCCCTATACAGATGAGGAAACCATGGTGCAGGCAGGTTAAGTCCCTTGCCCAGGGCTCCCTGCCCACCCATCTCTTTGTCCCCTTGGGCTCCACCTACCTTTCCAAGTAGGTTCTGAATTGACAAACCAACCCATAAAAATAAAATTCAGCCAATATATAAGCATATTTCCATAATTTCACATTAATTAAACAAATATTTACTGAATGTACACTCTGCAGCAGAAACCATCTGTTCAAACATTATTTAAATTTGAAATATTTGAGCTGAACAGCGTCCATGCTGTTTTCTGGGCCTCCCTGGCTATATCCCCAAGCGAGCTCTGGAAGAGTTCTTCTCCTTGTCCATAGCCCTCATCCTTCTGATTGGACCACGATTCTGATGGTTAGTTCCCTTGCTTACCAGCTGTGGAGCCTTTTGGATATCACTCCTTCTTACATGGATGTTTGCTTTGTAACTCTTCCCTGACATGCATCCCATCTCCCTTCCTCCTTCATCTCTATTGCTAAGCTGTCTCTTGTTTTCAAAGCATGACCCTTGAAGTTCCTTCTGTCTGAATTGACCTTCTTTACTACTCCCTTGATCTCTCTAACAGCCTCAAGCTTCTGGTCACATCCTCTGAAAGCCTCCCCTGCCCAGCCACCTGGCACCCTTGGTGGTCACCTCTGCCATGGACTCTTCTGCAACCGCTGTGAGTTTCCTGAGGGTGGCCTTACCTCTGTGTATCTTCCACAGGTGGCACAATACCTGTCACCCACTGTGTGCCTAACTCATGCTGCTTGACCCAGCTGGAGACTGACCAGATGAACAGCACTTACAATGGACTGGGCATGGGGGAACACCTCTGATTTAGTGCTTGTCAGAGCCCAGACCCCTTGATGCCGTCTCTCACCAGGCAGTCGCAGGAGTGGCCCAACTTGAACCTGACGGGAGGAAGAGCAGTCCCGGAAAGGCGTTCACAGCTCCACCACCTCCTGGTTTCAACGGCCTGACTGTTAACACAGTTTGGGGCTTGCCCCAGAAGTTGTTTCAGACAGACTGGGTACTAGCCCCACCCCCACCCGAAAGCCCTGATGCCCTTCCAGTCACCACTCCAGGGAGAAGGTGCTAATAAACATTCAAGTCTAGAGTCAGAAATTTAAACTTGATGTTGTGAGATTATTGTTTTTATCCACAAAACATCTCTGTGTTCTGCAAAGCCCATGAAAACAAGCACCCGGAGAAACCAGCGGTGTGGCCCTCACTGCCCACCTCTCCCCCGGCCACCTGCCCAGCATTGGTCATGTATCCCCACTTGCCCTGAAGGAATTTTCTGAAATCGAATACCCTCTCATTGCCTCAAATTCAGTGTGTCTAAACACAAAACTCAGTCTTCCCATTCGAAACGCACTCACTACTGCCTCCAGTCTCCAGTCCTCCTGGCTTGGACCTCTGGCATAACCTCTCACTCGTTGCCCCCTGAGCCTTCCTCTCTCCTGTGTGATTAGTCACGAAGCCATTGTACTGATGAGAGCCTTCCTTCTCTGCAACTCTTACATCTGTGTTTCTCTCTCATTTCCTCAGCCACCAGCAAGTCCAGACTCCCCTTTACTTCCTATGTTTTCTGACCAGCAATGTCTACGGGCAAGGCAGGGCTCAGATGTCACCTCCAGGATTTTCCATTATTCTCTGAGCCTCTGGATTCACTATATTTCACTTCATGAAATGTCTCTAACCTGAGCTCCATCCTTCCTGCAGCTCCAGGACCTGGCATCTGGGTGCTCATGTGGAAGGGTTATCTGCTTCTAGAAAGGGAGGGAGGGAGGGAGGGAGGGAGGGAGGGATTATTCCACTAGAATACTCACTGATGTCCTTGTTTCATGTTTTGACCCCAGCTGAACCCAAGAGTTCTCAACTTTGTGGGGGTCTGATGTAAGCTATGGAATCCCTCCTCCAAAAGATGAATAAACCCACAAAATGATGGGTTTATTTAGGGAATCATAGGCCTCCTGAAGCCTATCCATAATCTCCAGGTTAGGAAGCCCTGCTTCATCCTTGCACCCAATCGAGAATGTTACTGTCAAATTAATCTTCCCAAAGTATGTCAAGAATCTATATCAGAAATGTACTATCAAGTAGAGCAGAACTTCTTTGGCTTGGCACTCACGGCCCTTTACTAATTGGCTATGTTTTTGCCCATCCGTATGTATTTCCTACTCCCCAAGGTATAATCGGGCTGTTGATACCAGAGAGTAGTGTGTCATGCTCGGAAGTGACCAGCACTACTACAGCACCTTTCTGAGCAGAACAGCCACCAGCAGTGCCACACACTGTTTTCCGGGACCACGAGGCCACATTTGCCGTGCGGTCAGGCCAGAAGCCTACGGGGATATCTACATAAGGTCTCACCTCCACCCATCAACTTTCTTCCTCCCTCCAGCTCGGATGCTGTTCCCTTTACTCAACATGTGGTTCTTAGCTGGGACCGTTGTGCCCCTGGGGCACACGTAGCAGTGCCTGGAGGCATTGTTGGTTGGCACAACTGGGGAATGGGAGCTGCTGACATCTAAAGGGTAGAGGTTCATACGCTACAGCGCACAGGACAGCCCCACAGCACAGAACCTTCAGGCCCCAAACGTCGATAGATCTGAGGCTGAGAAGTCCTGGTCTCCAGCGATCTCTCCACCAACAGTCAATCCTGAAACTTCCTGAAGTCCCATCGCCTCACTGAAATTTCCCAGGTCCCTCGAGTCTACTAGGATCTTTCCTTCCTTAGACCCTAGCCTGCTTAGCGTCTCTCCAACCGGCACAAATTAGCACTTGACACTTATATAAGTGCTGCCGAATCTTGCATTTGTTTCATCCCATATCCTCAATTAGGTTACAAGACCATTAAGGACAGTGACGGTTATTTTTCTATAGGTATGAGCATAAGGTAAATACGGAACAAATACTTATTCACCCAAGTAGTTCCCTGAGCACAGAATGAAAAATAAACTTAAATTCTAAGTTTAACTAAGCCAGTGCTTAAATTTACTGGTTCCTCTGAAGGATGCCAGGGTATGGAAGCAAAGGAACCTTGTTTAAATATAAAGGGGAAGTTCTAGAATTTCCACAGAATTTAAACTCTTCTTATGCTGAGGAATATACCTGGAAATGGAAGTCAAGTATCAGCTAGTGTCACAACTGTCCTTTGAAATTTAAATAAAATTTGACTCAACCCTTCAACAATGGGGAAAATCAGCATTTTTCCCACCCAGGAACTCTTTGGGAAGTTCTGTGTGCAGAAGTCCCTTCTTCTGCACACATCCGCTCTGCTGAGACCCCCTCACCCTTCACCCCCGTGGCTGCCTGGGCACTCAGCTCCTCTTCCCGTCTCCTGAAATCTCCCACAGAGGACATTTATGTGTGCAGAAGTCTTTAGGGATGGTTAGAGGGACGGGGCGGAAAATGAAATCGTAGAAAGCACTGTTTTTTTTCAGACAGCCCTATTTTCAAAGTCCCTCAGTAAACCCAGTCCGGGAGTTTCCCACAGACCCACCTTTTGCTCCAAACTTCAGTCTCTTGCTATGTAGCTCTGTACCTTCTCTGCCTTCTTCCCTTTTCCTAAGACCCTCTGAACCACTTCTGCAAAGCAGCCAACAATTCCTGCACCCCAGCAGGCTAGGCTGGTCTTACCCTAAGCAGAGACAGTCCTCTTCCTAAAAAACCCTCCTGACTTCTGTTCCTTCCTCTGCACGAACGTAACCCTGAGCCCAGTGAACAGAAGCATCTGCAGAGGATGCAGAGCCCCGCAGGGAAGGGCAGGTGCGTGGGCTGGCCTGAGGAGCGGGGACGTTGCTGGTCTGGCTCTCACCACTTCGCTGTGTGTCACAGTGGTTTTCTTTCTATCCAGACCTTGGAGGGCTGGGGACACCTTTAAAGCTCCATGTGCCAGCCGGTCACCAGGTTGGCTGGGCCCCTCAGAACCAGCCAGCACGCCTCTGGCCGCACCCTTGCGCCAGGTAAACGTGGATAGAGGCCTTGCTCACACTAAAGAAGCACAGGTAAACACGCCATTTGGGCTGGGCTCGCTTTTGCTGACGCACAAGAAGTGCTATAAGTTCTTGACTCTTATTTTGTAAGTGATACAAGCTCATTATAACCTCACTGGGAGAAATGATCTCTGTGAATATTTTAGTGCATTTCCTGCTCTGAGAAGGGTCCTTAGGGAATAAGACAAATGACTGGGTCAGTTTTACCCAAGGAAAAGGCCCGTCTTATTTTACAGGGTCAGAAACCCCTTCTGACCTGCTCCTGGGAAGTGTCACATACCATCCCTTAAGTTAATGTGGATATCCCCTGCGGAAACGCAAGAGGCTTTCTTAGTTCTCTTGCCCCCTAGAATTATTTGAATTGTTCGATAAATATTTATTGAGTGCCAACTGTTGTTACCAGACACCCGTCTAGGTGATGGGGTTGTACTGGAGCAGACAGATCTCTGCCCACGAGGCTCTTCCTAGTGGGAGGAGACAGAGGAGTGGGCACTCCCCTCATTTCTCTGGGCCTCAGTCTCCTTCCCGAGCAAATAAGGGAGGTTGGACCAGAAATTAAACATCTTCAGAACTAGGGAAAATCATTTGACAATGCCTGTGTGTTTTAAGAGAGAACATTTCTTCAAGGTTTCTTTTTTTTATCTTTTAAAATTGTAATGAGCTCTGCATTTTATTTCCTGACATGTCCAAGTGTTTTAAAACATAAAAAACAATGCTTAAAATGATTTATCATGGAGTAAAAATTGTGCTCTGGGAAAACATACCTTGATTATCCAACGACTGACACACCTACTCAGAAAGACACTCCACCTTGAGAAGCAGGACCCTTCTTACTCTGGTAGAACATGGGCATAATTTCTACTGACGTTTTCTGGACAGCCAGTGCAGAAAGCAAGATATCCAGATGCGTGGTGCTTGAGGTGGGCAGAAGAAACCACTGAGTGGGAACAAATTTTCAGAAAAGGGAAGCTGAAGACAAACTTCCCAGTTGTGCCGCTGATGGGCCCTGAGGTCTGAGCCCTGTTGCTTCAATCCTTGACAGATGAAATGACTTAATGCATGTTTTGCAGCTCCCAGACCCTTTCTATGACCTGACGTAATCCTCACAGTTACTCCGTGAGATGGAGAGCTTGGTCCCTTTTTTACAGATCTGAAAACACAATCAAAGAGGAAGGGCAACTTGCTTAAGGTCATGCAAGTAGGGGACTCAGACAATGCCCCCTAATACCAAATTGGTCGCTTCTTCCCTGTACTATATACACTCCCTCTCTGGACCTAAAATCCCTATAAATTACTTAAAAGTACAGACATGCTACATTGGTCACAAAGTGGCTTTGTGTTTTGCTCACTATCAGGTACCAATGACATTAAGCAAGGTGCCTAATGGAAGCCCAGAGGCTGGCTGGGAACCAGCTGACTGGCCGACCGCATTTTCCTCGGGCTAGTTTGCCTCTAGGTGAGGAGCATGAGCCCGGGTTCCACAGCGGTGGTGAAGGACCTCCCCGCCTGTGTCTCCTAGGCACCCACATCCACCAGCAGGCTCTGGGAGCAGCCTGGCTAGTTTCAGTTGACCTGGCCCATTCACTGAGCCCTTTTCAGAGTAGCCATTATGTGTGAACTCTGCTGGCAGTCCTCTAGGCAGAAGAAAGACTTCTTAGAAGAACTTCTTTAGAAGCTGAGTTCTAAAGATACCTCCAGTGTTCTTCATCAGGCGAGGGCTTTTCTCTGCCTAAGAGACCAAGCGGTGGCTGCCGGGGTGGGGGATGAGGGGAGACACATCGAGGGTCTCCGTCAGGGAGCTTTGGTGGGATCTTCACAGCACTCTCTTCTTCCTGCCCTCCCCTAGGTGAAAGCAGCTTCAGTTTCCTAATCTGTAAAGTGGGAACAATAATAACCAACTTCCATGGTGTTTTCCTTTGAATTTTGAGAATTGAGCCTGACTGTCTTTAGCATTATTCTCCTCTACTCATGTGCCTAGTTTGAAATCTGAATCAACAGTTCTCAGAATAATTCAGGTTTGGGTGTGCGTGGAAGGGGGAAGGGTGGGGGGCCTGGTCAATGGTTTAGAACTTTGCGGAAAGGTTGGCGATGTCACACTGACTGTCAGCAGAAGTGTGTGAGAAGCTCAACCACACAGCTGTCCTGGGAGGGCAGGGCTGGGTGAGGTGAGGCTCATCAGAGAGGTGGGGACGAGGAGAGACTTCAGGAACACAGGAAAAGAAGGAGAGCAGGAGGGAATTTCTTTTTGGCCTACAAGGGAACTTGTCTCTGAGGAAGGGGAAAGCACAAAACTGACCACTGAATAAGCAGCTACATCGCAGACCAATTTTCACATACTGGTGAGATCAGTAAAAAGAGAAAGGGAAGGAGACCACATATATCATGAAACTAAGCCATAAATAATGAAAGTACCAGTTACTCCCTAGGAGTATCTGTTTCTAACTGACTTTTTGTTAGATGGGGCAGGTATAAGCAAAAATAGCAAGACCAAAGCAGCAGTTATTTTCTGTGGATAATAATTGAACATGAAAGGATATTTCCTACATTGATGTATATGATGGGCCAAGTGCCAGCTGAGGTCTCCCTATCCTTGAGAGATGTTTCATGGCTCCATCCCTTTATTCCACATTCTGTGGGAAGCCCATTGTCCCCTTTGGGACACAGGGACTCTGCTGGGCACTGCTGGGTCCCCTTTCAGCCCTCCCTGAGCTCACAATCTCCCTTGGGTCTCGGTTCGCACAACTGTCCTTGGCCTCTCCTCTGCACAGATCCAATGTGGAACTTATTCCTTTTGTGTGAATCCCACACCCCCAAACCAAAGCCCATGATATTAGGTGTGTGGCAAAATATTGCAGGTTCAGTGTGAGAGGGCCTGTCAGGAGATGTGCCCAGACACCAGGCTGCTGCTCTCTTCACCTTCCCCACCAGCCTGTTTCCAGGGCCCTTGCCCTCAGGCTACCCTCCTTGCAGACATTCCTCTCCCCACTTCTCCACTCTCTTACCTCTCAAACTGGCTCCCCATTCAGCCCCTCCCTCAGCCTCAACTCAGGCCTTCCCTTTGCTCATGAAGAACTCAATGACCCTGCTAAAATGAATGGTTTTATCCTTCAGTAACATGGAAGGATTTGCAGATCCTTTGAAAATTTCAGGTTTTCCTTTTCTTTCTCCTCCACCGGTCTCTCTAAATGCAGGGGAAAAGTATAGAGGTTTTCCCATTGGTGATATCCTTTGTGCCCCGTCTTCCTAGAACGCAGAGCATAGAAAAAAAGCATTAGTTTTGAACAGCCAACATTTTTCCTGTTCCTTCAGTAAGTGAAAATGAGTACTATTGAATAATGCACTGTCATATTACTTGCCCCTAAAGTGACGCTTGCTGTGCCATACTCACCTAAATGTGATGTGGAGGCCTTTCCTCATTCTGCCTTCTCAACCCCAGACCCTATTTCCACACGTGCCTCTCCCCGCCCTCCACCGCCGGCAGCGGTCTCTTCCTCTCTCTTCTACATCACCGGAATCCCATCCTGCCAAATCCAAGATGAACACCTGACCTCCCGTGCTGGACCTGCTGTTTATTTTCTTAGTACTCTTTGTAATTATTTCACACAACTTTGTCTTCTCTCCTTAATTTTAAATGGACTACTTAAGGCTTCAAGAATTTTAAGCCTTGAGGTCTTCTAAATACATACACCAGCAGTGATGTGTCCTTGGTTATATAACCCCATCAGTCTAAGTGTCTGTCTCCTCGCCTGCAAAATGGAAATGAAAATAGTACCTTCTTCAGAAGTACTTCAGATGCTGGGAGGATTAAATGAGATTACGCTTCAAAGGGCTGTGCACAGTGCTGACACATGAGGAGATCCCACTAAACGTCAGCTTTCATTATGCTGCAGATGACGATCAAGACGGAAGGCATGAGCAAGACGAAGAAGATGAAGATAATTTGACCAAGTCAGTGAAATAACTGATTGGTCAAGCAAGGGGGAACACACCAGCCCAGGAAGCTTTCTGAATTATTGTGGATCAGAAAGAAGCCAGGTTGTTAGCTTGACTTCTTAGCTTTTCAGCCTGTGATGGCATGTTTTGCAGACAATATGGTTTCTTGGGAGATTGTTCTAGCTACCACAAACAGCACAGTGTGTCCCCTCTGCAAAGACCACTCTTGTCCAATAGTAAGAATAGGAAGTGATGGCAACGCCCAGTCCACTGGCCAACTGGAATGGAAGGGGAATTCTTCCACAGATCATCGTAATTCCCCAAACTGAAAACTTGACCAAGTAGCCAGAAGGTTCAAAAGGGGCCTCTGCTTGTCAACCCATGGCAGTCTGGTTGGGTTTCAGGCAGGGTATCAGTATGAGCTTTTTTCTGCAGCGCAGGCTGGCATGTTGCTTCTGTCCTGACTCAAGGAACTACTCATGACATTCTGACTCACCAGCACCTCTTCCTGCAGCTTCTCTATACAAGACTCTCTCCCCCAAGGGCTAACGAATGACAAAACTCATAACCAACAGTTATTAAACATGTACTAGGTGTCAAAAGCTGTGTTATTATAGCAGCATAACAGCCTTACGAGGTGCCTACATCTGTTATCCCCTTTTTACAGAGGAGAAGACCGGGCTGTGATGTTTGGGTGAGTCTCCCCAGATTACAATTTGTAGTGAAATGCAGACCCAAGCTCCATGGCTCCAAAGTCCACATTCTTAACTGTTGGACAAAGAGACTGAGCACATCTCAGCCCACGTAATTTAGGGTCATGGTCAGTATCGTAGTTAAGAGATTAAATAAGTGCATATCTGGTATGATTTGAAAGGCAGTAAATGGCTATTTAAAACAAACAAGCAAGCAACAACTAAAATATCATCTGTATTTCCTGAAATTCTTATACTGCTCATCTCTTTAGATCAACACATAAGACTCTATCTACTAGGGAAAGAAATGTTATCTCTTAAACAGATGCTATGTGTCAGGTAACTGCCAGGGATCCTGGGCGATTCTTGGGCACATTAAAGTTTGAGAACCTCGCCTTAGAGCATGTCTCCATTCTCTCCGCTTCACCCGTCTCCCCTTGTAGATGACTCAGAACTCTCTCTGTTCCTGAGCTCAACACCACTCTTCTGGTAATCTGACAGTATCTGCACCCAGCTATCCCTTTGGCACTCAGTGGCCTCAAAGTCAGACTTTTTTTTTTAAATAAACGTATTTATTCTATTTATTTCATTTTCGGCTGTGTTGGGTCATCATTTCACGTGGGCTTTCTCTAGTTGCCGTGAGCGGGGGCTACTCTTGGTTGCGGTGTACGGGCTTCTCATTGGGTGGCTTCTCTTGTGGCGGAGCATGGGCTCTAGGCGCGCGGGCTTCAGTAATTGTGGCTCGTGGGCTCTAGAGCGCAGGCTCAGTAGTTGTGGCGCACGGGCTTCGTTGTTCCGCGGCATGTGGGATCCTCACGGACCAGGGCTCGAACCCGTGTCCCCTGCATTAGCAGGCGGATTCTTAACCACTGCGCCACCAGGGAAGGCCCAGACTTTTTAAAAATCCTCTCTGACTTCTCCATTCTAGTCAGTGTTGACACCATTCCTTCACCACCCAGGCTGGAAAACTCAGTCTCCCTGGATTCATCCTTTAACTTGAGAGAACCAGTTGAGTCCTATAGATTCTGCCTTTGGATGCTCCTTGGAACCTCCTTCCTCTGCTTCCCACTCCTGTGGCTTTGTCCCTGTTCAGGAGCTGTTTGTTCTCCACCCCACCCACCACCACCAGGACTGGACGAATGGCCTATGCTGAGAGCCGCTGTCCCAACCCCTGTCTCTCCCCACCACCGCCCCGTGCACACCACCGCAACTCGGACCACATCATTGCTGTAAAGGCCTCCCACCGTCAGAGGCTGTCACTGCAGGTCGTCCACAGGGTGGCTCTAACCTACCTTGGTGCCACCTTCTCCAACTCCCAGGCAAGCCCTGGCTCTTCCTGCCCTACCACAGCCCTGGCTCTTCCTGCCCTACCACAGCTCATAAAGCTCTCTCCTTTGGAATGCTCTTGCCCTCTCTCCACATAAACACTCCTGAGTTTTTATTAAGACCCTTTCAAAGGCACACTTTCTCCAGGGCTTTTGCTGGTGGCTTCTGCCGCTCTGTCCCAGGAAAGAACTTGAGGACAGGACATGTGAGCCTCAATCCCAACCCAGTGCTTAGCAGCTGGGTGGTCACAGAGAAACCAGCCCTGCAGAATGGGATTGAAATGGATAGGTAGGTAAGATGTGGAATAGTGGGAACCAGGCTATCTTAAGCACCAGAAAGACAGTGTTTGAATCTTAGCTTAGCCCACGGCTAGCCACGTGGCCATAGTCGAATTGCCTGGACTTCGATTCTTTATAATTGGATTTTCTTACCAGCAAAAATGAGAATAAGTATCTCTTTTAGAGAAGTTCTGTGAGGATGAGAATTACCAGATGCAAAGTGCTGCGTGCGTGACCCTCGGCAATGGTGTTTTTATTGCGTTAGCGTGCCTCCTGTCCAATAAGCATTGCACACAGATACTGTGATTATTGCTCTCGGCCCTTTGCACCTCCCTTAAAGCCATATCTTTCTTTGCCATGTTTTCTACTTATTTTAAGATTGTCTTTCCCTTGACTAAACTTGGAACTCCCTAGAAGAGAGACTGCTTCTTACTTATCTTTGTATCTGTCATAGAAGCTAGCAACATGCCGGGCACACAGAAGTAGCACAGGTATGTTGGATCTGGTTAAATTTGAGGAGGAGAAAGGAGCCCCAGGTAGGCATGGAGGGTGGGAGGGCGTGTCCTTTGAGGCACAGCAGTGGGGACCTCAGGGGCAGCTAGGGGGCAGCCTGAGAACAGCAACAGCAGAGAGGCCCAGGGCAGCCAGGGTCATGGGTTTTCAGAATCTGGCAACTTCACAGTTTGCCTCCTGGGGAGGATAGGAGGCTTGTGCTGCAGTGCAGTGTGATGTTCACGAAGGAACAGAACCTTCAGTCACCCAAGCTTGGGTTCTGCACTTAACTAGCTCCCTCAGCCTCCGTGCATTCATCCGTAAGGCCGAATAAGAATAAGAAGATGAGCTCCAGAGGGTTTTGAGAAGAAGGGTTCTCGGCAAAGGGCCTTGCATACAAATGTGCATCTTGCAATGTGATGACTGAGAGATGTGAGGGAAAATGGCCAAAGGGCAGGATTAGCCTAATCGCTAATCCTGTAGAAACTCCACCACATGACACCATCTCTTTGGTTGTAGGAAACCCCCCTCTTGGTCCCTGCCCTCCCATGGGCTAGTAACACAAATGCCAACTACTGGAAGTGATGCTCTACATCATGTGTCATAACCACCTGCATCCAGGGTGTGCACATTGGGGCGGAGGCACACTGGGTGAGGGGGTACGGGCACACGGGCCGTCATCCACGCTACTTAGAGCCCAAAATGAGCTGAGAAGTCCAACAGTGGTCAAGTTATTGCCAACTTAATGCTGAAGGAAGCTTCAAATCCTGGCTTGTCCGACTTCAAACCCAGGCTCTCTCCTTGAGGCCACGACGTCTCAGAAATGAAGAAGACATAGTCCCAGTTCTCAGGAAGTTCACAGTCTAATCCCAGATTTGGAGAAGAAATGAACTGATTGATTGATATGATCAGAAGGAAGAAACATCACACGCCCTTAATGACCAAAAATTAAGACTAAAAAAGCCCCAAACTCTTTACTGATCAACTTCCTCCTACACTCCCCTGCACTTTAATCTTCCCTTCTAAGCAGAGGACCAGGGCGAAGACCAGACAAAAACCTCTGCTCCTGTCTGTTTTCTGACATCTGTACTTCTGGAGAGAGGTACTGCTTCCTGAATTAATGTTCCAGAATCAGAGCAACTTGAGCCGTGAGATTTCTAAATCCCATCACATGAGGTACCAAGTGTGTGTGATGCTGTTTGGTACAGAAATCTGATTTCCTAAAAGGAAAATGCCCTTTTAGCAGCAGCATTCATACTGAAGGGAGGCTGCAGCACCTCACTGCCCTGAGGGACTGAAAAGGGGCAGGAAAGCTGGTCGAAGATTCCCCTGGGGGAGGGTGTTGACCTGAGAGACGGTGACGACTTTTCTGAAGGTCCTTAAGCTCCTCGAAGGGTTACGTTCTGAGGGTTTACCTTGGAAGAAAAGAACAGGCTGGAAGAAATAGGGGAAAGATATGCTGACATGGAGGCATATAATAGACTATAGACCCAGAAGCAGCCTTGGAGATTTAGTCAGTCCGACCCTCTCATCTTACACACAAATAGACTAAGGCCCAGAGAGGTGAAGGAGCATGCCTAAGGCCACACAGCCAGCTAATGGCAGGAACCAAATTCTCTTAGCAGCAATTCAACACTCTTTCCACCACATCAAGCTGCAGAACAATACATTACGGCCTTGGTGGGAAGTGGGGAGGCCAAAGCAGCTGTGCAAACTCCCAACCCTCCTCACAGATTCTGAGTCCATCCTTTCCCAGCCTGGAGTCATAAATTGATGTGTCAACATCCTTGAGGAGACAATCCATATGTTGTTCATTTTTTATGTCTTCCCAGCCCCGCTTGCATCCTGTCAAGCACCACACCTTGCAGGGAAGGTGAAGCAGGTGCTGAGGGCATGGGCCACTTGCTGGGGCTCAGTATGATGAGCTAACAGAGCAAATGTAAAATAAAAGAATAAATCAATGAATTGTCTATATTTTCTTTTTTACAACCTAAATCGATATCCTCCCTAATTAATAAAAAATGAGTGAGTTTTTTAAATATAGATGCAATAAAAAAGTATTTCACATCTGCTACTGCTTATATATAACTTTTTTCACATATTCAGATTGTATGCATCCGAATATCCTTAAATATTATTTTATACATTTGTTCACATAAGCCCTGTATTTTAGTTATATTTATTCCTAAGTGTTTTTCCCTGTTTAAAAAAAATTTCAAACCCACAGAAAAGACAGAGGAACACCTAATTTACCTTTCACCCTAGATCTATCAATTGTTAACATTTTGTCATATTTGTATTCCCTATCTCTTTCTCTGACAAACCGTCTGAAAGTATGTTGTACAAATCAGATCACTTTACCCCCAAAAACTTTTGCATGTACTATCTAAGAACAAGGACATTCTCCTACATAACCACAATAGCATTGTCGCAGCCAAGAAATTTAACATGTAAAGACATATAAGTTTTTTAATGTGATTTAATTTGGAGCAGCATGTGTTGAAGAAATCTGAAAAAATTTGATGCTACTTCTACCGGATTGACTTGAATCAGCAAAGTCTCAATTTTGCATTAATGCCAGCCTGGGTTCTGCCATAGCCTCCACCACCTTGCCCACCCCCTGCAGATGTTGACCTTTTCACATCTTAGGCACAGGAACTCTAGAGAAATAGGCTCAGGGGAGGCTCCATCCTTTCTCATGCAGGGGCTGGCTTTTAGGCTTCTCAGCCAGAGTCATGAAATATTAGTGTTAGACTAACTTCAGAGGTGTCACTGATTTGAAAACATATATAGCTTATTTCCATTTCATGGAAGCCTCTTGTTTTCAATTAGACAGAGCAGAGCATCGTGCAGATGTATTTTTCACATTAATGTGATGCACTTACTCTGCCTTCTGAGGTGGCGTTTCTAATCGAGGGTGCTAGCAAGGCGCCCAAGTTCCTGTAAATGCTCCCAAAGGCTCCAAGTAGCTGGCTGTGTGAAACTACAGCTGAGTGGCAAGGGAAGGCACAGTGACACAACGGGAAGAGAAGGAATGAGTATTCCAAGAAGCACACCCAAATGGTTAAATTTGAAAAGAGCCGCAACAAACGTGAAACAAGGGTTGGTCTTCATGGAGAGACGAGAAACTTAAAAAAAAAAATTTAACACAGTTGCCAAAGACACAAAGAAGCAACTTGCAACCTCTAGCAGGGCCCTTAGAACACTTCTATCTCTGAGCTTCCTTAAAATGGATAGCTATGGTGACTTTAAAGTAAATAATATCCTGCCTTTGAAGACTGAGATGCTCAATTAAGGGATTAAGGAACATTGGAGAGTGTACTGCTGGGTCGGCCACCAGCTTTTTTGCCTGCCGCTACGAAGTCCTCAATTTCAGTTATTTAAACATGTAGAGTGGCATCTGGGGAGAGAATACACTTTCTGATAAGAAAGGAAACTTATTTTTTTTGAAACTGGTTAAAGATTGTTGAGTTTGTAATTCCCAGAGCTGAAAGAGCTATATTACTAAAGGAAGTGAAGACTCTGTGGTCCCATATTTGTAAGATGACTAACAATAACAAGAAAAAATGAATGAATTCACATGCATATTAACAGATATGAAACTTCTACTTTGGCTTCTTTCCTAAAAATTGTTTTTATTTGTCCCAATATTTTCCTCAAAAGAAAAAAAATGTAAGTGGGTTGTAAAGATAGATAGTTGGCATCTGTTAGGGTGGAAACTACTGTAGAGTATTTTGTAATGGTCAGAACAGAAACATCAAATGACACAAACAAGCGAAAAACTTTGCATCAATGCCCATACTGCAGGTTCACTTTTTAAGTAGATAAGC
Source organism: Eschrichtius robustus (assembly GCF_028021215.1). NCBI lineage: Eukaryota > Metazoa > Chordata > Mammalia > Artiodactyla > Eschrichtiidae > Eschrichtius > Eschrichtius robustus. The sequence continues at coordinate 108,657,527 of NC_090835.1, read as the reverse complement.
AAAGTTTTAAGAACTTTTAAACAGAGTCGATCTGTTGAGGATGGAAATCTAGACCGTTGTGCTTTTCTAAATAATAAAATGTACATTGGCCGCAGGAGGTGAATGTGTGCTTCTGAGATTCTCTTTCTGTAACGTGAAGGGTCAGTGTTCTTTTTCTTCTATCTGATGGTGGAAAATGTCATAATGATACATCCAATTATATATTCTGCTGCCTCCTTTTCTTTCTTCTATTTTTCGGAGATCACACATTTGACTTTCCATGTCCCTGTGTGGTCCAGGGAGTGGAAATTCCGAGAGGTCTTACATGGGGCATCCCCTCCCCTCCCGCCCCTCACACCCAAAGGCAGAGCGATGAGGTGTCTGAAGCCTGACAAGCTTGGCTCTAAAAAGGGACACTTGTTATCCCATGCATTTTCTTATAAATGTGAGGGTATCATTTATTTTGGGTGAAAGCCTGCACAAAAGTGGTTTAGTAAAAAGCACATCAGAATTAAGCTGCTTCCGCTTTCACGCTTGTAGTTTCACTCCTAATTTATAGTTGTCAGAATTGAAGCTCCTGGGTTTTGCAACAGTGACAGTAACAAAATCCTCTCCCACTTCTCCGTCTGTTTGCTGATGAATTTGGGGAAGAGGGGTTTGGGTTTGACTGGTCCTCCCAGCCTGTGCTTCGTGCAGCCTCTCCACAGCCAAACACAACGTCCAGTTACCAGAACAAACTTACGTCCCTACTTCAAACATAGACTCTCTTTGTTATTGTTCGTTACAGCAGGTGATGATTCTCTTGGAAGTAATCTTAAAGGAAGTCTTCCAGCCCATATGGCCCTTGTTCGGCTTATTTGGCTTTTTTTTTTTTTAATTTATTTTTAAAGTTTTTTATTTATTTATTTATTGTTTGACTGCTTGATTGCTATGTTGGGTCTTCGTTTCTGTGCTAGGGCCTTCTCTAGTTGCGGCAAGCGGGGGCCATTCTTCATCGCGGTGCGCGGGCCTCTCACCATCGCGGCCTCTCTTGTTGTGGAGCACAGGCTCCAGACGCGCAGGCTCAGTAGTTGTGGCTCACGGGTCTAGTTGCTCCGCGGCATGTGGGATCTTCCCAGACCAGGGCACGAACCCGTGTCCCCTGCATTAGCAGGCAGATTCTCAACCACCGCGCTACCAGGGAAGCCCAACTCGTGTAATCTTACATGGTTTTGTCAGTATGGCCTGTCTCCACAGTAATGTTTTAGCTTCCTGGATCTCATTTTGTCTGTCTCTCCACTTGCAGTGTGGGAGAATGATGGCTTAACCACAGTCCAGGTTCTAGAAGGCTTGTGAAGCCCTCGTGCACAGTCTAGTTGGGAGAGGCATGGCTGCGGAGGGGTTGCTGAGAGTCAGACCCAAGGCTGCACGTCTCTTTTTCAGGAAGCAGAGCTGCTTTCTTCTGCGTGCAACCAGCCTGATCACCTGGGGCGGGGCGACCACGTGTCAGGCCCAGAAGCAGACACTGTGGGTACGTGCGCTCATTAAAGCCCTACAACAACCCTGTGAGATAGATCAGATGACCATCCCTTTCCAGAAGAGGAAGACCAGGCCCGCGAGGGCTCATAGTGGTGACGTAGGGTTGGAAACCTCTTTGCAGCACAGCATGGCAGGTGGGGGGGAAGTGGGTGCCCTCAGAAAGCCCTGCCAGTGCCATGGTTGAAAAGCTACCACCTGCCTTGGGCATCAGGCAAACAAAATATCTCATCCCTGCTTTGTGAGTTTTTATCTGAGTGACTTCATCAAAGTTGCTTAACCCTGACCCTCATCTCTTCCATATGTAAAACAGGGGTCAGAAAATTTACCCCACATTTACCATGTGAAAGCAATTAACTGAGGGCCAGTTCTGCCATAGGTGCTCAGCACATGTTAGCTGTGTTCTGCTCGTCCCTGCACCCTCCCACCCTCAATGCCCGAGTGACTTCACACACCAGGCGGAGGGTGGTGCCAGCTGCTGCCTGCCTCACTCGCCCTTCCTCTGCTAGCCTAGCCGGAGCTACACCAGCTGCCCTCCTGCTGGGAGAGGGTGTCAGGGGTGAAAGAGAGTGTTTTCTAAGGGATGTGATGTGCAAATTTCCCAGGCACTGATTTCTCCTTTAGCTCTATTTACCCCAGTTGGAATTTAATAGCTCCTGAGTGGTGCTTATTCCCAGGGACTAGGTTGTCCTGAATAAGAACTGTGGGAGGCCTGGACAGGAAAGCATGATGTTTCGGAGCTCCACCTGTGACACCCTCTGGAAACATCTAAAGGACTTGAGAGCGTGGCGTAAGAGCCATTCCTCCAAGAATTACTTGCAAACATTTCTTCCAACTAAGTGTTGGACAGTCTTTAAAATGAAAAATAATTCTTGCTTTACATATGCCCGTTTTGTGCCAGGCACTACATGAGGTTCTTCACCTACCTTACTGCTAATTTTTACACCAGCTGTATGAAGTAAGTATTACTATATCCATTTTAGAGATTAAGAAACTAAGCAGAAGTAGAAATAGATTTAGAAAGTGACAGAAGCAAGCTTCAAGTCTGGGGCTCTCTGAATACATGTAACCTTATCCCTCCCTCTCCATCTTTGGTTCTCACCTCCATTGGCTGCACCCCTGTTCCACCTCTCTGGCTTGGGCAGAAAATCAAACCCCCTAATCCCAACTCTGTAACTTCACCCCAATGATCTGAGCATTTATGCCTCACTACAAGGTATCACTCCTGCTTCTCTTCAAAGAGTAACCACCTCCCGGTCAGGCCAGAGTACCACTCTCTGCCCCCACCTTCCTGGGCTCTAAGTCACCTTTGCCTTCTCTGCTCCACCTCTGTCCCTTGACCCTCCAGCCCCAGGTCTCTCGACTCCATTAGTGCACTGGCCCCCAAACCCCCTGTCCGGGCGGATGCAGCCTCAGGCAGGGAAGTAACTTCATGAAGGATGTGACTCACCTTGCAGAGCCCCAGAGACAGGATGTAACCTCCTTTAAGGGCACTGGCTCTGCCCCTGCGTCTCCACTGGCCTCAGGCGAGAGGCAGCATTTTGTGTGCTTAGGGCTCAGGCTCTGCCTTCACGGGGGCTGGGCGCGTAGCCAAGCTCCACGTGTGCTGGGAAACCTGGGCTTTAATCAGCCATTACACTCTTTGTGAAATGGGAATAAAGTCTCCCAGCAGAGTCATTAGGAGGATCAGATTATAAAAAAGAGAACCCTTATTTGACGTCTCTCCCATTACTGGGAGTCCGATAGAGGCAGTTACTATCCGTTGGTCTGTGTTCTTATTTTCTCTGAAAAATGGAATTTGAGCGGCACCGGAGCGGGCACAGGCGGCCACGGTGCCACGTCCTTCCGCGGGGGTCATGGTGACAACAACTCACTGTCTCTGGGGACACAGCTGGGGCGATTGGGTTCTCCCTGTTTTTCTCAGCTGTCTTCACTCCTGACCCCCAGCTCCCTTTCGACCAAAGGTAAGCATTTTTCTGAAAGAGCGGTCAGTCTGCGGACTTGGAGTGAAGAGAAGTCCTTTCGGACCCTGGATTGGAGACCCCGGCGCCCAAGCCTCTGCAGCAGGGGCTGGGACTGCAGCACCTCCCTCCTAGGAGTCACCTCGCACATGTGCAGTGACTTCTGACCCTGACTACCCCAGCTGGGCCAAACGCCACAGGTGAAAGGCAAGGCCTCTCACCAGACTGCCCTCACTTCTGATGCCAACCACAAGCTCCAGGGTCCCCAGGCCACCTGCACCTCCGACCAACAAGCTATAAATTCAGAGGTTCCCACAACCCTTCAGGCTTGATAACTCACTGGATGACTCACAGAACTCAGGAAAATGGTACATGCGTGATTACAGTTTTATTATAAGGGATACAAATCAGGACCAGACAAAGAACCTGGGGTCCTGAATGCAAAGCTTCTGCGCCCTCTCCCCATGTCCTCAGGAAGTGTCACCCTCCTGGCACATCAATGTGTTCACCAAGCAGGAAGCTCCACTGAGCCTTGGGGTCACGAGTTTATTGGGGTTTCATTCCACAGGCATGATCGATAGAATCACCGGCCGTGAGATTGAGTCAATCTCCAACCTCCTTCCCTCCCCAGAGGTCGGGCTGACCTCACGTGGCTCAAAGTCTTGATCCTCTAATGACATCGTTCGTCTTCCCAGTATGGCCAGCCCCCATTCTGAAGTATCTAGGGCCCACCAGGAGTCACTTCATCAGCATAAACTATCAGGGCTTACCATGAACAACAAAGTTACTCCAGCCACTGGGGAAATTCCAACGATTTGGGGGTCCCACCCGGAACTTGGACAAAGGCCAGTTGGATTCTTTATTAGGCAGGGGTATGTGTATCTACTTGCATGAACATTCACACACATGCACATGTATGTGTCCTCTGTCATCCAGAGGATAAAACCATATCTCCTAAACATGCCACACAAAGTCCTTCATTATCTGGCCCCATTCCTCCTTCCCAGCTCTCCCTCCGGCTGCACAGAGCTCCTCAGTCTTCCCGGGACACCAGCCCTTCTACTACTTCCCAGGTGCACGTCTCATCCTCACTGCATGACGTGAGGCTCCTTCACGGCCAGAGAAGGAGCCTCATGTCCATGGCCCTCCCCAGAGAAGCCCTCCCCCAAGAAGGACCCCCCAGGGAAGTCCTCCCCAGGGAAGCTCTCCCCAGCTCCTTCCAGCAGGGCTGATTGTTCAGTCTTTGGTGTAGCCAAAGCTCTCTGATCATATTTCTGTAATCATAATTAACATGATTACTTTTCTTTTTAATTTAATAGTTTTCCCCACTTGATTTTTAAGCCTGTGTATACATTAAATTGTGTTTTTGGCTACAAGTAGTAGAAAAATCTGGCTTACATCACAAGGACTTTTCTAGTTTACTTAATAAGTCTAGAGATAGCTGAATCCAAAGTGTTGCAGCCACTCAGTGCTGCTGTTGAGGACCGGGTTCTTTCTGTCCTTCTACTCGGCCATCCCCGGAGGGCTGGACTATCTGCCGAGTGTTCATCATTTAATGCGGAGAGATGGCAGCCGCCACAGCTGCAGGCATCATATGCCTTCACAGTTGTCCAAAGCAGGAAGGGAGGGCAGGAACAAAGGACTTGCTCCTCCTGCATTTCTCTCCCTCAGGAAGGAAAATAGTTTTAAGTAGCCCCCAGCACACTTCCTCTTAGATCTCATTGGTCAACACTGGATCACAAGCTCTCTCCTAGACCAGACCCTGGCAAGGGGAATAAATTGCTACACTTTATTTGAGCCGTCATGTGTTCCCTAAGCAAAAGTGAGGTTGTTTTAGGAAGGAAGATGGTGGGAATGGCTGGGGAGGGGTGGTCCTTTGACTTGGAGTAGTTGTAGAATGTGTCCTTAGACAACAGAAAGGCAGTCAAGGGTATGAGGAAAGGAAGGAAGGAAGCAAGGAAGGAAAAGGGAAACAAGCAAGCAGGCAATGGTGAGAAGGGGGAGAAAGGAAACAAGACAGAAATATTTAAACAAAACAAAACCAAAAAAAGCAAGGTTCTAGCCTGTAGAAATTTTTAAAACTCGATTTATGTCACAACTAAACCATATTATCATCACCTACTATGGCTTAATAGTTTTCAAACTTTTTGAAGCAAACAAACTTCTATGTCAAATAAATAAAATCTTGGTTTTTTTTATTTTTAAAATTTTTATTATTATTATTATTTTTTTTTTTTTTTCTGTGGGTCAATATAAGACAAAGATAACCTATTTTCCATCTGGAAGTGACTTGCACCACACACTTTTTGGCTTATTCCTGGTTTGCTCTTGGGAAAAAATGCTCCTTCCCTTTTTAGAGTGAAGATAAGCACTTTCTTTGGAGATTGACAGGGAGACAAAATAGAATTAAATAATAAACTTCTGCAAATTTCAAATTTAATTTTTTTCAAAGGACCAGTTTCTCCCAATCCCTCAACTTGTGATGTCCTTTTTGAAGTCCTCCCTAGATTCTCAGGCAGTGCTGGTGGAATCTCAGCAACCGTGCTCTGGAAAGATTGACGAGCCTTCCTTCCATGATGCCTGCATTGGCAGAAGGGCAAGACAGAAGATGCACATTAGAAGTTGTGCCCCAGAAACAAAGGACAAAGGTGCATGATTGCATCCCTCCCCACAATGTCTAGAAGGAGAGAGGGGCTCAGCCAAGCAGTGTGTGGTGATGTGTGGACCTATTCTCACCTTCCCGCTGCCGGATGGATCCAAATAAGTTTCCATGGTTTTGAAATGAAACTCACCTGGGTGTATGTGGTTTGGTTTCATTTTTCAGGTGTAGGTGCTCCCCAAGGTCCAATTGAAACCCTCAAACTGGTGCCTCTTAAGAGGCTGACCCTTATAAGTTATGCAATGTGTGCTTCAGACCCCCATCACCTGAAACAGGTGGATTCTCACAGCCCAACAGGACCCACCTCCCAGCCAGTGACCCCATGGAGTCCTGAGCTGACAAGAGAGACTTGTGTCCAGCTCTGACTCAGAATGAAGGCATCTTGGACCCCAAAATAAACTCCATTTACTCTAGACCCTGCCCCCTTAAACAGATTTCCAGTACACAAAGATGATGTAAATCCTTCAAATTTATACCCACGTGAAATCATTATAATTAAATATACATATATATATAAATATACAGTATGTATGTCCACACATGTTTTTAAGTGTGTGTGTATATATACAATTCCAAATCTTGCTTTTTCACTTAATGATATGACTTGCAGAATTTTCCATATGATCATATTTAGATCTACCTCATCCTGTTTAATAGCTGCAAAATATTCCATGGTATGTATATGCTACAATTTATCTAGTCTTCTATTTAGGAAATAGGAGGTTTCCTCTCCTTCCCTCTTTTTTTTTTTTTTTAGCCTTACAAATAATGCTGCAATAAACAGCCTTAGACATAGATATCTATAGATAGATAGATAGATAGATAGATAGATAGATAGATAGATAGATAGATGATAGATAGATAGATAGATAGATAGATAGATAGATAGATAGATAGATAGATATAGATAGATAGATAGATGATACCTATTTACTTAAAAACACATGTCCATGGGGTATATAGATTTGCCTGGAAAAGAATATATGACTTTTAAATTTTGACAGGAATTGCCCACCGAAATTATTGCACAAATTTACCTTCCCACCAGCAGTGCAGGAGACTTCCAGGTAAACCTCACCAAAACAGGACTTTATCAAATTTTATTTGGTGCCATAGTTAAATAGATGGCCGTGTATATTGCATTGTTATTTTGATTTGCATGTCTTTAATTATGAGTGTAACTGAGAAGTCTGTTTGGTGGCTATTTACATTTTTATTGTCATGAACTGGATGTTGATATATTATTTTTCCATAGAATTATTCACTTTTTTTTTTTTTACTAATATAACAGAGCTCTTTGTACAGTAAGGAAAGAAGCCTGTGGTCCATCATGTTGCAAAATTTCCCCAGTATATGGTTCATCTTTTGGCTTTGTGTATTTTTTATGTAAAAGTTTAAAACACTTTTTGCAAAATTAATCAATATTTTTCTTTATTACTTCTGGCCTTCCTTTATCAAGATGATTTTTGAGATCAACCATCTTTTCTTAAAACTTACAGTTATAACTAATTTTAACGTATCACACAGCTTTTAAAAGATGATTGTTAATTCATAATCTCAGTGATTCCTGGATGATGTTCCTGTGAAAGCTTTGGCACTTGTTAATGAACTTTTGTCCTAAGTGACCTTTTCTCAAGGAAGACAAAGTCATTAGCTGCTTGCCCTTCCCATCATATTGGTACGTGAAAAGACGAGTTTTTGAGGACCCTGAATGCTGGTTGAATAATTACGTGAACATTCATGGTAACAGCTGCCAAGTTTCCTGATTTTTTTAATTGTGAAAGATCCCTGGGCTGTTACAGTCCTAATTTAATCTACAATTTACCTTATTCAATGGTAGTGCCATTTATTTTTGTTTAACTAGAATGATATTTCTTTTGATGAAATACTTTGAAAGAGTGGCCTTAGGGACACGCTGAGCATGCTCAGTACTTGTGTCTATGGTGGGGTTGGGTGGGAGGAGGAAGGAGGGGGATGGGACTTGGGTGAGCCAGCAGTATTTTCCATTCAGATTCTCCTCTGATGCCTTGGGCCCATGCTTCCCTTCCCTTTGGAGTATAACTTGTGGTTCTGGTGCCTTTAGGGAATGGGTCAAGTCATGCTAAAGGTTGCTGTGGTGGGAATACATATCACATATCAAATGGGAAATTGTTCTTCCATCACTCACACCAATGCTGCGTTATTTTTTTTCACTTACTTTTCAGTAATTTCAATCCTTATGTAATGAACACGTATTAATTTTACTTTTTAAAAGAACAATGGATGTGGGGAAAAGGTAAATAACAATAATGTAGAAATTTAACTCTTGTTGGGTGAACAGAGAAGATTCCTGAGTTCATTCATTTTGAAACAAATGTGGGAGGGTGAGAATACATGAGCTGACAAGGGGCCCTAAAGGTCACCTGGTGATCAGATGTCCATGTGACAACAAAGGCGGAGACTGGAGTGATGCAGCTATAAGCCAAGGGATGGCAAGGATGGCCAGCAACCACCAGAAGATGGGAGAAAAAGAGATGTGGCCTTGCCGACACCTTGATTTTGGACTTCTGGCTTCCAGAATGTGAGACAATCAATTTCTGTTCCTTTAATCTACCCAGTTTGTGGTAATTTGCTATGGCAGCCCTGGAAGCTAATACAGATACTGAGGCTCATTAAGTAGAAAGTATGACCAAATCCACTCAGCCAGGATTCACACTGAGGTGTCCCTGATTCCAAAAAAGTCATGTTTTCTTCTCTACTCCACACTGCCCTTCTAAGGGCAAATGAGTGGTGGAGGTGACCTGATGGTGCACCCCCCAACCCCACTGCGCTAGCAAAGATAGAGTGGAAGGAGGCGGGAGGATAAACCTCTCCCAGGGGTGTTACTTCCTCTCTGAGCTCGGCAATCATGCAAGCAGGTTTTCTCAAAGCAATAGCTATCACATAGAATAATCACAACTCCACAGTTCAGCTAAGGAATAGTTACCTTAGGAATACAAATCAAGTTAGAAAAGGCTTAATAATAATAATAATAGTGGCAGAAGAATAGCTCAGGTGAAGAGCTTTGCAAGCGTCATGTTGTTTATTGTATCTTGTCCTCAAGCTGACACTACTTGTCACCGTTTCTCTAATGAGGGACTTGAGGTTCGGAGAGCATAAGTGACTTTCTTAAAGACACACAACACAGAAGTGGGGTTCTGAGTTTTAACCCTATGAACTGACTCTACACCAAGTGCTGCCCTAATAGAAAGTTGTCGTAAAGGATGAGCCCACGAGAGAGGTTTGAGGGTGTAATTAGATCACTTCCACTGGGGCTTCCAGACTAAAGTCTCACTATCAGCTCCTGGGGAAGATGCATTTGTCCTTTCAGACTCTTGGCCCAGGAATCTTTTTTTTTAATTTTTATTTTTTATTGGCATATTTGATTAACAGTGTTGTTAGTTTCAGGTGTGCAGCAAAGTGATTCAGTTATACGTATATGTGTATCTATTCTTTTTCAAATTCTTTTCCCATTTCAGTTATTACAGAATATCGAGCAGAGTTCCCTGTGCTGTCGTTGTTGGTTATCTATTTTAAATATAGCAGTGTGTACATGTCAATCCCAAACTCCCCATCTGTCCCTCCCCCGACCCTCCCCCCCAGAAGAAACTGGATTTGGCAAATTGGAGGCTTGCCTGGGGGGCCCTAGCCTTCAGGGAAGAGGGAGGGTGGGACTGAGGGACGCCAGGGAGGAAGGAGGCTCCTCTCCTCTCCCTCCCGGCCTCTCCACATGCATATTAAAAGTAGTCCATAAAATCTCTTCCTTTCAGAATATCTGGGTTTATTGTTTGGTACCAATTACCCCAATCTTTTCTTTTCTCCTCCTCTTCCCTGTTCCTCTAAAGCTTAAAGTCACATAAACAGATGGCACTGGATGAAAGTAGTGTTGGGCGTGGGAGGGAGACGCCGTGGGCAGATGGGCCAGTACCGACAGAGGGTACTTGTGGGTGGAGGGGCTGCGTCCTCACGGATTGTCCTGATGCAGCTTTTCAGTGTGTCAGGAGCTGTTCCCAAATCCTTGGTCAGAAATTCATCACATCTTATTAAAAGGACTGTTTTATTCGTATACTCTCTTTTCTTTTTCCACAGTGAACACAGGGGAGCCTAAAGAGAATTTAAACTCAGGTTTAAATCAAAACTCTGATCAGTGAACATAAATAATTTCCCATTCAAAAAAGAAAGGAAAAAAAAAAGGTTTTGGAAACTTCCTTGGTGACTTGATTTTCCTTCACTTGTTGTGCCCTCTCTTCTCTCTCTCAAGGCCTCTTTCCATTTTTTCAGACATCACAAAGCAGAAAAGAAACTTATCTTACGTAGACTCATCCGGGACGAGGAGCCCACCACACACTGAAGGTTGTAAGGGTGAATGTGGTTAATCATTTCACAGAGAGAAACCTCTTTCTGGGGAGAGCAGAGAGAGAAGAGGTTGAACTTTTTGCTCACTTGGAATTGACAAAATAAAATTGGAGAACTGGGGTCTGTAAGACCAAGAGGGACAGAGAAATAATGAAACAACAGCCTGATAGAATATCTCACCAACCTGTGTCTTTCACAACCCCACTGCCCTCTCTTCATGCTCCTGGAAACCCAGGTGTCTGGGGAATTTTATCTGGGATGGTGATAGGGAAAAAGTAGGGTTCTAGGAAGAACTGTTAAAACAATCAGGAGTTTTGGATTTCTGACCTCAAACCTGTGTGGACAATAGATAGAACTTTCTATATCCAAAAACAATTTCTTCTTCAGTGTCCATTTTGCCTGTTGGGAGAAACTTGTTTTCAGGCAAGTCAGGCCCTCACCCCCTCCCACCCCCCAGGATTGTGTTCAAATACAAAAGCAAAGCTCTCTTTCTACAGCCCTGTCCCCCTCTGGACCACTCAGGTGTGCAGGAAGTCCCTCTACTGATGGCTGCTGGTGCCACACTGGGCACCCAGAGACCTAGAGAGCTTCCCTGGGCCATCTTCCCAGATGCACCATTTCTATTTTTGCTTTCTTGGTAATTCCCTTTTATCCTCTCAACCCCCAGTAACACTGTTCCATAAGTTACCTAGGACTTCAGAGGAAAGTATTTTGTGACACAAAATGCAGTGAAAACTCTACACTAATGTTGTTTTTTGATCCTATAAAGAGAAGGAAAACTCCTGAGTTGCTGCCAGCCTATTTGATTTTTTGTCCTCTTTCGTGTTACTTCAGGACTCCAAAACATCAACTAAAAATCAGAGTCTCGTCACAGAACAAAAGTAAAATGCCGTTTTCCCCATGATGTGGATAAGCAAACACATACGCACCAGTTCTCAGGGTTGGGCATGCTGTAGCACCATGCAAGTCTCATTCACTAATGGTAGAGATATAAGTGGTCTACAGCCTCGTGGTGAGGAATTTGGCAGTAGGCATCTAAAAACCTTACACATTTGGAGCACTGATCAGTTCTACTCGGAAAAATTTTAATTATAGTTAAAAGTGACTCATATACCCCAAAATGTGCGTACACGATATTTATTAAAGTACTGCTTAAATAGTGAATAATTTGAAAACATTTAAAAATCCAAAAATGGACTCACTAAATATTTTAGGGTATTTTCATACAATGGAGAAAGTATGCAGCCATTAAAATTTGTTGTAGATGAATATTTAACCACATTAAAAATGTCACTGATATATTGGAAAGTTCATATTACAAAATAAGATTTATAGTATTGTTTTTGTAAAAACTTATATTTATATTATGTAATATGAATAGAACAAAGACCAAAAAAACCCCTAAAAGCTGAAATGTTATCATTAGTATTCCTAGATTATGGGCAATTAAAATTTCTTTCTTTTTCTAAAATGCTCACAATGTATTTTCTATACCTGTATAGTTTATAATTAGAACTTTTTAAAAGAAATTCACTGGATGAACAGTGACAATACTTTTTAATATTTTGTTCTTTCCATCAAAATGTTCTCTCCAACATAAAGCCCAACAGAAGTCAGCACAGGGCTCAGCCCCTACATACTTTATACAAGCTTGAAGAAGAAACTTCACAGAAATGAAAACTATTTGTGTTTCACACACCTGTTCTAAACTGGAGGCTAAAGATAACAGCTCCTGCTGAATTCAAAGCAAATTTACAAAAAACAAAAACAATCTCCTCAAAAAACAAACAAAAACCCCCACCATCTTCCACATACTCTTTCAGTGAACACTAAATTCACTTTCTAGTTGATTGTCCAATTCCTCCCTATTATTTTTCCTGTAAAATGAGCCACTAGGTTCATGATCACTCAAACCAGACAGCTCTTATTGATCATTAGCAACACTGAAATCCAAGAATATAGAAATTGCACAAACCTGAGACCAAATCTGCAAAGGACAACCGAGAGGATGGTCTAACGAAAGGAATTGCATGTATAAAGAAGTGGTATTTATAGTACATATATGTACTTTTTTCTTTAAGATTCTTTATCATACGTATATATATATATACATAAAAGAAAAAAATTATAGTTGGAAAGTCTCTTAGTAAATAAAAGGGAGCTCTTACTATATATCATTACATCACTATTAATTAATTTTAACTTCTGAAAGAATGTACTTCATAGAAATAAAAAACCACTGATGTTGCAAAATGGAAACAACTGTTGAAATGATACATTTATGTGACTTGACTGCGTGCAGCGTCTTTGCTCTCTTCCCCTGCCGCACTCCGGAAGGCCAGTGTCCCCCAGAGAGGGGCTTCTACACAAGTCTGGTGCCCCAGTTCTTATGTCTGGTGCCCCAGTTCTTATGTCTCGTGCCCAACTTTTTGCAGCTGCCACCCAGAAGACACCCCTGATCACCTGGCTCTAGAGGCCAGGGGGGCTTAAGTTCCTGGGTTCCATTGAGACTGTCACAATTGGAGGGATAGTATTTGGCAGACTACTGCTCCCAGGGCACTGCAAAGACAGCAGGCTGAAACACACCTCAGTCTTTCTGAGAAGGAGGCCTATTTGCTTGTCCAGAAGCTTCAGCTTGAGGGGCAGGCTTCTGGCATGCAGCACTTACAGGGGCCTACAGAGATGTTCCCAAGAAATGGAGGCTGGTGGAGGCAATCTTCATGCTTTGCCTCTGCCTTGCCCCAGATCACCAGTATTTTACAGGAAGGAGTTTATACCCTTCTCCGGCACCTTGAATTTTGTGGCTACTGCCAGGGGACACCTCCTCATCTCCTGGCTTTGATGATTAGCATGGTTTGTGCTTACAGGTCCCTCAAGACTGTAACCAACAGCAAAAGAATACTTAAATAGCTACCACCCCCAGGGCACAGCAAGAGGCAACAGACCAAGGAGCTCAGTCTTTCTGGAAAGAGGCCTATTAGCTAATCATCATAGCTGCAGCTTGAGGGGCTTCTGATTAAGCACACATCTAAGGGCTGACTGTAAACCTTTCCTGATACCTCTGAGGGTGGGCACTGTCTTCACGCTATCCCTCTGTTGCATGCCAGAGAGCCAGCATTTCTTGAAGGGGAGCTCTTACACATGTCTGGTACCCCAGTTTTCATGTCTGGCACCCTGGCTTTTGCAGCTGCCACTCAGGAGACGCCCCTTTGCCTGACTCTGGTGGCTGGGGGGCTTGCACTCCTGGCTCCCACAGGGCTGTAGCACCTAGAGGGAAGGCTACACCACCAGGGCTCTTACACACGTACAAGGCACTGCACAGAGAGCAACATGAAACACACTCCCAGACGTTTTGTGAAAGAGGCCTACGTGCTTGTCTTGGAGTGTCAGCCTCAGAGGCAGCCGTCAGGTTTGGCACATCTAGAGGTCTATGGATGTGCTCGCAGGGAACGTAGGCTGGAGGATGCCATCTTTGTGCTCTCCCTCTGCCTCACTACAGCTCACCAGTATCACCCAGAAGTGAGTTTGTATGCTCATCTGGAGCCCCAGTTTTTGCAACTGCTGCCCAGGGAACAACTCCAGATCAACTGGCTCCGGGGGCCAGCAAGGCTTACACATGTGGTCCCACAGGACTGTATATATTTGCATTATTTAAAAGCTGTTACCTGAGGGTCTGGCTTCCAATCAGCCTGAATCTAAGTGCTGACTGCGATCCTCCCCTTTGGGACACTGAGTGGTCTCAGCACACCTTCAACTACTGGGAGTTATTAAAAATAAAATAGGTTGCTTCAACAATCACAAAGGTTCGAGAGACATCCAAGGCCATGATTGAATGATAAGGTTTTCCTACACAAGGCCAACCCTTCAAGATTGGGAGAAGTGGCTGTTTTATCTAATGTGTAGAAACTAACACAGAGAGTCAAGCAAAATGAAGAAACAGAGAAATATATCCCAGATGAAAGAACAAGATAAAACCTTAGAAATACAGCTTAATGAAACAGGCATAAACGATTTACTTGATAGAGAGTTCAAAGTAATGGTCATAAAAATGCTCACCAAACTTGGGAGAAGAATGGATGAACACAGTGAGAACTTCAACAAAGAGATAGAAAATATAAGAAAGTTCCAAATAGAAGTCACAGAACTGAAGAATACAATAACTACATGAAAAAAGACACCAGATGGATTCAACAACAGACTAGATGAAGCAGAAGAAAGGATGAGTGAACTCAAAGACAGGACAAAGGAACTCACCCAATCAAAGCAGCAAAAATAAAAAAGAATGGAAAAGAAAAAAAAAAGAGTGAAGAAAGCTTAAGAGACTTATGGGACCACATCAAGCAGACTAATATTTGCATTACAGAAGTACCAGAATGAGAAGAGGGAGAAAGGGGCAGAAAACTTCTTTAAAGAAATAATGGCTGAAAACTTTCCTAACGTGGAGAAAGAAACAGAAATCCAGATCCAAGAAGCCCAGAGATTTCTAAAAAAGATGAACCCAAAGAGACCCACACCATGACACATTATAATTAAAATGTTGAGAACTGAGGCTCAAAGAAGTGAAGTTGTCCCTATTGCAAGGTTAAGTAACCAGATAATATCAGAGCCAGGGCCAGAATCTAGGTCTTCTCATTTCTAGCCGAGAAGTCTTCACCTCCACCACATTCTCCTAGATCACATCTCAGAATAGTGACACAACTTCCACTCCCTAGAAATGTTTGCCCTCTACATCGCCTAGGCACTTGAGGTTCTTGACTAACTACTGCTGCCCAGAAGAGGAAGTGGAGGGACTCAGTGAGCAAGCCCATTGCAGCTCAGGGTTTTGGAGTGCCGAGGAGACTCCGTGGGGATAACTTCTCTCTGTACCTTGAGTTATCACTATCATCATTTCAGCGTCCAGTTCAGTGACTACACTCATTTCTTTGGGCAATATTATGAACAATGGCTTATAACTGTTTATTATTTTTAAATCCATCTATTGATCTCTCCTCGTTGATTTTACAATCCCATTTTTCCTATTTCTCTGTGCCCTTTGACCGGGAGTTTAAAAATAATATTAGAGACAGACAAGTTATTCTTATGCTTGAACCAATTCCAAGAACAGTGTTTTCCAGAGCAGGGAATGAGGAGGGGTTGCTTTGGCCTGAGTAGAGGTAGAGGAGCATTATTACGGCCTCGGACTGGGTCTAGTGCAAGCATCTCCTCTGATTAAGCACAGGCATCCTCTGAGATGCAACTAAAGGCACTATTGCCTTTCTGGCTCCTTTACATATAAAAATTTTTTAAAATTATTTTATGGTTGTATTGATACAATGACAAACAAAATCCAGGTTGGAGTCATCACTATATACTCACTATTATTATATTTATTGTTTCTTCTGATTTTAAAAGAAATTAATATTAATTATTTTTGAGGGTAGCGTGGGCCCTGGGCCCCATGCCTCCCGTGCCTGTTGGAAGAGTGGGCCTTCATCAGAATTAGATGGGCTGAGGCAAATCCTGCTCCCGTTGCGTACTCTTCGTGGTATCATGAGTTCCCCAAACCCCTGTTTCTTTTTCTCTAAAATGGGGATGATCATCAATCTTCTACCCAGGGCTGCTGTGAGGATAGAAGGAGATAATACATATAAAAGGAATATCTCCCCCCATCCCTCCATCTCCTCCCTTTCCTGGCAGACTGATCTGCAGCATGTGTCCTGGATTTCTCCCTTCTGTAATAACAGACAAACCACTGGTCAGTGGCATAGCCATTAGCAGAATCTAGTTTTCTAGATATCGGGTCATTTTTCTCCCTCTGCTCTTGTCAACACGTTCAGAACATTGCTAAAACTTTCCTATGATGACAATTTCCAAATGATTTCATATCTCCCCATTTGTGCACAAACACAAGCTAACCTCATGTATAGAATAATTCACCTTGAGCATCTTTTTAAAAATTAGCTAAATAACAGAGTTACTTCAACCACAGGAGACAGAGGAGGAATAATGTCCAATTAATGGTGAAAATATTATTCATTGATTCAAATTATTTGTTTTATCCTTTTACGTGTCAGGCACCAGAACAGTCTTACAAGCCAACACATCGGTATCTTCATAACCAAAATTCACTGTGAAAATAGACAAAGCATTTTTTTACAGTTACTTTTGGTACCTCAAAATCTTTGAGACAAACGCTCTAAAGTGTCATGTGATAGGCAATTGTATGGCTTTTCCAATAAAGGAAGTGTGACAGTTTTTACTCATGTAGGATAATAGGCATTACAAAACTGGCAGTAATGACTCCAGAGTTTCTAGTATAATTACCAAACTCTGGTGCAGTGATTCTAAACCGTTAGTTCTTAAGGCACAGACTTCCAAATCAGAAAAATTTTGATAGTATTTGTGAAGGGTATAAAAGATAAAGAATGAATAAAAAAATGAGCACAGAATTATTTATAATGGAGAAAAGTAAGGAAGTAAAAACACCCAACAGGAGGGACTAGTTAGCAATTATGGCCTATCCATATGATGGAATGCTATAATATGGATTACATTTTGGGGATGGGACAGTGCTCATATCATGCAGAGCAAAAGCTGAATAGAAAACAATAGTGATAGCATGATGCTCTCTAAATGGCACACAAAAACAAAAATGGTGAAAATAACCAAGATTGATGCATTCTGTAGTATCCTGAGGCCTGCCTTCCTCAGCTATTCATTTGTCATGAACAGTTGTGAAAGATTTCAAAGTGGGGAAAAAAGTGGGTGAATATATGGTGCAAATGATTCTTTTTCATATAAATGCAATTTAATTGTGTCCTATTGGAAAGCAATTGATCATTGCCCTATGGAAGAACAATTTTAAGACTATTTGTAAATTCATTTTATAGTTCCTTATTCCCTCCCTATATGGTTCTTAGAATTCTCCCTTCAACTGGTTGCAACATCTTACTGCTTCCCTTATTTAATTAATGAGTACAATAAAACCTTTGATACATGTTCATTTTATATTTGTATTAGAGTCTGATTTTACCTTTTTGTAAAATTTTTCTTTGACATATTTCATCACCAATGATGAGATAACTCTTCCCTCCTTTATACAACCCCATCACCATCTGACATGGACCAAAGCCTAAAACAAGGTCTTTAAATCATTGGCCCATGATAGGTCTAGATTATCTGACAGAAGGAAAAGATATCAAGTAAAACAGATGTTATAAGATGAACAACCTCACTATGAGAAGTCTGGAAACCCAATCTCTGGTTACTGGTTTGAGATCATCAGATATGCACACTTTCCTTTGATAAATTTTAAATGTATGTGTTGTGCTAGGCTGAACTACATGAAATTTCTATCTTATAGGTTAAAATTGTCAAATATCAGCATATTCAAACCATTCAATCTAATATATAATATATATATAATATATGCATATATACACATACATACAGCACACATTTATGCAGAGTAAAACCCTAAATGATAATGGAATTTTCTGGGCTAATTTAGGAATAAGCAGAGAACTGCATTTCTTTGTGTTTCTCTGTTTCTTTAAGCTCTTGTTTGTGAAACTTTCTGTGAAATGTCAAGAGGAGAAGCAGTGCAGTATTGTAAGAAACTTATTAATCCAGGAATTAAAAGACCTTTAGTCTAACTCTTGCTCTAAAATGCACTCATTCCATTAGTAAACATCACCTTAGAAAACTTTTCTTTGATGATGAAGGATCTTGCAGTTTCTCTGGAGTACCATTTTGACAATCTGTTTTTCCTGACGATCTGGAATGAACAGGAAGTAAAGTAGAGTTGGAGCTTGAAATTCTCTGTTTTACTTTTGGCTGGTTAGCGTCAAGTTTTGAAGAAAAGCAATTCTTATTATGAAATTCTTTTTCTGATTGACTTCTTTCTACCAAAGGGGAGAGCAGCAAACACAAAGCCTGACTGAGATTCCTTCAGCAGAGCTTCAGTGATTCTGAGTTTGACTCTCCTGTATTTTCGTTCTACAGAGCACATCCCTCCCACACAAACTCACACTCTCCCATATCCATCATGGTGAGTGTGCCACTCATGAAGACAATGGCTCAGGCATGCAGGAGGAGGGCGATGCCCTGCCCGTAATACCACGTGCGCTCTTGCTTCCAGTTACGGCAAAGACTTGCATTGAGTCATCTTCACGTTCTCACCTTCTCCTCGGCAGTGCATGTGACCTTCAAGCACAGGTCTTAGAAGAATGACCAGGATGATGGAGAGACAAAAGAGAAAGGGTACACATTTTTTGTATAATAGCTTTATTGAGATATTATTCATATACCGTAAAACTCAACCTTTTAAAGTATTATATTCAGTGATTTTAATGCATTCAAAGCGTTGTGTAATCATAGCCAATAATTTAGAACATTTTTATCGTCCCCCCCCCAAAAAAATCTCTCTTACTCATTAGTAGTCAACTCCCTATTTTCCTCTCCCCCAGCCCCTGGCAACCAGTAATCTACTTTCTATGTCTACGGATTTGCCTATTCTACACATTTTATATAAAAGACTCATACAATATGTGGCCTTTTTTGTCTGACTTCTTTCACTGACCATGTTTTCAAGGTTCATCCATGTTGTAGTATGTATGAGCACTTCATTCTTTTTATGGCTGAATGATATTTCATTGTATGAATCTATACCATATTTTGTTTATCAGTTCATCAACTGATGGATATTTTAAATTTTTCTACTCTTTGGCTAGTATAAAAATGCTTCTACTGTGAACATTTATGTACAAGTTTTTGTGTAGATGTATGTTTTCATTTCTCTTTTTTTTAATTGACGTATAGTTGATTTACAATGTTGTGCCACCCTCTGCTGCACAGCAAAGTGGCTCAGTAATACACATATAGACATTCTTTTTTTATATTCTTTTCCATTATGGTTTATTGCAGGATAATGAGTATAGTTCCCTGTGCTATACATTAGGACCTTGTTGTTTACCCATCATTTCTCTTGAGTATATATCTAGGAGTGGAATTTCTAGGTCATATGAGTACTCTGTATTTAATATTGTGAAGAACTGCCAACTGTTCTCCAAAGTGGCTGCATCACTTTATATTCCTATAAATAAAGCAAAAGTGTCCCAATTTCTCCATATCCTTGCCAACACTTGTTATTATTTGTCTCCTTGATTATAGTCATCCTAATGGGTGCAAAGTAGTATCTCATTGTGGCTTTGATTTTCGTTTCCCTAATGGCTAATGATTTTGAGCATCTTTTCACGTGCTTATTGGTCATTTATATATTTTGTTTGGAGAAATGTCTCTTCAGATCCTTTGCCCTTTTTTAAAAAATTGGGTTATTTTTCTCTTTATTATTAAGTTGTAAAAGTTCTATATTTATTATGAACACAAGTCCCATGTAAGACATATGGTTTTGCAAATATTTTTTCTGTTATATGAGTGGTCTTTTCACTTTCTTGATGATGCCTTTTGCAGAACAAAAGTTTTAAAATTTGATCAAGAACAATTCATCTATTTTTTCTTTTGCCACTTGTGACTTGGTTTTGTATCTAGGAAGGCTTTGCCTAATTCAAGGATATAAAGATGGACTCCTATAATTTCTCTCAAGAGTGTTATAGTTTTAGCTCTTACATTAAGGTTTATGACCCACACAGAGTTAATATTTGTATATAAGGAAGGAGACCAACTTCATTCTTTGGTATGTGGATGACCAGTTCTCCCAACACTATTTGTTGAAAAGATTTCCCCATTAAATTGTCTTGGCACCCTTGCCAAAAATCAATTGACCACAAATGTGAGGGTTTATTTATGGACTCTAAATTCTTTTCCATTGATTTACATATTTATCCTTATGCCAGTACCACACTGTCTTGCTTTCTGTTGTTTTGTAGTAGGCTTTGAAATCGGAAGGATGATATCCTCTTCTAACTTTGTTCTTATTTTACAAGATTGTTCTGGCTATTCTGTGTCCCTTGATTTCCATATGAGTTTTCTGCCCAAAAAAAAAAAAAACCAGCTGGGATTTTGATAGGATTTTGACTTGCGTTGAATCTGTAGATCAATTTGCGGAGTATTTTCCTCTTAACAATAAATATTAGGTATTCCAATCTATGAACATGGAATGTCTTTCCATTAATTTAGGTCTTCTTTAATTTTTTTGATGATGTTCTGTAGCTTTCACTATACAGATCTTACATTTCCTGTGTTAAATTTGTCCCTAAGCATTTTATTCTTTTTGAGACTATTGTAAATTGAACCATTTTCTTAATTTCATTTTCAGATTGTTCATTGCTAGTGTATAAAATCAATTATCTTCTGTACATTGATCTTGTACCCTGCAATCTGGATGAATTCGTTTATTAGTTCTAATATTTTATTTTGCGGCTTAAGATTTCTGTATATAAGGTCGCGTCATCTGCAAATAAAGATAGTTTTAATTCTTTCTTTACAATCTGGATGTCTTTTACTTCTCTTTCTTGTATAATTGCCCTGACTTGATCCTCCAGTACAATGTTGAATAGAAGTGGTGAGAGTGGACATTCTTGTCCTGTTTCTGATTTTCGGGGAAAACTTTCAGTCTTTTACTATATAGTGTGATGTTAACTGTGAATTTTTTATAGAAACTCTTTATCACATTGAGAAAATTCCTTTATATTCTTAGGTTTGGGAATGATTTTCTTATGAAAGGGTGTTGGATTTTGTAAAATTCTTTTTCTCCATCTATTGAGATGACCGTGCAGCTTTGTTAAGTATTCTATTATTATGGTGTATCACATTGATTGCTTTTACAATGTCAAACCAACCTTAGATTCGTTGGATAAATCTTATTTGAATTAATCGTCTTTATATGTTTCTGGACTCAGTTTGTTAGTATTTTGTTGAGGACTTTTTGTCTATATTTTTAAGGGATTATTGGTCTATAGTTTTTTTTTTTTAATTTTTATTGGAGTATAGTTGCTTTATGATATTGTGTTAGTTTATACTGTACAGCAAAGTGAATCAGCTATATGTATACATATATCCCCTCTTTTTTGGATTTCCTTCTCATTTAGGTCACCACAGAGCACTGAGTAGAGGTCCCTGTGCTAAACAGTAGGTTTTCATTAGTTATCTATCTTATACATAGTAATGTATATATGTCAATCCCAATCCCCCGATTCATCCCATCCTCCCTTTCCCCCTTGGTATCTATACGTTTGTTCTCTATGTCTGTGTCTCCATTTCTGCTTTGTAAATAAGATTGTCTATACCAATTTTTTCAGATTCCACATATAGACATTAATATATGATATCTGTTTTTCTCTTTCTGACTTACTTCACTGTGTAACAGTCTCTAGGTCCATCCATGTCTCTATAAATGACCCAATTTCATTCCTTTTTATGGCTGAGTAACATTCCCTTGTATATATGTACCACATCTTCTTTATCCATTCCTCTGTTGATGGACATTTAGGTTGCTTCCATGTTCTGGCTATTGTAAATAGTGGTCTGTAGTTTTGTTTTCTTTTCTTGTGGTGTTTTAATCAGGTTTTGGTACCAGTGTAATACTAGCTTCATGGAATACGTTGGAAAGTATTCCTTCATGTTCTGTATTTTGAAAAAGTTTGTGATGAATTGGAGTTAGTTATGCTTTAAACATTTGGTAGAATTCATCAGTGAAGCCATGCGAGTCTGAGCTTTTATTTGTAAGAAGCTTTTTGATGACTAATTCAATCTCTTTACTTGTTATATGTCTATTCAGATTTTCTGTCAGTTTTGGTAATTTGTTTCTGGCACACACATGTTAAAAGAAAAAACTTAATTTGAAACTTCTTTCCCTCTGTCTCATCTACCTTGTTAATTAGATTCATCTCCCTGACAGTCACTGTAGAAAAAAATGAGAAAGAAAAAATACTATCTATTTACATATTGCAGATTCCTTTAGATTTTGCTGCCCATGGTTTCTCTTCATATACATGGTCTCCTTCTAGCTACTGCTCCTTGTCTTGAAAACTACTCAACTACAGAGAAACATAAAAAGTCGGGGGGAGGGTGATGGGGCAGGGGAGAGACTGCCCCAGTAAGATTTAAGTCCATGTTGCTTGGCCACGTGGATAAAAAGTTAGGCACACCAAATTTCACTAATGCCCCCATGTGGGCATCATAAAGCTCTTACAGTGAGTAACTGTTAACACAGGTGTGATGATTCACAACTTCAGCAGAACTGAGAACATGAAATCCTATATTTCCTTCCTCCTTAGGATTGTTCAGAGGGAGAGAATACTGTTTCTTCTAGGAAAGTTAATTGCAAGTTTCTTTCCTTTCTTTCTGAATCAAATCTTACATTTATTGATGGAGAACCACTTCCACAAAGAATGAGGTAAAAAAGACTACAATTCTCATATTAATTCCAAGGTGATTTAACAAAGAGGCATCAATACTGTTGTTATTAGAAGGAGATGAATTATTTTCCCCTCAATGTACTTTAAAAAACAAAAACTAAACACCACACCACCAACAAATACCCCTTAAACTTGTATTCAGACTGCAGTGAGAAAAACTATTTTGGCAAAGTTAGCATTTTCCTAGTATTGCCCCATCTTGGATTTGAGTTTTTGAATGGGCATGAGCAGTGCCTTTTCTTCTGAGAGATTTAACAGCCTTTTCTGCAGGCCATTCCCTCCAACTCTACCTTATCACCCTGCACTGTAATATTTTATTTTATTTACCAAGAAGTAAGTGTTACAGTCTTGGGGACTTGACTGCACAGAAATTATCTAGCAGTTGTGTCCACTGAAGGGTTTCACTGCATCTGAATTTGCCCTAAACTCTCCCCGCCACTGCACGGCTATTAGGTCATGAAAGGAAGACCAGCGGCTTCTCCATGACCTGGACCCTGGCTTATGGTTTTACAGTTAACTGTGTGCAACCCTGGGATAATCATTTACACTCAATTCTATAGTTTCTCTTACATTTTCTTAAAGCTGCTGTTCTTTACCTTTATAAAAATAATGCTTGATTCAAATTGATTGCCAGTCTTTTCATTTACTTATAAACTTGTTATTTTGAAATAATTTCAGACTTGCAGAAAAGTTGCAGAAATAGCAAAAAGGACCCCCATATCTCCTTCACCAGGTGTCCCCAGGTGGTAATATTTTACCAGATTTGTTTTGCCTATGTTAATGTTTTTAAAAAAGCAGTGATCTCAAGGGGGGATTATGGAACGTGTGTTCTCATTCCATCAAGGGGCAGGCAATCAACTATCAATAAAATGTAAAACATTAACAAGGCAGCTTTGTTGCTATCCAAAACTCATCTCCAACTTTCTTAATCAGTTTTTTTCTTGTTTTCCTTCTTAGTTTGTTTGCTTCTGGAGCCCTGTTTCAGAAAGTCTTAGAACATACGTTCTTGTCCATTTAATAAACATTGCAGGACCTGAAAAAGTCTGTCCTCAAATATTTCATAACTGAAACTAAAGCAAGTTTTAGCATGTCAATCTGATATTGTAAGCTACACACAGGAAGCCCACGTTTGTCATAGAGTGTCTTAGTCCTGAATGGTAAGCAAGGCATTATTGCTTCTTATAAAGTAGTCTATAAAGTAAGGTTAACACTCATTTATCAGCATGTATAGCTTAACTCAGATATTAAACAAATTAAAGAGACCTTTATTTTCTACCTGACAGTGACAAAGTAAGTGTCACAACAGGTAGAATAATAACAAAACAAAAATATTTAATATGTCATAAAATGTTTATTTTCTAGTTTGAGAGAAACAAGGACATTATTTTGACACTATAATTACTCTTTCTTTTCCACTTTCTTTCTTGTTCATGGATCTTATCTGCACAGACTTAGATTATTCATAATCCTTGGTTCATGACACACTCACCATTGGTCCATATCTGGCTCTTTTATTAATTAATTAATTAATTTCTTTATTTATTTTTAATAATATAAAAACACCCATGAACCCACTACCCATCATCACCAACACACAAGCCAGTACTTTGGCAATAATTTGGTTCTAGTGTTCTGGTCCTCTCCCGTTTTATATCTGTGCTTCTCCCCACACAGCATTTAGGACTGTAGCCACCATCGTAAATTCTTTGTTTATCATTCCATTGCCTTTCTTTTTAATGTGAATTTTTTTCTTTGCTTCTCTTGATTAGCAGATCAACTTATTTTGTTTATTTTCAAGTCCTTCCCAGGTTTCACTCAGATATGCCTTTCACATAATTGTATTTGAGAGAATGTTTTTGTTCATCAGTGTTGGGGTAATCAATTCTTCATTTATTCTTATGACTGGCAAGGGCAGGGGAAAAACCCCATCTCACTGGACGATAAAACCAAGAAGTTGTTCTGTGAGTTGTCTTAGTTACCTCATGCTGAGTCTTCTCATGACACGCCAGCTTTGGGGGGCTTCTCCGCCACTCACTGAACAGTACCTGTGGCTATAGCCAATAGTACCTGATGACTGACGCTGTGAGTTTCCTTTTCAAGAGTTTTTCTATATGATGGCTGACTTATGAACCCACACGGAGGAAGTTTTAAAGAAGGGAGGCTGACTTTGGGGGCGTTTGGCTGTATTATCCATCGAGGTCAATGAAAGTTGGTTCCACAGGAAGGGAAAATTACAGAGTAGTACAAAGAGTACTGGCTTCAGAGCTTGGAGACATGAATTGTAGTTTCGGTTCTGCTGCAAACTAGCTGTGTGACCTTGGGCAAGTGGTTTTTACCTCTCTGGGCCTCAGCTTCCTCTTCTGTAGAATAAATACTTAAACCAAATAATTTCTAAGGGCCCTTTCAGAGGAGGAACCTGCAGAAAGAGTGGTTAAGTAGGCTGCTGAGGGTTCCAAGGCTCTTCCTTCACGCATTTAGTTGTAGAGTCAACATTCAATCCCTTGAGCTCCTACAATGTGCCAGGGATACAGGGATGAATAAAACACTTATGGATCCTGGCCCAGGAACTCAGAGTCCTGCCACACTGGGAAGTATTGTAAAATGTAATTTTCAGTCTGACTTACTGAACGAAGATCTGCTTATGGACAGGACACCATGTTAAGGCTCTTTTGAACGTAAGCAACAGAAGCACATTGGCAGTAACTTAAGCAAAAGGGGAGATTTATTTTAAGAACACAGGAGTATGGAGTGTTTCATGAAATCATAAGCAGAAATACAACTGGGACTCAGTAAAAGACCAGAGACATTAGCTTGGTTGTAAGGGGCACCCAGGAAACCATCTCTCTCCATCTTTATCTCCAATTCTCCTGTCAGTCTTCTTCATTCTTCATTTTTTTCAGTAGCTATCACTTGGCAGAATATAGCTTTGACAATTACACTGTTTTATATGGAGGGAGACAAACTCTTTTCCTCTTGGTCTCAATTCCCAATTCCTAGGAAAGAACAGTGATTGGCCCATTTCGTGTCAGCCACTCCACCCTCCCAATCCAATCTACTGTGGCCAAGTTGGGGTGGAGGTTAGGGAGGTTATGTCACACCAATATGGCCTCTAGCTTTTCCACTACAAGGATGGGGTGTGGGAGACATGCCTGGGAAAGGCATTCTGGCCTCCAGCTCTGACAGAGGCCCATGATCAACACTGGCTCACTCACGTCTCCATGCTAGGCTCCAGCCCAGAACGGGTACTCAGTATATGCTTTTTTTGGGGGGGAAGGGTATAGTTGCTTTACAATGTTGTGTTAGGTTCTGTGGTACAACGAAGTGAATCAGCTGTATGTATATACATATATCCCCTCTCTCTTGGACCTCCCTCCCACGCCCCCATCCCATCCATCTAGGTCACCACAGAGCACCGATAAATGCACAAATGAATACTATCAACTAAAAGTGAAATTTTAAGGAAAGACTCACCAAGAGAACCCCTTTTTGGCTTTAAAATGAAACTAAAAGAATACTAGCCCAAGAGAACAAGTCACACAATTCTGAAATCGATGTTCCTAGAAGGCAGTGAAACTTGACACTAGACACAGTGCATGTAGCATCATGTATTAATCCACGTGATGGGAAGAAAGGTTGATTATGACCCTTAGGATGAGCGTGCATTTTCTTATAAGGCATCGAACAAAAAGGGCGTGGTAATAGAATGATATCTTTTTTGAGATTTCAGTGACTTCGAGGTCTTTCTCAAAGCTCCTCACATTCCTTTAAAAATAGACACCAAAAAAGAATGGCCAATGTAGACAGGGAAGCCCCTTTGCAGTTTACCTTCTAGTGGTCATGACCTTAAAGTCTAAAGAAAGCTTCGAATGAAGACTTGTGGCACCTTAGAGCTGAAATGAGCCGAACCCAACATCTCATTCTTTGCCCTAGTTCTATAGAAGAGACTCAACTCTTCACTGCCAGCTAGAGGCAGTGACCCAGCGTGGTGTTCTGGAGAATCACCGTCTTTAGCTGTCACTAATGCTATGTGTGTACAATACTTAACATCTGTCCTGTCACTCAGAGCTGAAGAGGAGAACCAAGAGCAAAGGCGTAAACTAGGACCACTAACCATTTAGTCATTACTGACGCAGTAAACAGAAGTCTGGCCCTGACCTGGATGTGCTCAGAGCTAAGCACTGTGTTTGCATCCAGCTACTTGCTACGTATTATCTAAATCAGTGCTATTATGATGGTATTTTGACCTGATTTGTGCCTGGGTATTCTCATCCTCCCGGGCCTGTCTAGCAAATGCTATGTCAAAGCCGGGCCCGAGCCCTGCTGGCCCCTGTGTAGATGCTCAAAGAGGGGTTACAGGTCAGCATTTATACAGTCAGCCAGCTGGTCAGCGTATGAACACACTGTGGTAGGCGAGCTGTAATACTGTATGTTACATTATATTTATTTTTTATAGATAGAAAGATATAGATATGTATGTATAGATATATATATTTACATAACATATTTATATAAACGTATATATTAAATATATATATAGATATACAGCTTGCGACACGGGTATCCTTTCCCTAGATTTTATCTATTTTGTATCTCATGGGACTTTTTTAAGGGAAGGAATATTCGGCAATTTTATTATTAAAAATTTAAAGCTGATCACCTTAAATTAATTTAAAGTTTTAACTTAGATCTAAAGTTCCTTGGGGAAAAAAGCTCATGAAAAATGTTTCAGCATCAGAATTCCACTTGTATCATTTAAGAACAATATACCCATTTACAAAGCCAACATGTTTTCCTCTAAAGCACTGAATGTGTTCTAGGAAAACATAGTTCCTGGAGAAGTGATTTCCTTTTGAAAATTTATTTTATTTTGCTCTGACTGTTATTGGTTGGCTAATGATGAGAAATCTCCCATTGGTGAGGTAATTCTAAATCTGATGCTGTCACCATAGGGGAAAGAATTTCCCCTATGAGAAATTTCTAATTTCTTGCTAAGAGGAAGGAAGTCAGTGCCTGGGACAGATAATCACTTCCCTGAAAGAATAACATCTCCTGATAAGTTGAACTTTTTAAGCTTAAAAATTAATTTTTCAATGCTTAAAAATTGAAACTATTGCTATAATTGGTAAAGTGGATACAAATTAAAGATTACATGTGTAAGGTAAGCATGAAAAATAAATTTTATGGAAATAGAATTTCTCGGATATTCCTCAGGTCAGAAGAAGGTGTGCGCCAGGTCTTTTGAAAGCAACCCAGAAAATGTTCTATATCTCATACTGGTGGAGGTTAAAGGAGTGTCTACATATAAAAGGTCAACAATATTATGTGCTTTACTGTATGTAATTTATACCTCATTTAAAAAGGCCAAGCAAACTAGCAAGCCAGCTAGGGAGCAGTGCAGAGAGCTTCTCTCCACGCTTGCTATCAGCTTTAACCGTGCCCTTCTCTGCTCCGGGCTCTGAGCCGCCGGGTACTCTGCTCAGCTTTGACAAGTTGCCTGAGGGTGACGGAGAAGCGGTCTGCCTGCTCCGGCTTCCATTTGGTTGTTGAGGAGGAATGATCGTTACCCGCTCCTGATTCGACTCCTCCCCCACCTGCTGGAATCTGGAAGGGGAACTAGATGGTGTGCAGCCCCTTCTGCCTCTTCCCTCAGCATGAGATGCTCATGGGAAGCCCACGTTTGCCACGGCTCCTCCGTGCTGCAAGTCCTGCAGAGACAGTCCTCCCCACGAGGGGAGGACTCCGACATTACCTGTGACTGGGCTGGGAAGCCCATGCTTGCCTGTACATATAAGTTATTTCTTCATTAATATATCAACTCATCTACCTTATTTCTTAATTGGTTCAAGCCTTAGGTGGGAATGAAGTGTGACGATCGTTAGGTTCCCACAAAGACCCTAACACTTGCCTTCCAGGCAAGAATAGATAAAAAGCTCCCTGCTTCTCTGAAACTAAAACTGGCATACCTGGTTTAAGCCTTGCTAAAGCCTCGTAGAATTATTATATAAAAGTATCAGCTGACTTTTATTTGTTAACTTTTGAATATCTTTCATTTTGAGGAAAATTAAATCTACTATTATTTTTGATGTTTGAGAATGAAATAATGACACAAAGACACAGAAGCCAGATGTGGATCAACATATTGGCTTTGCTACTGGTAAGGTTAGATTAAAAATCTTGGCTTGCACCCAAGGCCCAAATGGTCTTCAAGTTACCACCCACCCACAGGCAAAACAGCTGTAAGCCTCCCCCAGCAAGGGCAGCACCTGGCTTCTTGGGCTCACCCCAGGAGGGGACGAGGACAGGTGCATCCTGTGGCCAGCCTGTTTTAAAAAATGTTGAGAGAGAGAGACAGAACACCAAGGGGAGGGAGGAGGGGGAGAAGAGAACTACATATGTTGACCCTGATCCGTAATGGGTAGCACCACTAGTTATCCTTGCTGAGGAGTTAGAGAAGGGAAAAAGAAGAGAGGGAAAAGGTTCTTTCCAATACTTCTGAAAAGTTGGGTTGAGGCAGGAGCAGGTGGGGTCAGGGAGATGTCTCCCTTTGATGGATGATTCCAGTAGGTCACCGAGAATGTTATTGTGAGCCAAAACTGAAACTAGGCTTTGCCTAATAGGCCTTTGCTTGTAATGCGCCAAAACTTGAGAGCCCAGCAAAAGTTTTAAATATCATTTAAAAACGACTGTGCATGCATTTAAATCCCACCTCCCCAACAAATACTCTGCCACCAGCACTATAGCCTCACCAGAAGAGGTCATGAGCCCAGATCAAGTCTCAGGTCAGCCTGGGAACCAGCAAAGATCATGGGACTAGAGACTCAATGTCCCTCTGTGGGCATAGGGAGTGTCCCTCTCTTCCTCTCCCCTTCCCTTTGCCTGCTGCATACCCTGGTGCCTCTTTTGATTTGAGGAATTTTCCTTGTTGCTTGTCTCTAGCATCCAAATTGGTAATTAGGAAGCTGAAGGTAGAAGAGTTCCATTCCAGTAAGTGTTGGAATTCTCTCAGCAGTGACCTATTGAGTACTTACTATGTGCTATTCTAGGTGCCAGATATGCTACACCAAACAAAATGGTTTATATTCTAGTGGAAGGAAGCAGCAGTGAACAAGTGATTAATTTTTGGAGATAATTTTGCTTGTATGTGTTTGCCTTTTACATGCTTTCCCATAAACCAGTACATTAATAAGACATATTTCAGTTACTTCAAAGACAGTCACTGAGACAGTTCTTCGAGGAGTGATTATTGTAAGAAGGCATGAGTGACAAATCACAGACACCAACGCAGATACAAAAAATTGATTTATTGACCATTCAGGCTGTGCAACAAACACTTTCATTTAAAAGCTTACTATATTGCAGGAAGTATATTAAAACCAAAAACTGATTCCTTTTTAATTGTGGACAATAAACCTTGAACTCACATCTCCGCTTTGTTTTAACCAGATAGCCAAAAAGCAACAGTAAAAGCTTTTGGCCTTTTCTTTTTTTTTTTTTCAAATAAAGACAAGTTTGGGAGGCAGATTTTCAAACTTATTCTTTAACCAAGTCACTTTATTGATCTGTGCCCAGTGACAATTGCTTCTTGGAGTCCACATCCTCAGGCTGCCTATGCCTTTTGCCCTTACTGGCTCTTTATAAACAACCATTTATTTATTTTGCAATCCAAAGAAAAGACACTTTTGTCAGATTGCAGCCTGTTGTCTGTATGTAGACTTATAGACTCAGCATGGGAGGAGCCTGAGACACCATGAAGTCCAATCTTGCCTGCAACATAGCTGAGAGATGGTCATCTATTTGGTGGCTGCAGGGCCCCAGTGAGCACATGCACTTCTGAGAAGGAACAACTATTCAGTTGTTGTCCAGATGTGATTGTTAGAAAGTTCCCTCCTATGTTGTGATACACCACATTAACAAATTGAAGAATAAAAACCATACGATCATCTCAATAAATGCAGAAAAAGCATTTGACAAAATTCAACATCCATTTTTGATAAAAACTCTCCAGAAAGTGGGTATAGAGGGAACATTCCTGAACATAATAAAGACCATGTATGACAAGCCCTTCACTAACATCATACTCAATGGTGAAAAACTGAAAGCATTTCCTCTGAGATCAGGAATAAGAAAAGTATGCCCAGTCTCACCACATTTGTTCAACATAGTATTGGAAGTCCTAGACACAGCCATCAGACAAGAAAAACAAATAAAAGGCATCCAAATTGGAAAGGAAGAAGTAAAACTGTCACTGTTTGCAGGTGACATGACACTATACATATAAAATCCTAAAGACACCATCAAAAAGCTACTAGGGCTTATCAATGAATTCAATAAAGTTGCAGGATACAAAACTAATAAGCAGAAATCTGTTGTATTTCTGTACACTAACAATGAACTATCAGAAAGAGAAATTAAGGAAACCATCCCATTTGTCATCACATCTAAACAAATAAAATACCTAGGAATAAACCTACATAAGGAAGTAAAAGACCTATACTCAGAAAACTATAAGACACTGATGAAAGAAATTGAAGACAACAACACAAACAGGTGGAAAGATATACCATGTTCGTGGATTAGAAGAATTAATATTGTTAAAATGACCATACTACCCAAGGCAATCTACAGATTCAATGCAATCCCTATCAAAATACCCATGACATTTTTCACAGAACTAGAACAACTAATTTAAAACTTTGTATGGAAACACAAAAGACCCCAAATAGCCAAAACAATTTTAAGAAAAAAGAACAGAGATGGAGGAATTACACTCCTTGACTTCAGACTATACTACAAAGCTACAGTAATCAAAACAGTATGGTACCGGCACAAAAACAGACACAAAGATCAATGGAACAGAATAGAGAGCCCAGAAATAAACCCACCCACTTATGGTCAATTAACCTATGACAAAGGAGGCAAGAATACACAGTGGAGAAAAGACAGTCTCTTCAATACTTGATACTGGGATAACTTGATAGCTACCTGTAAAAGAGTGAAATTAGAACATTACCTAACACCACATACAAAAATAAACTCAAAATGGAATAAAGACCTAAATGTTAGACTGGAAACCATAAAACTCCTAGAAGAAAACATAAGCAGAACACTCTTTGACGTAAATCATAGCAATATTTTCTTAGATCAGTCTCCCAAGGCAAAAGAAATAAAAGCAAAAATAAACAAATGGGACCTAATCAAACTTGAAAGCTTTTGCACAGCAAAGGAAACCATTGACAAAATGAAAAGACAACCTAGTGAATGGGAGAAAAATTTGCAAATGGTATGGATAAGATCCATACCATTGCAAAATGGTATGGATCAAAAACACAAACAACCCAGTTAGAAAATGGGCAGAATACCTGAATAGACATTTTTCCAAAGAAGATATACAAATGCCAACAGGCACATGAAAAGATGCTCAACATCACTATTCATCAGTGAAATGCAAATCAAACCACAGTGAGATATCACTTCCCACCTGTCAGAATAGCTATTACCAAAAAAGCAAGAAATGAGTGTTGGTGAAGATGTGGAGAAAAGGGTACCATTGTGCACTGTTAGTGGGAATGTAAATTTGTCCAGCCACTATGCAAAACAGTATAGAGGTTCCTCAAAGAACTAAAAATAGAATGCCCACATAACCCATTAATTCCACTTCTGGGTATATATCCAAATAAATCAAAATAGCTTATTCAAAAAGATATATGTACCCCTATGTTCATTGCAACACCATTTACAATAGTCAAGATATGGAAGCAACCTGTGTCCATTGATAGATAAATGGATGAAGATGTGATGCACACACACACACAATGGAATATTACTCAGCCATAAAAAAGAATGAAATCTTGCCATTTGAGGCAACATGGATACACCTGGAGGATATTATGCTAAGTGAAATAAGTCAGACAGGGAAAGGCAAACACCATGTGATTTCACTTACATGTGGAACCGAAAAAACAAAACAGGGGCTTCCCTGGTGGTGCAGTGGTTAAGAATCTGCCTGCCAATGCAGGGTTAGGGTTAGGGTTCAAGCCCTGGTCCGGGAAGATCCCACATACCACAGAGCAACTAAGCCCGTGCACCACAACTACTGAGCCTGCGCTCTAGAGCCCGCGAGCCACAACTACTGAGCCCGCGTGCCTAGAGCCCATGCTGTGCAACAAGAGAAGACACTGCAATAAGCAGCCCATACTCCACAACGAAGAGCAGCCCCCACTCACCACAACTAGAGAAAGCCCACACGCAGCAACAAAGACCCAACACAGCCAAAAATAAATAAAATAAATAAATTTTGAAAAAGAAAAAGAAAAAAATAAAAAACAAAACAAACAAAACAAAACACAAACAGACTCAGAGATACAGAGAACAAGCAGATGGTTGCCAGAGGGGAGGGATATGTGGGGGACAGATGAAAAAGACGAAGGGGATAAAGAGGTACAAACCTCCAGCTATAAAAAAAAAATAAGGCTTTCCATAAACTTTGTATAAAATAGATACATAATAAGGACCTCCTGTATAGCACTACAGGAGGGAACTCTACTCAATACTCTGTAATGACCTATATGGGAAAAGAATCTGAAAAAGAGTGGATATATGTGTATGTATAACTGATTCACTTTGCTATACAGCAGAAACAAACACAACATTGTAAATCAACTATACTCCAATAAAAAATTTTTAAAAATTTTTCCCAAAGGAAAAAAAATAAGTTACAGAGATGTAACATACAACATGGGATATAATATTGTAAAAACTTTGGTGACATGTGGTAATTAGATTATTGTAGTGATCATTTCATAATGTATAAAAATATTGAATCACTATGTTGCTATGTTGTACACCTGAAACTACTATAATATTGTATGTTAACTGTAACTCAATAAATAAATCCAACAAATATATAAATAAAGAATTAGATTTAATGATTCATTACAAGAACTTACAGAGTTTGGCAAAGCTGTTATACTCATGGTTACAATTTACTACAGCAAAGGATACAGATTAAAATCAAAAAGAAAAAGGCACATAGGGCAGAATGCTGGAGACCAGGCACAAGCTTCAAGGTGTCCCCTCCCACTGGAGTCTTTTTGATAACATTTAATTCTTCCAACAATGATGTGTGACAACTTGCAGAAAGTGCTGCCAGCCAGGTAAGCTCACCCAAGCCTTTCTGTCAAGGGTTTTTATCCAGGGTCAGTCATGTAGACATGGCTGACTCTGTGGCTGAATTTGGTCTCCATTAAGGCCCAACCATAAATCAGGGTATCAGCATAAACTCTCTGGTGTGGCCTCAGGTACTCTTAACTGACAGGACTTAGAGGCTATCTCCTGGGAGCCCAGCAGGAGCCTGACCTTCCTTTGGAAAGTACAAGTCTGGATGACCCAGACATGTTGAGTTAACCCTTTACTGCACAGAAGGTAGTCTTCTATTTCAAAACTTTTGCTTTGATCCATTTTAGTTAATTAAAACAAATCGTAAATTCAAAATAAACAAAATGGTATACAATGAAAAGTATTCCTCTCACCTCTACTCAGTTTCCCTCCGAAAAACAACCTGTGTTCTCAAATTCTTGTATGTAATTCCAGTTATACTTTAGTTGCTTATGCATATCTAAGCAAATATATGTTGTATGTTTGAAAACTCTACTACAAATAGCAGCTGAGAATTGTGAGTGGGAAAATGACACATTAACCACCAGGTTTTGTTTTTTTTTTCTTTTGAGGCCACTGTTTCTTCTTCTCCTTCTTTTTTATTGTGGAAAATTTATACAACATGAAATTTATCATTTAAAATATTTTTAGGTGTACAATTCAGTGGTATTGATTACATTCACAATGTTCTGCCACCATTATCACTGTTTCCAAAACTTTTTCAATCACCCCCAAACAGAAACCTTGTACCCAGTAAGCTATAACTCCTCATTGCCTCCCCACCCCCACCCAGCCCTTGATAACCTCTAATTTATTTCTATCTCTGTGTATTTGCCTATTCTAGATATTGCAAATAAGAGTAATCATGTGATTTTTTTGTCCTTTTGTGTCTGGCTTATTGCATTTAGCATAT
The DNA here is from genome assembly GCF_028021215.1 of Eschrichtius robustus. Classification (NCBI taxonomy): domain Eukaryota; kingdom Metazoa; phylum Chordata; class Mammalia; order Artiodactyla; family Eschrichtiidae; genus Eschrichtius; species Eschrichtius robustus. The sequence goes on along the minus strand of NC_090835.1, from coordinate 108,622,616 downwards.
TGTTTTCAAGGTTCATCTGTGTTGTAGCATGAAGCAGAACTTCATTCCTTTTTATGCCCAAATAATATTCTATTGAATGTACATACCACATTTTATGTACCCATTCATCTATTTGTGGATAATTGAATAGTTTCCACCTTTTGACTATTGTAAATAATGCTGCAGTAAACATTGGCATAAAGTATCTGTTTGAGTTCCTGTTTTCAATTATTTTGGATATATACCTAGGACTGGAATTCCTGGGTAATGTGGTAATTCTATGTTTAACCTTTTGAGGAGCCACCAAACTGTTTTCCACAATGGCTGAACCATTTTAAATTACCATCAGCAATTTCTAATTCTAATTCTAATTTCTCCACATTCTTGCCAACACTTATAATTTTCTATTGTTTTAGTTATAGTCATCCTGGTAGGTGTAAAGTGGTATCATTTTGATTTTGATTTGCATCTCTCTAATGATTTAATGATGTTGAGAATCTTTTCATGTGCTTATTGGCTGGTTGTATATCTTCTTTGGAGAAATGTCTATTCAAGCCCTTTACCCATTTTATTTATTCTTTTATTTGTCTTTGTGTTGTTGAGTTGTAGGAGTTCTCTATATATTCTGGATATCAATCCCTTATCAAATATATGATTTGCAAGTATTTTTCTCCCATTCTGTAGGGTGTCTTCCACTTTCTTGATAATCTCCTTTGATGTACAAATTTTAAAATTTTGATAGTCAATTTATCTAATTTTTTCTTTTGTTGACTGAGCTTTTGGTGTCTTATCTGAGTATTCATTAACAAATTCAAGGTTATGAAGATTTATTCCTATGTTTTCTTCTAAGAGTTGTATTATTTTAGCCCTTATATTTAGGTCATGACCCATTTTGAGTTAATTTTTGTATATGGTGTAAGGTAGGGGTCCAACTTCATTCTTTTGCATATGGAAATTCAATTGTCCTTGCACCATTTGTTGAAGAGATGATTTCTTCCCCCACTGAATGGAGTTGGTACCCATGTCAAAAATCAACTAGCCATAGATGTATGGGTTTATTTCCAGACCCTTGATTCTATTCCATTTGTCTATATATCTATTCTGCCAGTATCACATTGTTTTGACTAGTGTAGCTTTGCAGTCAATTCTGAAATCAGGAAGTGTGAGTTTTCCAACTTTGTTTTACTTTTTCAAGATTATTTGTCTATTTGGGGCCCCTTGCAATTCCCTATGATCCTGAAGATCAACTTTTCCATTTCTGCAGAAAAGGTTATTGGTATTTTGAGAAGGACTTCATTGAATCTGTAGATTGTTATGAGTAGTATTAACATATTAACAACATTAAATCTTCCAGCCCATAAGCATGGGGTGCCTTTCCACTTATTTTTGTCTTCTTTAATTTCTTTAAGCAATATTTTATAGTTTTCAGTGTAAAGTCTTTCCTGGTTAAATTTATTCCTAGGTATTTATTATTTTAGATGCTAATGTAAATGAAATTGACTTTTAAATTTCCTTTTTGACTGTTTACTGCTGGCGTACAGAAACACAACTGAATTTTTATGTGTTGATCTTGCAACCTACAACTTCACTGGATTTGTTTTCTTGTGGATTCTTTAGGAGTCTGTATGTATAGAATCATGTCCTCTGCAAATGCAGATAATTTTCCTTCTTCCTTTCCAATTTGGATGCCTTTTGTTTCTTTTTATTGTCTAATTGCTCTAGATAGAAGATTCAGTACAATTTTGAATAGCAGGAGTGAAAATGGGCATGCTTGTCTTGTTTCTGATCTTAGGGGAAAGCTTTTAGTCTTTCACAATTGAGTAATATATTAACTGTGGGTTTTTAATAAATGATTTTTATCATGTTTAGGAAGTTTTCTTCTATTCCTAGTTTCTTAGTGATTTTTCAACCATGAAAGGGTGTTGAATTTTGTCAAATGCCTTTTCTGCATCAATCTAGATGATCATATGTTCCCCCTTCCTTCTTTTAATGTGATCAATCTATTACATTGATTGCTTTCCGTATTTTGAAACACCTTTGCATTCCTGGTATAAATCCCACTTGGTCATGGTATATTGTCCTTTTAATATGGCATTGGATTCCATTTGCTAATATTTTGTTGAGGATTTTTGCATCTATGTTCATAAAAGGTATTGGTTTGTAATTTTTCTTTCTTGTAATGTCTTCTTCTGACTTTGATGTCAGGGTGTTTCTGGTCTCATGGAATGAGTTAGGAAGTATTCTCTCCTTTTCTATATTTTGGGAAGAGTTGACAAAGGATTGATTGTTAGTTCTTCGTTACGTGTTTTGTAGAATTCACCAGTGAAGCCATCTGGTCCTGGACATTTCATTGTTTGGAGGTTTTTGGATTGCTGATTAAATCTATTTACTTGTTACAGATCTGTTGAGATTTTCTATTTCTTCTTCAGTCAATTTGTCCATTTTATCTGGGTTATCTAATTTGTTGGTTACAATTGTTCATAGTATCCTCTTATAATCTTGTTATTTCTGTAAAACACATGTTCCCACTTTTGTTTTTTATTTTAGTTATTTGTGTCTTCTCTTTTTTCTTTGTCAGTATAGCTAAAAGTTTGTCAATTTTGTTATTTTTTCAAAAAAACAATTTTTGGTCTTGTTGACTTTCTATTTTTCTATTCTTTATTTCATTTATCTCCACTCTAATATTTATTATTTTCTTCCTTCTTTTAGTTTTGCAGAAGGATGTGTAGTTTTCTCTCTCTCTCTCTCTCTTTTTCATAGATCCTCCAGATGTAAAGTTAGGTTATTGATTTGGAATCTTTTTTCTGTTTTAATGTAGATATTTACAGCTATAAGTTTCCCCCTGAGCACTGCTTTTGCTGCATCCCATGAGTTTTCATTTTTCTTCATCTCTAAGTATTTTCTAATTTCCCTTGTGGTTTCTTCTTTGAGCCATTTGTTGTTTAAGACAACGTTGTTTAATTTCCACATATTTGTGACCAGTTTTCCTTCTGTTTTTTGTTTCTAGCTTATTCCACTGAGATTGGAGAAGATACTTTGTATTATTTCAATCTTTTAAAATTTGCTGAGACAGTTTGTGCCCTAATATATGTTCTATCCTTGGGAATGTTCCAAGTGTACTTAAAAAGAATGTGTATTCTGATGTTGTTGGGTGGGGTGTTCTGCATATCTCTGTTAGATCTAGGTTTATAGTGTTATTTGAGTCCTCTGTTTCTTATTGATATTCTTTCTCTATGTCCTATCCATTATTGAAAATGATATATTGAAATCTTCAACTATTATTATAGAAATATTTTTCCCTTCAATTCTGTCACTGTTTGCTTCATATATTTTGACTCTGCTGTTTTATGCACATATATTTATAATTATTAGATATTTTTCATGAATTTACCCCTATACTCTTGCCAACACAGTGCCATCAAACTTTCATCTCTGCCAATGTGCTTGGTTTATTTGAACTTTTCTTATTATGAGTGCAATTGAGCATCTTTTTATGTGCTAAAAGTCATTTGCTTTTTCTTTTCTATAAGCCCTCTGCTCATATTCTTAGCTCATTTTTCTGCTACTTAAATATTACTGACATATATATATATACATATACATATACATATATATGTGTATATATAAAATCACAGTATATTGGGGTAATTAGTCCTTTGTTTCAATGTGATTTGTAAATATCCATTTACTCAGTGTATCATTTGTTCTTTGACTCTGCTTATGATGGCTTTTGCTATGCAGAAATGTTTGACTTTCGTGTACCTAAATTTATGAATATTTTCTGAGTTTAGTATAATAGTTAGCCAGGGATACTTCACTCAACGGTAGTTTTAAAAACTTTTTTTTCTTTAGTTTTTAGTTTCTTTCGTTTTTTTTGTTTTGTACCTTCTGGTTTCATTTTTTTCCCAAACTTATTATTAAATAAGTTCCATTGGGAATGTATGCTGGTGCAAAGTGTAAGGTATGGATTCATACTTATTTATTTTTCCAGATGGCTTTCCAATTATCCCAGACTATGTATTGACAACAAGCTTTTATGTGACTTAGCTTTAACAATCTGATGTTTTCCCTGATCAGCCAGATTTCTACTCACCACAGCATTACTTAAGAAAAGCCCACCTAAGAATGTAACTCTGTCCTATATTTTGCTACCAAATCTGTCCATAGTAGAAAAGGCATCTATGGATCCCTGAGGTAGATAATTTGTCACCAAGTCAATATTCCTGTTTGTTCTACTCTGACCTGTTCCAGTTTAGTAAATGGGCTTTCTGTAGTCAAGACTCCATCTGTACCCCGTTTCAGGACCATATCTTTATTTTGTACAGATTTGAGTGGGCCACTGCCTTGAAAATTTGTTTACTACCCTTATTTCCTTCATGACTGAGAAATGGAGCCCTATTATAACTTGTAGTGAGACTACTCTAAGGCCAACCATTTATCAGATGATCTGTACCTCTGAATGTCGTTTCCTCAGACTTCCTATTGTGAAGCTCCATGGAGAAAGTATTTGCAAATCACACATCTGCTAAAAACAAACAAACAAATACCTTGTTTCGTTCCTTTTTATAGCTAATATTCCACTGTATATATGTACCACATCTTCTTTATCCATTCATCTGTTGATGGACATTTAGGTTGCTTCCATGTCCTGGCTATTGTAAATAGTGCCGTGATAAACATTGGGATGCACTGTCTTTTTGAATTATGGTTTTCTCAGGGTATATGCCCAGTGGTGGTGGGATTGCTGGGTCATATGGTAGTTCTATTTTTCGTTTTTTAAGGAACCTCCATACTGTGCTCCACAGTGGCTGTATCAATTTACATTACCACCAACAGTGCAAGTGGGTTCCCTTTGTTACAAAGTGAAGTAAGTCAGAAAGAGAAAAACAAATATCGTATATTAACGCATATATGTGGAATCTAGAAAAACGGTACAGATGAACCTATTTGCAGGGCAGGAATAGAGACGCAGATGTAGAGAACAGATGTGTGGACACGGAGTGGAGGAAGGGGAGGTGGGGTGAATTGGGAGATTGGGATTGACATATATACACTACCATGTGTAAAACAGATAGCTCGTGGGAACCTGCTGTATGGAGCAGGAGTTCAGCCCAGTGCTCTGTGGTGACGTAGATGGGTGGGGTGGGGGGGTGGGAGGCAGGTCCAAGAGGGAGGGGATACATGTGTACATATAGCTGATTCACTTCGTTGTACAGCAGAAACTAACACAACATTGTAAAGAAACTATACCCCAATTAAGAAAAAAAAACCACCGTGTATCTGGAATACATAAATAATTCTCAAAGCCCAATAATAAGACAATAAACTACCCTATCAAAATGTTCAATTTGTACAGACATTTTAACAAAGAAGATTAACAGATAGAAAATAAGCACAGGAAAACATGTTCAGTATCATATGTCATTAGGGAATGAGATACCACTTCACATCTATTAGAATGTCTAAAATTACAGAGAGTGACCAAGGTAGGTGTTGGTAAAAATGGGGAACAACTGGACCTCTCATACACTTTTGGTGGGAATGTAAGCCAAACATATTCAAACGTACACCTACCATACGATACAGCCATGTTTATACAAAGATTATAAATAAATATTTATGACAGCTTTATGTGTAATAGCCATAACCTGAAAACAATCTAAATGTCCACCAACAGGCAAATCGATAAACAAATTTGGTATATCCATACAGTTGAATAGTACTCAGTAATAGAAAGGAAATCAATATTGACACATGCAACAATATGGATGAATCTCAAAATAACTGCAAAGTGAAGGCAGACAGACCAAAAAAGTGTACAAACTCATGATTCCATTTATATAAAATTCTAGAAAGTACTAACTAATCTTTAGTGACAGAAAGCAGGTCAGTGGTTGCCTGGGGATGGAAGGTATACAGAGAGGGGAAGGAGAGAGAAATTACTAAAAGGTTCATGAGGAAACTTTTGGGGATGATGGATAAATTTATTTACTCACTTGATTGTGGCGATGGCTTCAGAGGCAAAACAACAAATTATACAGTTCAAACATGTAGAATTTATTGTATATCAACTACGCCTATGTCAATAAAGTTGTAAAAGATAGGTATATAAGCTGAGAATTGATATTCGAGTCTGTATGCAATAAGCGAGTCACAGGAAGGTTTTGAGAGAAAGGTGATGCCCATAGGGCTATATGTAAAATTATAATCGAATTGATGAAACTGATATTTATGGGAAATTTTTTCAAATTATTACTCCCTAGAATGAACTATGTGGTACTAGGTTAGAGTTAGAGACATCAGAATGAGCTCATGTTTAGCTTAACACAGACATAGATGGATAGATAAAGAAATTATAGATAGTTGTGTATACATGGGTTAGTATGTATATATATATATATATATATATATATATATATATATATATACATATATACCATATATGTCCTAACTCTGTCTACTAAGAGGGCCTAGAAGCAGTGGGACCATAGTAGCAATGAGCATACTCAGATCTTGATTTCTAACAACACCATTCTCTGATAAAAGGAACAAGGGCTCTTTAGAGAAAAGGCTAATTCTGTGGCAGGGAAAATACAAGGTGAGACTGGAGCATCTAGTAGTGTCAGCAATAAAGGAAGTACTCAAGAAACAAAATGATTCAATCATGTCAAAGGGACACAAGAGCCAAGCTGAAAGAGCTCCCAATGGCAAAATTTGGAAAACTTTGAGCAACAAAATAAATAACATAGTATTGGACTATAACCCAAAGTGTAAAATAAACATCCATGAGGCCATACTGATATAAATACGTGGCTGAATGAGTGAGTAAATGAAGAAAGAAAGAAAGAAAGAAAGAAAGAAAGAAAGAAAGAAAGAAAGAAAGAAAGAAAGAAAGAAAGAAAGAAAGAAAGAAAGAAAGAAAGAAAGAAAGAAAGAAAGAAAGAAAGAAAGAAAGAAGGAAAGAAAGAAAGAAAGAAAGAAGGAAAGAAAGAAAGAAAGAGAAAAAGAAAGAAAGAAGGAAAGAAAGAAAGAAGGAAAGAAAGAAAGAAGGAAGGAAGGATAGAAAGAAAGAAAGGAAGAAAGAAAGAAAGAAAGAAGGAAGGAAAGAAAGAAAGAAAGAAGGAAAGAAAGAAAGAAAGAAAGAAAGAGAGAAAGGGATCTTATATATAGAAGAATGACAAATAATTTATGTAGATACTTTGCCTTCCAAGAGGTATTGCTTAATCTTTCCTCCCTGCCCCAGACTCCTCTTGAGTATGGGCTCTGCCTGATGACTTGCTTCCAAGGACAAGAATAAGGACAAGGTAGGGGTAACTTTACAGTAAGGATACCTGGAAAACACTACTTCAGCAAGGTGGTCAAGATTACCATCACTGATAAGTCACATTGATAACATATAACCCTAATATGATCAGAATGGCACTTCACCTCTGTGGTCTTCCTTCTAAAAACCCATAACCATAGTCTAACCATGAGCAAACATCAGACAAACCCAAACTGAGGAACATTTCTACAAATACCTGACTAATATTCCTCAAAACTTTCAAGGTTATCAAAAACAAAGAAAGTTTGAAAATCTGTCAAAGGCCAGAGGAGATGACTAAATGTAATAATTGCATCCTTGATGGGATTCCAGAATAGAAAAAAGACATTAGTGGAAAATTAGTGAAATCTGGATAAAATGTGGAGTTTATTTAACAGTAATGTACGAGTGTTGGTTACCTAGTTTTGACAAATGTACTATGGTTTTGTATGATGTTAACAATGGGGGATAAGTCAGACAGAGAAAGAAAAATACGGTATATCACTTATATGTGGAATCTAAAAAATACATTAAAGTAGTGACTATAACAAAAAAGAAGCAGTCTCACAGATATAGAGAACAAACTAGTGGCTACCAGTGGGGAGAGGGAAGAGGGGAGGGGCAATATAGGGTTGGGGGATTAAGAGGTACAAACTATTGGTATAAAATAAGCTACAAGGATATATTGTACAACACAGGGAATATAGTTACACATGGAGTATAACCTTTAAAAATTGTGAAACACTATGTTGTACACCTGTAACATATAATATTGTACATCAATTATACTTCAATACAAATTAAATAGATAGAGAGATAAAAGACAATGGGGAAAGATAGAGCAAGTTTCTGCCCTTTCTTTGCAACTTTTCTATAAATCTAAACCTATTCTAAAATAAAATGTTTATTTTAAAAAGTATTATCTACCTTATTCTGATCTTTAGGCAGACTATTACAAACCCAAACAAACACAAAGTAAAAACTATGGCCAAGATCAACTTTGTTCATCTCAAAGTGATATCTCATGAGAAAAGAAGAGAAAGTCCTCCTATTCCAAATCTAACACTTGGCTCTGGGTGTTACTGCCTAAATTCCCAAAGTTTTATAGCTTAAATCTGAGGTCTTAGTATTCCCAACCTGATAAATGAAGTTCCATAAAGGAAATCATTAGTGGGCTAACAGGGGTCTAGTGAACTTGTTGAAGGTCCCCAGAGAAGCAAATTATGTTGATGACTTCTTCCATCCGGGGAGAGAAGCCTTAGAAGAAAGGTGCTGGAAGGCTTTATCCAAGGACAGAGGGTGAGGGGATGATCTCCACTATCAGAAATAAAGGCTGAGAACACAAGTCTTTGAAGTTCCCGGTTGTCGTATTTTAAGTCTCCCTGAAATATCATGAATTTCCTGTATCCTCCAACTGGGTTAGATCCCCTACTCTGCTTTCAAAACACATTAAATATCCCATTTTTGCACCTGTGATTATTTAGTTAGTATTTCTTTCCCTAGCCAGAGGGTAAACTCCATGAAGGTCATGCCTCTGCCTGTATCCTTCCCCACTCCCCTCAACCCACTCTGACCTTGTGCCTTGCACTCAATAAATATTTTGTATTAGTTTCTGCCCTAACATTACCACAAACTTAATAACTTAAAACAACACAAATTCATTAGCTTACAGTTCTGTAGGTTAGAAATCTGACATGGTTTTCACTAGAATAAAATCAATGTATTTGAAAGGCTACATTCCTTTCTGGAGGTTGTAGAGGAAATCTGTTTCCTCCTAATTTGGCTTGCTGGCAGAATCCAGTTCCTTGCAGTTGTAGGATGTAGGCTCATATTTTCTTGTTGACTGTAATCTGAGAGCTATTCCTAGCTTCTAGAGGCCATGGGATTCCTTGGCTCTTGGCCCCCTTCCTCCATCTTTAAAGAAATGGCACTTTTCGCACTGCATCTTTCCAACTCACTCTTCTTTTGTCATCTTCCACTTTTAAGGGTTGAGCCAGGATAATCTCCCCATCTCAGGGTTCTTAACCTTAATCATATCTGCAAAGCCCGTTTTGCCATTTGAGGTAAGATATTCACAGATACCAGGGATTAGGATGTGGACTTCTCTGGGGGGAGAGCATTTTTCTGCCTACCACCACATTTGCTGAATGAGTCAAATTATAGAGTGAAATGTTCTGTTTTAATACACTACAGGAACTTTGTAAGTTTTGTAATTTCTTTACATTCGTTATTTGTTGTTACATCATTTCATTTTTTCTGTAGTGATTAGTTTTGTTATAATTGGCAGTGACACTGTAAAAAACAAAAGAAGAAAGTGTTCCACTTTAGAAAATCAAATCATAAAAGCCCTTACTAAGCACTAAGATGTCCCAGGGACTCCGCTAAGTGCTTCAGATGCATTGCATCCTTTGATTCTCACAAACCCTAGGAACTTAATACAGGTATTATGTCCTCATTTTGCAGATGAGGAAGCCAAGTTTAAAATATTTAATAAATCTCCCAAGTTTATACATCTCCTCACTAGTGGAGGAGCTAGAATTCAAAACCAGTTCTGACGAAGTCCAGAGCAGAAGTAGCTACCCAAGGAGCAACTCTGCCTAGCAAGGAAGAGGTTAATACAGGAAACCCTCGCATTAGCCCTTAGCCGAGTTTCAGAGTTAAAAAGTCCCAAGAGTTGGAAAGGATGGTGTCTAACTGCCAACAGAGAGAAAAGAAAAATGAAGTCTTTGTGGCCTGAGCAAAGGAAAAAATAAGAACAAGTAGGACAAGGCTGAAACTCGGGGTGGATGAGAGGAGCTGATCTGAGTGTGGGAAGGGATCCAGGAACTGACTGCTGTCACTCTACTGAAATTGTATATGTATAAAATTTATTTTTGTCATCTTTAAATCTTCTCAGCATTTCCCCCAACAGCATTATTGAGATACAATTTATTGCCATAATATTCACCCTTTTGAAGTGTAAAATTCAATGGTTTTTAGTATATATATTCAGACAATTGTGCAACCGTCATCACAATCTAATTGCAGAATATTTTTAATTACCTAAAAGAAACCCAGTACCCACCAGCTGTCACTCCGCATTCCTAATTCCCGCTCCTCAGCCTGAGGCAACCACTAATTTATTTTTGGTCTGTATAGATTTGCCTATTCTGGACATTTCATGTGAATTGAATCATGCAATATTTATCCTTTTGTGTCTGGTTTCTTTCACTGTGCACAATGTCTTCAAGGTTCATCCATGTTATAGCATGTATCAGAATTTCATTTCATTTTAAAGCTAAATATCATTTGGGTGTATAATATACCATATTTTGTTTACCCATTCATCTGTTGATGGACATTTGTGCTGTTTCCACCTTTTGGCTATTGGGAATAATGCTGCTATGAACATGGATGTACAAATATCTGTTCAAGTCCCTGATTTCAATCTCCTTGTGTATATACTCAGAAGTGGAATCCTGGATCATATGGTGATTCTGTGTTTAAATGTAATCACACAGAATGTAAAAGTGTCTGCACTATTTTACATTTTCACCGAAAGTGTGAAAGAGTTCCAATTTCTCCACATTCTCACCAACACTTGTTGTTTTCTGTATTTTGGGGTTTTAAAATAATAGTCATCCTAGTGCTGTAACATGGTATCTCATGATTTTGATGTGTATTTCCTTAGTGATTAGTGATGTTGAACTTTATGTATTTATTGGCCATTTGTATATCTTGTATATCTTCTTTGGAGAAATGTCTGTTCAAGACGTCTGCCCATTTTTGAATTGTGTTGTTGGTTTTTTATGGTTGTTGAGTTTTAGGCATTCTTTATATATTCTGGATAGTAATGCATTATCAGATATGTGGTTTGCAAATATTTTCTCTCACTCTGTGGGTTTCCTTTTTACTGTATTGTTAGTGTTTTATGCAAAGAGTTTTAAATTCTGATGGAATCTGATTTGTGTATTTTTTCTTTGTTGCCTGTGATTTTGGTGTCATATCCAAGATATTCCAAATCTAATGTCATGAAATTTTGAGTTAATTTTGTATATGGTGTTGGGTAAGGGTCTAAATTCATTCTTTTGTATATGGACACCCAGTTTTCCCAGCACCATTTGTTGAAAATAACATCTTTCCCCTTGAATGGTTTGAGTGTACTTGTCAAAAAACATTTGACCATATATTTGTGGGCTTATTTCTGAGCTCTCTGTCTCATCTATTGGTCTATGCATATGTCTTCATGCCAGTACCACACTGTTTTGACTTCTGTAAATTTGTATTGTAGTAAGTTTTTAAATCAGGAAGTGTGAGTACTCCAAATTTGGTCTTTTTTTCTGGACTTTTGGGGCAATATAAAGTCCCTTTCAGATTCCATATGAATTTTAGTATGATTTTTTTATTTCTGCAAAAAAAAATTGTTGAGATTTTGGTAGGGATTGTATTGACTCTATAGACCCCTTTGGGGAGTAGTGACATCTTAAAAATATGACAATTGAACATGGGATGTATCTCTATTTATCTCTAATTTCTTTCAACAATGTTTTATAGTTTTCAGTACAAGTTTTTCACCTCCTTGGTTAACTCCTAAGTGGTTTATTATTTTCAACACTATTGTAAATGAAGTTGTTTTCTTAATTTCCTTTTTGGGTTGTTTATTGTAAGTGTATAGAAAAGCAAATGGTTTTTGTGTGTTGATTTTGTATTCTGTAACTTGGCTGAAATTGCATATTAGTTCTAACAGTTTTTGCTTCTCTCTGTCTCCGTCTCTCTCTCTCTTTTGCTCTGTGTGTGTGTGTGTGTGTGTGTGTGTGTGTGTGTCCGTATGAAATGTGGGGGGTTTTCTACAAATAAAATCATGTCATCTGTGAATAGATATGATTTTACTTTTCCCTTTCTAGTTTGAATATTTTTATTCATTTTCTTGCCTAATTGCTATGGTCATGTTATGGACTGAAGGCTCCCCCGTCCCCACTGCCAAATTCACATGTCGAAGCCCTAATCCTCAAACTGCTGATATTTGGAAATGGATCCTTTGGGAGGTAATTTGGTCCTGAGAGAGGAGTCCTCATGAATGGGATTCACACCCTTATTTAAAAAAGAAAAAAGAAAGCACAAGAGAGATGATCTCTCTCTTTCAGCAAAGTGAGGGTACAGCAAGGGGGAGATGATCAGCAAACCAAAAGTAAAGTTCTCACCAGGACCCATATGGCCTTTGATCTTAGCTTTCCCAGACTACAGGACTGTGAGAAATAAATGTCTGTTGTTTAAGCCGCCTGGTTTATGGTATTTTGTTACAGCAGCCCAAACTGACGAAAACACGCTAGAACTTTCAATACTCTGTTGAATAGAAATGGTAAAAATTAACATTCTGGTTTTGTTTCTGATTTTAGAGGAAAAGCTCTCAGTCTTTCACCACTGAGTGTGATGTTAGCTGTGGGTTTTTCATATATAGCCTTTATTATGTTGAGTAGTTTTCTTCTATTTCTAGTTTGTTGAGTGTTTTTATCCGTGAAAGGGCATTGGATTTTGTCAAATGCTTTTCCTGCATTAATTGAGATGATCATGTAATTTTTCCCTCTGCATTCTGTTAATAGGTGTATTTCACGATTGATTTTCATATGTTGAAGCATCTTCACATTGCAGGAATAAATCCCACTTGGCCATGGTGTATAATCCTTTCAATATGCTCATGAATTCACTTTGGGTATATTTTCTTGAAGGTTTTTGGATCAATAATTCATAAGGGACATTCATCTGTAGCTTTCTTTTCTTGTAGCGTTCTGTGGCTTTGGTATCAGGGCATTGCTAGCCTCTTAGAATATGTTTAGAAGTATTCCCTTCTCTTGAATTTTTTGAGTTTGAGAAGGATTGCTGTTATTTCTTCTTTAAGTGTTTGGTAGAATGTACCAGTGATGCCATCTGCTCCTGGGCTTTTCTTCGTAGGGAGGTGTTTGATTACTGATTCAATTCTCCTCACTAGTTATAGATCTATTCAGATTTTCTATTTCTTCAAGATTCAGTCTTGGTAGGTTTTGTGTCTCTAGGATTTTGTCCATTTCATTTAGGTTATCCAATTTGTTGGTATACAGTTGTTTATGTGCCCTCTTATAATCTTTTGTATATCTGTAGATTTGGTAGTAATTTCCCCACTTTCATTTCTGATTTTAGTAATCTGAGTCTTTCTTTTTGCCTCAGTCCAGCTAGCTAAAGGGATGTCAATTTTGTTGATTTCTTTGAAGAACCAACTTCTGGCTTCACTGAATTTCTCCATTGTTTTTCTATTCTCTATTTTATTTATCTCTGTTCTAATCTTTATTATTTCCTTCCTTCTGCTAGCTTTGAGGTTAGTTTGTTCTTCTTTTTCTAGTTCCTTAAAGGATAAATTTAGATTGTTGATTTGAGATCTTTCTTCTTTTTTAATGTAAGCATTTACAGTTATAAATTTTCCTCTTTGCAGTGTTTTCACTGCATCTTATCAATTTTGGTATGTTGTATTTTCATTTTTATTCAGTTCTAAGTATTTTCTAATTTCTTTTGTGATTTCTTCTTTGACCAAGAAAGAAGAAATCTTTGCTTGTTAAAGACTATACTTTTACATGATTACATATTTGTAAATTTTTTTTAACATCTTTATTGGAGTATAATTGCTTTACAAGGGTGTGTTAGTTTCTGCTGTATAACAAAGTGAATCAGCTATACGTATACATATATCCCCATATCTCCTCCCTCTTGCATCTCCCTCCCACTCTCCCTATCCCACCCCTCTAGGTGGTCACAGAGCACCGAGCTGATCTCCCTGTGCTATGCGGCTGCTTCCCACTACCTATCTATTTTATATTTGATAGTGTATATATGTCCATGCCACTCTCTCACTTCATCCCAGCTTACCCTTCCCCCTCCCCATGTCCTCAAGTCCATTCTCTACATCTGCGTCTTTATTCCTGTCCTGCCCCTAGGTCCTTCAGAAACACTTTTTTTTTTTTTTTTTAGATTCCATTTATATGTGTTAGCATACGGTATTTGTTTTTCTCTTTCTGACTTACTTCACTCTGTATGACAGTCCCTAGGTCCATCCACCTCACTACAAATAACTCAATTTCATTTCTTTTTATGGCTGAGTAATATTCCATTGTATATATGTGCCACATCTTCTTTATCCATTCATCTGTTGATAGACAGAAATTTTTTGTTTTCTTTATTAATTTCTAACTTCAACTTGTGTTTAGAAAAGGTATTTTGTGTGATATCAATTTTTTAAAATCTATTGAGACTAGTTTTGTGGCCTAACATATGGTCTATCCTGGAGAATGTACCATGTGCACTTGAGAAGAATGTGTATGCTGTTGTTGTTGGATGAAGTGTTCTGTGTATGTTTGTTAGATCTAGCTGGTTTGTTGTGTTGTTCAAGTCTTCTGTTTTCTTACTTATTTCTGTCTGGTTGTTGTATCCATTATTTTTTTAAATAAATTTATTTATTTATTTATTGGTTGCATTGGGTCTTTGTTGCTGCACACGGGCTTCCTCTAGTTGCAGCGAGCAGGGGCTACTCTTCATTGCAGTGCGCAGGCTTCTCATTGCGGTGGCTTCTCTTGTTGCAGAGCACGGACTATAGAGCATGCGGGCTTCAGTAGTTGTTGCGCACAGGCTCAGTACTTGTGGCTCGCGGGCTCCAGAGAGCAGGCTCAGTAGTTGTGGTGCACAGGCTTAGTTGCTTTATGGCATGTGGGATCTTCCTGGACCAGGGCTTGAACCCATGTCCCCTGCATTGGCAGGCAGATTCTTAACCACTGCACCACCAGGGAAGTCCCTGTTCTATTCATTATTGAAGGTGGGGTAATGAAATCTCCAACTATTATTGTAGAACTGTCCATATCTCCCTTAAATTCTCTCAGTTTTTGCTTCATATATATTTTGAGGGCCTGTTATTAGGTGTGTAAATATGTATAATGGTTATATAATCTTGCTGTATTGAAACTTATTAATATATAATGAGTTTTTTGTCTCTTACAGGCTTTTTTTATTTAAGTCTATTTTGTATGATATTAGTATAACCTCCCCAACTCTCTTGGCTACTATTTACATAGAATACCTTTTTCCATCTTTTCACCCTAAATCCTTTTGTGTCTTTGAATCTAAAGTGAATTCCTTGTAGGCAGCATATAGTTGGATTATTTTTAAAAATCCATTCTGCAAATCTCTGTCTTTTCATTTGAGAGTTTAATCCATTTACATTTAAACTACTGATAAGGAGGGGCTTGCTTCTGTCATTTTGCTATTTGTTTTCTGTAGGGTTTATTGCTTCTTTGTCCTTCATTTCCTGCCTTACTGTATTATTTTGTGTTTAATTGAAACATTTTCCTTCTCTTCTCATTTCCTTCTACGTACATACTATAGCTATTTCCTTTGTGGTTACCATGGGGGTTATATTTAATATCTTAAAGTTAAAACATTCTAATTTGAGGTTATACCAGTTTGAGTTTAATACCATACAAAATCTCTGCTCCTATACAGCTCTGTCCCCACCCTCTGACAGTTATTGTTGTCACAAATTACAAAGTTGCACACTGTGTTTCGTAGAACAATGACTAGTAATTGTTTTTCTATGCATTTGTCTTTTAAAACTTGTAGAAAATAAAGAAGAGTTACAAACCAAAAATACAATAATACTAGTTTTTTATAATGCCTATGTATTTATTTTTACTGGAAACATTTATTTCTTCAAATGGCTTTGAGTTCCTGTCTAGCATCCTTTTATTTCAACCTGAAGAATTTCCTTTAGCATTTCTTGCAAGGAGGTCAGATGCTAATGATCCCCCTCAGCTTTTGTTTATCTGGAAATGTCTTAATTTCTCCTTTATTTTTGAAGAAGAGTTTTGCTAAATGTAGAATTCTCAGTTGACAGTTTTCTTCTCTCAGCACTTTAATTATCTCAACCCAATGCCTTCTGGTCTCCAAGGCTTCTGGGTGTCATGTGTGTGATGAATAACTTCTCTCTTCTACTTTCAAGATACTCTTTGTCTTTGTTTTTCAACAGTTTGAGTGTAACTTGCCTCAGTGTGAATGTCTTTGAATTTATCCTGCTTGGAGTCCATTGAGCTTCTTGGATTTGAAGATTCATAACTTGCTTCAAATTTGGGAAGTTTTTAGTCATTATTTCTTCAAATATCTCTCTGCGCCTTTCTCTCTCTCCTCTTCTGGGACAATGCATATGTTCCTTTTCTTGATGATGTTCCACAGATCCCTTAGGCTCTATTCCTGTTTCTTCAACCTTTTTCCTTTCTGTTCCTTAGACTTGATCATTTCAATTGTCCTTTCTTCAAGTCTACTGATTCTTTCTTCTGCCTGCTCAAATATGCTTTCGAACCCCTTTAGTGAATTTTTCATTTCAGTTATACTTTTCAATTTCAGGATTTGTTTTTGTTCCTTTTATGCTTTCTGTGTCTTTATTGATATTTCTATTCTGTCCATACATTGTTTTCCTGACTTTGTCCATGTCTTCCTTTAGCTCTTTGAGCATCTTTAAGAAAGTTGCTTTAAAGACTTTGTCAAGTCTGGCATTTGGTCTTCCTCAGGAATCATTTCTATCCATATATTTTGTCTCTCTGCATGGGTCATACTTTCCTGTTTCTTTGTATGCCTTATAATTTGTTGTTGTTGTTGAAACCTGGACATTTGAATCTTATAATACGATGACTCTGGAAATTAGATTCTCTCCATTCCCCAAGGTCTGCTGTTTTGTTTTGTTTTTTTCCCTATGAAGAAAGGCAGACAAACTTTTGAAATATTGGGAGCATTATATGCCATGCACTCTGACCTTTACATGTGACATTTTATTGTTGAAAACTATTTGTGAAATGGAATGAGACCTTTCCCTTATGTTAAAAAATGTATAGTGTAATAAATCTTTGACATTTGCTAGATTATTTTGAGACCTTTTCCATTTCCCCAAATTTGCAAATATCTTTGTGTCACAGCAGTTGAATTTCTTCTGAGGCCATCTCACAAAGAACAAAGCTTTTACCTATTTATGGTGATGAATAGAGCACAACAAACCCTAAACGAAATTTGGATACTGATCAGTGGGTAAGCACACATATCAACTAAGTGACTTGGTCCTACACATTATAAAGCAAAAATGATTCAAATTTGCCTCAGCAAAATTATACATGACCACATGTTAAAGACCTTTGACATCTCTCATGTTTAATCTTTAAATGCCATGGTACAGATTTAGACCATAAATAGCATTTATATTTTTCCTTTGTTCATTTTAGTTTTCTCTCTCTCTCCCTGCCTTCCTCCATCCTTCCTTCCATCCCTCTTGCTCTCTCTCATGGCAGAAAAAAGAAAATCTGAGCTGCTTATTTAGGACAGGTCTTGTCATTGTGCTTAATTTAAAAAGTCACAACAGCCTTAATAAAGATGATAGAATCCTTATATTCTGTACATAAAAACGACCACCAAGTACTTACCATGTGCAAGACACTGAGTTGTTTACATGTTTCTTTGCCCTGCCCATGCAGTATAATCACCCAGGGAACTTTTTAAAACACAGATACCCAGGTCTAGGCTCAGACCTGCTGAACCAAAGGCAGGTAACCAGTGGATTCCTGGGCTCCTAGCTACATACACTAGCCACTTTCATACATATCACTTAATTCTCATAACTGTGCTAGGTGGTATCTTGTCACACACTACGCCTGAGATGACTGACTCACTTTAGCAACTTGCCCGGGGTTACATGGCTGTTGAGTGTAGCAAGATTTAAACTGAAATCTGTTTGATGCCATAGCCTATGTTCTTTCCACTGTGTGATAAGTTAACAAATGCTACAAAAATTTAATCTTTGTAGGGTTTTTTTTTTTTCTCTTTCCAGCGCTTCTCCTTGATATCCTTGGCTGTACTGTGTGTTTTATTTAAATGGAAAAATATATCAAGAATTTCCCTTTTGTCAGAACCTCTTTTATTTTTGTGGTTCCTATAATACCAGCTCCTCCTCCATTTCTCTAATTCTTTTTTGTTTGTTTGTTTTATTGAGATATAATTAACACATAACATGGTATTAGTTTTAGCTATACAACATAATAATTTGATATATGTATATATTGTGAAATGACATCACAATAAGCTTAGCTAACACATATCACCTCACATAGTTACGAATGTTTTCTTCTGTGATAAGAACTATTAAGATCGACTATCTTAGCAACTTTGAAATATACAGTATTAATAACTATAGTCACCATGCTGTTCATTATTATATCTGCAGAACTTATTTATCTCATAACTGAAAGTTTGTACCTTTTGACCACCCTCACCTACTTCTCCCACGCCCACCCACTGCTTCTGGCAAATACCAATCTATTCTCCTTTTCTCTGAGGTTTTTTTTTTTTTCCCCACATATAAGTGAGATCATACTGTGTTTGTCTTTCTCTGCGTGACTTATTTCACTTAGCACAATGCCCTCAAGGTCCATCCATGTTGTCACAAATGGCAGGATTTTTTAATGGCTAAATAATATTCTATTATAGATATAGATCTATAGAATCACATTTTCTTTATCCATTGATCCATTAATGGACACTTAGATTGGTTCCCAACCTAGGCTATTTTGAAAATGCTGCAGTGAATATTGGGTGCAGCCATCTCTTTGAGACAGTGATGTAGTGATTTCATTTCCTTCAGACATATACCAAGTAGTGGAATTGCTGGGTCATATGGTAGTCTTATTTTTAACTTTTTGAGGAAACTCCACACCATTTTCCACTGTGGTGTACCCGTTTACATTCCCACCGATGGTGCACAGGGATTCTTTTTCTTCACATCCTTGCCTGCATTTGTTATCTCTTATCTTTTTGATGACAGTCATACCAATATGTGTGAGGTGATAAATCATTGTGGTTTTGATTTGCATTTCTCTGATGATTAGTGATGTTAAGCATTTTTTCATGTACTTATTGGCCATCTGTATGTCTTCTTTGGAAAAATGTCTAGTTCTTTTGCCCACTTTGTAGTTCAGATTGTTTCTTTTTATGTTGTTGAGGTGTATGAGTTTTATATATTTGGATATTAACCCCTTATCAGATATATGATTTGCAAATATTTTATCCCATTCTGTATGTTACCTTTTTATTTAGGTGATGTTTTCCTTTGCTGTGCAGAAGCTTTTTAGTTTGATACAGTCTCATTTGTTTATTTTTGCTTTCGTTGCCTTTGTTTTTGGTATCAAATACAAAAAAATTTTGTCAAGGCCTATGTCAAAGGGTTTACCCTCAGTGTTTTCTCCTAGGAGTTGTATCGTTTCAGTTCTTACGTTCAAGTCTTTAATCCATTTTGAGTTGATTTTCTTGTGTATGGTATAAGATAAGGGTCCAGTTTCATTCTTTGGCATGTGGCTGTCCAGTCTTCCAAACACCACTTATTGAAGAGACTATCTTTTCCCCATTGTATATTCTTTACTCTTTCATCATAAATTAATTGGCCATATGTGCGTGGGTTTATTTTTTGGCTCTATATTCTGTTCCCTTGATCTATGTGTCTGTTTTTATGCCTAGTCTATACTATATTACAAAGCCATAGCCTTGTAATATAGTTTGAAATCAGGAAGTGTGATGCCTCCAGCTTTGTTCTTCTTTCTCAAGATGGCTTTGGCTATTTGGGGTCTTCTGTGGTTCCATACAACTTCTAGAATTGTTTATTCTATTTCTTTGGGGAAAAAATGCCATTGAAATTTTGATAGGGATGACATTAAATCTGTACATTGCTTTGAGTAGCATGGACATTTTAACAATATTAATTCTTCAAATTTATGAGAACAGAATATCTTTCCATTTATTTGTGTCATCTTCAATTTCTTTTCTCCATGTCTTATAGTTTTCAGAATATAGGTCTTTCACCTTCCTGGTTAAATTTATTCCTACGTACTTTATTTTTTTTTGATACAATTGTAAATGGCATTCTTTTCTTCATTTGTCTTTCTGATAGTTCATTGCTAGTGTATAGAAATACAACTGACTTTTGTATATTGATTTTGTCTCATGCAACTTTACTTGTTTATTAGTTCTAACAGTGTTGGTGGAGTCTTTTAGGATTTTCTATATATAATATTATGTCATCTGCAGATAGAGAGTTTTCCTTCTTTCTTTTCGATTTGGATGTCATTTATTTCTTTTTCTTCCTAGTTGCTCTGGCTAGGAATTCCAGTATTATGTTAAATAAAAGTGGCAAGAGGAGGCATCCTTGTCTTGTTCCTGAGCTTAGAGAAAAAGCTTTCAGCTTTTCACCATTGAGTATGATGTTAATAGAATCCTCCATACAGGTAAATAGTTTTGAGAGGGATAAACAGGCAACAGTAAAGGTTACCACTTCTGAAGTATTAGTGCAAAACCTTATTCATATGCTTCATATTTTTGGTAGAATCATCACTAGACATTTCTTGCATTAGCACATTACCTTTAGTTCTCACCAAATGAGTTAAATGAGATGTAAACATTAATTTAACTTAGTGAATATATTTCCATGTTATTTGGAAAAACTTCTGCCACTACACTGTGTTGGCCATCATTATCACATAATAAAATCATGACCCAGTCATCTAGTCAGAATTTCAATTTTTAAGTTTCATCCATATTTACTTTTTTAGCATTCACAGACATCACTTTGCTAAAGGTTCATCTAACAATTACCATTGCTCTAGAATAGTCTTCAATACACAGGGTTAGATGTCCAGGGTTAGGCCTTGTCTGCACTAAATGTCCCTGACTTCAGGGTCATAATTGATAAACTCAGGGGTGGGTATCTCACCTAACCTGGGCCAATCAAATTTTTTTCTCCCAGGGATTTAAAGTCTAGAAGTAAAAACGCAGATTTATATTAGGAGTTGTTGGAGGAGAGTCACATTATTGTATTATCTAGGGAAAAGCTTCACAAATCCCTCTTGCTCAGATCCTTGGAGACATGCTGGGAATTTCTCTTCTGACTATTGGTTGCTTTATTTTTCCTTTGATTCTGTGAGACAACTCATTGTTCATTGCCTACTCAAGAACCCTCCCCTATTCTTCTTTGCTTAAAACCCCCAGATATTTCCCATGATGGTCTCATGAGATGAATTATAATTGCTCTAAGACTTTCCAGACAATATAGTTCATCTTTGCCAGGTACTCTATTTTTTATCCTTTCTTGCAACAAGGGTGGCCACATGACCCTGTTCTGATCAAAGATACATAAGGAAGTTTGAAGGAGAGATTCTGTAATAGCTCTCCCTCTGTTTTCTAACCTTGAAAGCAGACATAGTGCCTGGGACTGCAGCTACATCAGGAAGTCAAAACACTAAAGATCGTGGAGCAGAAAGATGAAAGAGGCCAGACCCTGATGGGCACCCAAACCCAATCTCACTGCCTCCAGACCCCATTCTATCACAGAAAAATAATTCCTATTTCTTTAACTCACTAGCAGTCAGGTTTTCTATTTGCAGCTTCAAAATTCTTAACGAATATCTATGTATGGTAGGCAGAATAAATCAAAGATGTCCACATCCCAATCCCCTGTGAATATGCTGCCGCCTTACATGGCAAAATGCACTTTGCAGATGTGATTAAGGTGAAGAACCTTGAGATAGAGATATTATCCTGGCCCAGTCTAAACACGTGAATCCTTAAAAGTGGAAGACAATGAAAGAGTGGTTCAGAGAAACGCAGTGTGCAAAGCATTCAGGCTGCTAATGCTTTGAAGATGGAGAAAGCAATGTAGTGACCTCCAGAAGCTGGAAATGGCCCTCAACTTACAGCCAGCAAGAAAACAGGGACATAGGTTTTACGACTGCAGGGACTGAATTCTGCCAGCAGACCAATGAGGAGGAACCAGATTCTCCTCTACAACCTCCAGAAAGGAAGGCAGCCTGCCAACACCTGGATTCTAGCCCAGTGAAACCCATGTCAGACCCCTAACCTGCAGAACTATAAGCTAATAAATTTGTTTCAAGCCACCAAGTTTGTGATAAATTGTTACAGCAGCAAGAGAAAATTAATTAACATAATATTCTCTCAGGAAATTCAATTTCTCTCCCCTAGAACTAGAAGAATTTTTGTAACTCAAGAATTTAGTTTTATAAAATTAAACCCGTATCTTCTCTGAGTTAAAAGGAAACTATGCTTTCCCGAGACTCTCAGACATGTGCCTGGCTGTGCCCACTATTACCATTTTTTTGTTTTGGTTTGGTTTTTTTGGGTAGTCTATACTCTAAGAAGACAAGGAAATTTCTCTATTGCTCTCTGTTATTCTTCAGAATTATATCTGGAGTTGTGGTTCCTCTTTGTTGCTTCCTCCATCAACTTAGACAAACTCAGCCAAGCAGAGACAAATATTTAGCAGATGTTCTTCTTTTAGCAGAATTAGAATCACAGTAGATGTCTAGAAATGTAAGTGTGTGAAATAAAAAACAGTAAGTTCTAATCTGTGATTCTATTAATCAGTTCAATGTATGGAAAAATTTTTAATATTATTAAAAATTAAAAACTATTTTATTATTTAAAAAATGGTTGTTAGAAATCCATGCGGGGTTGCTCTGTAATTATCTCTAATGAAATACAGTGTTGTAAGTTAAGTGTGCACAGTACAGAGAGAATTCACATTGGAGTAGCGGTTAAGTGCTGGTGCCCTGAAGCCACACCACCTGGTAGAAATACCACACTTTCCACTTACTCAGCACATGATTATGGGGAGTTACCCTCTTTTAACTTTAGTTTTTGGTCAGTTAAAATGGGAATCATAGAACCGTAAGCGTTAATAACCCATACTAATGCTGAAAAATTATTTGTTGTGTATGTAAAATTCAAATTTAATTTTTTTTTTTCCTGACAACCCTACCCATACTTGAGCTGCCAAACATATGCAGAATAATTTGACTCCATGGGAAGAGGGGAAGCCCTGTCCTGGAGTCCCAGGCACACTGGACCCATCTGAGACTGAAGCTAGACCAGGACAACAAAGCATTCTCCTGTTTCCCATCACAAAGATAGTGAGCGCTAAGGAACAAGCCACGGCCGTCTACCACTGGGAGGTGACATATTTACACAGAATTTCTTTTATTGTTTTTGTGAAATTCAGATTTAGCTCTAGTTTTACTTGCTAAATCTGGTAACCCTAGTGTTGCAGTTCCCAGCCCTCTCCCAGTGGCAGGAGCCCTCCAAGGTACTGGTATGGGATCCTGGGCCAGGACTGTTTTCTGTCCCTCCCCCAAAGATAGATGGTTTTTATTTTTAATCTTTCCTCAGACACAACGCATGCTCCTTTGTGCATGTCCCTCTCCCAGGAACGTAAAGCTTTGGTCGCAAAGGGGAGAAAGGCCTGGATGGGACTCGGATTTCCCTGGGCTGGCAGCACTCCCCTCCTCCACGTCTGCGCCCCACAGGGGTTGCCTTCCACCTCCTACCCCCAGCCCCAGTCGCACCCATAGGGATCGGATGGAAGTCTGTGGGGAGGAGCCTGTGAGTGGGCACAGAGTCTCCTCATGTCACCTGGGGGCCTTTCACTCGTACTTGGCCTCTAGCAATCTGTTACCAAAATTTTAGCTCTTACCTACTTGTACGGTGCCCGATATCTTTTCCTGCTATGTTCTACCATGGGTGGGCAAGTGCTTGTATCCTGTCTATCCTTGAAAGGGCCTACCTTTCCTTGGACTTGGGGCTATTTAGTTTACCTGTGACCTCAGGTCTCTGATGGGTTCAAGAAAAGTTATAATTATATAGTTTATCTAGTTTTTACTTGTTAGAGTAGGAGCAAAACTCCTTGTCTTCTGTATGTTTAGAACTCCTTGCCTTTCTATTTTTTATGTCTTAAGTGAAATTTCAATTAGGACATAACAAAGTACATAGTTTTTTTATTGCAATAAAGAAAATGCATGGTGCCTTATCTTTCTTATTATCCAAATATATATCAGGGGCATTTGTTTGACCAACAGTATGTTTTTGCAAGGGACTTTTAGGAGGACTGAGGGCCATTTTTCAAGGAGGCTGTCTCTCTTTTATACTACTTGGCACCAGAGGAATACCTGCTGACCATAATTAGGGTTGTCAGAACTACCAAGCCACTGAAGTTGAGGTGGATGATAAAATAAATCATTTCGAATTAAGATCTCATAAAACCATCTTTGGAGTCTCTTATTTAGAATACACAGGCATCTTTATTATCTTTACAAGTTTCGGTATTGCATAGTTCACTTCCTCATTATTTGTTGCCTATTGGAGCTCATTTGAAATGATACACTAGAAAGAGGCCTACTGCATGACATGTATAATTTGCTCTACCAGTGGGGCTTAAGAGTTGTTGCCTTTATCTGGCCCTTATTCCTATTATTATTTTCTATTGCTGACAACATAACTGGAATGTGATTTATGAGTAGCTTAGTCATCAGGCTAGTGTTCAGTTGGAAAACTTGAGACATACCATGCCCATATTTAATTCCATCCTCTTTGGGTCACTCTTCTGTTTCATTTTTGTAACTCCATCAGCTATTCCTGGAAGACTCTATTTTATTCATCTTTCACTATTACCTTCCTATCTCCCAATACCTATTTTAGTACTTTATGTAAAATTGGAACAATAATTGTTTGTTTAAAAAATCATTGAAATAACATGCTTATAACTATGACCTAATCATGGTGGTATTTGCTTATCTCTCAGAACAAAGGTAGGAAAAATAATCACTTTTTAGAGCAATCAAAATATTGTGATTTATGCTGTAAGATACAACAAAACTTAAGTAATCGTTGGGTTTTCTGTATTTTCTGGAGTAATTTAGCTCTGTATTTTCTACCTGGATAACCCAGAAGTATCTGAAACTCGGCATGTCCAGACAATAATCATCACTCTCCCACCAACCCTGTTCCTCCTCCTGTGTTCCCACCCTTGTGAATGGCGCCACCATCTATACAGTTACCAAAGCTAGAAACCTGGGGGTAACCCTTTGCTCTTCTCCCTTTCCAATTTCCTATATCCAATTAATCTTCAAGTCCTACGAATTCTCCCTCTTCCCTTTTCCCCAACCAGCCCTTCTCTCCATCCCCTCTGCCAATCTTTATTTAAGGCTCTCATTATTTTTCACCAGGCAATGGCCTTCTAAGTGATCTCCCCATCTTCAGTCTCACCTACTAAAATATGACATACTCCAAAAAGCCCTCAAGATGCTCATTCTAAAATCCAAATCCTGCAAAGGGTCCCCAGCATCTCTGAGAGGGAGTCTAAACTTCCTGGCATGGCATATGAAGATGTCTTTAAACAGGCTCTGCCCCCCTTCCACTGATGTCTTGCCTCTCTCCACTTTGCATTCTATGCTGCTACCTTGGTAAACCACCTCAGGTCCCCAAAGGTGCCACAGTCTCTCTTGCCAACATGCCTTTGTGTCTATAACATCCTCTTTCGGAACTGTCCTTTATTCAGGCTTCATCATCTGGCTGATGGCTATCAGGGATGCAACCTGGACTGGTGGCTTCTGAGCCAGGCAGGCTTGAGTATGAAAACTGGCTTAGCCATTTGCTCAACCTCTTTGAGCCTAATTCTCTTATCTGTAAAAAGGGGAAAATAATACCAACCTTCCTGGACTGCTACGATGAACTAGAAATAATAAATAGAAAGGGTATAGTGGTAAAAACGACAACACACACAACGCATATTATGGTACAAGTAAGCTTCTAAGTACTCTATTCATATTAACTCATTTAGTATTCCACACTCAGTTCAAGAGTCACCTCCTCCATGAAGCCCTTCTTGATTTTTCAAAACTTGATGAGATGTCTTTGCTGATCATTTTCTATTTGTCCCCCCGAATCCATTCTTACCCTTCTCTGTCCTGCAAGTGCCCTGGGAGAGTGTACATGTGGAACAAACCACTTGGGCTCCTTTGCTGGCCTCCAGGTAGGTTTATTTTTTAAGTGAGATCAGAGAGCAGTTAGAGAGAGAGGCTAGGGTATCTCTTCCCCATGGCCTCCCTGACAAAGTCATGGTTCTGGCAGTGGCTGCTTCCTTCTCTGTATTAGTTTGCTAGAACTGCTGCCATAACAAAGTACCACAGACCGGACAGACAACATCTGTTATTTCTTTTAACAGCAGAACATTATTGTCTCACAGTTCTGGAAGCTGGAATTCCAAGACCAAGGTGCCAGCAGGGTTGGTTCCTCCTGAGGCCTCTCTCCTTGGTGTGTAGACAGCCGTCTTCTCCCTGTGTCCTCATAAGGTCTTCCCTTTGTGTGTGTCTGTGTCCTAACCGCCTCTTCCTTATTAAGATACGATGCTTATTTTTATAGAAAAGAAGAGCCAGCTAAGGCAGTTCTGAGTGCCTCCTCTAAGTTCCAAAAAGCAAGTTTTACAAACTCAGAGTATATCATATTACATGGAAATTATTTATGTGTAAGTCCCTATTTCCAATGAACTTATAAATAAATGTGAGTTAAGTGTGGGGCAGTTTTGTTTTTATTTCTGTATCCTCAGCTTCTGGCACAATGCCTAGAACATAGTAGGTTTTCAATAAATGTTGGTCGAATGAATAAAAATGTCACCTTAATGCTTGGAAATGGGGTTGCAAAAGGATATCTAAGGCCATGTTACCTGGGGAGCAGTAACTAGGCTGAGGGACAGTAGGCGGTGAGGGGGATTTAAGGGGAGAAAGAAGATGCTCAATTAAAGCATTTATGTACCCAAACACTCCACTTCATGAAAATCTAACTGCTTTTAGGAAACTGTCCATTTTCCTTGAAACAAGTACTCTTTCAAGCATTGTGATCTCGTCAATTTAACATTATAAGAAAAATCTATTAGGCTCTCATGGTTACTCTGAGATAGTTTCTAGGGAAAATATTCAAATTGAACCTAACACAACTACTGATTTGTTTTAAGGAAGATCAATATGCATTTTTCTTCAGGGAGAAATACTGACATTGACTTTTCTTTAGCCAATACTTCCCTTCTGGAAAGTAGCAGCTGCTATAACTGTTGAGGAGAGACCAGCTCCTGCCACATAGAAGCAGCTGAAGACAGCCTGGCTCTGTCCAGTAATGGGAGACAGCTGCTCCTTTTCAACATTTCACACCTGGAACTATTTGTAAATAAAGAGGAAGGTGCTTAAATAACTATTAAGTATTTTTTCTTATTTAAAGCTAATGTGTATTTCCCCAAAATACATCATAGATCGAGGGTAACCAGCTGTCCTGGATTGCCAAGGATTAAAGGGCTTCCGGGGACACAGGACTTCCAGTTCTAAAATGAGGGAAATCCTGGGCAAACTGGGACAAGATAGTAACACTCATGACAGATGCTTTATACTGAGTGAAAGGACCAAACTGTCCCCTCTTTTTTATGTGATCACTAAACATTTTAGAAATAAGAAATTTCATAAAATTAAAAAGAACAGAAAGTGACTGATACAAACTAAAACCACATATTTTTTTAGGAAATAGGTAAAGAGGGCTAAGGGATTATTATCTTAACTCAGTGAAACTTTACACTTAACAACTAGAAGAGAGCATGGTCTGTTTCAAGGTAGTTCTGCCTACCACAGAGTAGACATTTTACCTCTGCAGCCCTATCTTAGCCAGATATGTAATTCTGGAGATCAGAATCAACACTTATACTGACTCTGAAGTTCTAGAGTTACTATTACTCAAGGAAAAAAACCACACACATACCTTTATACCAAAAAGAAACTTCATACATGGCTTGAATAAAATAACCACAAAGCAGAGAGCTTCCTGCCCCATTTGCTTGGTTGTTATGACTGCAATGAAAATAGTGAGATTTTAAAAGCAAAAGTTCACCTTAAATTGTACATTTTTTTATTATATTCAATATCTTGCAATAACCTATAATGGAAAATAATCTGAAAATGTGTAATTGGGTTTCCCTGGTGGCGCAGTGGTTGAGAATCTGCCTGCCAATGCAGGGGACACGGGTTCGAGCCCTGGTCTGGGAAGATCCCACATGCCGCGGAACAACTGGGCCCGTGAGCCACAATTACTGAGCCTGCGCGTCTGGAGCCCGTGCTCCGCAACAAGAGAGGCCGCGACAGGTGAGAGGCTCGCGCACCGCGATGAAGAGTGGCCCCCGCTCGCCGCAACTAGAGAAAGCCCTCGCACAGAAATGAAGACCCAACACAGCCAAAAATAAAATAAATTAATTTTAAAAAAATGTGTAATATATATAACTGAATCACTTAGCTATACACATGAAACCAACACAATATTGTAAATGACTACACTTCAAAAAATTATACACATTTTTAAAAGCACTGCAGTGAGGAAAGATGTCCACATACCATACTGTCTTATATATCAATTATCTATCTCTCTAACCAACCACTGCACTTGCCCTTGGGCTGCCTTACAAAACCTTGACAAGCAGGAGAGGAGACTGCTATTTAAAGTCACAAAGTTTTCTATGTTTAGAGACAGAGATCTCACATCACCTTGAAGACAAACTGTGCCTTTGAAAGGGTAAAAGCACCATCATGGACCCTTTAATTGCAAGAGAGGTAAAGTAAGCACTCCCTTGTATTCTGGAGCAGAATGGGGGAGAAACTGATGCCATTATAAAGCCAAATATAAATGTTTTTAGATTGAGACTTTGCTCTAGTCTGTACAGTATGCAAGTTGTGTGCTGGTGAATCAGGGCGAGCATTGCCTCAGACTTTCCTGCCCTCTTTCAGGGGTTACTGGATGTATGAGAGGTGAAAGAGAAACACACCCTAACTTCCTGTGAACTGAATACACCTCGTGCTACAGTGGCTTGATCCTCCTTGCAGCACTTGCTCCTGTGCTAGTGGTTGTCTACGCAGATCTGGAGTTGAAGCCCTGCATAGAAAGGACACACAGGTATGACAGAGATGGCAAAAAGTGCAGGCCGACTAGCACTGGAAAGGTGCCAGTCTTTGAAGAGCAATATGCAGCTCTGAGTGAAACTGTCTTGTCTGGGTGGAGGCAGGTGGTCTCCTGCAGACCAAGAGATGGTCAGTGAGAAAACACAAATGCCCTGCCGTGGATAAGAAAGAAAATGACCCTGATCTATTGTCTAGCCTGAGTAGCACTTTATGTATAATGGTCTTTCTGTAATTCACAGGGTTTTCATGATGAATGCCAAATCAAAATAATGATAAATATTAACAAATTGTCCAACAAGGTGTTGAACAATGACACCATTATGTCATATGAAATGGACTTCCCCTCTCACAATCAGTGAAATTTCTCTTGGGACATTCCATCCTCTGAGGAAACCCCCTTCTCCCTCCAGCCCCCTACCCAGACACTTTTTAATGTCTTCAGATCTAGTTCAATTTCTGTTTCACATAAAAGGGGGAAAAAAAACAAACAAAGTAACCAACATGAAGCTCTTCAGTAGGAAAGAACTCTAAAGTAACATTCAGCAGATGGGGGTCAGTTTCCCTAAGGAGAGCTGCCCTTGCCCAGCTGTTTCTCAGAGCTGGGGCTTCTCTTGCCATCTTCTCTTGTGTCTTCACTTCAGGGCTGCCCCCAACCACCAAAGGCATTTGAAGAAGCAGAAGTACGCCTCCAAGAGGGCAGCTGGGCATGCAGGTGTGGTAAATGCAGACAGATCCTCTGACCAGGGACACTTAGGGACTATCCCACTCTCCACTAGATTGCAGGCCATGTGGTCACTTTGAATAGGGTTTTAGGAAGATCTGGAGACCGTGAAAACAGTACTACAGGGAAGTACTTGGTGTGTGTCCTTGCACCCAGATGAGCTAGAATAAAAAGCAAGGCCCAAGTTGTATCTTATGCCAGCCTTGTCACACACAGATGGAAAGGACAATTATTCTACTGAATCTAAAATACATTAGTTGTTCAGATTTGGTCAGCTGTTTTGGGCTGGGATCATCAACCATGAAAGGTTTCTGGTTTTTTCACCATAAAAAGTTTTAAAGGACCTGTTTGTTGTCTCAGGTAGACCTTCCTTAGTAGAGAGAGGGAAGTACATAGGTGGAGTCAACCCATTCCAGATAAGAAAAAGAACCATAGCCAACCTGCAAGACGATGTCCATAAACCAGGAATGCTTTCCCAACCAAAGCTCAAAGAACAGCATGATGTCAAGGGCAGAATTACAGAAAGTGCTGGGCTCTGCCAACCACAGCTATGGCTGCAAATCAAGAGGAAGGGTACGGCAATACATGGAAACACTGTGTTCAATCTCTCTCTCTCTCTCTCTCTCTCTGTCTTTCTGTCTCTGTCTCTCTCTCACCAGTATATACTGCATCAGTTTCAAAAACAAAGCACAAGAGGACTTTGGTCACTCCTAGATCACAGCCATCCCACATGGAAATTGCATTGCTCTAGAAAAGGCAGGCTAAGTAGATACAGCATTGATAGAGTATCTGGCATATAAAGGGATGAATTATTTGTGAACCTTACATCTGGATAAATGCAACAATCTCCCAGTTGTGTTTTCTCTCCTTAATCAACAAACATCTGAAAGCTTCCCCACATAGTAGGGGCTATTTCAGGTGCTGGATACTAAGATTGATGACAACTTGTCCCTGCCCTCATGAAGCTTACAATTCTGGAAACTAGGTATACTGACAACACACAGGTATACATGCTACAACCTGTAGGCTGACAGTAGTGTCACCTCCCTCCAGTCTTTAGGGACCCGGGCTCGGTCTTATTCCCCCTTTGCCTGATACTCTGCCCTATAATCTGCCTCACAGCTCCATTCCTCCACAACCAGCCTTGCCTCTGCCAACCCAGCTGGGAGCTCTACATGTCAACGTAATTTCTTGATCCCCAACTACATGCCTGCTGGCGTCTCTCCACTTACCTCCTCCCAGACTCTCCACCACGTCTCTCTGCCCTGCTTACCTACCTGGGTATTCATTCCTCCTGCTGTCTTCCCCTGACGCCACACTCTCCAGTTGTCAGCGCTCTGAGATCTGAGGTCCCCAAACCTCTTAAGTGGAAGGAGGAAACCAAGTTCATACTCAGGAGACTGCTTGGAGGGCTGGAAATTAGTGGCCTTTCAGACGCTGAGGTCACTGAAGGGGCCATGCTCACGGTCAGGCTGCTCGTATGGCCCCAAGCAGTCAACTGGATACGTACTCTCTTTTTGGACAGTTCTGGAGAAGCAGATAAAAATGTTTTGTGCTTTTGCTTCAGTAGTTATAGACTCTTTTTTTTTTTACTTATTTCCACAATTCATTAGGTTCTAGCTCTTTTTTTTTTTTTTAACTTTCAGTCATGTTTTGGCTAGATTAGCTCTTCACCTTAACTTCTTGTTCTTAATTTGTTCTAATTGGACCGTGTGGCCTGAGGATTCTGCAGAGGGCTAACATCACCTATTAGTGTACATTTAAGTGGTTATCAAGTGAGAGAAAGAGAGAGGGAAAGAGACACACAGAGAAAGAAATTTCGTCCCTAAAAGATCTCATCCCTATGGGCCCACTGCACAAACAACACCGGCAGCAGCTGCATTTGCTCTCCAAGGGCTGCAGACATTTCTGATCATCGTGACTGAGGGGTGCCACTGGCATCCAGTAGTAGAGGCCAGGGGTACTGCTAAACATCGTACGATGCACAGGACAGCCCCACAGGAAAAAAAGAAAAGAGATCTAGCCCCAAATGTCAGCAGTGCTGAGGCTGAGACACTCCAGATTACAGTATGTTCAAAAGGCCAAGGAAGATTACTTAGCTACTTCCCACTTGGGCCAAGGTTTATCTCAATTCTCTGAATTATCAGCAACACCCGTAATGACTTGGTTGGCTCTAATGGCTGAACTTCTGCTTGTGGGCTTTTACACACTCCCACCTTAAAGTTCAAAGTTATTGCTCACTAAACACACCACTAACTGGTTATCCTTAACCACATGCGTATGGTCCCTGCTGGCCCACGTGACTAGTAACCATTCCGCACTGTGCACACATGAAAGCTTTATTTGTTTGGGAGTTGCTGCCAAAATTTGTGGTGTTGGCTGTGCCGAGACACAGGAAAACAGCAGGAAGAAAAGTAGAAGTAAAAATCTTACATGGAGTGAAATTCCACTAGGCTTATGACGCCTTAACAATTTTACGAATAAGACAGAATGCAAGTGAATAGATTCTACTGTAAATGTGAAGCAAGCCAGCTTCGTCTAGGAGTCTTCTTCCCTCCCTTCTTTCCATTATCAGCAGCTATAAAGAATAAACGAGGAAGACAGGGAGGAGCTTGGAAATGAGTCACCTGTTCAGCATGAGAGCTGAACCTGGAAATCTCTGTGGTGGTGCTATGAAAATTAAAAGAGAAAACCAGGACATGTCAAAATGGATCAGACTTTCTCTTTTCCTTTTCTTTAGTCACAGAATTGCAACACATGACAATGATAATTTTTGGGTTATGATGCAGGGAGTTGAGGTTAGCTTCAAGGATAAGGTGGACGGGAGTGCAGGGAGATAGAGTCCCTTATGGAAAACTTTCCCGACACACCACGCACGCACAGACACACGCACGCACAGACACACGTGCACACACATGCACACAGACACAGACACACACACAAATACAGACACACAAACGCACACACACGCACACACCATAGCTGGTTCTGAGCTTAGGAGAGCTTGTTAAGCAGATGGTCTGAGCTAGAAAAATAAGTTTATAAGAAATGAATGAGAAAGAAAATGTTCCAAATGGATGGCAGAAGAAAAACTGGGTATGGCTCTGTCATTTATGGGCAAATACTAACTCAAGAATTGTTCATGTTTTTGAAAGTTCATCTCAACTGGAAGCAACAACAGCACAAGCAGAGGAGGGAAATACAATCGTTCACTGATTGCAATCGTTCACTGATTGCTGGCTAGGACCTTTGAAAATTCACAGTCCAATGCTCTATTTTAAGGAGGAAAAAATGGTTCAGAAAAGTCGATCATCTTGCCCAATAGCTCTCTTGAGATTTAGGAACACAGGTTGGTCTTGGGATTCCCCAGGCAGCCCGCTAACCATGCTGTGCTGTCCATAAGCAGGAAGGAAGTAAAAGTAATGACGGTGAGGAGCAGAGAAGGTGGGCCGTCCAGGTGACTGGGAGGTGGGAGGGCAAAGAGGACGTGAAGGTGGGAGGGAAGGAACACCCCAGAAGCAAGGGACAGGAAGGGGCCTATCCTACCCACGGGGGACAATCTGGGTGCACACCAAGGGGGGCTTCCTACACAGGGGGCTCTGGTACCTGTCGTGGCCCAGAAGACATCAACAAGGAGGGAAATGACTAAGATGGAGTCTGCAAGTTCTTTTCAAAATGTCAGCATTCCTTAGAACCTCACTACTGTTTCCTCAGTCTTCTGGAATTTGTGAATTTATTCCACAAATATTTACTGAACACCTATTTTGTGCCAGGCCCTGGCCCTGGCCATGCGGCTGCAGCAGTGAGTAAGACAGACAAGGTCCTTTTCCTCTGCAGGATGCTTTCTAGTGAGATAGATAGCAAATAAATACGAGAATGTCCACTCATCTTAAGTGCTATGAAGAAAACAATACAGGGTGATATGATGGTGACTGGAGGACCTCCTTTAGATTGGGTGGTCAGGAAAAGCCTCTTTGAGGAGGTGACATCTGGGCTGGGAGCTTGAAGAGAAGAGCCAGCTAGGGACTGAGATGGCTGGGAGGAGAGCACAGCCCACACAAAGGCTCAAGGCCATGGTCAAGTGATCAAGCACCAAGGGTGGCACGTTCAAGGAACACGCAGAAAGTCTGTGTGGCTGCGACTCGGGAAAGAAGGAGGAACAGATGAAATGAGGTCATCGGAGGTGAGCCCGGCCGTATCAGAATGAGGCATCTGTTCATTTAACAAATAATTATCAGGCACCCGCGACGTGCAGGGCATCGCTGAGGGCATAAAAATGAAACGGCTAAACGCCGAGGTCAAGGATTCTGTCCGCAGGGAAGAAGTCAGGAGTTTAGTAAGGGTGACAGAATACTTACACAACTCTGCTACAGGTTAGAAAGTATTCCACTCCAGGCAGAACCACAACGCAGACATTACCGTGTTGCTTAGCAAGGAAAGGGGCTTTCCGGAAGCAACTGTATCAACATACCCATGCAGCTACCAGAGCCAGTTTATAAGCTGAAGGGGACACACTGGCCGTCCAAAGTCACGGTATGACGTCTGACATCCGGACATCTGCTCCGCCAGGGTCGGGAGGTTAGGTCATCCCAGAGATGAGTCACCGAGCCCACCTTTCTGCACCGGCTGAGCCTTCTCGCTCTCCGTGGGTGCGGCAGGGCCGTAGGAATCCCCCCACCCGGCCTAAATCGGCAGCACTCAGAAAACCCAGGCCGGGGAGCCTGCAAGACCAAGGCTTAGATTAGCACCTGATTCACCCAGGCAGTCAAGGCAGGGCGGCGACTGCTGGTAACAGGCCCCCAGTGGCCCGGGGGAAAGGCCTGCGGGAGTTTTGGTGACCCTGACCCCGGGGGAGCGACCCGCGACACGCCTCACCGCGTAGGGGCTGCGCCTGCGTGACCACCGGCCCCGCCCCGCCTCCGAACGCGCAGGGCGACGGCGGCCGGGGCGGGGGTGCGCGTGCGCCCTGGGCCCGGGCCCCCGAGGAGCCAGGATCCTGGAGGCCCCCGCTCCCCGGAGTCATGTCCCTGCGCCCCGGCCCCCGGGAGACATAACCCCTGCGACCCGGCCGGGCCCCTAGGAACCGCGTCCACAAGTCCCGGGGGTCGGCGTGGCAGGCGCCGGGCTCACTCCGGGAGGGGGCGGGCGCCGCGAGCCCCTTCCCGCAGGGGCGCCTGTGCCGCTGCCCGGCGGCCGGGGAGCCCGGGGGCCGCGGGGGGCGGGAGCGCAGCGGACAGAGAGGCCTGGGCGCCGCCGGCCCGTGTTGCTGCTTACGCTGCGGGCGCGCAGTGCCCGCTGCTTCCCCGCCCGCTCCAACATGCCCTCAGTGCGCCTGCCGCCGCGCCCCGGGCGCTAGACCGCGCGGCCGCCATGGGGAATGGGATGAACAAGGTAACGTGGCCCTCGTCCCTGCCCTCTGCCTCCACTCCTCAGCCCGCCTGCCGGGGCTTTGCCGGCGAGGGCAGCCCTGCGCGCCCCCAGGCCCCCGAGAGGCGGGGGCCGCCGCGTGCCTGCGTCTGCGAGGCCCCCGGGCCCCGCCGCTTCCGGCTTGTGGCTGAGAACTCGCCGTGCCCTTTAGCGGCGCCTGCGCTTGTTCTGCCCCGACTTGGGCTGAGCTCGCAAGGATTGTGGTTTCTGCCTTTTCTCCCCTCCCCTCACCCCCAGACTCGGCTCTTGAAGCATCACCACCCATATCATTACTAAAGTGGAGTAGATCAGTGTCTTCTCTTTCGTAATTTCCTCTTCCCAGATTTTTTTTTTTTTTCCGTGTGCGCAGATAACTTTTTCTTGTGGACAGAAAAGTTGACAGAGGCCTAAATACTGAGGTGCTTTTAATTCCCTGGGGGGCGGGGTGGGGGCGGGTGGTGAGAGCACAGATTCAGAGCTGATTTATCCGGATCGTGTGGTTTCTGCGCAGGCCGACCTGTGCCCTCTAGAACAGAAGACCCGGGTTGCTCTGCTCTCCGGCGCCCCAGACCCTTCTTCCGAGGCCGTGGGATGGTCTGTGCCTTTCCTGCCGGTGGAGGGGACCAGATTCCAGCTCTTACAGTTGAGAGTTGCCTGGGGTGTATTCATGTCAAACGCAAGGTTAAGGAGTTTTTGATCTGGTACTGCTGGTTTAAAGAAAAGACTTACAAAACTTTTTTTTTTTAAAAAGCCCTCATCTTCACGGGTCTTTGAAATGGTCCTGGATCAGAGATTAGTCTCTGGTCTGCTTCTCTTCCCCGGTGTATTCCACTCACCCGCGTCTCCGCGCACTTTCAGCTTCCCTACTGGGTGGGTATAAAGCTGATTTGTCAGCCCTGGGGTTCTTTCAGCTGGAGTGTTAGCAGTCCAGGCAGGTAGGAAAGGTACCCACTTAACTCTTTACCTGCCACATCAAGTTCACTGTCATGGAGACTCAGTTTATATAAAAGGGCGATTGTGTGGTTTAGGCCTGCGTACCTGAGGTCTTTTGGTAACCAGAATTGTATTCCTTGTGAGGGCTTTTTTGGTGGGAAGGGTGGGTGGAAAGAGACTCTTTCTTTCTTGGATAAGTACTCGCAGTATGTATGTCACCATTAGCACTAGAATCCGTCAGCCCCATGCGCTTCTGCTTTTTCAATGCGAACAGAACAATAAAGGGGCTTCTGCGAGTTTGTGGTCTCTGTTTGCCTTCCCATTAGTTGTGGTCACACCTCAGCTTTACTTTGTTTTTTTCCTACAGTTATTTCCACTTGAGGTGTTCACTCTCCACCTCTTTCAGCATTTAATTTGTAATATTTTTCTATTATAACTCAAAGAACGTGTTTAGGAATACAAATCATTGCCTAAGGGTTCAAAATTAATTGCAGGCTTTTCAGCAAAAGCAGTCATATTCATATCATGATTTTTACCTTTCAAAGAAAGCACTACATTTCTTGATGATGTTATTCTCATGACCATCTTATATTGTCACCATTAAATCAACGAATTGTTATTGTGTACTTACTATTAGCCAGGTGCTGTATTGGTTGAGGGGGCTAGGGGAGGTGCAATGGTATAAAACACAGAGGTCTTTCACAGAACCTTCAGTATAGACCAACAATTGCCCAATAGAAATATAATGTGAGCTATATATGTAATTTAAATTTTTCTAGTAGCCACATTAAAAAAGTAAAAAGAAACTAATTTTAATAATATATTTAACTGAAATATGTTGAGAATATTGTTGTTTCAACATTTAACCAGGATAAAGTTACTTTTAGAATGGTTTGTATATATTTTTTTGTACTAAGTCTTCAAAGTCTGGTGTGTATTTGATACTTAAATCACATCTCATTTGGGATTAGCCACATTTTAAGTACTCAAAGCCACTGTGGCTAATGGCTACTGTATTACACAACACGGGTTGTGTGAGTGTGTGTGTGTTTGTGTGTTTGAGAAAGAGAAAACAAACACAAGGTGGGGAGGAGTGGAGGCTCCAGAGGATAAGGTAGGCAATTTTTCGAGAGTCGGGTAAGTAGATGGGATGAGTACAACCTAGAAGCAGCATTCAGTCCAGGCCAAGGATCATGGTGGAGAAAAGATGTTTAGGCTGAGATCTGAAGAATTGCCCTAAGTTGCAAGGTTATTTAGTGGCAAAGTAGATTGCTGGAAGCGAGAAATTAAAAGGCTTAATTAGAATTTGCTCATGTGTTAGTGTGTGACTTGGAAGTAGGCTTCATTTTTTATGGTAAAAAAAAGAAAAGAATGGTTGATTTGCAGACCTCGTGGAATTAGTATAAGGTGCTAGCCATAGAAATGCTTTTCTAAGAACATTTATAGATAAAAACGCAATGCCTTTGGAACTGAAAACTTTATTTGCTGTGTGTGTGCCCTGAGGTGCCTGGGACAAGATTTATTTCCAGTCTCACAAAAGTCGGTCATCCTTGGCAAAAGGAAACTTATGAACTAAACAATGCAGCAGTTTTTGAACACAGCAGTTTTTTTGAATACAGCAGTTTTTATTTCTATTCTATGTCCTCGTGGAGGATCTTCTCATCAATACGCCCCAGTCTCCTGTGTGGCAGAATATCATGCCCATCTCAGTTAGGTGTACGCAGCGTGCTACTTGGGGAGTGTTAGGGGAAGAAGCGTCTGTATTCTGGCCCATGAAAGATGATGAGGAAACAGAGAAGAGAATACAGCAGTTGTAATCTGTTTTTTTTTTTTTTTGAGCCTCATACGATGTGCCTGCAGTTTATAAAATCTAAGCCTCACTATAGCCCTAGGAGTCAGTCTGTCTTATCTCACTCTCTGTGCAGATTAGGAAATGGAGACTCAGATAAGTAGCATGTCTTAAGGTCCTAATGCTAGGAAGTGGCAGAGCTGGGTTTTGAACCCAGTTCCCACTGATGTTGAAGGTAGTAGAAGTCTTTTCTTTGAACTAGAATACCAGGTCATTCCAAGTGATTTCTAAAGACACTGAAAAAAGCTCCCCAGAGTCCCAAATTAGTTGCAAAATAGGAAAAGCCATCTCCTCTCTCCCTTCATGTTTGATATTGGTAAGGAGGAGAGGGTTAAGTCAGGCAACTACAACTATTTTTTCATTGTTTTCTGTGCAGTTTCCAAATAGATCCTCTAAAGTGACCAAAATTATAGTCACTAATGAACTTACAGTGTGCCAAGGCCTGTTTTGAGACTTCACCACATGGAGTAACTCATCGAATCCCCACCGCAACTCCACGAAGCAGGTGCTGCCGATTTCATCCCTGCTTTACACGTGACCTGGCCAGAGCCACCCACTGGGTGAGTGGCGGAGCCTGAACTCAAAGCCCCGTGGCCTGGCTCTTGGCTTCGTGCAGATTGCCCCGCCTTGCTGCTGAAGGCCAGTCTGGCAAGTGTCTCTAGTAGGATTAGGTGAAACTAAACAGGCTGCTGCAAGCAAATGTGTTTCTGTGGAGCCTTTGAAAATTCCTAGTTGAGTCGAAGTTCTCTCGAAGGTCTGACCCCCAAATCTTTTGGGGGAGGGCCTATAAAGAAAAGTCCTCATTGTCATCTTATTAGTCTTAAGTACTATAATAACCCGTTACAAACAAGAATCTAATCTCTCTGGCCAAGCATTCTGTTAGAGAAATGTGCATGTTTTTATCCTGAGCAACCTGAACTAATGATCTAAAAGTGGGCTGAAGCATTACCATTCTAGGGCAGGTTGTAAGGACCCAGCGTTGGTTCAGTTCATCCAGCACACAGCTGCCCAGTCTGGTGGCCTTTTCCTTCCTCACTGCCCGGTGTCCCCTGAAAGCATCCTACCTGGGGGAAACAGATGCTGCCCAGTATTTCATGGGCAACTTGCTCATGGCAGCGGGAGGCAACCACTTAGCTTGGTGCCTCACTTTCCTGTGAGAAGCCCACTGTTGTGAAGGAGAGGGGCAGAGCTATCGGAAGGCCTGATTTGGGGCGTCTGCCACTCCGCCACTGCGTGGGTGTGCGCTCGAGCAAGTCACTCATTGTTTCTGAGCATCAATTTCTTTATTGCCCTTGATTCATAGGGATGGTGGTTTGCTTAACTAGTCTCCTTATTTGGTTCTAGAATGAGTATAATGTTCCTTCCCCCAATTACTACCCAGATTCTTGGGAGAAGCAAATGAGAATGTATTAGAAGACATTTTGCAAACTGTGAAGTACAAATACGCACTGCTATTGGTGTTCTTGGATTTTTCCCATCAACGGTGACAGCAATGACATCTGCTTTAGATATGGTTGACACCTGTTTTAGGATGACTTCTCTTCTTAGGAAGGCAGGGGAGTGCAGTTGAGAAAGGAGTATAGTCCAAGGGCAGAGGGCAAGGAGAATACGTCCCCCTAGGCATAGACCGTTCCTCAACCTCTGTACTGTTGACATTTGGGGCTGGATCATTCCTTGATGTGGACCCCAGTGGGGGCTTCATGGTGTTGTGGTGAACAACATACCAGCTTCCACCTGCTAGATGCCAGTAGCACTCTCCCCTCGTGGTGACAACCGGAAATTTCTCTGGGCACTGCCAGATGCCCTCTGGAGGGTAAAACTACAGTTGAGAACCACTGGCCTAGGGTTCTCCATTCACAATCTCCTGAGCCCTGTGTGATATGGAACTGAGTCATTATCAGAAGGTGGAATAAGGCTGAAAGGTTGAGAAGCGTGGTTTTAGTTTGGAAGGGGCTGGAAGGTCAGACGTCCTTGTGCTGCTAGATGCTGCTCTTTCCACAGTGGAGCCCCAGATGTGGCTGCCTTCAGAACCCATTCGTCTGTCCATTCACCAGTTCATCAGATCAGGTTATTGAATTCCTGCTATTGTCAAGGCACCGTGCTAGATCCTGTAGTGGGAAATAACGTGAAAGACAAGACCCTGCCACCCAGATCGGTCACAGGCAGCCCGCAGAGGAGTCCTGCAGGAGGGAGCGTGCCGCAAGTGGCGCGGCTGTGGGCCTGGTGGACGCGTGGTTCCATGCTGGTGGCTTCTGTTTTCTTCACACCACCCCTTGAATATTTTTTCTTCTCAACATTACAGTTTTATTTCATTTTAAAGAAATAGATGCTTAAGGCACTGTTCTAAGTGCACACAAGAGTATTCTCGGATTCTTCTTTTCATAAATGCAAACTGTTAAGTCCATGGCCAAATGGCATTAAGAAAGTCTGTGACATTTAGACCTTCAGGGAATCCACCGAAGTCTTCCCCGTCGCCCCTGGCTTTGAAACCCAGAGTCCTTTCTAACCTAGGAAGAGTTAAGACCCCCGCCCCATGACCGTGTACTGCTGCTTGGTCAGGAATTTTATCTTACATCTGTTTGGGTGGTGCTCTCAGATTTCATGGTATCCTGAAGTACTAAGAAAAATGTTTAAAAAATAAACTCAAAATATTTCCTGTCTTAGAAGCAATGTTGCTTTGTGCCCAAGTGCTTTTTTGTGGCGAAGGATTTGATTCTGTCCATGTCTCTGTGGTCAGTGTTAGTACGGTGTGGCTGTGAAGGACGCTGACCAAGAGGGGCCATCAGCCATCGTCAGACAGGGTTTCTGCAGGATGACCTTCGTTATCTCTCCCAGATAGTGTTTTAGGAGAAAACAAGAATCATTTTTGACCAGCAGAGTGTCAGAGAGTGTTGCCCTTTGTGATGTGTTTCATCACCTTTTATTCAGAGATGATCGCTTCATGTGCCCATCTCTGGGCCTGGCTTTTGGGACACAGCAGGGAACAAGGCAGACACAACCCCTGCTTCAAGGTCAATCAGAAAAGTAAGCAAACAAATGAAAAAATTTTAGGTACTGATCAACGTGGTAAAGAAAATAAAACAGGGTAATGTGACAGAGGGTGCCAGGGAGTTTGATGGTCAGGGAAGACCTCCCTGGGAGCTGTTATCGCGTATGAGATCTAAGTGACAAGCAGCCACCCAGGTGGATGATGGGGCATGAAAATCCACAGCAGAGGGAAAGAACAATGGTTTCCAAGGCCCAAGGATGGTTGGGACCAATTCTCTTCTTTTAGAGCCATAGAACATTCCCACGTTGCATTTACAGACTTTTTCCTTGATCTATCCTTACTTCTCACCAGGTGGTGATAACTTCACTCCCCCTGTGTTCTTGCTTCTGGCTTGAGGGCAGACTTTCCATGAATTCCCTGGTCACAGCCACTTTGTCCCAGATGCACGCTCTGCTCTTCCCTGGCCTCCCCCGTGAGCCAAGAGGAGCCAGGAGCCTGCTGGGAAAGTATTCCATTTCATTTTCCCTTTCTCTGTACTTAGGGATTACCAGCAACAATAATATTGGGGAAGTCAACCAGTCAAATTTTTGAGTTTTAAGTTTGAGCTGAGGCTGACTGGTGTAGAAGTTTAAATATTTACGGGCTTTTTATTCTCCTTGAAAACAAAAATGTAATTTCTCTCCCTGGCAATGGCCAGTTCTCCAGCCTTCCTGGATCTTGTTTTGTAATTTTATATGGAAGAAACTACAGAAACTGGGATTGAGCAATTTGCTTTCTATTTCCAGCCCCTGAATCTGTAGCTTATTCTCCTGGTCTGGAAAATGGAGTTAAAAGTTTACTGGCACAACTCCGTCCCTTCCTTATAATTAAAATATTTAAGTGAATGTAAAATGTGCATCTTAAATGGTTTTTGGTAAGTTGCCTCCTTGATTTTGCTAAGTTCAGACCTCTGTCCTTGCCCGCGCTCTGCCCCGGGGTCTCTTCTGGGAGTCGCTCTCCTTTTTTTTTTTTTATTATTTTTTTTTTATTGAGGATTCTTTTTTTTTTTTTTTTAATTTATTTATTTATTTATTTTTGGCTGTGTTGGGTCTTCGTTTCTGTGCGAGGGCTTTCTCTAGTTGCGGCAAGCGGGGGCCACTCTTCATTGCGGTGTGCGGGCCTCTCACTGTCGCAGCCTCTCTTGTTGCGGAGCACAGGCTCCAGACGCGCAGGCTCAGTAGTTGTGGCTCATGGGCCCGGTTGCTCCGCGGCACGTGGGATCCTCCCAGACCGCGGCTCGAACCCGTGTCCCCTGCATTAGCAGGCAGATTCTCAACCACTGCGCCACCAGGGAAGCCCCTGGGAGTCGCTCTCCTTTGACACCAGCCCCAGAGCCACTGGCCCTGAACAGAAAACTTCCCAGAGCAGAAAGGGGCAAAGCTTGATCTCTCAAGCCTCACTCATCATGGTTTTCCATCTTTCTCTTCCTTGCTTGGCCCCCTCCCACCTGACTCACGTTGTCTATTTGTTCATTCGTTTGTTGAAGAAACATTTGCTTAAGTATCTACCAATCAATGGAGAACCACTGAAGTTCAGAGAAAACATACTCACAAATGTGATGCAGGCAGCAGATAGAGGTCATAAACTAGATGTCTATGGGTCATACTCAGCCTACAGATATTTTATTTATCACAGTATTTAAGGTTTTAAAAAAATATAGTTGACAGTATTTGAAAATTGGGCTGTTTCCCATAAAACCCAGATGTTGGAATTGGGGATCCTGGCCTGCATCTCTGCATCACCACCTCGGCCAGGCATGGGGCGGAGGCTACAGACATAGAAACCTCCATCCTTGAAGGTCTCTCTTGCTGAGGTGTCGAATTTCTGATAGCTACTTGGAGCCCTAAGGAGATTTTAATCTGAAGTCATGTGATCACCTTTGCACCTTGAAGGAGGCTTGAGGAATCCTTTGGAGGGACCAGTCCAGAGGTAGGGAGGTCTCTACGAGCTGTTGCAGTAGGTCAGGCGGGAGCTGAACAAAGGCACTGCAGCAGGTCCCAGGGGAGCAGACTAATTGGGGATCCGTGGAGGAGTGGAAGTAAGTGCTGACTGAGGCAGGAGCGGTGTCCAGAGGAGGGAGGGGTCTCCTGTTGGTTCCTGGCGTGCCGGTGGGTAGGGCTTTGCTAGTCTATGACTTGCTTGAAGGTCTGTG
Organism: Eschrichtius robustus; assembly: GCF_028021215.1. Taxonomy (NCBI): domain Eukaryota; kingdom Metazoa; phylum Chordata; class Mammalia; order Artiodactyla; family Eschrichtiidae; genus Eschrichtius; species Eschrichtius robustus. The sequence goes on along the minus strand of NC_090835.1, from coordinate 108,579,397 downwards.
CAGTTCATTTGCATTTGTGCATTTTTCTGGGTTGAAAGGCCAACATCAGGGTCCCTGGTTGTAAGCAACAGAATCCAAATGTGGCTGCTTTAGGTAGAATAGGTCAGAAGGCTGGGAAGTCTGGAGAACCAGATTTAGGCTACTCTGCCAGGAGCAGATCCTAGAACTGGTCTGGTGAGAGCATTTCTGCGGCTGCCCCAAAATGCTACTGCTGCCGCCAGTGGGTCCTGCATGTTCCACCTGCCCTGCTGCAAGAGAGGGTGCTCTGAGTCATCTCTGGCTTCTAGTCTGGAGGAGCTGTGGAGACGTGTTGCACTTAGGTCCCATGTCCCTGCTATAGCAGGAAGGCAGATGGGAGTGGGGATCTGATGTTGGAAGAGCTGGGCTCTGCTTCCCACTAAGACTCCAGAGTGGGGATGGGGGTTCTCCAAACACAGGAAAGGCCTTCAGAGGCTAGGAAACCAATAAACTCACTGTCAGTTACGGGGTTTATAATTTTCGAACATACCCATGGGGTGAGGGACCCCAAAGAGTGAGCATCTCTTCCCTGTTTGGAGAGAGTATTGGGAGCAGAGCAGGTGATATTCCAAGGTGGAACCAGTAGGGGATATTGGGCATGTCTGGAACCAGTAGGGGATATCTGGCTTGACTGGAGATTGAAGAGAAGTGGGGAACCCTTTAGAGGTAGGAAGCCATGTTGACATTTTCAGTTCATTTTCAGTTTTGGCCTTCATTTTCTTGGGAAAGGGTTTGCCAGCAAACATTTTGACCTAGAAAATGACCCAATGAGGATCTGTCTTTCAGAAATTAATTTGATGAGACAGAGAAGTTCAGTGGCTACTGCTCTAGCCTCTGAGGTTCTGGACTGGGATCCTTGGCCTCACAACCAAGAGGCAAGGGCCGTGATGGGACTTGGTAGCTCACTGAGGGGTGCCCTGCTGGGAGTGGGCTCCACGTTTTTCATTCTGGGTGACGGGGAGAAGGTGACACCATGAGGGGGCAGGTGGGATCGACAGTGGGGGTGGGAGGGTAACGGGGTGCAGGGTGTGGAAGACGCCCTGGAGGTGAGTTCCAAAGGATGGATTCAAGGATCATAAAATCAGTTCTAGAGCAGTAGAGCCCAGAGGTGAGCTAATCTCGTGCCCCTGTTTTATTTTATTTGAAAATAATATGAAATATATTCACTTATGTTTAGTAGAGAAGGCAGTAGAAGTACAAAGAAGAAAAGCAAAAATGGGCCATAATCTTTTCCCCAAATAACCCCACTTGACTTTCTGGAAAAGCTCAATTGAAGTAATGCATGTGCACGATATGGAAAAGTGCGAACGGAAATATAAAAGTGGTCTTTCCAGACCTCCCAGCCCCCAGTGTCCCCTTCACAGAGGTGAGCACAATAAGGAAGGCATTCCTTTATATTTATCATGATCTTTCCAAGGTACAGTAAATAAAAATACTTCTTTCTAACAGCCCCACACACCTAGCGTCTCAGTGGCACTTAACCTAGAGCCTGAACACTTGCAGTGGCTGCGCCTCCTCTGTGCCTTCCGTCTCACCTCCTTCCTGCTTGCTCCCAGGAGAGACTGGCCTTCTTTCCCAGGGCTGGCCGTCTCCACCACTCCCCTGCCTGTCCTTCCTCTCTCCCAGCCCACTTCTGTTGGACATCAGGGCCCCTGAGTGTCATTGCCTCCTGAAAGTCCTCGGGGACCCCAGAGTGGTCAAGGCGCCTCTTCCCTCCCTAGGCAAGCATCTCAGCAAGGGAAGTGGGACACTGGCAGGGCCATGTCTCTTGGGCACACTGTATCCCGAGTGCCCAGAGGGTACCCGTGTGTGACAGGAACTCAGTAAACCATTCAGCCACTGTAATACATTCTGTGACTTTGGGGAAGCAGACATGCTGCATGACTATGTTGTGGTCCATTGTAACTGTCAACTGTATGAATTGGGAGACTTCTGTGGTCAGTGTTAGGAAAGAAAAATAATTTTGACACGTTCGAAATGGCAAGGAAGATTTGATTCAAGACCATTACAAGTGGGAGAAGGAGCTCCACTCCCAGTGCAACCGGGGCAGGTGAGGGAGTGGATGGAAATCACTGATGGAACTTGATCAGATGCCAAGGGTGGAGGAAGAGGAGCTTATCTGACACCAAGAGCGGCTGGGCGCTCGGCAACTGGCTCAGCAGGATTCTTGGCTAAATCTGGCCAAGGACCAGCCAGGTGGAGAAGACTCGAAGTTCAGTCGGGGAGGAAGTCTGTGTCCCCATCAGCCAAAGGAGCTGGGTGATGATTTTGCCCTTGAGTATCTAATAAAGATAGGAGAGACCCTGGAGAACCGCAGATGACACGTGAAAAAGCTCTATGCAGGCAAGAGCTGCCAGAGAGCGTCAGTTCCAGGCGTCTCCCAGGTGAACTTGCATTGTTCTTACGTTGTTTTAAAACAGGAATGGTGAACTATTTACTCCACCCTTCCTCCCAGGAGAATCCCAAAGACTGATTATGTTTCAAGAAAGACCTGTCAAGTGTTTTAGTTCCTTGGCAGTTTTACATTTCCTGGCTCCAGGGCTAACCCCGCCCGCCTCAGTGCTGTGACTTTCTCAGTCCCCTGGGGCACTCTCCAAGCCAACTTTGCCTCCCAGGGTACTGAGTCAGCCAGAGTGAGCACATGTCTCCATGACGACGATGTCACTTCTGGATTTTGCCTTTTGTCCTAGATTATTAATAGTACCTCTTTTCACTCTCACAAGTGCCCTACTTTGGTCGATTAGTTCTGTGGTCCCCCATGACAGACGCTGACCCAGTACTGCTGTGTCCCAGTAGCTCCCCACTGACGTTTTAGCAGGCAGCTGGTTGTCAGGAAGATGCTTGAAGGAATCCAAGCACGTAAAGGACGTTACTACCTGCTGCTTTCAGCTTTCTTAGTGGAAGTGGAGAAAACAATAGGGAGTGTGAAGCAGATGGGCTGAGAGGTGTGTGTAGCAGTGGTGCTGACGAGGGTGTCGCCAGGGCACCAGGGGTTGCCGTGAAGTGTCACCAAGGCCAGTGTGCTCTATGCACTTGGAAATCATACAGGTGGTGTAGCTTCCAAAGCAGTGTCCATATTTGGATTTCAGAGTTCCCGTACAGAGTATTGGCAGGACAGGAATTAGCTTCGTGTTTTGCAAAGTGGGGGGTGCTTTAGGGTGAGAATTACAGTCACCCATTCCCATCTCAGGTCTACTGAATCATTCTGTGTGGAGCCTGGGGCTGGGGGCTTCCCAGAAATCTGAAGTTTTAATAGATTCTGCTGGTTCTGGTGGATAGTCGGGCTTGAGGAGCACCGCCTTAGAAGTAGATGTTTTGCAGCAAATGTATGTTCTTATTAACATGCACGTTTAGACAGTTCTTTCATTCATTTAGCAACTCTTTATTGAACGGTGATCACGGGCCAAGCCCTGGGCCAGGAGCTGGGTGTGCAGCCCAGCGGAGGGGACAGACCTCCGCCTAGTAATGTACGTGACAGCATCACTGCAAGGGGAAGACGGTGGGCGCTGAAGCAGGGGTCCCCCCAGACACGGGGCTCAGGACAGGCCTCCCCAGGGCATGAGTCGGAGCTGGGGCCTGAAGGATGGGGAGAGCGGGAGTAGAGCTGCATGCGCGAAACCTCAGACTGCAGAGGGCGGGATTGCTGGAGCTGAGAGAGAAGTGGGAGAGGAGGAAGCGGGGGGCGGGCAGGCAGGACGGGTGGAGGGGATGCCGGCAGCGCTTGGTTTGGGGCCGGACTCAGAAAGCCGGCGAACACCGCGAGCCCTGGAGACAAGGATGCCTTGTCGTTCACGCTGTCCATCTGGGAAGGTGCTGGGAGGCGGGTGTGGTGGGCACAGGCCGGGGCTGTGCTCCCACCTCCGGGAGGGCCCCGCCTCTGTGCCAGATGCCGTCAGCCGCGGGCCTGTAACACTCGCGTCTGGTCTGTGTCTCCCCCTAGATCCTGCCTGGCCTGTACATCGGCAACTTCAAAGGTGAGCCCTCCCTTTTTATTATTGTGGTAAAATATGCAAACTATTAAATATGCCATTTTAACCTCTTTTTAAGCGTGCAGATCAGTGGCATTAAGTACATTCACACCATTGTGCAGCCATCACCACCATCCGTCCGCAGAACTCTTTCATTTTCCCAACTGAATCTGTCTCCATTGGACACTGACTCCCCATCCCCCAACCCAGCCCCTGGAAGCCACACCCCTACTTTCAGTCTGTGAATCTGACGGCTCTAGGGACCTCGTATGAGTGGAGTCATGCAGTATTAGTCCTTTTGTGACTGACTTATTTCACTGAGCATAACAAGGTTGATTCATTTTTGTAGCCTGCGTCAGAATTTCCTTCCTGTGTAAGGCTGAATAATGTTCCAGTGTATGGATGAACCACACTGTGTGTGTCCATCACCTGTGGATGGACACTTGGATGTCCCCACTAGTGGTGAGTTCACTTTTTTAAAGATTACCTTTAGGCTCTCATGCATGATGGAGTCCAGGCGTAGACGTCAGTTCATCCAGAGTCTGGTCTGGGCGTGGCCACCACTGTGCTCTAGTCCTGGTACCCCGACGCCTTGGCCAATGGCTGGCAGAGTGGCGTGGAGCCCTGCGGATTCCACCTTGACCTCTGACCTTCTTTTTAACTCTGCTCGCTTGCTGGAGCTTTATTACCAAAAGGAGATGGCTAAAAGGCACGTTTAGCGGCCACGTAACTTGTGTATCATCTTTATCACTTTTATTTTCTAGTTATTAATACATTTTCAGAGACCCATTTTTTAAATTACCTGGGGAAAACAAGTGGCAGTTTCATCTCTAGCAGATTATTCTTATCCTGTGTTGACTTTTCTGCTTACACATGTCTCTGCAGCTTGTTGACTATCTGTTGATAGGCTGTCTGCTACTGACCTTTTATTTTTAGCTCATTTGTCTCAAAATGCTCTGTAGATGCAAAGGTGAGTAGAAACCCACGGAGCAAAGTGCATGCGGAGGGGAGGGGCTGGTCCCCGCGATGTGAGGCGTTTGAGTGTGGGTGATGGAGCGCCCGGTCTCGCTCGCGCTGGAGCTGGGCTGTGCGTCATCCGTGGACTGGGCCCGGGACACGTGCAGAAACAAGTCTCCTGTTTGGGTGGAGAGGGCCCTCCTCACACGCCTCCCTCCCCAGACGAATAAGAACACACTCCTGTCTGTTTTCTGGTTGTTGCTTGAATCTGTGAGTTCAGGTTCACATCGATTGTTAAAACAGTCTCAATGACTTCTCTGCGTGATGTTCATTTCCTTTTCCCCCTGGGCTCCGAGGGCAGCCAACTGGCCTCAAAGAGAATTCAGCGCAGTGAGCTGACAGCTGCTGATTGCTGCTAGAACATGTTAAAAATAGTCCTGGAGTTCCTAAATTAGTAAGCTCTGTAGTTCTGAAAAAGCAGCGAGTGCTTTGTGGCAGGTAGGCGAGAGGTGCTAGAATGCATGAACATCTTTATGGTTATTTAATGAATTATTATTAGCGCTTTCATGGGGAGAGGGGAATGTCTTTGTTTTTGAAAACAACAGAATTTAGGATAAATTCTTGGAAGTAGAATTGCTGGGTGAATATTTTTACAAATCAAAAATTGTAATAAATACCAACCAAATTCAATACTTCTGTCAACAGTTTCCAGCACGCTCACAGATGGTGCCAGGCTACTGCTTGCCAGACCTCGGTTTGAGCAGCAAAGGACTAAGTTCTCCTAAGATTTCGTGCTCGGGAAGAGCTTGTGCACGTGCACGTGGGCTAGCTGATGACCCCACGGCAGACCTTCCAGCTGCATTCACACTCGTTACCACGGTGCCCATGGCTCTAGACAGCCATCCACCAATAATAACTTGTAGTCCTGAAGAATAAATGTCATCGTTCCAATAGTGTTGGCTGAGCGCTTATGCACGTAAATGGGCGGACAGAGCCTGTGCTTACGGGAGAGAGTAATCCCAAGGTGGCGTATGCATGCGGACGGGGCTGCGAGAGAATAGAAAGGAGCACAGAGCCGAAGGGGCAGAAACATCTCCAGGAGTCAACTTCTGTTTTCTTTGGGGCCCAACAGTCAGTTTTCTCACTTGTGGTATCAAGGGTGGTTGTATTCAAAAACAAATAATTTTATCCCCAAACCACCTTTTTTGTTGTTGTTTATCTCAATCTGTGTTACAAAAGTATATTTATGGGGTGATGAAAATACTCTAAAGTTAGACTGTGGTGATGGTTAAACAATTCTGAATATACTAAAACCCCTTGAATTGTACGCTTTAAAAGGGTGAATTTTATGGTATGTGAATTACCTCAATAACACTGTTTTTTAAAAAAGGAGAACACGTATATTTAAACAGTCTTTAAAATTCAAGTCCTGGGCGGAGTCAGAATCTGGAAGAGCCCGGCCCGGAGTGCCTTGCGCTGCTCCGGAGACCCCCCCGCCCGGCTGCCCCAAACGCCTCTCCCGCCTCGCCTGCCCCGCCTTGTCCGGGCGCCAGAAGCTCCAGCTTGACCTTGTTTCACTGCTCCTCTAAAATGCACCTGCTGGTGGGGACTGGAAAACCACACCTTGGTGAACATGTGGGGTCTTCCTGCCTGTGGGACCCTAAATAATTCCAGTTCCCGCCGAATTCAAAACTCACTGAGGCCCCGGCTTGGGGTAGTTGGTGGAGGGTCTGCCGGGCCGGGTCCTGTGTGATGGACGCGGAGGCTGCTTGGGGCTGTTGCGGCAGTTAAGAGAGTCTTAAAGTAAAACCAACGTTTTAAAATTACTTTTAAAGATCATTTTCTTGACTCTAAAAATGTTACATGCTAATTGCAGAATGTTTAGAATGGTGTTTCTTAGTTTCTGCTTAATCACCAAGGCTTGTTAGAAATGCAGGTTCCCAGCCCTGCCATAGACCTTGAACTAAGTTGGAGCCCAGGAATCTGCCTTTCTAAAAAAACCCAGGTAGTGAATAGGCATGTTAAACCTTCACAACCACCTGTGTTGAATACACACAAAAAAACGATAAAGAAGAAAAAACTTTTAAATACTTGTATGTAATTCCATCTCTTCAAGATTATCACCGTTTGGGCTAATTCCTTAGAGCAGTTTTCCGCCACTGTGTGTGTTTGTCTTTGTGCGTTTTTACAAATTGAGTTTATATTGTATTTGTAGTTTGGTACCTGCTCCCCCTCTCCCCCGCTAATACCATATCCTGAGCATTTTCCCATGTCATTAATATTCTCCAGAAACATCATAATTAAACATTTGATTTTCAGTCCATTTTACCCTGTATCATTTTAAAAGGCTTGCCCCAGGCCAGAACAGGGGCATAGGGGGAGCGGACCGCCTTGATTCTTGCTGGACCCTGTTTTGTAGATTAGCAGAAGTTCCAACTTGAGGGTATTTATTCCGACTTTCTTCTACAGGTATGATCACTGGAAGGGAATGTAATTTTGGTGTCTCCTTAGTTTCATATGCAGATAATTTAATAGCCAACTTATAACTTATGGACTATTTTGTTTGGAATTTCCAGAAAATGTTCCATTTTTAGTTTTGCCATAAAGTGAATGTAGATGTTATAAACCACGGTCTTATCTGCATCTGGAGCCATTCCCTGCTGTTTGACATTAGGGTTGATTAGTCTGGCAGATTCCTGTATCTTATATAGTAAGTTGCTTTTTTGTATTTAATTTTAACTTAGATTACTAATCATTAAGAGGTAGTTAAAAAATATTTGAAACATCTTTCTTATTACATGTTTCATGTGAAAGACTAACCTAAGGGTCTACAACTTAACAAGTGTCAACTACAAAGTGACTTCCTTTAAACAGTAACACTCATGATTATAACATTTATTAATCTAAATACATTTCATGTTTTATATGACTACTTTTTAACAAAAGATGTGCCAATCAGAAGTAAACTTAGTTATCTGCAGAATACCTAAAAGCAATAATCCTAGATTCCCTAAGTCTAGATTATTCTGGTCTAGTCAGTTATGAATTTTTAAGAGAGAAATATGCAAGTCATTTTGTGTTTTTTTTGCCGGCTAAACTTAAGGAGTACTTCACTTGCAGAAAATATTAAAATGTCCTCCTCTTTCTTCTACGACAGATGCCAGAGATGCAGAGCAATTGAGCAAGAACAAGGTGACACACATTCTATCTGTGCATGACAGCGCCCAGCCAACACTGGAGGTAAGAGAGAGCCGAGCTGCACGCGGGTCTGCACTGCGCTCCTGGGTCCCGGGGCCTCTGACGAAGCAGCCGTGTTCTGTCCAGCACCAGTGTGCTTCTGCGTCGCTGGCTGCGTAGTCTTGCGCTCAGGCCGTGTCTGTGCCTGTGCCTGGTCCGCGGCGCGGCGGGAGGACGCCTTCGTTTTCTGACTGTCCTCCTGTTACGTTGCTAGCTTGGCTTTCTTGGCCAAATGCCGAAGAACAAGCTGATGCTGCCTTTCCCTTTGGATTTTAAGGACATTTAAAACCTATTTTAATTCCTTTCAAAATTATCTCCCGTTTTAGAATCCAGAAGAATTCAGGCTGCTCATGTCCTGATTTTTTCCATTTAAGCTCAATTATTTACTAGGAAAAAAAGGCAATGGAGGATAAATTGTCCCTGGAGATTTTCTGGGGCTTCTCTGTGCAGACTGTCAGTGCAGAAGCTGCTGTCGTGTTTTAGGTTTTAAAGTAAACAGGGTGTGTCTGCCTCTACACTAATTCCAAAAGCATCTTCAATTTTACGCTAATGGACGGTTTGAGCTGTTGGCTGGGAGCAAAATATATTTCTGTTTATTAGCCTTGACAGAGCCCAAACTACCTCTTTTTAGAAAATAATGCGAGTGTGGTTGTGATGAATATGTTTTTCTATTTTAGGGTTGGGTGTTGGAGAGGGAGGCGTGGCTTGTTCTGAAAGAAATAATCCCAGTTCAATCAGTTTACACTTAAATTCATATTATACAAGAGTAGGTAATATATTTTTATTTCGAATTTATCTATTTTACTTGGCCATTAGAGCTGCCAGATTTCAGTCAGTTTCAAATAAATGAGGATATAGAGTAATAAGTGATTCTACTGACATCACCATACAGAGGACGGTGGGATGTGAACAAACCTCTGTTCCTTTCTCCAGATTTTTGACCTTGCACTTCCCTTTGTTGTTTTAGCTCATGGGTTTTGTTAAGGTGCTATGATTTGTGCTGCAGCATGATTTTATTGGAAACAACAACAACAAAACATCATTTTTCTGGAGCCTAACATTTCCCTTGAAAATAGCTACTCCATTTTTCATACATCAACAATAGTTTATATTAAACATATAGCCAAGCTATGGCCTAGATGATAAGTTAAACGTAAACTGGTCATGATTTACTTCCTCTTAAATCACAAGATGAGGCTTGAGGTTTCCTTTATTTTAATAAATTGCATAGATGTCCTCCCCACCCTCACCCTCTAGGCTGCCTCTCAACCTTGTGCCCTGTTCGGCACAACACGTTGTCAGGTAGGAACACGGCCCCGAAATCCGTCCACGCAGTGGCTTCCGTCCAGATACCAGGTCTTCAAGCTCACAGAACTTCCTCCATGCGGGACTTCCGTGAGCCTTGCTGCCCTGCCCGACACTGTAGGTGCTTCTCTGATGGATGAGATCAGGTTTGCTTATCCTCTGAACCCTGGGGTGATGTGGTCAGTGGAGGGAAAGAGGTCCGAGCCTCCAGGTACCAGATCTACTGCCTTTTCCCCACGGGACTGCTTTTGTTTGGCAACATCCTGTTTCAGCCTTTGGGTGCTTTTATTACCTCTCTTGATAGTAAGTACTTTCCTGTGATTTCATTTTATTAAGGGTTAGACCTTCGTTTTATAGCATGACATACTTTAACGTTGCCCCTCTTACTTTATTCATTTTTAACTTCACAAGTAATTCATGAATATATTCTTAGTTTAAAGATTAAAACAATAGATTCTCTGATTGCACAAGTGGGGAAAACTGAGGCATCAGAAGTTATTTGATCGGGCATGCTTGCCTTAAGTGATTGGGATCGAGGAAGTTCGCCAGGGTCCCAGAAGTTCTGGACCTTTGTTTAGCCCTCTGCCTGATGCATAAAGGCAGTTGTCTCTCTTAAATTTCAAACTCAGTTCCAGAAGCCATAATTTCACCCAGCCTGAGATGAGTCAGGGAAATTACTTGTTTGGAGTCAGTAGGGAATTAATGGATACATTTTATGTTTCAGCAGCTCCATGTTTTGCTGGCCCTGATCCTTGGATGGAAGTAGGGCAGGGATGAGGTGAGAGGGCAGATGGTTTCAGGGGCCTGATAAAGGGTGGAGAGATAAGGGATAGGAGAGGAGGGAGCTGGCACCTCATGCCCTTTCTGAGATCTTCAAAGCCATGCATGTTTATAGAACAGGCCCTAACTTTCTCTGGGCAGCCCTGGGCTGGGCTGGGCTGGGCTGGGTTGGAAGTGGGGAGGTAGTTAGTATCTGAAATGGAAAGGTTTCAGCCCTGTCACGTCCGTGCGGGAGTTCTGTGAGCCTTGCTGCCCTGCACGACACTGTAGGTGCTTCTCCGGTGGATGAGATCAGGTTTGCTTGTCCTCTGAATGCTGCGGCGAGGTGGTCAGTGGAAGGAGAGAGGTCCAAGGCTCCAATTACTGTCTCTTCAGAAGAGTATCTGAGGGTTCGATCTTCCAGAATAAAGAGTCTTAGAGACTTGGCAGAGACTTAGGAACCTCACGCTCACTGAGTCAGCTCTAAACTAATATCTGAGATTTTGAGGCGCTCTGGCTCCGTTTTTATGCCTACTGCTCTGTGTTTGACGTAGAAATCCCAGCTGAGCAGGGTCCTAGAGATCACCCACCTGACCCATCACTGTGGACAGGACGCTGAAGTTCAGAGGCAGGAAGGGACTCTCACGATCCCACAGCTGTTGTAGGTAGCTTGACGGAACCTGGATCTTCTCTCCCAGGCCAGAGATTTTCCCAGAATGCTCCTTGCCTTGGTCCTCTTCTAGCATGACTGATGCTTCTGACTTTGCTAGCAGTATTAGTAGACATTGACACATCAGCTTTGGAAAGGTGGTACCATTTGTACCCTCACTGGCAGTGTATCAAAATACCTATTTCCCCAAACCATCACCAGCACAGAGTTTTGCTCTTCTTTACTTTTAATTAGCAGTATTTTTGTTTTGTCTTATTTTCTGTGAATGCCTTCCTCACGCTGTCGAGTCCCCTGTCCAGACAATTCTTCCGTTTGAAGGCCGGGAGTGGCTGGTTTGCTCTTGAGCTCCTGCTACGTGCGGGGCCCTGGGGCAGGTGCTAGAGGTAAAGTGAATGCCAGTATCTGCCACGGTGAAGCCCTCAGTGAATAAACAAAATATACACGGTAACTCTTTTATACATATTACTAATAATTACCGTCAGGCTCAAGGCAGGAACCACTCAGAGAACAAGGTTCCTCCTTTACCACGTCAGTCTGGAGGCATTTGCGGTGCTAGGCTTTTGGCTGGGCCTTTGGAGACAACTGGGGATTTAGAAAATCTGGTTGGTACCGTTCTGGCTGGTAGAGTGCCAGGATATGCCTTCGGGTGGGGCCCTGACTCCACAGAACCACGTCGGTCCTGCTCATCCCCCATGGGCCCTGGGGACCCAGCCTGGAGGATAGCAGTGTCCTGGTTCCTTCGTGGCATAACCAGACCTGGCGGCCTGCTCACGTCACCTGCTAGCAAATGGCAGAGCGGGGGGAGAAATCATTGCCATGTAGATGAATTTCAAGTAGGAATTAAGCCGAAATCTGTAATTATAACATTTAAGGGGGAAAAATCCCTTCCTCCGATTCCACATTGAAGACTGGGTGGGGCAGTGGCCTGCCTTTGCTGAAAGTGTTTCCTGATTTGTGAGCTGTGTTTTCAGCGCCTACGGGTTGCTCCAGATTTGAGGTATGGTGAAAACTCCTGTCACAAAGACAGTGCTTTTTCAAATCAGAAGCCCCGTGTTGTTTGTAGGTGCTGAGGAAGTAATATTGAGCAATGAAAGGTTTCTCCCTTCCTCTGAAAAAAGAACCAGAAGTCTATCTTTCTAATGTAAAAATTTCAGAGTTTGTTTCATTTTTCATGTTGGGTATTTAACCAGAGCACCTGCAGGAAACAACTATTTTTCACTATTAACAAAAATGCTTTAAAAAGTATTCTCATTCCTTCACTGGGCTAATAACAGAAACAATTTAATTTTTAAATGATTTATATTTTAGGATTAAATACAAAAAAAATAGTTTATATACATATATTCAAATCAGGGCATTGCATGCATGCCAGATAGATTTTTTGAGCTTGAGTTCAGCTTGGATATTCTTCCCATTTTAAGTTGTGACTTCTATATTTTGAACCATTTAAGCGTTTGTTTTTGTTTTTGTTTTCAAGAATAGGATGTTTTCATAGGCCAGCATTTATTCCTGGTGATTCTGTTTTATATTTCCTTTAACACCAAAGACATTTTCTTGAGGTATCCAGACTCAGAATTTAATGTCGTTAGTTTTGTTTGTAGTTGACCACTTCTCCTGGTTCTGATACTTACTGTTATTTATGTGTCTGTATGTATAAGTGTGTATCTCCAAGAGATGCCCAGTCTGCTTGGACAGTGGCGCTGAGAGCCTGAGAGGCTCCTGTAGGGACCTCGTTCCCCTGCTGCATTTCTGTCTGGTGACCCACCCCGTTTCTCACCCTCAAAATTTTTGTTGGCTTCCTAAATGTAAAACAAGCCCAATCCAAGGTGTGAAATGGCATTTGAAGTTGAAGAAACTATGCTTCTGTGTCCACTTCTTTCTTCCACCCTTCTTTTGCCCACCCAAGTCCTACCCTCCCTCAGACCTTGGCCCAGCTCCTTTTCTGAGAAGGACACTCCCAGTGACCTCCAACCTCAGGAATTCTTCCCTTTTTCCTGGAATACTTGTAGTTTGCACTCTTTGCTGGGTCCTGAATTGTGCGTGCCCCGGGACAGACCCTGCAGGTCATCACATGGCTGTCTGACCTCCGTCTGATGGCCGAGCTTCTCAGCATCTCCGTCCCGGCTCCTCAGCTGGGCTTAGGCCACTGTGGGCAGTGGATTTCTGCCGCGTTGGATTTCTCGGTCTCCCCAGCACTCAGCCTGGATCTGGTTCTGCAGATGCTTGCTGACAGACTCAGAGCCAAGTGCATTTAAGCTCCACTGCCAGGTGAGAAGCCGTGTCTTCGGTCGTTTGTGGCTGACATCAGGGTGTGAAAGAAGAGCAGTGTCAAGAATGGTATACTGACCACCAGTGATCTGTGAGGCCAGAGGTCCGTTAATGCAGCTCAGCCTCACTGCCCGCCCCCCGCTGTCAGGAAGCCTGGGCAGGTGCAGATGTTCTGCCATGCACAGCTGGAGTGGCCTCCAGTTCAGAATTCCCTCTTGCTAAGTTCCTGCAACCACGTGACTCTTCTGTGACTCTCTGGCTGACCTCTCAGCGGTGCTTCAGCTACCTTTGGTCTGCGTTGGAAGCCTGGTCCTACAAGGAAAGCACAGTCTAAGACAAGGACGGTGACGACCAATTAAAAGAAGACTGGCCACAGCCAAGGCAGCGCGAGGTCGGGAGGGTTGGCTGAGACATCCTCTCGGATCTCGAGAGCTTGTGGCCTGATCATGAAAGGCTGGGAGGACTTTCCAGGCACCGGGGCCGTGTTCTGACTCATTAGGGAGACCTTGGTTACCTTGTCCTCCTCTGGAGGCTTCGTAGGCAGACCCAGCTCTGCCTTTCTGCCTACCTGGTGACCATGTCAGCTCAGCTCTTAGGACTCTGAGGCCCCTCCTGTCCATGACCTTCAAGTCACAGGGGCTATTGGCCACATTTCCCCTGGCACGGGGAAGAGAATTGCTGAAAGCCACATGCCTTGTCCTGTACACACAGATGTAGGCAGGGAGGTTCACTGCAGCTCTGTTTGTAATGCAAAAAATTGGAGCCAGCCCACATATTCAGCAGAAGGGTACCTGTCAGCTGTGATACATCTGTATAAAAGAAATACTCTGCAGCAATTCAAAAAGAAGAGGAAGGCTTACATGTGTGCACAGTAAAAGGTTAATTGCTAAGCAAAAGAAGCAAGTTGTAGAATAATTTACACAGTATGATCCCATTTGTGTAAAATTGCATATCAATAATGTATTCCTGTATGTACATAAATAAGTGTGTAAATGCACAGATAAGAGTTTGAAAGGACCATGTCAGACCCCTAGGAATGGTAAAGAGCAGTAGGATAGGAGAAGAGGGTGGAAAGGATGAGTTTCACTTTTTTCTCTATTTATTTTCTACAATGGGAGTATCTTCATAGTATCATTTTGAAGGAAGAGGGTTAGGGAAGGAAGGTAAGCAGGTGGCCACACTTGATGTCTGGAGTAGTGCCAGGTAGATTGCATTTGGATGTCCAGGCTTGGCTGGAATGGGTTCTGTGTTTGGTAACAATGTTTCCCATGGATTCACATGTGACTGTGTGACCTCAGACACACTGCGTGCTTGTCATCCTCGGTCAGTGGATACAAAGCATCTCCTTTAGTCATCTTAATCTTCAAAGGGAGGAGAAAGCCCATGACACACCTTTCAACTATATGCATTTTATTTTCAATGTCAGTTATGTTGTACTTCTACTTGAATGTTTCAGTTAAATGAGTTTATGTCCTTTTTTAGGATTCACAGATCCCCTAGTGATACAGCTTGAAGCACTGGGCAGGGTTTCCTGGTCGGATTGGTCGGTGTGGATGAGTTCTGTTACTTTACTGGCATTACAAAAACCACCACACTATCATAATTGCTGATGAGGTCCAGGGCCTTTGAAAGCAAATTGTTGTTCGACCTGGGATCGTTCTCAGGTTGACAGTTGTTTCCATCTCTCCGGTAAAGTCTTTGAGTATCAGTGGCACCTCCTGTGCCAAAAGTTTGCAGCTTTCATGTGTTGAGGTAAATTTGTTTGAAGCCAACCCCAGACTTAAATAGAAATGACTCAAATAGAAATGATTATGGTAGGTATCGAAAACTGTCTAGTAATCGCTCTTTCTTGAATCCAGCTGTGTCTGAGTTCCCCGTGTGTGGGCCGTCAAGTGCAAAGAAGGCGGCTCCCCTGGCTGCGGACCTTCTGTGACAAATGGAATTCTGAAGCCAGAATTCCAGCGCGGATGAGCCAGAGGGGCTGAAATTGCCGAGGCCTGCGTTGGTTCCAGGCAGGAAAGCAGTGCTTCTTGTCTCTAAGTGAAAGAGATGTGTTAACTTCCCTTTGCCCGGCTCCCTGGAGCTCCTGGCACTTCAGCTGTGGGCGTTCTGTCTAGTTCTCACACTTACTGACCAGGCTCCACGTAACTGAAGACTTTTGCAAAACACTCTTCTTCCTAGACTTTTCCTCTCAGTCAAGTCCCAGTTTCTTGAGCATCTCCTGCTGAGCTTCCGTCTCCTCTCTCTTCTGCAGACTCCCCTGTGCCATCACGTCCTGAGCATGGGTGCCAAGCGCTGCTTCTGGAGGGGGCACTCCTAGCTCAGACCCCTGCCAGTCCTCAGCGGGGAATATGCTAGTGGCAGAATCTGCCAGGATTTCCAAACCAAGGTCTCAGGAGCAGCGTGTGACACGTGGTCTCTCCCCTCTGCTCCAGCTGGAATGGCAGTGTGCACTGACACGCTGCAGCGGGGTTGCCCGTAAGCGCTGGGTGGTAGTTGGTCTGTTTATACGACATCCTCATGCCCGTGGACGGGGGTTGGGGAAGACTTTGTGAAGAGGAGTGTTGAGGCAGCCTTGCAGGACTGGTATGTCCCGTTCAGTGGGGAGGTGTGTCTCAAGTAGGACCAGCCCTTCCGGGCTGGTCAGGAAGGGGGAAATAAGGACACGTGTGGATGTCGTCTGGTTACAGAGTGGAGAGGGTGGTCAGCATGGTGGGGTGAGGGCGGTGCCATCTTCAGTTCTCCTTTTGGCTAAATTGGGAGTCATTCCTTCAGATTCAGCAAATGTTAATTGAGTACCTACCTTGTAGCAGGGATTGGGGATAAAATGCAAAGAGAAGTAAGCTGTGGCCCAGCACTAAGAAGAGACAGGCACGGAGACCCTTAAACGGTGCGGAGTTGCGGATGCACGACAGAGCTGAGGGGCCTGGGGCACCAACCCCGCTGGGTCAGCCAGCCCTCGCCACAGAGCTGGCAGTGTGGAGTGACCCCACAGGATAAGAGGGTCTGCTGAGTAGTGGTGGTGAGGAGGGGCAGTTGGAGTGGGGGATGGATTCTGGGTGAGGGCGTGTGTGCAGGGCACCAGGTGTGCAAAGCACAGGGCTCAGCAGGGCAGGGATGCCAGGAGCCAGGCTGGAGGAAGAGGCGTGGGGAAGATGAGGAAAGGTTTTATTCGTCAAGCTGAGGAGTCTGCGCTTCGTCTTGTGCGAAGCAGAGACTCAGCAAAGATTTATGAACAAAGTCAGGTGACACATTCACATTTCTTTTCCAAGATGTTGACTAGGGGATGGGATGGAGTGAGGGAGACAGATACCAAAGAAACTGCTGGGAAGCTCTTACGGTAATCCTGGTCAGAAATCGTGAGGGCTGAACTGGGACACCGGGAAGTAGAGGAGTCATCTCCACAAAGTGACACAGCAAGGTTAGAAATCAAAGGATGGGAAACGGGGCTACAGCAAACATGAACCAAAAGAAAGGTGGCATAGTAATAGTTTTATCAGACAAAATAGAATTCTTGTGGGCACTTTATAAAACCCTAAGCAGCTTTGCTATTTTCAGGTGCTCCTATAATTCATTACCAGGTAGGCACTGCCAGTGGGCCCTGTGCCTGCCACACCTGCAAGGGAAGTGGCCCAACCTGACTCCAGAAGCTGGGGGCGAAGCAGCGGTACCAGGTGGTGTCATCGCCTCACTGCAGCCGAGGTCCTGCCTTCCCCTCTCTGTGCTCTGACTCCTGGGATGTGGCGGGACGTTTGCGTGTGTGCCGGGGCAGAGAGTGGCAGAGGCCCCAGGTCTGGAGTGAGAAATTATTTCCCTCCCCTCAGTTATCACCACGAGGAGCACAGGTGTGGTTTCAGCATTCATAACTGAGCGGGGCGTCTGCAGCCAGCTCTGCGCTCTCTTCTAAGGGAAAATCACTGACTCCGCGGTGAGGGTGGAGGGCTGGCTGCCGGAGAGGACACGGGTGCCTCTGGATTCTGGGTGGGACCCTCCTCCTCTTGACGGCCAACTGTGGACAGGCTTGGTCGCTTCCCAGGCTTTGTCCCAACTAAAGGAAGATCATCCATAGAACTACTGCCAGAGCCAGAGAAAGGAGAGGCCACCCTGCCTTGTCCCAGTGGCTGCAGAGGGACGCTGCCCTGACTGTGTGATCACCTGAGGCGTCTCAGACAACAGAGTGGAGCCTGGACTTCGGCTTGAGCGTTCCGGTCCTGGAAACTGTTCCTAACCAGAGTAGTTCAGAGGTCATTGCCGACTGTACTGGCCTTCAGAGTCATCAGGGCCTAGCGACGGTGGAGCTGGTCCAACCTGAATTTACCTGTTTAACCAGACCAGCCCCACGGAATCCAATTGGAAGACACTCCCAGATCCCCAGATCAACCCAAAGGGACTGAATTCAAACGGCCTCCTGGAACACCCCGACTCATGGCGAACAAAGTGAGAACGACCTTCCCAAGTGTTTGCCTTTCTCCCACGCCCACTCCCGTGTTCCTGTAACCTGACACTTCCCCACTTTTCCACTGGGACCCTCTCCTGCTGCCAGCCCTGCACTTGCAGTGGCGTCAAGACCAGTGGTTTCAACCAGTTGTCTTAACGTCCTGCCCACCCCCAGGAGGGACCTCTGGCCTCCCCACGCAGTTCTCTCCTCTGTGCCCACTGCGAGAGGATGCAGCTGTCAAAATAAAAATAGCCCGTCAGCTTGCTTTCAGCGGCAGCCGTCGGGGAGGGAGGGCTTGGTGAAGTGTTGCCCTTCAAGGAAGGCGCCCCTCCCCTGTAGTGTTGGGGGTTGGACCCCCGCACTGTGGTATGTCGGTGACCCACGTGCCAGGGAGATCCAGTGCAATCTGGCCGTCCACACGTACCTGCCTTGGAGAGCGCGCCCTTCCTCACGCCCCGGAGAAGCGGGAGTCACGGACGCACGCGCTGGCCTTTACCGCATCCCACCTCTGCATGCCCTTACCCCAACGCCCCCCACGCAGGACTGGCCAGCTCGCAGGGCTGTGCCCTTCTCTGGGTCAGTGTTTGCTTCATTCTCGAAACACACCATTTCTGGGGTCTGACCCCACTTGGAGGACGTGATGTTAGGCCCGAGGGACCTTGAATGCTGCTTAGAAAAAGCTCCTGAAGTGCCGAGGATCGAGCCCCAGTGGAATCTGCGGCATTGGCCACTCGCCTGCGGGAAGGTCTCGTCCCATTGGGCGGGAGGGAGTCTGGACTCATTTGCTTGGCCGCCTGCAAGAGGGACCACAGACAGCGTTCCAAATGCTGAGCTCCTTGCGGAGGAGGGGCTGGGCACCCTCCCGCACAGAGGCGAGGCCAGCCGGCAGCGCACCCATGCGTGAGCCCGGCCCTCCAAACCCCCGGGCGACACCTCTGCAGCCTGGTCTGTGCTGGTGACGGCTCGCGCCTTGTCGTGAGAGAAGCTGCAGGCCACATGCAGATGAACAGGCGGGCTGTGTCCCGACACACACGGGCCTGTTTGTCACCTCTGGTCTTGGTGGCCAGGTGGCAGGGAGCGTAGCTCGGGTGCACCTCAGGGACTGAGCCAGCGGCTTCCAGGGGCCTGTGTTGGGTCTGAAACTTGGGGCCACTGAGTCCCCAGTTTAATGCACTCCTGGAAATTTCTGAGCATCTGGCCAGCCTCCACCTTAGTAATCGTTTTTCATTGTTAGTGAGACCGGCCACAGCATCCTGCTGAGATTTAGAGCTCATAGGACCCTGCAGATGGAGACATCGCCCTTTAAGATGGCTTGGCCTGCCTGCCTGCCCTGGGTGGTGCTTCCTGCCAACTCTAGGGACCTCTGGCCCCCCTGGACACGGGACTCTCAGGGCACATTGGAATTTAAGATTCTAAAAGTGGATCTCCCTTCCTTCACTTAGTGACCATGTATTGATGATCTCTGGAGAGAGAGGTGCCAGGGTGCTGCAAGAAAGATGAGTGAGATGGGACCCAGGCACTGAAGGAAACTGGGGTCTAAGGGAGATACCCTCAAATCAATTATCGTCCTCTCTGCTGGGGCCCCGGCACCCTTGGGGTCTAAGGGAGAGACTGACCCTCAAGTCAATTACCGTCCTCTCTGCTGGGGCCCCGGCACCCTTGGGGTCTAAGGGAGAGACTGACCCTCAAGTCAATTATCGTCCTCTCTGCTGGGGCCCCGGCACCCTTGGGGTCTAAGGGAGAGACTGACCCTCAAGTCAATTACCGTCCTCTGTGCTGGGGCCCCGGCACCCTTGGGGTCTAAGGGAGAGACTGACCCTCAAATCAATTACTGTCCTTTGTGCTGGGGCCCCGGCGCCCTGTGCGGCCCGTTGGGTGCTGGGGGGCAGTTAGAGAAATCGCTGGAGTCAGCCTGGGACGGGGGTGCTCTCTGAGGAAGTGCCCCCCAAGACTCCTGATGGAGAGAAGGATCCACAGGAGCCTGGGGAGGGGTGGGCAGGAAAGTGCAGGACGCCTGGGGGGCTCAGGCAGCAGGTGCCCGGGCTTGGTGAGCTGGAGGAAGGGGGGTCGTAACAGAGCCACAGAGCTTGGGAGGGGGTCTTTTTACTTTGCAGGCGGGGTGTTTCACCAGCCGAGACACATGATCAGATAAAAATCCACCTTTGTGTCTTTTACAGGCAAACTTGGTCCACTGCCGATCACTCCTGAGGAGTGTTTCATTCACGGTGACTTTCAACATGGTCGTGTAGCATTAACGCCCGTTAGGTTACACTGCAGCATTGCTCGATTTGGAGAGATTTTGCCGAAACTGCCCTGTTTGCACGAGTCACGTCGGGTGCACCAGCAGGTCCTCAGACAGAACCCAGATCGCGGAAGAGGGTTGGGTGGTAGACTGGCGTGACCTCCCCATCGCCCACCCTCGCAGCCTGAGGGACTCCAGCGGACTGTGCCCGCATTAACAAACGGAGTTTGAGCAAAAATAAGCCTTTGGGTTCTCCACCTGTTGACCTGACGAGTCAAATGTATGTCGTTTTTTGACTAACCTGAAAGAAGCCAGCAGGTGCTGGAGGGTTCTCATTTGCATTTTTTCTCACAAAATCAAACTGAGGGCTAAATCTTGTCTCTCCACTCTGACCTTCCCACCCCTCCCCTCCCCACCAAGCACCACAGAGTTCTTGGAAGTTGTTATTTGTGGTGGTGTTTCCTAAATTTAGCTGATGCAGGAAGAATCAGTGGCAAATGGGGACGTTAAGAAAATGCATCTTCGGTTTAGAACCTGGATTTAAGACGTGTATCATATGGCACAACTAAAGGGCCACATTTAGCTTCTGGGGTGATTTTCCACAGTAGTTTCTTTGAGATTTTTGCTGCGGTATAAACAACCAAAAAGAGAGATGGCGGGAACCTCACCCTCTGGACCTTCCCTGTTTGGTCTTTTATGCTGATTTCCAGTTCTTAGTCCACAGACGTACATCAGGTTTTCCAGATGTAATCTCTTTATGGATATAATTTTGTACTGTACTTTTTCCCTTTCAAATGTTATTGGCTGGGTGAAAATTCTTAAATCGAGGAAAAATACTAATCAAAATGTATGTGCCAGGAACTGGGCTTGGCTTCCACGTACATGAACGATTTGGGCATCTTCATGGGCTTTCTCTGCACTGAGACTCTGCCAGGAGGGGCCCTGGAAACAGACAGTGAGGCTGTCAAACCTGGTATGTTTGTCCAAAAGCAATTTCAAGTCAGCAGTTGCCATCTGTTGGGTATGTGACCTTTAAGAGTGTGGCCAGACTAATTTTTTCAGAGTTTACCTACCTTTAGGTTTATATAAAAGTGCAGAAGTTGTCAAATTCATAGAGACAGAAAGTAGAAGGCTCCCAGGGGCTGGGGAGGGGTGGGAGCTAGTGTTTAATGGGGACCGAGTTTCCATTTGGGAAGATGAAAAGGTTCTGAAGACGGGTGGCAGGGATGTGAATGTGAATGCATTTAATGCCTGTGAGCTGTATACTTAAAATGGTTAAAATGGTTAATTCTATGTTATGTATATTTTACCACACCGAAAAAGTGGAGAGAGTGATTGTCTCAAGTGAGAGAGACTTTTTTAAAATTAGTATATAAGCTGTGGCCCTGCTTCTGATCAGGTGTGAGACAATTCAAATTTAATTCTTTTTTTTTTTTTTTCAACACTGTACTTCCAGTTCTATTTATTTATTTATTTATTTATTTATTTTTTATTTTTGGCTGTACTGGGTCTTCATTGCTTTGCGCAGGCTTTCTCTAGTTGTGGCGAGCGGGGGCTACTCTTCGTTGCCGTGCACGGGCTTCGCATTGCAGTGGCTTCTCTTGTTGCAGAGAACAGGCTCTAGGTGCGCGGGCTTCAGTGGTTGCAGCACATGGGCTCAGTAGTTGCAGCGCGTGGGCTCAGTAGTTGTGGCTCGCGGGCTCTAGAGTGCGGGCTCAGTAGTTGTGGCGCACGGGCTTAGTTGCTCTGCGGCATGTGGGATCTTCCCAGAACAGGGCTCGAACCCATGTCCCCTGCATTGGCAGGCGGATTCTTAACCATTGTGCCACCAGGGAAGTCGCCAAATTTAATTCTCTTTAATTTTATGTTTCTTTTCTGGACTCAGGGTTTTTTGGGAATGTGGTGAAACTAGCTCTTCATGGGGTCTTCAGCGTACTTTCTCAAGCCGTGTAGTACAGCCCCCAAACATGCTGGTCAAAGGAAAAACGCAGTCTCTTCAGGGGTCCTCCCATGCACACCCAAGTTGCTGCTGGCACTGAACGGAATAAATGAGAAACCAAGATTTCTGCTTATGTCGTTTCTGCCTGGATTTCCCGATTCTGGCCCCTTAGTGAGCCCCTGCTCCTCCTACTGACGTTTCCTCTTAGGTTGTAAATAGGCAGAAAGGAGTTATTTTCTATAACTGGTCTCCATTAGCTTCCTGGGAGAGAGAAGACAGCTCTGAAGGGCTTGGCCTTTCCTTTGAAATGTAGAATGTCAACTAGGTTCTTCAGAAGACTCTTACTTATGATGTTTCAGAAAGAAAAGAACAGTGAATTTTAGAAATTGTACTTGAAACAAGCGAGAGTTTGATTCCTTCGCTAGTCCTGAAATCAGAACCGTGGCCCTGCTTTTCAAGTACTTGCCTACGTATCGTTTTAAGTGTAATCTTTAGTTTCAGGCCCAAAGAAAGGCAAAAACCTTACTCTTGGTGGTTACTATGCTTGTTGAAACAGAAAACTGAAAATTATTAGAACTTTTGAGAATACGGACTTAGAAAGCTTTAACCTTTTGTTCAAGAAGAGCTTCTGGAATACTTTCTAAACTTTCTTTTCAGTCGAGTGGTGACTACCGCATCTTTGAAAACCTAACAAAAACAAAACTTCATCCAAAAAGCGCTCCTTGGCAAATCCCACCTAACTCTTACTTCTTTCCTGTGTTTTCCTAATTTTTTTCCTACATTATGTCACATTAGTGTGACATTATGTCACACTAATTGATGTGTCACTTGGTATTGTGAATATTTAGTGTATATGTTTTTGGCCTCTTTCCTCCCTCTGGTTCCCATTTCATCAGTATTGGTGCCATTCTCAGGACATGTGAGGCCGTTCAAAATGTCATGTAGTCCAAAGAAATTGGTTGCTCTTTCTTTGTCCCTCGTAGAAACCATGGCCGTCTTAACTGAGCTTATTTTTGTACTTCACTGGGCACTCCTGGGCCAGCTCTCTAAGTTGAGAGTCTGTAACTCGACATTTATTAGCTCCATAAAAGTTTAATGTCAATTAGCTCTCCAGCAATCACTTTTTTGAAGCATCACGGAAATACTGAATTTTTATTTATTTAGTAAGAATTTTGTTTCAAAGAAGATAACTGATTTTAGGGTTTTTGAAAAAATATTAGTGGTAATATGAAGGAGGAAATACCACCTAGCAAATGCTATAGTAAGGGAAACATTGCTGCTATTTTTATTACTTATGAATTTTTCACATTGCTCTAGAATTTTGTCCTATAATAAGATGTTCTTTATTTTTTTGCTAAAGTTTCCATAACTTAGCTAAACATCTGTCTCTCTGAACTCCAGCAGTACAGAATGGTCCTTTGTTTAGGTCCAAGTAGATGAAAAATTCTGTTCCACATCATATTAAAACCTCTGCAGAGCCCAGTCGTTTAATAATTTTAAGTCTGTCCAGCTTTCTCATTAGCGTTGAGGTCCTTCACGCTGCCAGCACTCTTGCTGCTTTCTGAATTAGTAATTAACTGAATTGTACACATGTGCAGGCATCTGAAGCCTTTTTTCAGGCACCTTATGTTCTGCAGTCTGTGGCCTCCAAGAAAGATACTTTGTGTGCTTTGTTAATGACTAAGCCAGGATAAGTAGACGTTCTTGGGTGGTGAGCAACTGAACCTTTTCGACAGTTTTGACTCCTTTCTTCACTGTATTTGCATAGTTTGTTCCCTTCTCATTGTAGATCACGGTGAGCTGCTTCTTAGCTGTGTCCCGCTGGAGCGTGTGTGTGCGGCGTGCCCCCAGCGTGGCGTGGCTCTTGTTTTCGTGGTCACCAGACTAAGGCCTGGGCACTTCACAGTATTTTTCTTCCCTTGTACTATTCTTGTGATGTGATCTTCATGTTAACTGATTTTCACCTTGTTCTTACCATCCAACAGACATTTAGTAAGTGCCTGTGGTATGCCAGGCATCATTCCAGGGAAGGTTATTAGTGCTGTTATTCTATCTTTGAGAGAACATGATCTTATATTTTATATTTTCAGCGTCCTTCCTTTGCAGTAGGGGATCCCCAAACTTGTGGCCAGGAGCCCCTTTGTTCCTCCTTAAACGCGTCACAGATGGGAAGCCGTCATTACCACATGCCCGTCCCAGCTAGTGAGGCTGAGGGGACCCACGTGGCCGAAAGGTGCCCCTTCACCCTCGGC
Organism: Eschrichtius robustus; assembly: GCF_028021215.1. NCBI lineage: Eukaryota > Metazoa > Chordata > Mammalia > Artiodactyla > Eschrichtiidae > Eschrichtius > Eschrichtius robustus. Next base: position 108,555,344 of record NC_090835.1, on the reverse strand, counting down.
AGGCACGGAGTGGGGACACCCCTTGCCACCTTCTCCCGGTTTGCCCCTGCTGTGTGGCGCTGGCCTCTTTCCCTTCGTACATGAGGCACCACAGAGGGGAACGAGACCCCGTCCGGAGAACCCTGAAGAAGCAGAGCGCTCCCCCCGACACCATGCTGGCGTTGATGGTGGACGCTCTCAATAAGCTAAGAGCCATTTACCCTCCCCTCCTCTCTTCCTTTTCTCCATTTTTTTCTCTCCTCCCGACATGCGGGCTGGGCCGGCTCTAGATTCTGCAGAATTAAGGGGCTGTCAGTCGGAAAGCGTGACAGGTGCTTTCACCCCACATTGGAGGGACCCACCTCAGCGTCGCTGACTGGCGAGTTGCTGAGACTGACAGTCGCAGGAGAAGGGAAAGTGGAACCCTGAGAACCCTTCGCGTCCCTCTGGAAGGGTTGGTCTGAAGGGAGTTGGGGGAAGTGTGTGGGAGGGAAGCATTTCACAAGCGTCTGGGCCTGATCCAGCCAACTCTCACTTAAGAGTAAAAGGAAAAAGGTAAATGAGTCATTTCAATGGCGGATTACAAGGTGATCCGCGTGTGTCTACACCAGCAAGCCTGCTGGCCTCCGTGAGGGGAGGCGTGAAATGGCTCTTCTTAACAGTATCGTTTCCTTTTCCATTTTCTTTCCCTGCAGATCAGGGCTGTCAAACCTCTCCGGGTTTGGAGGTTGTTTCCAGCAGAGCACAAGGCCCGCAGTCCAGGGCGACGGGGACAGAGACAGAAGGGGACAACGAGGTGACGAAGCGAAGCTCGAGTGAGGGACAGCCTGCTGCTTCACAGTCTTCTCCCAGCAGCTAACCCGTGGCGTGTTAGCGTGTTAGCGCGTGCGGCCCCGTGTGGAGTGTTCCTCTGTGAATAAGTAGCAGTAAAACTCATCTTCTTGGCAATCCAAAGGAGCCTTTGTTGGAAGGTGTCATGACTGACTCAAAACTGAAAAATATATATGTACCTACATACATATACGTGTGTGTGTGTGTGTGTGTGTGTGTGTGTGAAATAAGCAGGAGAAACGATCTTTCTGACCTCTCGTGACGGCGGGGGACAGGAAGGGGAATTGTGCCACTCAGATCGTAGTTGCAGACAGCAGATTCCACTCTGAGGCACCTCAGCAGAAAGGGGCTTGTTAAGAGAGAGCCGAGGGCTATGATCTCCTCCGAAGAGCTGGAGAGACAGGCTGCCAACTGCAGCTCGAGGAACAACGCCCAGTGCACAACATATGACTGCCCACTGCGACCTGCTGCCACGTCCGCCCAGCACTTCCCGCCTCTGCCGCCACCTGCACCTGCCGAGCAGGTGCTCTGTACCCATCTGACTCTTCCCGTGTCCTGTTTCCAAATCTGCCTCAAGTAGGTGTGTCAGATGATGCAATCAGGTCGCGAGTCTGCACCCTAACAGCAAAGGAGGTTGAGAAACATAGTTTCTGTAGCTTCTGTGTTGGAAAGTGGGATCCACAACGTGGAGAAGGACCACATGTTCCTCACAAGACTGCACTAGCAAATACAACACAGAAATTCCTAATGATATGAGTTGAGTGTAAAATTTTAATGACCAACTGCAAAAAAATTGCAAATAATTCTAGAAATAATAATTTTATGCCTTCAACTGCTAAGGGACTTGTGGTTGTCTGTACCATGATTCCACATATTTCTCCTTCTTTGACTCTCTTAGGGTGGTTACTTTTCTAGTTTCTGACATGTTTCCCCCCATTAATCATCTGTGACCTGGTGGCTAGATTCTGTTAGATTAGGCTATCAAGAGAGAAAGGTTTAAAAGTGGTTTATTTAAGTCTTCATGAAGCCATATTCCTTCGCAAAGTTTGCTGAGATTTCTAGACCTCGTATTTTTACTTGACATTGAAGACCTTTCGTATTATACTTTAAATCCCTCCAAAGAAGAGGCAACCAAGTTTTTAATGAAACTCAAATTTGGCATGATTTTTTTATAGTATGAACTTATGTAAACATTTTTATAGATTTTTATAGTGAACAATGTGAAGTTCATTTTTCTTCAAATTGGGTCATCCTTTTAAAAAAATATTAGTTTGGTATGTAAACTTTTACTCTTCTGAAAAGCAAGCAAAATAAATCAAATTGTTTCCAGTGAGTGAAGCGCCTGCCATTGCATCAGTGAAACTGTAACTCTCCTCCTCCTAAGACTGTCATATAACATGTCATCATGGTAAGGTTTTTACTATCAGTGCTTCCTTTTTGGCCATTCAGGATCTTAAATGAAATAGATTGAAAGAGTAGAGTATTTGAACAAGCATCAGAGATGATAGTTTTGAAACTTGTAGACACTTCCTGGGAAGGACTCAATTATCTCGCTTTTTTGATAAACCCTACAAACTAACCTACAAACTAGAGCATGAATATTTGTGTGCATGGTCATAGAAAATGACCAGGAACTTAACTAAGAGTCTTCCTCCAGTTCCTTGGCAGTAGAAGATGAGTGAAAAACTTCTCCTTTTTACTTTTTATTTTTTGACCTGAGTAAATAGTTCCTTTAAATGTTTTTCTCCACAGAGTATCGTCTTTTTATCTTATTTTATTTTTTATCATTCCACAGGGGGTTAAATACCTGTGCATTCCAGCAGCGGATTCACCATCTCAAAACCTGTAAGTTTTTTTCTGTATTATTTGGACATATTAAAGATAAAGGACTTCAAGTCATCAGAGCAGAGGGGCCTTGATGCACAGCTGCTGCCCTGCAGCGAGGTGGGAGGCCCAAGAGGTCGGTGCTCCTGGTTTGCCGGTCCTTCCACTGTGCAGCTCTGACGCTGGGGTGTGTATAAGGAGCCTAATTTTGCAAAGGGTGCCTCAAACCAAACCTTTAGCATGTTCACCCTTTCCCTAGAAGCTGTTGCATTTTGTCCAATAGAAACAGAATATGAGCCACAAACACAAGCCACACATATAATTTTAGATTTTCTAGGAGCCACATTAAAAAGTAAAAAAGAGACAGGTGACAATAATTTTAATAATATGTTTTATTTAACCCAGTATACTCAAAATACTATCAATTCAACATGTGCTCATCATTTTAAAAATGAGATATTTTATATCCTTTTATTCATACAAAGTCTTCAAAATCTGGTGTGCTTTTTACACTTACATTCCATTCGGACCAGCGCCGTCTCAAGTGCCCAGCGGCCTCACATGGCCAACGGCCACCTGAGGGACAGCTTCCTTGGAAAGCTGGTGTGAGTTGAGAGACCAGGTTTTTCTGGTCAGGAAAGTCCTGCCCTCTCTTCCCCGCAGCTGAATACATCTCTGATGCCGCTTTAGCTCTCTCTGTCCCTCCAAGGAGAGATTCATAATCGCTCTCCTTTGCAGATTCCCCACAGTCATACGGGACCTGTGGGACTGGGCTTTGGCAGATGGGGGACAGGGGTTGGAGACCACCGAGGTTACAGCTGTGACACCACACTCCTCGGTGTCTGGAGGTGACACGGACTAGATGAAAGTCTTCCTGAGCCTGGATCTGAGCCAGGCAGGCTGAGGGGCACAGGAGCCGAGGACGTGCCTGTTCAGGACGTCCGGCGACCCGGCCTCTGCCTCGCAGACTCACCTTTGCTGCCTGTTTTAGGTCAGACACACGACCCTTCCAGAGTGACACGTTGCTGCGTTTCATCAGGGAAGAGGCTGTGGTGGTTGAGAATTGGGGAGTCCACGGGCTTGTCAGGATTGAGAACCTTCATGGTTCTCAAGCTTTATCGCCTGCAAGCCCGACATGGCAGCAGTACAGACCGTACAATCTTACCCCTCTGAAGGCTGTCCAGTACTGAATGTCAGCCAACCTTGGTTTTTCACTGCTGGAGAGCAGAGAAATCACAGGTTATGCAGTAATTTTGTGAGGTCTACCTGTTTGGAAAAACGGGAGGCTATAGTCAGATGGACTGATGGGGGAAAGAGTAAAGGTGAGGGCAGGGGCAGGAGGTGTAGAGTCAGACCAGGAAGGGGCAGGGGAGGCTGGACGGAGGGCCAAAGCCTCCTACCCAAAGCCTGTGTTTCCACAACAGCTCTCCATATTTCACAGAAAAAGTCAATCTTTAAGATCGAGGATGGTGAAGGAAAGGTTCTATAGGATCACCAGGAAAACAGTAGTAGCCTCGATCTGGAAGGAGAAGAAGTATCAGAGAACTTCCTTGGTTACTAGTCGTGTTGAGAAACAGAAGTGGTTGGAGGGCATGGTGTATACGGAAGGAAGTGAGCCACTGCCTTTCTCTCGAGACCACGGCAATCTTCTGCCCATGTTTTGGTGGCTATTTTTAGAATGGTTGCTCTGCTCTTATCTCAAACCGAAATTCTAACGCTGTTGAACTTGTCGGTACCTGATTGGCATTCTGACCCTTCGGAAGAATCCGACTGCAACAGCCCGTGGGTGTTTGTGGTCAGGGCAGATGGCCACTCTGCTCGAACCGCCCCAGGACTCTTCAGCTTCGGTAGAGGCAGGCACGGTGCTCTATGTCTGGGGCAAGGACCCTGACTCACCAGGTGAAGACGGCGCTCAGCGGTCCTGCCCTGTGCAGACAAGTGAGCGGTAGACCCAGACCGCTTAGGGATCTCAGGTTCAAAAGCAGCTCCCTCTGCCCCGGGCCAGTCATTCTAACGCCCCTGCACTTCAGTTCTCTCATCTGCAAACGCCTGCCTCCAGGATTTGTGGAGATGAGACCGTGTGTGTGGAAGTGTTCTCTGTGACCTCCGAGCACTTTTGAAAGTAAGAGTGTGATTTTGCTCAGAGTGCGTTGGTGGGGCCTGAGAGTTACAGGAAGGGTAGTTCTGGTGCTCAGGAGGCCCTCACGGATGCTGGGAAGGTGTGATCCAGGGAAGGACGGGGACAGAGGGTGCAGCCGCCGGTCCCCTGACTTCCGATGTCTCCTGGGTCTGTTCAGATCTTCTGGCAAAACCAGCCCGAGCACAGTCAACCTGGGGCCAGAGGACTAGCTCGTAAGATTTGAACTAGTTCTCTCCTGTCCCAAGTGTGTACGGATGTCTGGTTACGATGTGTGGTTTGCCTTCTTTCCCTTTCCTTGAATCTGGCCAAGAGTGTGGTCCAGCAGGTGGGTGCTGCGGCGTCTGAGCTTGGGGCTGGCGACAGGCCGAGCTGGGCAGTGGCCGTCGCTGCTGTTGTGACTGAAGCCCTGCAGCAGCCCGACCTGGGGTTCAGTTGGAAAAGGGGGTCCGGACCATAACTCAGCAAAAGACAGTTGTGCTCATAGGCACGTGTGTGATTCTTCAGGGAAACTTTTATTTTTGATCCATTAGTAATAGCAAAGCTTATATACAGGTAAGGATTTAGGTGCATAAATGTCCACGATTCTATAAATGTTTCTTGCCTTAGTGAAGTTATATGGAGATCGTGAAGTTAAGCTTGGAATCCGAGGGTACTTCGTATGTTAAGAGACAGCCTATGAAATAGTTTGAGTTTCTCTACCTGTTACAGATATTTCATTGGAAGGCACAGCGAGCATGCATTCATGAGACAGTGAGACGGTTAACGCTGGCAGGCAGAGCTCTTGACTTCTCTGTATCGCCCACCTCGCTTTGGGTAGCTTGTATTTATTACTCACCAAGTAGTAGGAGCATGTGCAGGCTGACCGTGAGCCTTCAGTTTCTGTATCATCAGCCAATGTAGATGGTCAGGAGACAGATCCTCTAACTGCTCTGGAAACCCAGTTAGAACCAGGGGTCCTTCAGTCTAGCAGCTTTTACTTCCTGGTGCCTAAGAGTTCCTATATTTAATGACAAAAATAAATTCTAGAAAACTGTATTGCTGATATTTTTAAACTTAGTTACAGATTTTAAAAATTATTTCCAACTTTGGATATAACTTAAGGTTTTATATCCTAACTCTTTCCCCACAAATCCCTATACCAGCAGGAATTCTTCTTGCTAGTTATGCTTAGTAAGAGGGTTGTGACCTTTGGAGACTAACTGCGTTCGGTCACCGCAGACGCTCCAGGAAGGTCAGTTTTCTGTCTTGGCCGTACTCCTCACAAACTCCCCTCTGATCTTCCAGGAACCCGAAATGCATAACCCTGGCTGGAGACAGCAGTAACACATCAGAATTTTAGCTTGGTCCCCACTACCACCCCGCCTCACAAAGTCAGGACACGTGGAAGTTCAGGTCCTCACAGTGGCGACAACCCCACAGACCCCAGGCTGACGCGTTCTGCGTGATTTGCAGAATTGGAGGCCTCGTCGGGTTTACATCAAATGCACACCCCTTCTGCCAGTGGCCGACGTGCAGTGGTTGAGTGAACTGAGGCTTCTGGAAATGTTTGCTTTTGCTTTCTGTCTGTGCTTCCCTGGGCAAGTCATTTGAACCTCACTTGTCTCCCCTGTGGAATACCTGTCTCACACGATTTCTGTAGCATTAGGTGAGGTAGTGCAAGTGTGTAAAGACACTAAGTGTCTCCAAAGAATCAGATTCCATATTTTGCCTCTTCGAGAAGGGAGTGTTAACGTGTCTTGAGAGTGAATGGTTGGAGGTATCGCAGCTTATTTTATTCATTCTTAGTTTAATGTTCATCAGATTGCTATTAGTATTTAGACACCATCAGGGGAGGGTTATCTTCTTTGTCTTCTCTGTGGCGCTGCAGCGTCACATCTTCGCAGCAGAAACTTGGTGACAACAGTGGCTTGAGAGTCGAGCAGGGTCTCAGGTTCCTGGGGTTTTTGTGGAGAGAAGAGGCACCAGAAATGCAGAGCGCTTGCATTAAACCCTCCTTGCTTTATTCCACCTCCTGTCTTTTTGTGTGTATTTTCTTTAGTTTAGCTCATGTCTTCTGTACTTCCAGCTCTCTTTTTCTCTCATTTACATTTTTCTTTATTTTTATTATTAAAAAGCAGTTTTGCAAGATCAGAGCTAAGTGGGCCCTGATGTGCTCTGTCCTGCTTCCAGACAAAGATGCACATACACACCTGCACATACACGACTCCTGAGGACTTTGCGGTCACAGAATGAGAAATATGTGGAAAATGTGTATTGCATTTTTCATAAGACTTCACTTATTCAACTTAAAAACCTATTCTTTAGTCTTAGACTATGTCGTCCTTGCTTTTTTGGGGTGGAACTGCTCTTTGTGAAATGATGTTGTAGCAGATGGTAGAGAGGGGGTGTGTTTTTGTTTGTTTTTTAAACGACCTTATTTGGCAAAATGAAAAGTACAGTACACATATTCCCCGCGATTTTTCTTTAAATGTTGACGGTGCAGGAAATGTAAAAGTTGCGGAAGCCTTGACATAAATGTGCTGAAGGCTGTGTGCAGCCTGCTCCGGGTGAGGAAGTTTCCTTCCCGCTCACCTCGGGTGCAGTGAGAGCTGCCCGGTCAGCGCAGGGCCTGGGGGGCTGGGCTGACTCTGCCCGGGAGGAAGCAGCTCTCTGACCTGAGCCCACCCTCCAGAGCCTGCACCCAGAGAAGACACTCCACCCATAGGCTTTTTTTTAAAACATTCTTTTCTGAGGGAAAAAACCCCTAAGGTGCTGGCCTTTCCTGGTCTTTTTCTCCTTTGCTTTCCTGTATACACACTGCGCACACGTGCATACACACGTACACACACATGTTGATACTCTGATGAGGGGCAGGAGAAGCGGCCTGGATCTTGTGGCTTGTGCTGCCAGCGCAGCCTGGTCTGGCACTGCTGGCTTTGGGGTGAGCCCAGCTGCCCCCCAGGGTGCTGGGCCAGACCTCCCACAAGCAGAGTCCTTCCCAGCAGGACAGGACCGCCTCAGACCCCCAACAGTGGGGACCACAGCCTCCAAGTCTTGCAGTCTTGGAGTAAGAAGAGATGGTCCAAACTCAAAAGAATGAGCGTCAGGTGGTGTGGCTCTGCTAGGTTCGTCCAGCGTCCTTTCCCGAAGGTCAGGAAAACCCGGCTGGTCCTGCTCTTGGCCTCTGGATGGAGAGGGCGGGCTGGGATGCACTGGGCCGTGGGGAGGGCCAGCACAGACTGCGGAGGAGGAAGGAGGGGACAGTGGCACAGCTGCCGGGCTGTGCACCAACCCCACGGAAGGGCATCTCTCGCCCGGCCCCTGTGCTCTCGGCGATTGTCGGCAGCCACGTGCGCGTGTAGGTGCGCGTCCTTGTGGACGCGCCCAGCTGGCTGTCCTCCGACAGAGCTTGCCCGCGTGTCTTTGTGTGGAAGTAAAGGTACAGCACGGAGATCAGGAATAGGGAACCGGCGTTCAGTGAAACAGCCTGTGGCGGATGTGCTTCCCTCTGGGCTTCTGCTTTGATCCAGGGTTGAGCAACGTGCGGCCCGGAGCCCCGGGTATTTCCCACTGTGGAGGAGGGGTGTGATGACCGGGCCAGGGCTTATGTCACGAGCTTCCCTGGAAATAACCTACCCAAGGAGCGCTGAGCGCACCTGCCTCCTGGCTTTCCTTGGAAGAGGCACTTCGAGGAGTGTCTGTCCGGCTTGGCCTCGTGCCCGGTCTTGCCCGTGAGTCAAGTTTCGAGGTGGGGCTCTGAGCGGGCCCTCCGTGGGCATCATTAAGCTCCTGGGCCGGAGCCCTTGTCCCAGCACAGTGATGGGCCGGAGCCGTCGGTGGGTTTTTCCTGGACTTGACGCCTGATGCAGACAGAGCTGAAAGAGGAAAGGCTGGGGGGAGACCCTCCTCACAGCTTCCTTGTCTGGGGGCCCCTCGCACACATGCTCTGGGCTCTGGCCAGTTTGGATGTTTCCCTGCTGACCACACCCCACCTCAGTCTCTCATGCTGAGATGCGGCAAAACTGACCCTTGAACCCAGCACCACGCCTTATTTGGGACCTGGGTTTCCTCGTGCGTGTGGTTTCGGACATGCAGGTGTGAAAGGCGGACGGAAGAGGTTCCCACCCAGGGGTTTCAGTAAAGGGGCTCACTTGTCATCTCTGCAAGGTGTCGGTGGCCTCCCCAGGGCCGGCAGGTCCCCGGGACAAGCCACCCGCCTGGTGTAGCTTCCACAGTATGTTCCGAGGCCGTCCGTGCTCCCCACGCGCTCAGGCCGTTGTCTCTCGTTTCCTGATTCGCTCTTCCTTTGCTGGGAGGGTCTTCTTCCCACCTGTCTCATCTCAGACACAGCTGTCCTGGACCAGAAAGAGCCCCGCAGAGGACAGGCGAGAGCATGGCTGCAGGCATGGAGAGGCCTCTTGGGAACCCTTGGATACTGCAGTGTGGCCAGCCTAGGGTGCGGAGGCGTGTGCCCTCAGCCGCTAGCCTGCAGCTGAGATGGGCCTGGGTCCTGGGCGAACTGCCTAGCCCTGGACCCACAGTCAAAGCTGCCCACCCTCTGGCGTGTCGGCAGGGGAAACCAGGAGGCAGAGGGTGGGCGGGCAGCCTGTAGCCGCTCCTCGGCCACTGAGTGGCTCAGTGTCTTTAAACCGTTGCACTTGTTAATATCAGGTAGACAGTGCTTGGCTGTAAATAGCAGAATATCTGATTGACAGTGTTTTAAGTTATAAAGACACTGGTTTACTTCACTCCCTACCCAAGAAGCCTGGGCAGCAGCTCCTGGAGCCCCCTTCCACCCCGGAGGCCTGCCGCCTGTGGTCGCGGAGCGGCTGACGCAACTCTGGGCGCAAGCCACTTCCCAGTCTCCTGGCAGGAAGCCTGGGGCAGAGATGCCCTTCCTTTTATCAGGAGCGGCCCCCAGCCCACAGCCTCCCCTTTACTTCTCTGTGGCCGGAACTGGAGGGAAGATGGGCCTCCGAGGGACTGGGAACTGCTGCCCGACAGCCTCAGGGTGACAGAGGAGACCCCCGCAGCCCCAGCCCTTCCCAGGCATCAGAGGAGTTCACCGCCAGCTCCGCCTGCTGAGAGACAGGATGGGCGGCGCTCCCCGCCCCAGACCGGACCTGTAGCCCCCAGGGCCACACCCTCTGCCCCTCCCTGCTCTGCTGCCTGGCCTTCCTGGCTTCTGCCTCACGGCCCTGGCCCTGCTCCGAGGTCTCCTTGGATTTCAGGATCACAGCAGGAATCTTTCCTTGCCTGTTTTACAGCAAGTCGGTTTGGGGGAGTAGCGTTGCGGCGCCCTGCTCACTTTGTACGTTTACACTGGGAGCGTTTGCCCCGGGGAAAGTCAGCAGAAGCACCCCTTGCCCTGCTCTATAGTCAGGTTTCAGGCGAGAGTCTAGAGTCTGTGGCTGGGACCCTGGCCCCTCCACACGTGGTGGCATCAGGCCTGCCACTACAGTTTCCTCTGTGCCAGCTGCCCTAATCCAGCCGGGCACCGGCACTTGGGTTGCTGAGTCTCTTCTGCAGTCAGGAGCTGGCTGAGTCTGCTTCTCTTGCCTGAATTCCCCGTTCTTACTCCTGTCATTCACCCTGACAGGAGACAGCAGCCCTAGTTCGTGTGGCTGGGAACGACATTTTATTCAGCTCTGAATCTCTTGCATCTTAGCAGAGTCCCTGCTAAATAATCACTACTCAGTAGGTGTTGTGACTTTAGTCCATGGGCAACTTTAGGTGTTTTGCTGCTTTATAAGCCATTCAAAGGCAGGAGACGTCAAAAAGCACATACTCGGTGGTTCCCCTCAGAGTACTTGTACTTAACCCACCTACGCATCTAGAACATGCTGGTGCGCACAGCTGGGCATGAACCAGGGGCGGGAGAAGGGGGTCGTAGACAAGCTGAGGGTCAGGAGAAAAGATCATGGTGTCATCTTCATGCAGGACCTCAGAGTTTGCAAAGCACGTTGGTATATGTTTCTTCGTCCCAGCCTGTGAGACACAGCTCCCACTTTCTAAGTGAGGTTAAGGGAAGCTAGGTGACATTCCCAAAGTCCCATATCCAGTGAGGCCGAGCAGGACTGGAGCTGCAGCTCCCCTTCCCCGGCCTGGAGGACGGGCAGACAGGACCTATCCACAGACTGTCAGAAACGAACTGGCCTTGGGGCTCAGGGAGCCCACTCTGGGTGGGCACCTCCCTCACCTGAGCGGCTGGCGAGCAGGTCAGTGTACTGCTAAGTGTTGAGGGACCCAGACTGACCATGGGGCTGGGCAGGACCCACCCCCCAGCAAGTCAGTGGCGTTCAGTGAAACAGCCTGTGATGTCACTTCTCTCCTTTTTCCTCACCCCAGGACAAGACATTTCAAAGAAAGTATTCAATTCATCCACGAGTGCCGCCTGCGAGGTGAGGGCTGCCTTGTTCACTGGTACGTGTGCCCCTGCCGGGTGACCCCGGGTCTGTTCTGCTCACCTCCCCCAAACGCCCAGTACACACCCCACCCGACCCTGCCTGTTTGTTAGCCATTGTTTGCTTTTGTGCAAAGAGAACCGTACATCCTTTCTTTCCTTTTCACTTAGGATTTTCATTTTCTCAGTTAGGGTTCTGCAGGGACTGTTGAGGTCACGACACAGAAACTCCTTTTCCAGCCTTCCTCCGAGATCCCGTCAGAACGTGGGCTCCGCCCAGCGTCCATGCAGAACACTGCTTCTTGCTGGAGAGTTTTGATTGCACGTGTGAGCGTTCAGCATTGCGTTACTGTCACACCAAAATGACCATTGTTTCTCAGTTTATAGATTGGAGCTTTTATGTGTTTTGGGCTTATACTTTGCTTTAAAGAGAACTGAATAGACTCTTAGAATTGAGCAATTCCTATGCAGCTATCCACCCGCATTCAGCTGCAGTCTGTGTGGTACATCCGCATACACCTGGGCACACATCGTGCAGAGAAAGCTGCAGAGAAAGACACAGAACTCAGGCACAGTGCCCTGCACCTGACACATCGCAGGCACTCAGGGAATGTGGGCCCTCGTTTCATCACTGCCCATTTTCATTTTACTTTTAAAAAGAGCGGGACATGTAATAAACACAAAGTGCAGGTTTTGTGACATTTGCTCGCAGTTGCCTCAGAACACTTCGCGGTGCAGTCAGAGCCGTTTCAAGGGGCTCTGGAGCCCTGTGCCTGGTGGGTTAGCACCTGCCCGGCTGCAGCCCAAGGGGATGTATTTTTCTTTAACGCTTTCTCAGTTTTTCTGATACACAGCCCGAGGGAAGAACCACTACTTGAGAGTGGTTTTTTACTATTATTTGTATTTGAATATGTGCAGGCCTGATATTCTAGGAATTTGTGTCTCATACAGTTGTGTCAATCTGAAGATAGCCTTTTCTAAAAATGAGAAACTCGCTAAACTTCCCCATCTAAACCGTTGCTGAGTCTGACGCAGCACCACCTCTCTGTGACCACCTTAATTTGCATGTGCATTTAAAATCGGTCCCCTTACTCAGCCTGTGAGAGAAAATTGACCGTTATGGCCTGCAGAGCGTGCCCACGCTGGCACTCTGCTTATGTATGTGAAGAGGATCACAAAATATTTGGTAAGGGCTTCTGTATTTAATGAGTTTTTTAAGTTATAGACTTGGCCCTTGTATCTCTAAGAAAACCAGACTTTAAAAATGTGAGGCTGTCTAAATGGCTGCAGATCATAACTGGGTTTGCTGCTCAGATCCTGGACCCCTGCAGTCCCTGGATGTCCTTTAGTTACTTCGTCTGTCCAGGGAGATGGGACTATCTGAAGAGGGGCTCAGGCGCAATAGAGAGTCAGAAGATGGAAGTGTCCGGAGCCGCAGCCAGTAGAAAACCAATAAAAAATGAGGCTGCACAGGCGAAGAACGCCTGAGCTTCTAGTGGCATAAAGCAGAGAGAGCTGGCGTGTCCTGCGTGATCGCCTAGTAACGTACTGGCTTGCTGTCCACGCGCGCTCCGAGGCAGGAAGGCTTCCTCGGTGGGTCCTCAGGGTCCCCGACCCTCCCCTGCCTGTGTGGTTCTTGGCCCCGCAGCCTGGCCGGCGTCTCCAGGAGCGTGACTCTGGTGGTGGCATACATCATGACGGTCACCGACTTCGGCTGGGAAGACGCCCTGCGCACCGTGCGTGCGGGCAGGTCCTGCGCAAACCCCAACCTGGGCTTCCAGAGGCAGCTCCAGGAGTTTGAGGAGCGCCAGGTCCGTCAGGTAAGCGTGCTCGGGGGCTGGGAACGCACCTCCGTCCTTCCACGCCCGCCCAGACTTGTGGAGGCTGGAAAGGGCCCCCGAGGTCGGCTGGTCCAAGGACACCCCTTGAGCCCCTCTGCAGTGTCACTGGCCCCTCGTCCACCAGCCGCTGCGGTCATTCCCTTTTCCCACCGTCCTCAGGCCCCATGGTAGCTTCTGTTTCTCTGTCTTGGGGTCAAGTGCCATTTCCTTGGTCAGGCTTGCTTTCACGTTCTCAGGCCAGAACCTGGAAGAAGCAGTCATTTCTCTTGCTAACCCTAACCCTCAGAGCTGACTGCCCGATGCCCCTTGGCCCCCTGTTCATAGGGGCAAACCTGCACCATCAGGTAGCAGGTGGGAGTGTAGGGGGTGAGCTGTGTGACGTCCTGGTTTGTTTCACTTCTCCAGTTCCACCAGTGGCTGAAGGAGGAGTACGGAGAGAGCCCTTTGCGGGATGCAGAAGAAGCCAGAGGCATTCTGGGTAAATACAAAGAGCCAGGGGCGCGCGGAGCCCCCGCCTGGCGCCGGGCGCTGGGGTGGCCTCCCGGCCTCGCCTCCTCCGGCCTACGGCAGCTGCACCACGGAGACCTAGCCGAGCCCTCGGCGCCCCTGCCCGCGGACGGGAAGGGGTGTCCCGGTGGATCCAGGCCCCCCCCGAGACCCCAGCAGCCCCACCCCCAGCTTCTGCGCCGCCCAGACGCTGCTGCCTCACACCCGTGGGCAAGCTGGGGAGCGTGCACGCGCGCGCGTGTGTGTGAGTGAGTGAGCGTGAGTTCTGAACGTGTGCGCTGCGGGAGCTGCCGTGAAAGCCACACTGCCGGCATCGGCCTCACTGCCTTTCCCCGTGCGAGATCCGCTGGAAGGCACTTGGAGGTGGCCGTGGAGGAGCCGCCGGGCCTGCGAGCGGGCAGCGGGGAGGCCTCAGGGTGGCCAAGGGGGCAGCAGGGGCCCCCTCCGCCTTCTGAGGGCGGCACTGGGCCCCGGGGCCCGGAGGTGGCCGAGCAGGCCCTCCTGCTGCCGCCGGCCCTGCTCAGCCCTGCCCTTCCGAGCCCTGCTCGGTGTGTGCCCGCCTGAACCGCCGGCCCTTGGGTGGTGTGGGGAGCAGCCCAGACGCCCGCCCTCAGCTCCCCCGTCCAGCTTCCCCTCCTCCCAGCCTCCTGCTGTTCTCACTCTGGGGAACCCCTCGCAAGGCTTGCATGCACCTTCGGGATTTAGGAAGAAAGAGCAGTTGTTAGGCACTGTCACGGTTTGCGCTTAAAAATACATTTAATGCCTGAGCACTTATTAAGCACCTTCATGTCTGCTGTGGATTTGGGATTTGATCTCAGCTACCTCATTAAACGGTTTTTGAAAAAGTGTTTTTCATTATTCCAATCAACTCTGCCTCACGGTTGAAAGCGTTTGGTCACGATTGCTTTTGAAGCCAAAGGGAAAAGGATCATATCATTGGGCCACTCGAAGCTTCTGAGGCGGGCTTTGGGAGCACTTTGTGGTGGGTAAATCTGACGTCAGGCCAAGCCAGCTGGCCAGGCTCCACACTCGTGCAGGCCCCAGATGTACAGCAAGAAAGGAAAGCGCAGCCGCGGAGCTCCTCACCTACAGCCAAGACAGTTTGCTCTAAAGTAATGTTTTCCTTAAACCAAAAAGAAATGTAAATATGTTAACAGAAGAAGTATTTAGGAGTCAGCTCGAAGACTTAAATACGGGTACAATGTGAACGCCTAGATCTATTCCTGTAACCTGAAATGTTGTCCTAATATCGGTCGCCAGTAACATTCTTTCTCCACAGCCACCCCAGGGATTCTGAAGTACTGCGCCTCTCTCAGAAGACTGTAATGTACCTGAAATATTGCAAAGCCAGAGTTTAGGTGCTGCCCAGAAGAAAAGCAACCAGAGTTCATTTTTCAGTGTCCAGAAGTAATTTGTGAACTCGCCTGTTTTCATTTTAAACAATACATATGCAATTGTGTCATCATATGTTGGGAACTACGCGTCCTCTTTGACAAGGGAAGGGTTTTTACCTAATTCCTCTGCTGCGGCTCCTTCTTTGCCCTTAGCCCTGCTGCCCCCAGGCCATCTCAGAGCCCTGCTGCCCCACCCGGTGACCCTGCGGTAATCCGTGGTTGCCACTCCTGAGGGCCCTGCTGGGCACACCTGCCCCTGGGGACTGTCTCCTGGGCTGTTTCGTCCTGGGGTCTCGCCTCCACCACACGTGCATGCATCTGGTGAAGGGCAGCTCCACACGCTGCGCCCGCCCTTAGCTGGGGTGTGGATCCCACTTGCTTCTGCCACGGGCGCCACGAGGCACGTTCGGAGGCTGCCCCCGGCAGTGACGCTGCTTTATTTTAAGGCCACTGCCTTCCTCCAGAAGGAGGGTAGTGACGGCAGGAGACGTGAACTCCTTTCCCCGGGAGAGAGAGCGGGTCCCCCGCTTGAGCAGAGGGAAGTCTGGGGGGTGCACAGGGCCGTCTCCCAACTCCGCTCTCAGCTTCAACGTGAAGGACACTAGCCGGTGTGAAGAGCAGTTTAAGTCTGTTTCCCAACGTTCTCTCGTCGAACTCCAGTGGGGGAAGAAGGAAATTTAACTTTTTACTTAAAGGAGAGGTTTGGCGGGACTACAGGAGCTGAGGTGTGTGGGCTCGTTGGCTGAAGGAGGCTTGACCTGTGTGCTGCGTCTCCAGTGCCTGGACGCTCCTGGCAAGGGCTCGGGGCAGGACACTTTGTGCCAGAACGGCCCCTGATGGGTGTGGGATGACGGGCATCACGATGCTTATTCTGACTTGACAGGCCTACCTGGGTGAAGAACAGGTGATCCAGGTGGAGGTGCCAGGCCTCGAGGCCCTGAGGTGTCTCCACTGCCCACCTGTGAGGGCGTGCCAGGGGGCATGAGGAAACAGCATGAGGGAAGCAGGGTTTCTGGCGAGGGCCCCAACCCTGTGGGCTCCCCCGCCCCTCGTGGCACCCACGACAATCACCTAGTAATCGGTGCTCTGCAGGTCACGAACTGTCACCTTGAAGCTGTATAAACCCACAGAGAAGGTATTATTTCATTCACTTGAGGCTCAGAGAGGCCAAGAAACACACCAAAAGCTAAAAATGTTAGTGCTACTTTGCCTGAACCTGGGTCTTTTGATCTCAAATCAGTGTGCAATGTGAGAGGGAGGGGCAGAGTGCCCTGGGCTTTGCACTTAGAGGTTTGTGAGGCTCTGACGCCAGGGCCCCTGGGAGAGCCAACACCACTGCCGTGTGCACAGCTGTCCAAGCCAAAGCCTCTGCCTGCTCCCCCAGTCTCTCGGGGTTTTGTTTGGAGCCATGGTGGGTGGTGGCCAAAAGCACACGGACGTTTCCGTTGGGATGGTATTGACCGTGCTTAGATGTTAGAGGCAGAGGCCCCTTCTCCAAGACCAGAGCAGGTGTTCAGGTCACATGGACACGGGGACGGTGAACCCCCCTGCCCCAAGGGCTTTGCCTTGTTAGAGGAGGGGGTCGTGGCCCTGGCAGTTTCTTTAGGCTGTCTTTTCTGTGATGTTCTTTGGACACAGGTCTGTCCAGCCTGGGTCTCAGGACCGTGGCCCATGGTGGAGACCTGCACTGCCTCTCTTCATTCACTCATTTGCCAGTTCGCTTGAGAAATGCTTATTCATCCCAGCAGGCGCTCTGGGACTCAGGCAGGATGCACAGACCCACCCCTGATTCTCAGACTAGCTTGGTGGGGTTGGCAGTTAGGAAAACTGGCGGTTACAGAGCAGGCCATACGCACTGGTATCGGTGCTCCTGGTGCTGTGTGTGGGGAAGGGAACCGAGAGGCCACTCCAGTTTGGGTGAGGGAGGTCGTGTCCCAGGACGGCATCTCAGAGGAGGTGGTACTTAGTCGGGGCCTGAAGCATGAGTGCTGGAGTTGGCTGGCACAGTGGGTGCGGGGGAGTCCTGGCAGGGGCGTGGCACGCGTGCAGGAGAGGCCACAGTCACTCTGGGTGACCAGAGCAGGCACAGGGGTGGGCGCTGATGAGAGGTGCAGACAAAGCTGCAGAAACAGGCAAAGGCCCAGGCTTTCGCTCTCTGCTTGGTACAGTAACTGGTCTCCTCACACCAGCCCTGGAGCTGACCAAGCTCAGAGGGCGGGTGCCCTGCAGCTTCCCGCGGTCTGGTCCCCAGGCGTGGAGCTTTGCAAGTGCGTGGATGCCGTTTTGCGGGCACGGAGTGGGGCTTGCCGAACGTGCTGGGCAGGGAGGCGCCATGATGGTGCAGGGGAAGGGGGCCCACGCCGGGGGCCTGTCGGGAGGCAGCAAGCACGGCCATCCAGGCGACAGTCGTGGCGCCCAGAGCAGGGCTTTGGTGCGGAGGCGAAGGGGCTTGAGGGAGACTGGGGAGGGGGAGGCCGGTGCCCCCAGGACCAGAACCCCTGAGGGGCTTGCTTCCCCGGCCGAGGTGGGGTGTGGACTCTGGCACGTCGAGGGCAGACTAAAGGGGCCGCTGGCCAGAGGCGTCCACGGGGCTCACCCCCTGCTGGCACCCAGCTTTGCGCCCCAGGGGCTCAAGTCTGTCCACAGACCCGGAACAGACTCCCAGGCACCATACTTGTGACAATTCATGTCCAATCCAAATGTCCAGTTTATTAATTTATTGTGAAAGATAAAACATTAGCTTTATGAAGACTAATTTTATCCCCTAACTAGGCTGTCTTTCATTATCAGATTTTTGGAAGCCAACATTCTGTACACCTTAACTTACACAATGTTATATGTCAGTTATGTCTCAATAAAGCTGAAAAGAAAAAGGAGTAAAGCATCTTGTAAGTTAGTCCTGAGGTATCTCCCTACGCTCCTGGATGTGGGGCTGAGACCTGGGGGCGGGGTCTCCTGACGGGCGTGTCCCGAGAGGCGTGCTGCTGCCATAGCGCCCGGGAGCATGTCTGCAGCCTCCGGCCTCCTACGTCCCTGTCCTCGTCCCCAGCAGCCACCCTGGTACGCGCTCCCTCTGCCTGAGCTGGTTCTCTGACTTAACTCACGTCTCTCAGAGCAACTTTGTTAACCTTGGGCTTCTCCCTGGGGATAGGTTCCCACTGGGGGCTTTTTTATGTATGGGGTGCTGGTTCTCTCCAGCTTCTGTCTCAGCAGGGGACCCCACTTCCAACTTCTGGGGCTGCTTCCTGTTGCTGGTGCATGAGACAGCCTGCAAATTCCAGGGACTAATGTGCATGCGTGTGTGTGCACACAGCTGTGTTCTGTTGTTCTTAAATTTTGTTTTAGAGGACTCCTTAGCCTTCAGGGGAGCCATGTGGGCAACGTCAAGGGGCATTGGGACCTTGGGCAGCAGAACCTGGGCGCCCAGGGAAAGTCAGAGCTGGTCACGACAGGCTGCCCTGCACACCAGCATCTAGTCTTGAAAATAGGGAACATGCTAAGACTCAATATCCTGTGATCCCACATTAGGTGACCCCTCCCATCCTGACCCTGCGTTATTAATAATTTTATCGAGAATGTGCTTTCAACACGCTTGTATTTATAGATGTACTTAACAAGAAATCACCAAGACTTCGGAGGGAAGTTCCTCTTCCCTTTCCTTTTTATTGCCCAGAGAAAGGGAGGAAGAAAAAAAAAAAACGGCCTTTGACTTGTCCCCGGAGGCTGGAGAATGTTCTCTGTCCCTTCTGAGGATTTACTGGGGTCTCGCTAGGCCCCCAGCTAGGACAGCCAGGCTGTCAGGTGCTTGAATCCGGTGACACCGGCTGCATTTCACAGGGACGCTTTGCTCTCTTGTTTCCTCCCAGCTGCAACAACGGGACGTGATTATCGCAGCCAGGACCAGAATTAGCATTCTCTTCTGCAGCCTGGGCTCCTCCAGCTCGTTGAGAGGCTGCAGGGCTGGTCTGGGCTCACTGTCGGGGAAGCGTTGCGTTCGTGGCTGAACGAACACCTGCAAGTCTGGTGTATTTTGGCTCCAGACAATTATCAGGAGTTAACAGTCCGCAGTTCATTTCCTGAAGCTTCTGGTTCAGTTGTGAGAGTGGGTGTGTAAAGGGCTCTGTCAGCCTTGACTGAGCACAGGCCGCCGGTGTTCTGATCCAGGCGGTGTGCTGCGTCTACGGGGATGGGATCAGACCTGAGAACGTCCTCTATACCAAGGCCTGTGTAGGAAAACTAGATGGGGCCGGGGGGCTGCTTCTGGGGGAGAACAATCCCTTCTAGTATCGATAGTTCGGGACAGTTTTTGGAAACAACGCTGATCATGCCAAGTGCGTTTTGTGAGCTCGACCCAGGGAGACACATCAGCTCACGGGGGTCGGGGCCTGGCCCCCCGGACACTCTCACGATGAGCACGTGTGTGGTGGGACCTTGACGTGTGTGTCCCTCCGGCCACAGAGACGGACAGAGTCCACTTGCCCCCAGACGTGGCCAGACCAGCACAAACAGGAACCGTGCTTGCTGGCGAGCGGCCCTGCCTGTCAGTCAGCTCTGGGTTTCCCCAAGGCACTGATGGGAGGAAGACTTTTTGGAAAATAATAATCAAAAGGCCTCCATGTGCCCCAGAGAAATGTCACCTTCTGCTTTGCAAAGGGTGTGCCCTTCACGGCAAGAGGCCATGGGCGCCCAGCTTCCTCAGGGCATCCAGAGAGGCCCGCCCCAGCTCTGCCGGACGCTCCCTTCCCCTTGGTGTGTGTGAAGCACGCGGATGCCAACAGGAACAGCAGGAGGGTGTGAGGTCAGGTGCATCTCAGGTGTGCTGCGCGGTGGGCCCTTCCCGCGGCACAAGGGCCCCTCCTGAGTCATCCGCGGCTGGGAGCTCGGAGCTGCGGGTACTGACGTGCAGCTCGGGGCAGAGGTGGTGCCAGGCCGGGAGGGCGCAGCCGAGGCCTGGACCCGTGACCAGGTGGCCTGGTAGAAGTCCGCTGCGACCCCAGTTCCCTGGAACACCTCGGGAGCCCCCGAGGAGGCAGCCCACTCCGTGGGGACTTCTTCTCAGACCCGCATGAAAGAAACTCCCTGGGAGGGATGGGCGGGGCTGGACGGCACCCTATTTGGTGGCGCACAGGTGCGGCCAGAGCCCACCTCGCGGCCAGCCGGGGTGGCCCCTCATGGTCTGGGAAGGCCCCTTTGCCCCCCGCCCCCACCTGGAGGACAGGACAGGCAGCCTCTGGACGGTCAGCAGTCACTGAACACTTAGTGTGTGATGGCCCCGAATCCACATCCTCTCCACAATCTTGTCACATAGGTTTTACTTCTATCCCCAATTTTCAGGTGAAGAAACTCCAGAAATTCTAGAGAACTTGCGTGTTGCCCAGTCT
This sequence comes from Eschrichtius robustus, assembly GCF_028021215.1. Lineage (NCBI taxonomy): Eukaryota > Metazoa > Chordata > Mammalia > Artiodactyla > Eschrichtiidae > Eschrichtius > Eschrichtius robustus. Next base: position 108,535,065 of record NC_090835.1, on the reverse strand, counting down.
CAGGCCAGAAAGTGGCAGAGTGAGGCCTGGAGTCCAAGCAGCCTGACCCCACTGCGCTAAGGTCCCTTGTAAACGCCAGCATCCCTGGGGGAATGCCAGTGGGTGCGGGCATCCATGCTGGGGTTCTCTCCTGAGGTCGGGGCTCGTGGGGAGACTGAGGAGGAACACAGGTGAGGCACGAGGGAAAGCCTTTCTTCTTCCCACCACATCCCCTTGCGTGGACACTGTGTCCACCATACGTGCCTCCACCGGGCCTTCCTGATTCCGCCCCGGGTGGCGGGCAGAGTCCTGGGGTGTCGTGGCGCCCCAGGAGGCCCTTTGCAGGAACACAGAATTGGACCGGAGTGGGGTTGGTGCTGGGAGCCCAGCACCCGAAGCAGATGGTGTTCTGTCCTCGAGGTGCAGCGTTACACAAGTTGAGGGGCTCCGGGAGGGGGTGTGCAAGAAGCCCAGGGATTTGCTGTTATTCAGCTCAGATAACTCAGCGGAGACCCATCAAGGACAGAGGCAGGGGAAGCAACAGTGGGTGTTGAAGGAACTGGGGGCCTCCTTCCGACTTTGGGGCTGAGGGCAGGGCTGGGGGCAGGGGGGCAGGGCAGGTCTTCAAGAAGTACGGGAAGGCTTGGGGCAGAAGAAGTTTCCCGTCCTGTGTCCTGTCCTGACTCCCCAGACCCAATGGGATGCTGGCTGGCAGGGTATTCTGCTCGCTGTGGGCCAGACTCCTTCCTACAGGCAGCCCTGGTCCTCAGCATGCGTGGGACGGAGACTCCGTGATAGGAAGAGGAAATACCACCGGCTTCCAAGAAGTATCAGTGTCAGCAGCTGATGCTAAAAGTAGTTCTGAGAGAGGAGCCTGGGTTTTCCTCCAAGCTTTGCCCCAGAAGCATGCTGTCGGGGGCTTGGCCTGTGACTCACCGCTTTCATCTTTAAAATGCATCCTAGAAGCATCCATGCCTGCCAATGTGCCCAGTGTGCCCCCCAATCTGTACTTCCCATGGCCCATCTGGAGAAATGACACCCTCCAAGGGAAGGCCAGCAGGGTCGAGTGGCCTCTGACATCTGCTATGAACTGTCGCCCCCTGTGAAGGGCGGGGGAGGACGGACTGCGTTCCTCAGTCGGGGCCCAGTGCCCAGCTCGTGCAGGTGCCCAGCAGCTCGTGCAGACCGCCATGGGGAGGGGAGGAGCCAGGCTTGGCGGCCCTGCCTTCAAAGGCTTTTTAACTGAGTTGGGGAGAGGGGACAGTCACTCCGGAATGTCCCGTGAGCAAATGCTGAGCTAGAAGCACAGATGCAGGCCAGGAGGCCCCTGCAGAGGAGGGTGCGCTGGCTGGGGGTGGAAAGGGAGGGGAGTCAAGCGCCTGCTGGGCGGAGGGCGAACGAGGGGGCGGCACGGCCAGGTGCACTTGGAAGCAGATGTGCAGGGCATCTGGGGGCCTGGCTATGACTGGCGGGCAGGATGGGCTGGAGGCGGGGGAAGAGCTGTGAGGAAGGGCAGGCGTCCCAGCCCGACGGGCTCCCACAGGACCTTCCCAGATACGAATCCACCAGGCCAGGGGACTGACATAGGTAGGTCATCGGCACCTTGAAGTAGTGGCGGGCAGTGCTGGTTTGCGTTCCCCAGAGGCAGAAAGGGTCAGGTGCCAAAGGTGACTGGCGGGGAGCACCTGTAACGGAAGGGGGAGGAGGCTGGCGGGGCAAGGGGCTATCAGGCCGGGGGCGGGGGCGGGGGCGGGTGCCCCAGAGAGTGGCCGGAGCCTGGCGGCGCTCACCGTGCTCACAGGCTGGGGCGGCCGGGCCACTCTCCGGGGTCCCCAGGTGCTGCCATGCGACCCTGCAGAGGTACTTCTGCGCAAGGGTGTCCCCAGCAGGGCCGCCGAAATGCTTCAGCCAAACTCCAGACTCCAGAGCTGGAGCTTCCAGGCAGCATGGTCACCGGGTGCCCCTGGCGACCTGAAGTCCCCTCCCCGCCCCCAGGTGCAGCACCAGGACTTGGGGGATCCCTTTTGCCCCTCCTCACAGCCGTCCCTCCAGGGGGGCAGCAGGGCCCCACCGCTCCCAGTGCAGGAGATGTGGAGACGCACTGGCCACAGAGCATTTACTACAAATAACTTTTAGTAATAAACAACTAAACGTTCATCTGTCTACCAAGAGCCAGCAACCCTAAACCATTCCAGTGCTAAAATACTCCTCCCCCAAAATTTCTTTGGTTGATCCAAGTCTAAATAACGGCTGTGTCTGCTGTAGAGCCTTAATAATATTACATCACCTTTAGATGTGGGTGTTTTTATTACGTCATCTTTCATTAACAATGTTTTCTACACGATGTGAATGTAGAGAATTCCAGTAAACAGGCAGCACCGGCACAGAGGGAATCAGCCAGTCTTAGTTTTGTCTTTTTCTTTTTCACTAAATTCAGAAAGACTTGGAATCCGAGCCCCATGGGGGCAGTTTGGTCTCCAACCTGCAGAGTAGATTTGAAATAACCAAGGGCAGCCCCTATGTACCACCCGAACATTTACTTGCCTTTACAATTCTGGGGCTGGAGAGATATTTGAAAGCTACCAGAATTGGTCCCAAAGACGCATAGACATGCTACTTATGGAATTTGATGTGAAATGGGTTTTCTGTGAATCTCTCCCAATCTTATGCTTTTAAAGCTTTTCCTAACTATTTGTATCGATATATGTGTTGCTTAACATGAAAGAAATTTTTCAAAATTAAAATAAAGCAAAAGAGGTCTGTGATCAATGATGAGTGAAGATAGATTGACAAATCTGACATAAAGAGAAGTTCGGATCTCCTTATGTTTATTTGTTAACTTTTGCAATAAATTTGCAAAAGTTAAGGCTTTAAAACAAATTGTAATTATTCATTAATGTGACAGACCAACATACAGGTACATACGTATTTCCCCAATTTTCAAAATATACTTTATTGCAATTGAAAAGTATTAATTAGTCCATGACTTTTTTCTTCTTTTTACTGTGATATTTATTTTATTTTTGTTCTCATTTATTTATTGGAATGATAAGTATAAAATTCAACAAGAACATTTTTAACAGCATGTGTTTCTTTTCTGTCCCATATTCTTTTTTAATTCCGTGACCATTACTGGCTGTCACACGAAGGACCCTGGTGTCATATATGCTGTGTGGACCTGTGCTCACAAGTCCCCTTGGAAACACTGAGGCCCCGAAGCCCACTGTTTCACTGCAGCCTATGTGCGTGGGTCCCCCAACCCCATTCTGATTTGGTTTTTTCACATTTCCTAATACCTGAGACTTCACTAATCTGTTTCTATTTCATTCTCTGTAGAGGCACAAGTGAAAAGATAATGAAAATTCTCTGATTTTTCAAATGTTCATTTTTTCTGGTCCTCTCTTCAAAGATAATTGAAGATTATTATTGTTATTTTGGGGGACCCTCGGTGAGAAAGCTGCTCTATGTTTCCTGTGCAGTGTTCTCCTGTGGGTGTCCCTTCCATTAAGAGGCTCACATATAAGAATCTACACTTCACAAGAGGTGAGCAGAGGTTGAAGCATCCCCCCTCTCCCATCAATGTGTCTTTAAATTGCCGTCTCTCCTAGTGCATTTCAGAGACTCAGATATATAATAATTCTCTGTACATACAACTTATTAAGACTATCTCTTCTATTGCAAAAATCACAATGCACCTCTATTTGGTGAAGGACCTAATTTAAGTGTTTGTGAGATTTTGATGAATCCCAGTCACAAAGCATGCCCTTCCCCTGTGCCAAAAATCACCAAGTGCATTTCTTTCTTTTTTTTCTACTGAAGTTTAGTTGATTTACAATATTGTGTTTGTTTCAAGTGTACAGCAAAACGACTCAGTTTTACATACTTTTTTCAGATTGTAAGTTATTGCCAGATACTGAGCAGAGTTCCCCGTGCTGCACAGTAAATCCTCGTTGCTCACCAAATGCATTGCTAAGGTGGGAGTACCAGCCTCGGCAGTGGGCCCTCTGCTTCCTGGGGGCGGGGCCTGGCTCGCGGCAGGAGCTTGAGTCTTGTGGTCATAGCTCCCCGGAGTCTCGCTCCCATCAGGCTGTCCTGCCCCCTTGGGCCAGCAAGCACCGAGCGGGGCGCCCCAGAGGCCCCAGCTCTGCCCTCCTCACTCCCCGACCCCAGGTTCCAGTCTGTGCTTTCCCTCCTGGCCCCTCACGACTGTGCGCTGTGGGAGCCCCGTCTTCACTGTGGAGCTCGCGAGAGGGTGGGCTGAGCCATCCGGCGGAGGACAGCAGCCCCTCTGCCTACCCCACCCACCCAGCTTTCAGGAATGTGCTCAGGACCTCGTTTGCCCCCATACAGTTAACCCCTTGTAAAATAGGAATCTGAGCCCACTGTGGACCAGGCAGGACCCGGTTCAGCCCACCTGGAGTTTCGTAACCTCCCCTGTGTGCTGACATCATTTGTTTCTGGGCCTTTCTTTAAAAAATAAATACAGAAAAGTCAAATGTCCTGGGAATTGAATCTTAACCTCTTAAACATTCTTTTTATCAAGGCCTCACCACTAGGACCCTAATCTTATTTTATTTTGCTTCTTAAGCTAAAGAAATAATTCTGCTGACATGTTTATTTCCTTTTCCTGTATTTAAGTCAATCAGTCAAAACTATTGGTGGCCCCGCTGTGCTCACAGCCCCGGGCCAGGTCCCCGCCCAGCCGAGCCCATGTGTCCCCCCAGGGTGCAGGGTGCCTCTGGTGCAGAGGAGAGGCCTGTTCCGGCGTCTCCTCTGCGGCTCCCTTCTGCAGCCCCAACCAGAGCCCAGCCACACTTTTCTGGCTTCAGCCACCTTCCTGTGGCTTGGATTTTTAAACTCTTACATATTTCTTACAATACCGTGGACCTTACTCTTGTTACCTTTCACTCCAATCCACGCACTTGCTATCTGATAGCCTTGTTCTGTTTCCTGGATTTCTTCATTCACTGCCTTTCTCACAATTTACATTCATTTCTCAGAAGAGTTTTGATGCTGATTGTTTGCTGTGAAACTAGCTCTGGACAAAGTTCACGGTACCAGTTGAAACGGTTGCTTAAAGCCACTTTTCTTCTCTCTAGAGAAACACAACTTCTGGTCCTAGAATCACACACCTCCTTGGAAAAGGCACGAGCTGACATCGGGCGGCCAGAATGTTGCCCCGTAAGCCAGCCTGCTGGCGGCAAGGCTCCTGTGCAGCCTCTTGATGGGATCTGAAGTGCTTTACTGTATCACAGTCTCCAGACACATCTGTTCTATTTTACCACTTCTTTTCTTCAGGTTTCTCTGGGAAAAGTCCAGACTCTAGATTTTCTGTTCAATAGCTTCTTCCTGAGATTATGAAAATTTGTTTTCCCTCATTCAGAAAATTACTTTCATTTTGTAAATCCTATAACGCTTCAAAAGTGTTTCCATATAGAGAGGACCTTCACACGCATTAATTCGTTTTCCCAGCAAAGCTGTGGAGTCACCAGCACCCACGTTCAGCCACTAAGTAGCAGAACAAGACCTAGAACTCAGGTCTGACGCATAGCCCATTGCTCTTTGCTCCATACCATGCTGGAACCAATGAGCAACGCGCTCTCCATGTGAGCAAAACAAAGATAACCTGCCAAAATAATCTAGAAACAAAGGTTGAGGCAACATTATCATGTGACATAGTCGGGTCCCAGTGGATTGATGTATGAATTAATAAAGTGGGATTGAATCGCAGAAGAGGCCACAGTTACCTGGTCCACGAGAGACCAGGTCATGCCTCCACATGATACATTTACACAGGGAAGTGTCTTTCCTCAAGGACTGTGGATCTGAAATTGTCTTGAGGCTTGTAGACTTGAATTGGTTGTGTCTGAGATCCACTAAACACGTCTAGACATGCCAGTGGGTGGCATCTCGGTTAGAAGGGGCAGCAGGTAGAGATGGTGTCTGTCTAGGAGGGACCTGCTGGAAGAACCAAGACAAAGGTGCGGAAAATAAGCCAGAGGCAGGGCAGAAGCTGCCGGGAGAAGCAATGGGGCAGGTGGCCCAAGAACTGAGCAGACAGGAAGGAGGGACATTGGTCCAGGTGGGGATGGACCGTGCAGGAGCAGTGCCCTGCGTTCCCGGGGACCCGCCAGGCAGAGTGAGGGTTGCTGCTGTCTACACTGCACAGGGCAGCACCGAGTCACACTGCCTCACACACACAGCTCCGGACCAATGACAGCTGTTCCGTCTAACACCACATCATCCGACATATCTTAACATACTTTTAAGACCAAAGAATCAGCCTCCTCTTGTCCAGAATTGTTTTGCCCCAAAACAGAACAAAAACAAACAAAACAAAACAAGACAAAACAAAAGCTCTCAAGTCCATGGAAAAGAATTGACTTTTTCAAAAGAAATGTTTGTGTAGGAAAGGAAACAATGGGGCAATTGGAAAGTAGTTATAACAACCATTATAAAAAGGCAATGAGTAAATTACTTTAACAGACGATGGTGAAGTATAGTGGCGAATACATCTCTGACTTCCTTAGCTAGAATAAACCCAGTTGCATTGTTGAATCAGTAACCCCGCCCTCCCTCTTTGGTTTCTATAAGCTTAAAACTCAAAGCTAAGAAAGCAGGGAACCATCATGCCCTTTGGAAGTAAAAGACAACTTTGTATTTTGGAAAATAGCCTAACCTGTGCCACTTAGGTAGTGAGGGCTTTTACCCCAGCCACGTGCCTCTCGCTCTGATCCTGGCACTTGACAACTGCCAAGATCTGGAAAGAAAACTTGCAAAATTATTATATTTATGTATTTGTCAAAAAGAGGTAGGCAAAAAAACCACGACTTTGGATCTTCTCTAGCGATGTCACCTTTTTCTTATTCCCATGTTTTAGGAGATGCTTATTTTTAACATGTGTTTGTTGCCTGGACCCTGTTCAGCAAAACGTCGCTGCAAAATTGTGCACATTTCACAGAATACGCGTGAGACAAAGTATTTTCTAGGAAACCAGTGGGATTTAATTGGGTAGATCAGCATCCTTCCTGCCCTCAGCCCACTTCGGAAGTTGGGCCTAATCAGAATTATTTCTCGTTCAGTTATTTTTCCGGAAATGTTGTCAGGCGTCACCCGCCTTCCTAGCTGCCATATCCGTCAGGGCCGGTGTGAGTTCTCCTGTCCTCAGTTTACCGGGTCTTAAAATAGAGACAGAATTTCTCTGAATTTCAGTGTTTTGTCTCGGGTCAGATGTAGAGTCATTAAAAGAGAAAAGTATCTTTTTGTGTGCGTGGCCTTTGGGGGAAATTTAAATTGTTGAAATGATCTCTTCCAAGCCCGCACGGCTTCCATCTAAAGGAGATGGGGGTGAATTTACTATCAACACCTTCCTTTACCCGAAACTTTGCCACAATGAGGTCTTGGGATAACTTACCCAACCAACAGCCTCAATTTGTAACCCATTTCTCGATTTTCTTGGGTCCATCAGAGCTGAAGATTCTAAAAATTTCAATACACACAATTAAGGCTGTGTGTGTATTGGGTCAAGTAGGTATTTATAACTTGACCAGGGAAAGCTCTCCCGCCTGAGACAGGTTACCAACCCCTGGAAACGGCTAGCCCTCCAGGAAAGAGAGGATATTTCCGTTCCCCAAGAAGGCATGTGCTGTCCCATTTACAATAAAAGAGACCCCAGAATTTCTTTGAATAGCAGCAACAGCTGTTATTTAAGGCACACCAAAGGAGATAGACTTGGTTTTTTTTACTGTGGCAGAGGTTTGAGTCGGCCATGGGGGATTCTGGGGGGTTTCAAACCTTTTTCCCCTTTGCATTTCATGTCACGCTAGGCATGCTTCACCATGAATTATTTCACATGCTAACAGAAAACGGAGAAGGTCTTACAGGGCAGAGCCCTGCTGATCGCCCGTCTTCTTCCTGGCCGGGTTGGACATGGGTGGCCATGCGTACACAATGTTTTCCATAGAAAGACACACACCAGCACTGACTACACAGCCCGTTGGGTGGCATCAGGTGCTAACAGACGATGCAGCTGTTTGGCAAAAACACCTCAGGCTTGTTCTAACGGTCATTCGGGCCAGCAGAAGGCGGGGGTCTGACCCCTGTTTGGGGAGACCGCTGCCCAGAGTCAAAGCAAGTCGCTGGGATCAGGTTGGCCCCTGTTTTGATTCCTCCTTCTGCAATACGTTTACCCTCCTATTGTTTTCTTCATGTTTTTTTAAAAACAGCTTTATTGAGGTCAAATTTACATGCTATATGTAAATAGTACACATCTAAAGTGTACCATTCAGTGAGGTTAAAACACCGACCAAGCTGTGCAGCTGTCACCGTAACCAGATGCAGAGCCTTGCCATCGCCCCTGCTTCCCGCACTGACACCCGCCCACGGGTGCACTTTCTTTCTCTGTAGAGCTGCCTCGCAGGGTATTTCATATAAATGGGACAGTGTGTGGTCTGTGGGTCTGGCGTCCTTCCTGGTATAAAGTTTTTGAGAGTCATCCACGGTGTATCTTGTGTTGGTGTTTCTTTCCTTTTTATTGAACAGCCTGTTTCTTTTAATTGGAGTTAAGGGTCTCCATGGGGCCTGCCTGTGTGATGTCTGGAGGCCCTGTGACTGCCACGCGTGGAAGGGGGCTGCTCCTGGCATCTGGTGGACACAGGCCAGTGATGCGGCTCAACATCCGCACGCGAGTAACGACCTGTCCCACAATGTCAGCGGGGCCGAAACTGAGAACCCCCGGGCTGGGCTTCACAGGATCCCCTCTCATCCTCCGGGTACGTGTCTAAAGCCAAGTGTTGCCTGACGGGAGCCTTCCCTTTGATTGTACTGCATATCACTGAATTGGGATCCTGTTTGTCTAATTTATATGTATGTGTAAAATATAAACTAATTTGTGAAACATAATTTTTTTAACCATTTGGGAAAATTTTGGAATCTCCTAAAATATTATTCATTTGGTTGCACTGTCCACCAGAGAGAAGGGTGAGGAAAAAGAGTATACAATTCTTGTTTCCTGGTTGAGATCTCAGTATTGCTTTGTTTTGGAAATTTAGCGACAGAAAAGTAGCAAATGGTGTGGCTTGTACAGCTTTAAGTTCCAGGAGCTGCAGGAATCGTTGGGAGGCTTATAATAGAGGAATTTAATAAAGGACATTAAGTTTGTTTAGCAACAAATTGCACTATAATTTTTGTGGCTTAGGGTCCAACGTTATGTACTCTGGTTATATTTTTCCACTTCAGCTCCAGAATTTTGACTCTACTATGTTATTCTTAACATTAATGAATAAAGTTTACAGGGGGCAGGGATTAAAAGAAACAGGTCCAAAAAACAAAAACAAAACTAAAGAAGTTCTTATCACCCAGCATAAAACCCCGCTTGGGAAAAAGAAAAAATCAGTCAGAATTTAAATACTTTGTTTTATCTGAGACCAGGGACCTTGGACTGCTCGATTTTTCCTCTGGGGTTGTGGAGGTGCCAGGAGGCGGGATTCTGCCTTGGTTCTTTTGAGCTTTGTGTGATGATGAATAAGAAACACAGTTCTCTGGAGCTTAATAATGTAAGAGGAGACACAAGTGCTGTGAGTCGGTAAACCATCCTTGGCAGGGTTACCTTTGGGAATTTGACAAATAAACAGTGCATTTCAACTACCCTGGGTAACTTCTCACTCCGACCACTCTGGGGTCCCAGTGGGTGCTCTGCCTCAGCCCCAGGGGAGGGGGGGCCGGGCAGGAGTGCTGGTTGGCAGGGGCCGGCAGAGCTGGGTCTCCTGCAGGCTCCCCTGCATCTGACCTCCTGTACTGCCTCTGGGTCTCATCAGCACCGCCTGCCAGAAATACACGGTGGCAGTAAAATGAGGGCAAAATGCAAATGTACACACACACGTGTGCACACATATAATACACATGAGCACCTGCATATGCAGTATATGCCTGTACAGTCCTACGTGCACACACAGCACACAACACATATACACAGACACACAACATGTATGCACGGCACACATGCACACGCATGTTCCTCAGAATGACCGTAAGCCCTTTGTACACATTTATTCATCACTGCCAGATAGTTATTTTGTATCTGTGTTACAGTTGAGGCTGCTTAGGCTCAGAGAGGTTGAGCAATCTGATCAGGGCCACACAGCTGATAAGCAGTAGAGTTTAGAAATTAGAACGAAGTGTTCTGTAAATCCAAATTCCAAAGAAAGAAGCAGTACAAAAGGAGATCTGGCCTTTAAAAAGCTGTAACCCAGGGCCTTCCCTGGTGGTCCAGTGGTTACGAATCCACCTTCCAATGCAGGGGATGTGGGTTCAATCCCAGGTCAGGGAGCTAAGATCCCACATGCATGGGGCAACTAAGCCCACAAGCTCTGCAGCCTGCCCAGCACAACCAGAGAGAAGCCCACACGCCGCAACGAAATACCCTGCGTGCCGCAACTAAGACCCGACGCAGCCAAATAAATAAATAAATATTAAAAAAAAAAAAGCTGTAACCGCAACATAAAAATACCACTGGTTGTGGCAGTGGAAGGAGATGAGTAGACAGTGCAAATACTGTGTATGATGTTATAATGTGGATACATATCATTATACATTTGTCCAAACCTGCAGAATGCACAGCACCGAGAGTGGACCCTGATGTGAACCATGGGTGATTCTGATGTCGTAACTGGGTGTCCATGTAGGTTCATTGATTGTAACACCTGCATCATCTGGTGGGGATGCTGATAGCAGGGGAGGCTCTGTGTGTGTGTGTGTGTGTGTGTGTGTGTCTGTCTTGTGTGTGTGTCTCTGTGTGTGTCTGTGTGTGTGTCTGTGTGTGTCTCTGTGTGTGTCTCTGTGTGTGTGTCTCTGTGTATGTCTGTGTGTGTGTCTGTGTGTGTCTGCCTGTGCCTGTGTGTGTGTCTGTGTGTGTCTGTGTCTCTGTGTGTCTGTGTCTGTGTGTGTGTCTGTGTGTGTCTTGTGTGTGTGTCTCTGTGTGTGTCTGTGTGTGTGTCTGTGTCTCTGTGTGTGTGTCTCTGTGAGGGGGGGCAGGGGCAGGGGTACATGGGAGATCTCTGTACCTTTCAATTTGGTTGTGAACCTAAAACTGCTCTAAATAAAGGAAGTCTGTAAAAAAAAAAAGATATAACTCCACACTTGTGCTCCAGCTCAGTTGTTTCAACACCCTTTGCAGAAGATTCAACTTGGTTGATCAAATGCCTGAATCTGAAGCTCTGCAATATGATCAACCTTGGTCTGTCTGTCTCTCTCAAAATAAACGTAGCTTTTTTTCTGAAGATAAAAATGACATATGCTAATTACTGAAATAGTATACATGTATATGAAATATTTTTTAAAAGTAAAAGTCATCTCCACCTCCTCATCTAGAGATAAGCAATGTGAACACATCCAAATATTCCTCCTGCAGTCTCTCTAGGCAGATTAGATAGATAGATGACAGGCAGAGAAAGCTGCTAGAGTTTTACATAAGTGACACTGGAGTATAGATAGGTAATTAAAAGAAGGAGACCTAAGCGGAGGTCTCCTTCCCACTCTCACTAAAAAACAAACTATTGTAGGCATAAGTATTTTGATGTTCACTGGCGGAGGTGAGGGAGGGCAAGTGTTCTGGGAATTACCTTTGTGCTCACCTTGGCTCCACGACTGATGAACGGATGCAGCTCCCAGAACCTCAGAGAGAAGCAGCTGTTTGTCCTTTTTACCTTCTCCCCTGTAAGAATGTGTCTGTTCTTCCATGACGGTGATACCCTGACCCCTGGGAAATGCTCACTGCCAGCACAAACCACAAATCTCCGGGTGCAGGAGATTCTCAGTTCAGTAGGAAACTGCTCCCCTTCGGAACTTTACCCCCAAACCTGCGTTCCCGGGACAAAGCTGCTCTGTCTTGACCGCGGCCTCCTCCCCGGTACCTGCCTCCTCTTCTCAAGCCTCCCTTCTGTGACCTCCTTCTCACTCTAAGGTCTTCTTTGGAGACCTTTTCTTTTGTAAATTAGAGGACTTCAATCACTGTTATTTTCAGCTGATGTCACTTCTATGTGCTGAGTCCCCTGCTTTCCAGATTCACACACCATCTCCTCTGACAGCACACGGCTCGCTAACGAGATTTGTAGCCCTCACGCTGCTGCTCTTAGGAAGCAGAGGTGCCGTTCACCGGTCCTGCCAGGAGGGACCCGTTTCCTGTTGGCTGCCCCACGGAGAGCGGAGGGTGGTGCCGGCCCCCTCCTCCAGCCCCATTTGCCGAGGGCTTTACTGCCCAACGTCACCCGGCGGCAGGTAGATCTGACCCTTCCGTTCGCAGACTGCTGCTGGTCCCATAGCTGGAAGCGGTGTCCCCAGGACTCAGACGAGCGTGGCCTTGACCCTGCTGTGCGCTGGGTCGGAGGCAGAAATGCCCCCATGAGCTCTTGCCCTGCCCCAGGCCAGGGACGAGGCCCACAGGAGTGCGGAGAGCTTGGGTCCTGACCACACAGGTGACCTCCGGGCAGGACCTCACAGGCAGCTTCAGGCGAGTTCTTGCCCCACCCTTGCCCTTGGGGAGCTGTCGGGTAAGCCCCCCAGAGGAGTTGAAGAGAAAGTTCTGGATTATGAACCGTGAATGGAGCAGGGCCGTCAACCACCTGGGGTCCCAAGCTTTGCTGGCTTTTTAAAAAAAGAAATCCAAAATATACAAAGTACAGTACAACGAACCCCCAGGTTTCCACTATAAGTACTGGTACTTAATAGTCTGTCATGTTTACTTTTCTATAAAAGGCTACAAATATAATTTCTAGACCCTTTATAAAAACAAGCATATACTATTCACAGACGTACATATAAAGGCTAGAAATAGGCGGGGAGATAACGGGCCCAAATTGCTGTCGTGGTGCCTCTGGGGAGGGCCTGGGGCAGGACCGGGGCGGAAACTGCAAAGCCAGGAACACCCATGCAGAGCGAGTGACCCCCCTCCCCCCCCAGGACAGAGAGATTCACTTGGAATCACAAGGTCTTCCAGAAGGTCCGCCCGGCCTTCGGTACAGGCCTTCAGCTCCCCGGGAGGGGCTGTGCGGCACCGGGCTGTGGAGGGCACCACGTGGCGTGGCAGAGCCTGGGGGCGTGAACACGCCTCTCCCCGGAGCCTCCTGGGCGCTTCCCTCCCAGGCTGCTTTGCTGTCCCCTGGGATGCCACGCACGCTGAGGTGTCCTTGCTTCTGCACAGCTGACCGCTCAGGCTGGCCTGCTCCCTCTCGTGCGGCCTGTCTCGGGGGAAGACGAGCTCCCTCTCCCCCAGGGCTCGGCTCCTCCCCCCTGAGCCCTCCCTGCTTCCCCCAGGCACGTCCCTTGCTGCACCCACAGAACCTCGTCCTACAGAAGCCTTTTCACATGTCACTTATCACACTGTACTGTGCAGTGTGTGCGCACACGTGTGCATGTCCGTGTGTGTGTGTGTGTGCGTGTGCGTGTGTGTGGAGAGAGAGCTCCGTTAAGCTGGGGTAGTGCCTTAGCTCAGAACCCAGCTTCTTACATGCTGTCTGGCATAGGTTATTAAATGAGTCATTCATTCAGTGAGCGTGGCGTTTGGGTGATTCTAAGCCAGTGTACTCAAGACTTTTACATGATCACTGGGATAGATCATTAGCTGATACTTCAGGGTAAAACGTATGTCTGGTGTGAGGTTTGATGTTAATGACAGAAGGTGGAAATCCACCGTATTAGTTTGACTGGACTGAGGTACAAACTACCACAGGCAGCTTCAGCAACGAGCGTTTATTTCTCACAGTTCCAGAGGCTGTGACACCAGGATCAAGGCGTCGGCAGATCTGGTGTCTGGTGAGGCCCCCTTCCCGGTTCACAGACGGCTGCCTTCCTGCTGTGTCCTCTCATGGCAGAAGGGGCGAGGGAGCCCTCTGGGGTCCCTTCTGAAGGGACCCTGACCCCATTCATGAGGCTCCATCCTCAGGACCCGATCACCTCCCACCTCCTCACACCATCACCTTGGGGTTAGGGTTTCTCACGTGAATCTCGTGGGGACACAAACATTCAGTCTATAGCATCTACATTTCAAATCGCCATTCTGAGAATCACAAATGTTGGGGACTGATTTCCTGTTAGATTAGTACTGCACGTTTTTAGCCTGGAAACAGCTGACAAAGAGCTTGTACTCGGAGTGAAGAAGGCTCTGGGCTGCTGTTTGCTTTTGCTCTTTATTACCGCCATCTTTCATCCACAATTTCTAGCTAATAGTTCTTTTGGGGGCTGTCTGCTCAACACCTGCAAATCCACATAAGGGACCCCACAGTGCCCGGTGGCGGTCACCACTAGGACCCTCCCCGTGGAGGGGCCACTGTCACTCTCTAGGCTAAGCGTGAGGTCGGCTCATTTTTTAAACTTTATATTAAAACAAATAGAAACAGAAGTTCTGATATATCCTTCTGGAGATGCCTTTGTGCTCTGCTGACTGAGGAGGCACTCACCTGGACCCGCGGCACCCCAGCCCCTAGAACAGCGCGGGGCACGTGGCCGGTACACGACACAGGCTAGTTGAAGGAGAGAAGGAATTAGGACCAAAGTCACCTTCATGAATCAAAGACTGACGTGGTGGCAGGTGATAAACGGTCAGGTGGAGCTAAGCCTCGGTGCTGTCTTCTCGAGACTGGAGCTCGCTCTAGCCTGGGGGGCCTCAGGCGGCTCTCCAGACTTCCACGCATGCGCCCCATGGAGTCTGAGCGGGCAAGTGATGCCTCGGGAAGTGCAGGGAGTAACGGGGGGGCCTGGGATGAGAACTCGGGGGTGTCCGTCTTTAGGCTCTGTCTTTTGTGCTGTCACCTCCCAAAGTGAGTCGGGAGCCAGGCTGACACTGAACAGCTTGTGCGTCCCTGTGAGTTGGCCCAGGTCCTGATGCTGTGAACCCGGGAGTCCGCCGGGCCCCGGGGCATCACGGGCAAACGAAGAGAGGGGTCTGGTCTCACTCGTGTCACTCAGACCTTATTTTCGAAAAGTTCGATGTCAGAGTGTCTCACAATAATAAAGGTACATGTTAAAGTGCTTCATTGTAGACGAATTCAACAGCCATGCTCAGCGGCAGCGCCTCCCCCTTGCTCCTGGGGTCGCCCCCGCCCCCCCGCCCCCGGGGCTCTGGACCCCCGCCCCCCCGCGCCCCCCTCGTCCCCAGGGGCTCTGGACCCCCACCCCCGCTTCCCCGGGGCTCTGGACCCCCGCCCCCCCGCGCCCCCCTCGTCCCCGGGGGCTCTGGACCCCCGCCCCCCCGCGCCCCCCTCGTCCCCGGGGGCTCTGGACCCCCGCGCCCCCCTCGTCCCCAGGGGCTCTGGCCCCCCACCCCCGCTTCCCCGGGGCTCTGGACACCCGGCCCCCCCTTCCCCGGGGCTCTGGACCCCCGGTGCCCCTGCTCTCCTGTGGGATCCTGCGTCCAGCACGTGTGGGCAAAGGAGCTTTTCGGATCCGCGTGCGTGTGCGCGTTAGAGGCCGAGCTCCCTGAGGTCCTGTGACACACGTGTCCCTCTTTCCTGGCTGCTGGAACGGCACTCAGTTCTGTGGAGGTGACTTACACTCTCCTGGATTGTTTCCTTTGGAGCTACTTTTAGAAAAATGAGGACAGACGCTTGGTTCCTAGTTTCCGGCTCCCCAGGCTGGCGGAAGCTGGAACTGTTTCCAAGCCCGACGCCTGCGGCCCACTTGCCAGCGGCCGCTCCTGAGCGATGCGAGTCCGGGGTCGGGGCGGCGTGGCACCGCTGCTCGCGGCCGGGACCGCCCGCGGCTCGGGCTGAGCGACGAGAAGGCCTCGCTCCGGGCCGAGGCTCCCCCGGAAGGTGGTGTTTGGCTGCAACGGTGACTGTGAACCGGAGACTCAGAAACCGGGGCGAGGTTCCAGCGAGGCCGCCCTGCAGTCTGTTCCGAACAAGGCGACCTTGCCGTGGGGTCCGGTTGTGAGCCTGAGACGTGTGGGGCTAGAAAACTGGGACGGGTTTGAAAAACGGAGGGAGGTGCCACGAGGGCGCAGACAGCCCCCCGAAGGAGCCCCCTACGGTCAAAACCTGCCTGATGTGAGCAGCCAAGTAGACAGCGGCTCCTAAAACATCCATTACAAGAGTTGGATCCTAATCCACAGAACAAAGTAAGTATTCATGAGTCCACAGTGATGTAAATAAACAAATAAGTAGGTAAACAACCGGCAGAGACAGGCAGCTCTTCCTTACAGAGCTCAAGTTAACAAATGTGGAAGAAAGGAGGAAAGTACCAAATCACCAATAGGCAAACATTACAGTAAAAGTCACTGCAGGAAAGATCCACTGATGGATACAAAAATCACTGGGCTAAGCTTTGAGAAAAAACCGGGTATTTTCATAGTCTCAACTTATCTCCCCCAAGAGATTCATCAATTAGAAAGAGAAAAATAATAACTTTATAGTCTTTACCATGGAGAACATCTGCAGCCGTCGTAACCAAGTGAGGAAAGTAACGTCTCCAGGAAGAAGATGCACCCCTGATGTGACGCTCTGGGGAGGACCAAGTACCATCTCCATGGGATTCCTGCCAAAATGCATCGCCTCAACCAATCAGTACTGAGAGATCACTCTGAGACTTTCTGCAAGCTCACTAACTAGAACCATCAAGGGTCAAGGGTGTGAAAGACAAGAAAAGATTGAGGAACCGTAAAAAAAATTCCAGTGATCTGTCTGCTCTCCTAAAAAACAAAGAGATGAGGGTTGAGATGGAGAGCTGCCCGTAAGCCCTAGCCGGAGCTGGGCGTCGCCTGGAAGGCTTGAGAGTCCGGTGAAATGTGGCCCTGAGGTCTCTGCAGGGATGAAATGAAGTATGAGAGAAAAGCATCCGAATGTGGCCAACATAGATGCACAGGCAGGATAGTGCACACTCAAATTTCTTATTTGAAAAAAATTAGCTTCATTTGAAAAATTGCCTGAATTCTCGACTTCACGTTGGCCGCCAGAGAGCTTACTTCGTACAGAGCGCTAGTCTACGTCCTGCGAAAAATAAAAGAATTAGAAAACGTGATACTTACCTTTAGAACTGGGGGGGACATAAGATATTACAAGAGAAATACACAAATCAAAGATTAAAATACGCCTCTAAGCACTAACCACACACTTCCCTCAACTTCAGTGTTAGCTACCAGTCTGATCTTTGCCTCTAAGTTGCAATAGTTTCAGGACAGTTGTCAATCTATCCACGGCTCCTCTCACAGCCTAAGGAGTGCCTTGCATGCTGGAAAAGGCACTCAAAAATGTTTGCTGTATGAATAAAATGTCTTACAGTTTTTAAAAATGCTTATAACGAATGGATAAAGAAACATCGTGTATACATACATGGGATATTGTTTGGTCTTAAAACAAGGACATCCTGCCATTTGCGACAATATGGACGGACCTCGATCGAGGACATTGTACTCAGTGAGATAGGCAGACGCAGGGCAGATCCTTTGTGGCCTCACTTGTAACGTGGAATCGCAAATAGTCACACAGAAGAGGGGAGAAGAGTGGTTGCCAGGGGCTGGAGGAGGAGGGGAGAGGTAGGTGATGGCCACACGGCGCAGCTGCACTTGTGCAGGACAGACAAGTTCCGGAAGTCTGTGTACAGCCTGGTGCCCGCTGCTGAGAACACTGAGAAGCACTCACACTTGGCTGAGACCTCTGACCTTATGTTAAGTGTTCTTACCACGGAACAACAACAACAACAACAGTAGTAGTAATAGTAATAATAAAAGGGGATGGGGGGAAACTTTGGGAGGTGATGGATATGTTTCTGGCCTTGATGGTGGTGATGGTTTCACAGATTATACTTATCCCCAAGCTCAAGTTACATACATTAAGTATGTACAGCTTTTTCCATGTCAAGCATACCTCAATAAAGCAGTTTAAAATTTAAATACACAATTAATTAATTTTTAAAAGCCATGCCCATAGGTATTACACATACTCTGCTGTAGAACTTCTGCCAAGCAAAGGGACAGCCCATTAGAGGTGAGTGGGACAGATGGGACCAGCCCAGGAAGAGGAAGTCGAAGCTGTGGTTGAATGCTTGAATTCAGGCTGCGAGGAGAATATTCTGGGATGGAGAGAGACCTACCTTTTTCTGCTGAAGACACAGCACTGAGTCACGAGGAGCTGGTAGAGGTGAGAGGCAGCAGTGGCGTTTGCTTTTCTGGTTGAAGAGGGCAGAATAGGCCACTGGGCCCAAGGTGATGAGGGTAACTGGTGTCAGGAGGATAAACATCTCTGAAGTACTTGGTCAGATGATCAGGGTTGGTTCAAGAGCACCGTGAGGCCTGGAGATGCTGAAAAGCAGGAAAGGAATTCAGTTAGACACCAACAGAAGATGAGAGAGATGATTACAGGGCAGGAGTCCCTGAAGACCAGACCTGAGCACATCGTGGAGAAGGGGCTGGTCGGCCTCTGCAGAGGAGCTGAGAGCTCAGAAAAGGCGTGAGGCCATTGGATTTTTGCCAGAAGTATGTCATTGGTGGTTTGTTAATAAAAGCAGTTCCTCCAAGGTAAAGACCAGAGAACCAGAGGTAGTCAACTGAAAATTTATTGAGGGCAGGAAGCATACTCTAATGTATCTTTGTATTTTCCCAAAGCACCTCGCTTGCCCAGAAGACCATCTTTGAATTTTGACAGTGGAGTTCTGCGTTTCCCTGCCAAGAGCTTCAAACCAAGCCAGACTTCAAGCAATCTAGAAAAAGACACCAGCGTGAAAATAGGAGTAACTTGAACCAAAGACGTTTGAGGAAGGAATTGTACAGCAAGAAAGAAGAGAATGCAAGCCTGGCACAGACTGAGGGCTGCAGAAACGTGCAGGTCAAGAGGTGGTATCATAGCGTTTGACATAAACCAACATGGGCGATCAGTCTTAGTGTGTGTGGATTTTCTGTCCTTAGAACATGTTTTTATGGTTTTGGTTATACCATATTTTATCCCTAAAAAAGTGTAAACTTCAGAAAGAACATGGAGGAAAGGACAATTCATATAAACAACGCGTGAGCTCCCGCCATGGGGTCCCTAACTCTCGCATGTTTTCTCAGTTAAGACCACACTGCATGTGATTTGCATCCACTCTTCTCCTTTAACTTCACATCATAAGCATTTTCCCAAAATTAACAAAAATTTTCGGAACTGTAATTTCCCAACTGTGTGGATGTACTAACGTGTATTTGATTGTTCCCAATGATTAGATATTTAACTTAATTCCAAGTGTTACAGTAACAAATGCTGAGGTGAGCATTTTGAACAAGGATGTCCAGCCACACTTGTCTCACGTGGTCTCGTTTAAATGGGTGTGAACTTGCCATCCCTTTGCAATGATCACTCACTCGTGTATTCGTTCACGGAGCATCTAATGTGTGCGGACACGGCCCTGCCCTCACGGGGCCACACTTTGGAGAGCGGAGGTGACAGGCGTGGACGGTGAAGGGCAGCAGAGGCCGCCCCGCGTGGGACCTGAAGGACTGTCCGATCCAGGGCTGCTCCTGAGCCGCAGTTTTCAGTGTCGGTCACTTTGGGCTCCGCTCAGAGGAGGCGGGTGGCCGAGGGGCCTCTGTGTCCAGCTCGTCTGATCTCAGGGGTTCATCCCTAAGTGTAATCACAACACCTGCCGCCTTCCCCACCAGCTCTCAGTGGGCTACAAGGAGGCAGAGAAGGGAGCCCCGCATGGCAGCCGCAGACCAGACACAAGGTTGGGCCTCTGCACTGGCCCCGAACCCTGACCCAAAGGGAGCCTGGTGGAGACCTCTGACCTCCCCGCAGTCGTGGGAACGGTCATGGCCGTGGGAACCAGCCCCTGACTGCTCCCGGCCCCGCTCCCCACTTCCAGGCGGGCTGAGCGGGCTTCCTGGCTCCAGCGTGCTTGGGCGGACCCTCCACAGGGCTGCTGTACTCACAGGGCACCCCGCCGTATTTGCCCCTCTTCTCTCATCCTTTTCCCTCCTCTCCTCGCCCTCCCAGCGCATCTGCGCTGAGCGGCCGGTGCGGCGTCTCCTTCCAGGGCCGGGGAGCCTTAAAAGCTCCCACCAGGGACGCCCCAAAGCCGTGCCAGTGAAACCTCCTGGGAGGGAAGTGTGGCACCAAGGTCAGGGGAAGCCGAGTCCCTCCCGACCTCCCCCTGCCCCCAGCCTGAGCGTCCTGGGCGGGCAAATAGAGAAGCTCGCCGGCCACCTACCGCAGGACCCTCCCCTACCGCCAGGGGCCTGTCCGCCCGCCACCAGCCTGTGCCCTGCGGGCCTGCCTCCGAAGCGGATTCCCCTCCTCTTCACGGGCCCACCCACCCAATCGTCCCCCTGACCCCGGCGTCCGGCTCCCAAGTCAGACTTGCCACCTTCCGTCCTAGACGTGGTCACCCTCTGTGCTGGCCCACCTGGCACCCGTGCCGCCCTCGCTGGGACCTCCTGGGCCCCCAGGCCCACCAGCGCCCCACCTCCTGACCCACCTCACCCCGCCGCAAAGTGGTCTTCCTGAAGCTCAAGCTGGGCTGTGTCACTTTCTGCTCTAAAGCGGTCAGTGTGCCCCCCATGGCCCCCCTTTTTCCCAGCTGTGTTCAAAGTGAGTGGTCCTGGGACCCTGGAGTCAACCCCCACCCTCTGGTGGAAATGCAGGCTCCTGGGCCCAGCGGCTGAGCCTGAACCCCTGCACTCACAGCGACGCTGAAGAGCCAGTGTCCCGCCCACACAGCGCAGGTCCCTCGGCTGTTCGTGAGGCTCCCGTGGTCCTCCTGGGGGGCACTGAGCCCCCTCCCTGGCCCTGTCACCCTGAGTCCCCCTCTCCCCCGAGCACCGTCCCCCATGGCATCCCAGCCTCTAACGTCCTTCCCCTCTTCTGGACGCTGAAGCCTTCAAGGTTCAGGTCAAACACCATCTTCACGAAGCTCTGAGTTCCCTCGTGGCTGCCCCCTTTCTGTCTGTCTGATCAGATTTTCTTCGGGGGGGGGGGGAGGGCGGGACATGTGCACAGCGGGAGGGGGCAGGGGAGGGCGCGGCGGGGGACCCCAGGCAGGCCATCCTCCTGGCTTCCTAGGTGCCTGGTGCCAGGCCTCCTGGAATCTCAGAAGAAAACCTTTGCTGAGATTCAGGGTGTAATTCCAGCCCCAAAACGGGTGCGAGGGAAATCAGGGTCCTTGCTTCCAGTTTCGGGACTCTGCTTTCCAAAGCCCCGCCTTCCTGGGAGAGGGGGGCGTGCAGCAGAATCCTACTGAGGGAGGGTCTGCGCCAGGCTGGAGAGGCGTCTCGGGGCGCCACAGGAGTGTTCATTACCACATGGGGAGGCCAGCCCCTGACCCCATCTGGGACCCGCAGGGCGGGCACGGGGGCCAGATCACGGGCGGGGCACCTGCTCCTACTGAGACCTGGCCGCAAAGTGGGGGTCGCAGCCTGGGGCAAAGCTGGGGCCCTGAGGTTCTGCTGCTGCAGGTTGAGACACCTGGACGACAGAACGGAAAGCTGGGGACGCACTGATGGACGGACACCGGCGAGCTCATGGACCCTCCTCACAAAGCACTGGAGCGCCCACATCACCGAGACCTGTGCGTGATTTCCAGTGTTTCACGAATAAGCTTTTTCCCTGAACACTATTCAGTAAGCTAATGCAAAAAACAGCACCCGCTAAATGTATGCGCGTCACCTGGGTGTTTTAACTTGAGAATCAAAATAAACAGGGACTTTGCTGATGGACCCTGAACTTGATTTTCAAAAGGAAGAAATTTTGAAGGAATTGGGAAGTTTCAATGAACTTTTAAAAAAGAATATTGATCTTTAATTTATAAAGATGGAGGCAGAGAAGAATGGATTAGGAGGACTTTTGTTATAGATGCTACAAAAAGAAGTCAAGAAATAGCAAAAATTTACCCCCAAAAAAGATGGCATTTTAACTTATAAAATAAAAAGTTTATATAAGTCACAAATTGCCAAAATGCAAAATTTTAAGGCTCCCAAAAGTCCTATGTAGGTCACCCAGGAGGAACACCCCCAAGTACAACCTGTAAGACTCCACTTACAACCTGTGACCATCTGGGACACTGGTGACACTTTGTTCAAGATAAAAGCGAAGTGCTTCTAGCAAGGAAACTGAATTAGGGTGTTCACAGGGCAGCTCCACTGAGGCCTTACCTTCTAAGTTGGTTCCTTTTTACATTTGACAAACGATACCAAATAAAAACAGAGAACCGAATTCAGTGAGCAGAAAGGAACACTCAAGTTCATGGGTTTATTAAAAATGCACTGCCTACTGGCTTCGAGTGATGATTCTGCAAAGAGTTGAAAGAAAAAGCACAACGTTTAGAAGAGAAAGGGAATTTCTGAAGGGAGTTTCAAAGCAGAAATTTCAGTTTAAATGAGACGAAGGACGCAGGCTCGTTCAGTAACCACTGAGAGCCTCCGGGGTGCTGGGGGTCCGGGAGGAGCTGCAGGGGTCAGACAGTTTCCGGGGCGCTGCGAGGCCACACACAAAGGGCCAGAGGGGGCAGAAGGGGAGGGCGGCCCCCACAAGGTCGGCAGGGAGCAGAGCTCGCCGCCCCGCCGGAGACCTCAGCCATGTCCCGGCAGAACCGTCCCCTGCTGCTCACGTCAGGGCTGTCACTCGTGCGGTCCGATGAGCCTCGTGAAAAATCAACCCACCACGACGTGTGCCTTTCGACAAAGCCAAACATCTGTCAACGTCCAGATTGTCCCCGTCACTCCCCAGGGGCCATGAGTACCTCGGCCACATGGACCTTTCAGAACTCTGAAGATTGGAGGCGAGTCGGCCAGTCGGGTCACCGGGACCTGACTCTGCGTGGGCACCTCCAGCCACCCCTCCACACCCTCCTGTGGCCTGTGGGCAAGTGCAAGTGGGGCAGGAACCCCTCGATAGAGGAAGCACCTCGGCTCCACGTGCAGGAGGCGGCCAAGGGCCCGTGGGCTTTGCTCCTCAGTTAGGGCCAGCTGAGTGAGGGAGGGGCAAGTGGAGGCGAGCAGGTGCTGGTCCTGGGGGGCCCGGCAGGAAGGCCGGGTGAAGGGTCCGAGGCCAGGGGGCTGCGGGCCTCCGCAAGGTGGGGGGCCTCAGTGACCAGCTTGTTCTGCTGACATCTGTGCCTCTAATTACCCCTCGATCACACGTGTCCATCTCTCAGACGGAATCACAGCACTCGCCTCACTTCCCCACTGACCAGGGAAACTACCCTTGACCATGTCACAGAGCCTGTCTGAGGTGTCAGGCCGTTGCTGGGCGTGGGGAGGGGAGAGCGCCAGGCCACGTCCCTGAGCTCGGAAAGGGCAGACCGCGTCTGGGGGCCGGGCTGGGCTTCCTAACCAGATGGGGCCGGCCTCGCTTCACCCTCAGTGTCCCAGGAAAAGTGTCAGGTGCCATGTACCCTCCCGGGGGAGACCCCACTTTTGCAGGGCCAGGCTTTGCTGCATTCAGAGCTCGGAAGCAGGAATTCCACATCACATCACCCAGGAAGGAGGAGAGAGCGCCGGCCGCACCAAGGAGGGCAGGAACGCCTCAGGCAGGGAGGGTGGTGGGAGAAGGGGCGGAACCTTCATGCCCCACAGCAGCACACGTGGCTCAGGCAGCCTGGAGAGGTGGGGGGGGGGGGGTTAGGAGCAGCGGCGTCTTCACTCCCAGAGACCTGCAGGGAGGGGTGCCCCCAGCGTCCCGTCTGGTCCCCCTCCGACCTGCTCCTCACCCCCCATCTTTGAGCCTGGAAGCTCCAGTCATTTTAGCTCGAGCTCCTTGCACATGCACCCGGGCCCCCTGCACGCTGCCGCCCTCCCCTGACCACCCTCCACGCACCCTGGTCCGAGAGGCCCTCGGTCTCCCTGGGCTCCCCCGGGGCTCCTGCCTCAGCCAGGCCACGCCAGGCCGTCCTTCCTTCTACCAGGGGTGCAGGAGTCACGGGGAGAGGAAGCTCAGAGAACAGCACTGGCCCTTTCTGACCCCGTCGCTATGCCCTGTGGCCAGGAAGGTTCTGGATGCACGCAGCTTTGTTGGCCTGAGTTCTCAGAGTGGTGACGAGCAGGGCAAATGACTCGCGTGAACAAGAAGCAGCCCTGCGTGGTTCCAGGCCCCTGAGGTTGGGGGGACCGGGTACCAGGGCATAACCAGCTGTCACAAGCTGCCACCGACAGGACCCTCAAGTCTCAGAAGTGACACTTCTTATGCGACAAGTGGCAGTGTGCCCCACAGCGTCCAGCTGGAAGGAGGGTCGAGCTGGAGAGTAACCCAGCCTGTGAACTGCTGCAAATGGGAGGAACTGCCTTTTCACCTATTGCTTCAATTTTCAGAAAATTGCCCAAAGTCTTTGCAAACCATCTGCCCTTTTGTTGGCTTGGTGAAGGGAGTTGGCAGAATCATAAGGTCCCTTGTTAAAGCCACGTCACTGCTTATGTAGAGTCATAGAAAGGACGCGTCATAGGAGACTTCTCAGAACACTGGCAAGAAGAGGAGACAAAAGGGAACAGCTGCTTACACAGTGTATTTGACTCTGCGACTTTTTACTACATAATTGATTAAAATCACAAGTCCAGTTTCCTAGATGCCTGGCAGTGGGTTGTCCTCTGTGCCAGTGGGCAACAGGGTCCCAGAGCCAATGCTCGAGGCTGTTCTGCAGAGCTCGTTCATTGAAGAAATGTAGGGCACTTAGCAAATTAAATTAGGAAAGTGTATACAGCTCTGCATGAAAAAAGATCCAGGTTTAGATGCCCTGCTGGTATTGCCAAGGAGTTCATCACATTACCAAGTTCAACTCAATTCCTTTAAACTGGGTGCGCTGTGACAGCATTTAACATACAATTTCTTTTCCAGAGCATTCCACCCCAACTGCTGTCCTGTATAAGTAGCTTATAAGGTTAGATTTTCCCAGAGGATTAAACATTTGAAAGCAGGACCTGTTTCCTCAGAGTGAATATAGCTTCATGGAGAAGAATGAAGTGAAGACCAGAAGTCAGGTCAGTGGCTTTTTTTTAAAAAAGGCAGTTTTTCTTACTCTGAACTTACCATAACCAGAAAGGCCACTGGTTCTAAGGGCCGAAAGAAGAAAACAATTGTTTAGGGTTGGAAGAAGTTTCAGTGCTTGCTGCTTCCAGCCTCAACGGAGGCTGGAGAAGAGGTGGGGGAGACCGCGTCTCGCCCACTCACGGGAGGGGGCCAGGCTGCTGTGCAAGTGCCACCAGGCTGACAGGCCTGCGCTCGGAGGCTGCTTCTGAAAGATTATCGCAACAGGCAGCCAAGGACCTGTAGACCAGGGTAGAGGACAGAATGGGTCTTAGGGTAAGCCACGTGGACCTCAGCGGACCCCTTTGAATCTCTTTTCTTATCTGTACCCGGGCCTGAGCACTGCCTGCCCTGCCCCCTGGGGCAGCTTTGGTTGGAGATCAAGTGAGATAAAGTCTATGAAACTTCCCTAAATGTTGAAGCACAATGTAAGTGATAATAGTCTTGACTTGTTGAACACGGGATGTGCCAGGCATGGGCTCAGCACCATCTCGTTATCACAGAACGCTGGGAGGCAAGAAAGCTGTCAACTCCACTGTACACGGGAAGGTAAGACTTCCGTTAAATAGTCCATCAAGACCTCAGGAACTTGAACCAGCTGCCCCACACCCGAGCATTTAATTATTAATAATATCATACAGTAAGAATACCATACCACACACTACAGCATTATGTCACGATATAATACTATGATACCTTAATATACAGCAATACTGCTACACTACACTAGTACTGTGATACACGAGCACTGTATCGCTGTAGTATCAGAGTATATTGTATGGTATATACTGTAGCATATTACTATATTACTGTATTATTACTGTATATTACTGTACTATTACATAGTATATATTACTATTTATATGAAGACATAATAATACAATAATAATATAATAGTACTGCCATATAGGATGCCACGGTCAAAGGCAATAATTACCATTGCACACACATACAGCCAAAGAGCATTAGAGGAGCTCTTTATCTTATACGAACTGCGCCATAACAAAAAAACATTTTCAGTATTTTCCTGTTTTTTTACAAATAACTAAAAATCACTGCCCTTTAAATGTTTTCAATGATATCGTTGCACTGTTTTTAATACATTTAGTTCCCTCCTTCTGAAAGAATAATTAGTGAGAAAATAGGTTTATCCACAGCAAGGTTTGAATAATTTATTTTTTGTGTCTAGTATGGGTTTTTCTAAAATACTTTTCTTGCATACGAATGTATAATTTTAAAAGATTGATTTTTAAAATATTGAATTTACGTCAATTCAACTTCTCTTACAGTTTCTTTACAATAAATATGAAATGGAAATTGAGCTACAGCATTCGGACCAGGCTGCATCCACAACAGCACTTCCACGTCCGGACGGTTCACTGAAGTACATAACCTCCTCACAGAATACGATGATCAGCTCTGTTTTGGAGAGACATTCAATTAACTGAGTTCTTATTGGTTTTCACTTTTTTACAAGCTGTGACGTTTGAAGATAATGTCTAGTCTTTCACTGAGGGCACTTTGATTTCCTCAAGTGTTGCGGGGGAGGGCCAACTTTACAGCTTCTGTCATTTCTGCTTCACCTGTGACTACGATGGAAAAGTCTTCTGTGAGCAGCTAGCGGGGCCTGCCTGCCACCCACCACTCCCCAGGGCCGGTGAGGGCACCAAGAGTTTCAGTGATTAAAATACACTATTCTTTGTATCCACCTCATCATAAAAGAGAAAATACCACTTCTGGTAGATCAATATGACAAATGAGTAAACCAGAAGATGGCGTTGAAGGTTTGCAATCACATTTTAAAACAAGGTAACGTGGTTTTCAACGTCTGAAAGCAGATGAGTGAGGAGAACGTTGAAGCAGCGAAGTCTGGGCAGAGGACACGTGTGCGAAAGTACAAAAGCTCAAGTGTGCCATTTTTGTTCTTAGCAATCTCCCGTCTGTTGTTGGTGAGCACTGATTAAAGTGTAAAGATGTTCCCTTCGTTCACTGAGGTATCCCAGGTGCCAAGAACGGTTCCTAATAAGCAGAGGTGCTCGAAAAATATTTGTTGAACGAATGAATCCATGAAAGAAGAAGAAAAACCGCTGTGACCAGAATTTTCTTTGAAAAAAAAAAAAACCTGTTGTTTATTACATAGATTCTGATAATGGAAAACTTACTTAAGTGAATAAAACCATGGCATCCTGTTAATTTCTGAGAAAGTCATTGGTTTGAGGAAAAGCATGCCCGCTCTGCACCTCACGCCTGTTTTGCTCTAGCCTGAACTTAGTTTGTTCTTTGGGTGGGAGACAGTGGCCCAATATATAAGATTAAAAGAAAAACTGAGAAATCAGTGAAATCAAAAGCTTTTCAAAAGTTGCGAGTTGACCTGGAATGGTGGTGGTCTAAAATCATATAGAAACCAGTGATCTGACGGTTTACCTGAAATTGTTGACTACACAAACATGCTGAAGCATCCAAGATGCTCTGGGAGAGTTTAGAGGGCAGGTGCTCAGGGAGTTTATTTTGATATTAAGGAGATCCTGGAAAATTAAGTAAAATCACTCCGCTTAAATATTGTTCCTATTCTGGACATTTAAAACCCCACTTGTAAATTGTTTCTTACCAGGTTAAGCTTAAAACTATGTCACTTTGAGGTGAACTGAAGCCCAGAAGCAGTTAAGCACTTGGATACTTGGGGATCCTTCCCGTTCTTTCCTGTTGCCGTAATTAAAACGTCGGGGGCTGAGCATTGTCTGAGTCACTGCAATTCACCAGTTTAATAGACGCACGAGTATGTGAGCGTTTCAAACATGAGGGCAGTGGGTGAGCCGCAGTTCATAGCTCAAGGGATCTGGGACATTTCCTTTTTTCTTTTCAATGAGTATGATGTTCTCTAAACACCGCGGAGGGGCGGGGCTCTCGGTGACAGCGGCCGAGCCTAGGGTGGCCCCCACCTACCCGCGGGTCTTCGGTGTGGACAGCCCTCTGTCTTTGGTTACGCCAAGCCCCCTTCGCGCCAGACGGCCGCTCCTGCACAGCCCCTGCTTCCCGCCCTTACAGCGCCGCTGTAGCGTAACTTTCGTTAGTGACCGGCGGGCCTCCCGCAGTCCCTGCGCGCAGGCCGAGTCCCCATTCGCGCCTTGCCCTTGGCAGGAAGCCGCCCGACTGAGGTTCCCGTGCGCCCGACCCGAGGTGCGTCCCCAGCGCGGCCCCGCGCGCCCAGCTCTGCGCCCGCAGCCCCCGAGTCCCGCCAGGAGGCGCCCCCGGTTCGCCCCGCCCCGCCCCAGGCCCCGCCCCAAGCGGGGCTTTTAAGCTTTATAAAGTTCCTCTTTCGCACTTCGGAGGCTTAGTTTCACTGCTTGAACTTGGGACTCACCGCTGCCCTCAGCTCCGCGTCGGCGGCAAGGTAAGACTTGGGTCGGGAAGGAGCACGGCTGCGAGGCGGGCACCACCGCGAACCTGGCGCGAGACCAGAGGTCTCGGGGTCCATCTCGAGGGCAGCGCAGGGGACCCCAGCGTCGGCGCCAGCAGGGCGCACTCCCCTCGAGGGCGCCGCGACGCCCGTTCCATCCGCTCTTGGCCGGGCACTCCCGCGGCCCCAGCGCCCATGGGTCGGCCCAGCCCGGGCCCGGGGAGGCCACGCTCTGGACCGGGTCGGATAACGAGGTCGTCGGGGCCCAGGAGTGGCCGAGGCGGGGCCGTCGACGGGACCCACACCGGGCGGCAGGCTGAACCGCGGGGGACTGTTCCGTACCCCCGGGGCTGCTTCTCCTGCTCCTCCTTCTTGAGGGGCTCAAACTCATCTCGGCCTCCGGCTCGGCTCTCGGCTTCCCGGCTGCTGGTGGAAGAGGAGGCGCTCCAAATTTCGGCCACTCCGGGCCCTGCGCTCCGCTGCCTCCGTCCCAGCGCTCCGCGACCCCTCGCCCTGCCCGGCACCCTCCCCGCCTCCGCTCTCCCCGGCCGGCCTCCGGCTCCAGCTGCTCGGCGCGCGGGGATCCCCCGCTACGAGGCTGCGCTCCTCGCTGAGGCTGGCTCGTTCTCTGCCTCTTGGGGCTCGCGGGGCCCACCTAATCGTCGCCAGCTGCGAGGGCCCAGGGGCAGAAGAGTATTCCTGGGGCAAAGAGTGCGGGTCCCGGAGAAGGCCGCGGGGGAGCTGCCGGCGCCGCGCGCCTGGAACGCCGGCCCGAAGGGGGACCCGCGTGCGAGACACGCCGGGCCACCAAGGGAGTGGGAACTTGGGAGAGGGCACGAGTGGCAA
The DNA here is from genome assembly GCF_028021215.1 of Eschrichtius robustus. NCBI lineage: Eukaryota > Metazoa > Chordata > Mammalia > Artiodactyla > Eschrichtiidae > Eschrichtius > Eschrichtius robustus. The sequence goes on along the minus strand of NC_090835.1, from coordinate 108,505,875 downwards.
CGGACAGTGGCGCGGGGAATGGACTGGCCTCGGCTCGGGCCTGGGCAGTGGAGCAGGAACTACGAGTGCGCAGAGTGCCACTCGTGGTGGCGGCGGGATTTGGGGGGGCGGTGGGTGCGCGAAGGCCAGAGCAGCGAGTCTGGGCAGCGCGCGGGCTGCGGGGCGTGACAAGAATGGAGAGTCCGGAAGGTGGGGTGGGAGGACGGCCTCCGGGGAGGCGGCAGGACGGCGCGCGCCCAGGGCACCAGCCGGGCCGGCTGAGAGGTGCCTTCTCTTGGGACCCGAGGCGCCCCCGACTCGGTAGCGCGCGCCTCGCTGCCTCGGAGACTCCGGGGCCTCGAGGTCATTGCCGGAGGGCGGCCCTCCTCTCCCCCGCAGCGCAGAGCGGGTGCAGGAGCGGATCTTGGGCGTGCGAGGGGACCGTGCCGGCGCGCTGGACATGAACCTGGAGGGCGGCAGCCGAGGCGGCGAGTTCGGCATGAGCTCCGTGAGCTGCGGCAACGGGAAGCTCCGCCAGTGGCTGATCGACCAGATCGACAGCGGCAAGTACCCCGGGCTGGTGTGGGAGAACGAGGAGAAGAGCATCTTCCGCATCCCCTGGAAGCACGCGGGCAAGCAAGACTACAACCGCGAGGAGGACGCCGCCCTCTTCAAGGTGCCTGGGGCGGGGCTGGGGAGGGCCCGGGGGCCGCGCGCTTCCCGACCTGACCCGGCTCGGCGGGGCCCCGTCCGCGCCCGGCAGGCCGGCCGTTCTCAGCGGGGAGGGACGCGCGGGCGCCCGGCAGCTCCGGCTGGCCAGCGTCCCACGCCCCGGGAGAAGGAGAGGTTTCAGCTTCTCTAGTAACTTCGCAGAGGGAGGGCCGGGTCCCAAGTCAGAGCGTGTGGGGCGCGCGGTCCCGGAGGGTCAGATGCCGGAGGCTCGCCCACCAGGGAGAGGGGCGGTCCAAGGCCGCACCTCTGCTTCCGTCGGAGCCTCTTTGTGAACCTCTGGATCCCTCTTCGCCTCCCTTGATCAACAGGCGTCTGTGTCTCAGGGTCCCCTTCTGTGAACGCCGGTGGGTGTGCTGGACTGCGCCCCTCACTGTTGTCTGTTCTCTCCCGTCTCTCCCTGAATAGTTTTGCCTCTTCTCACTCTCCCTCTCCGGCCTGCACTCTCCTAGCTCTCTCTCCTCTCTGGTCCTTCCATCTGTGTGTCTCCCAATGTCTCACTGTCTCTGTCCGGCTCCCTCTTTCCAGGTCTCTCTGGAAAGTTTTCTCGGGTCTCTCTCCCGTCCCCATCCCCTTTGGTTTCTCTCCCTTCCTCTTTCTCCCTCTCAGGGTCTCTCTGGGGGTTTCTCTCTGGCCCTGTGTGTGTGTGTGTCCCTGTCCTGACTGTTTCCCCCTCGGGGCAGTTTACCCAGCGACCTGCGCATTAGGGCCCAGCCCTACCACCAGTGGGCAGAGCAGGAGAAGGGGACTTCCTCAGGGAACTGGCTTGCAGAATACCTCGGATCCTCTGACGTCCAGAGGTGCTCTGTGGGTGGCCCCTCACCCCAGAGCTCTGTCCCTACTTCCAGGCCAACTCGCTCCAGACCCTGTGGGTGGAGCCCTTCCAGGGGTCCTCCAATCTCAGCCGCCTTTTACAAACACCTGCTGTCTTTCTGTCCCACATTTTGGGCAACAGTGTGACTCTGAAGCCCCTGACACCATTCTTTCCTTTAGAAATACAATTCCCAGATTCTTTTTTGAAAGACCTGTATTTTAAGTTTTTTCCCCTCTTCTTTCCCGCCAGGCTTGGGCGCTATTTAAAGGAAAGTTTCGGGAAGGCATCGACAAGCCGGACCCTCCTACCTGGAAGACACGTTTACGATGTGCTCTGAACAAGAGCAATGACTTCGAGGAGCTGGTGGAGCGGAGCCAGCTGGACATCTCCGACCCCTACAAAGTGTACAGGATCGTCCCTGAGGGAGCCAAGAAAGGTGGGGCTTCCTGGCTCGGGCCGCCTGACCCCCTAACGCCTCTGTGTCACTGTGAGGGCCCCTTTCTCGGTTTGCTGCTTTCTATAGCCTGCCTGCCTCAGCCTCCCATTCAAGCCCAGCAGGCGACTTACCCAAGTTCTCTGGGTCATAAACTGAAATTCTCGTGGTTTTAGTGCAGAATAATTTCTCAGACTCCAAGTCTCTACCTGTGTGTGTGCTTTCCAGTAGTTCTACTAAGATATGGGCCAAATTTCCAAGCCAAAAATGGAAAAGCTGTTTGAAGCTTTACTTGTCCACCAGTCTCTCGTGATTAGCCACTTTGTAGAAGGGAAGCGTTCATGATCCACATATTGTTACCATTCATAGTAATAGAAGTGTCAGCGTTTAGAGTGTGCCATGGTCAACTGGGGTGCTTATTAAAATTCAGATTCCCACCTTCCAAGATTCTGACCTGTGTGTCAGAGTAGAGCCCGGGAATCTGCAATGTAAACAAACCGCTAGGTGACCTCACTAGCCGCGCATCTTGCTGGGGAGCCCTCGATGCCACAAGGCCCACCACACACGGGCTTCATCTGTTTCTCTACTGTGCTCCATACATTGGACCTTGTAGGAACCAGTTTAATGGCCTGGATAAATAATTGCCCAAGGAAATTGTAGAAAAATGCCTTACTTGTCAGTACTGTGTTATGCATTCTAGGAATTAAACTCTCAGGTATTTTTCTAAGCCCTTCCAGTTCCCTTTTTCAACACTGTGCATTTCCCTTTTGCCCAAACACTCAGGAGCGAAGCAGCTGACCCTGGAGGACCCACAGATGCCCATGAGCCACCCCTACAGCATGCCAGCTCCTTACTCCTCACTCCCAGCTCAGGTATGGGAGGGGCAGGGCTTCGAGAAGGGGAGGCTCGGTCTGTGTGAGGCCACCTGAGCCAGATCCCACACCACGGGAAAGACCTGCAGACAAAGCAGCAGAACTCCGTTTTTGCTGTTTGTCAATCTGCCAAACCAAATCCCGGGCCATTGGATGAACGTCTCAGTTTCCACCTGGTGTTGCTGGTTTGGAGTTAGGGAGGGGAGAGTGGGGGTGTACACTGCCTTGTCGGTTAGACTCTGGAATCTGGGAAACCGACCTTAGAGTCCAAGGTTTTGGGAGCAGGGCTTTATCATGTGAAACCGCAGGGCAGCTGATCCCTACAGACGCTTCTGATGTGAATCACAGCTCTGTTTCATTCACTTTGCTGGTAAAGGAAGGCACATTTCCCTGCGGTACTTTGGTGCCAGGTTTACCCATATGATGAAGCCTCACATAAATCATCACTTTACAACACTGTCTCCATTGTGCCTTTTGGTTCTTCATGGCGGGTTTCCACCAAGCCTCTTAGGAAGATAAGAGAGCTCCCGAGGAGTCTGGGGGCTCCCCGAGGCCGTCCCCGGGCTGGTCGCTCTCCCCCCAGCTCCCCTCTGGCCCCTCCAGCAGGCTCACACCTACATGATTCCGCCCCACGACCGAGGCTGGAGAGAGTTCGTCCCTGATCAGCCCCACCCGGAGACCCCGTATCAGTGTCCTGTGACCTTCGGGCCTCGCAGCCACCACTGGCAAGGCCCAGCCTGTGAAAACGGTAAGGAGGGCGCTGGGGCAGTTCCTGTGGCCAGAGGGCCTGGCCCCGCCTGGTCTGTCCCCTGTGCCGTCCCACGGCTCTCGCCTCCCCCGAGCCGCTAGGAAAGGCCGCGCGTGCAGTGAAGGAGGGAAGAGGTCCCCAGAGGAGGACACCCAGGCTTCACTGACACCTGCTCTGCTGTGTGCCGGGGCCCAGGCTCGGGGCTGCCTCGTGGAGCCTTCTTTAAGCATTGCAGGGGTCTGGCCAGGCACCCGAAAACTGCCCTGTTTTGTATAGGGATTCGCTCACGGAATGTAAGCAACGTGCCCAAAGCTACTCGGTGAGAGTGAGGGGCTGGGTTCAACTCCAGATCCCCTAGCTCCAGAGCCCGGCCACGTAGGACGCGGATGTCAGGTTTCAGATTGGTTGGCTATATGTTTTAAATTAGCTACTTAATAAGTGAACGTGTTTCTTCCTTCCTGAATAATCTTAAAGTTTATTTTTAATCTTGGGCAAAAAGTAGTCGGTTTTGTCAGTCTTCCCAGAGAAGACTAGACTGTCCCTTAATGCCGACTGTCTCTGTCTACACTTCTGTGAAGTCAGCGTCCCGCAGCTGAGCCCAGGCACCCCTCCACGGGGACACCAGGAGATCATTGCGCTGGTGGATTTCTCTCAAGCAGTGGTGTGCCCACGGCAGTTGTTGCTGGGATTAGAGGTGATAGTAAGAAGGGGATGAGTAAATACTGTGAAGAAAACATAAAAGGTCTCCACAAAAGGTGCCCGGCTGGTGCTGGACTAGCTTAGACGTGGTCCCCCGGAGGCCTTCCCCAGACGTCAGGATGAGATCTCTCAGCGAAAGCGCTGATTTGCTAAGTGCAGAGAAGATTTCACACAGTACGTTCCTGCAGCAAAGCACGGGCTTTCAGGACTTTTGAGCTGTTATTTAAACAGAAATCCTGAGACCAGTCAACACGCAGATGGTTTCATGTGTTCTAGGAGTATCTTCTCCTTTTTCCAGCCAGGTCCGGGTCACTCTTGGCTTGAGGGATTGAAGAACGTATGCCATTATTTAAGATTCGTATTGAGTGGCATGTTTACAAAAAAGCTGAGGATTTGGTTTTATTAGCTTCTCAAGAGTGATTTGCAGTGAAGGTTTGTTTTCCGTACTGTAGTGGGGGAATCAGCTGACGTTGGACGGGTTTCTGGAATTCAGACCCGGGTCCGGGGCATGAGCTCTGCTGAACTAGTGACCCTGGTGAAGAGGCAATGCCTAGAGCTGTGAGAGGATAGACTGGTGGACATATCTTGAAGCATAAGTGACATTAAGTGACACGCCAGCACAACGAGGTTCTACCACATACTCTTTCTCTGCTGACGTTTAACACAACACACGACAGCTGTGCCAGCCAGGGACATGGCTCAGCCCCTCCTGATTCCAGAAGCAGCGACGAAGGGAATGGGGACAAAGCCACGTGCAGGGTTTCGATCCGGCTCCTGGGCGTCAGATCTCACGTAGAGAGACCTGGGCTCACAGCTCTGCCGCGAACTTGCTGTGTGAACAGGGGTGAATCACGCTGTCTCTCTGAGCCTCAGTTACCCTGCGTATCAGTGACGGAGGACTGTTGGTCAAAGGGCACAGACTTCCAGTCAGGAGATGAATAAGTTCTGGGGCTCCAGCCTGGCGGGCACAGTTAGCTATGCTCTGCTGTGTTGAAAGCTGCTAGGAAAGGAGGTCTGAAATGTTCTCAGCGCACGAGCACGTGCGCGCACACATACACAGGTAATGATGTGAGGCGCTGGAGGTGATAACTAACAAAAAAAGGAAGGAAGGAAGGAAAGAAGGGAGGGGGGAAGAAAATGACAGAGGGCGACTCCAATTTCCCTCCAGCTCTGAAAAGGCTCCTCCCTCCTTCAGCCTTGGTTTTCCCCACTGGACCTCAGCCTCCTTGCCTCTCGAGGGCCCAGGCCCTCCCCTACGGGGCTGGTGCACCCTGGGGGCCGGCGGGCCCCCCTCAGGGAGCCGCCTCCTCCCCCTCTGCCTCGGATGGACTCTGTTTAGGCCGCATCTGATTTTTATTTGCAAATGCAGGTTGCCAGGTGACAGGAACCTTTTATGCTTGTGCCCCGCCCGAGTCCCAGGCCCCCGGGATCCCCATAGAGCCAAGCATAAGGTCTGCCGAAGCCTTGGCCCTCTCAGGTGAGTGGGGCTCCCCGGAGGCGGCGTCTGTGAGGGTCCCCTCACCTTTGGGTGGATTCGTGGGGCTGGTGAGCACCGCCGGGGCCTGGAGCGGGTGGACCCCTCTGACTGCCAGCTGCGGGGACGAGGTCAGCAAAGTCAGCACCGAGAGGCCGGCTTCCGACCCTGATCCGCTTCTGCAGGCTGGTCTGAACTGAGTCATTCTAAGCTCTGCACTGGCGTCTGACTGTCCAGGAATGTGCAGACACTCCAGTTCCGTTTACCGAGGGCCCCTCTTCAGCCAGCACCCCCGTGACGCAGGGAGCTTCTTGCAACAGCGCAGGGGCTGCTCGTTTGGGAAAGCTCATCATCCTTGCGGGCTTAGCCGCAGGCAAACGGTTGGCCCCATAGGCTTCCCGGGACGCGAGTTCTGGGTTCTTTCTCCTCGTCACGTTTGGTGCCTAAGTGAGGAGCATCTTGCTCTCCTCTCAACATGACATGTCTTGCAAACACATGCACATCAGATCTGGCTTTTCGAGTCTCTTCTCTAGAGGAGTCCCCATACCTCAGCAGTCTCGCCTGTTTTAAGGAAGACACCTCGAGGTTTACTGAACACGTGTAGTGTATGTATATTTATTTTTTAGATAATGTTTTGATTGTTTTAAAATGAGATTTGCATATATTAAAAATGGATAGCTTAAGCTTCCGAATTCTCACCTTGCCCCCTGGCCTCTTTGAAAATCAGCGACAGAAAACATAAGCTGAATTCTCAAGGTTTCAGGAGAGGAGAGCTGGGGGCCCTTCCTTGCACCCAGGGGAGCTGGCCCACTGTCGGGCTCCTTTTGGTTCTGAAGATTCTGAAGGAAGCTTGCTGCCTTTCTTCTTAGATGCTCCTGGACAGTGGAGGGAGGAGAGGTTTCTGAGCAGAAAGGCCTGTTTGTTTTTAGGAACTTTCAAACCCTTTTCTTGAGCATGTAAGTCTTGTGTGGGTGCCTGAAGAGTAGGAAATAAACAGCTATTTATATCCCTGTGACCTCGTGACTTCTGATGACGCTCAGTGAAACGAAACCCCGCGTGGCCGACACCCACTCCTCGGGGCTCACGGCGGCGGAGTCACAGAGAGGCAGTGATGTGGGCTGTCTGAGTCTCAGAACCTGCCCTTGAGGGAGGAGAGGCTTTTGTGGGTTTCTCTGGGTGTGCGCAGTACAGACTAACTACCAGCCTTGCCCGTTTATCAGAGGACTGCCACCCGCTCACGTTTGAACCCCGCAGTTACCGTGGGAGCTGTTGCCTCTCGGGAAGCCCTTTGGCACTTCAGGTCAGTGGCCCTTGGCAAACCTGGCTTGGTCCTTTCAGCTCATGGGTCGCATTTTAAAGAAGGTTCTAAAATCAGCAAAGTTTCAAAAATGAGTTCATCTTGTTTAGTGTTTGAGAAGCACAGTTCTAGAGCCAGCCTCAAACTCAAACACAAAGCGAAGTGGGTCTCAGCGGACTTTACGCTTGGGACGTTTCCCTCACGAGGTAATTTTATTATACAAGTAGTACGTACACAGTGGAAAAATAATTTAAAAATCAGAGAAGCAAAAAATGGAAAATAGAAGCGTCATAGTCCCACCACCCAGAGATCACCACTGTCGAGGCTTATCCTTCCCGAAACTTCAGTGCGTGCTTGGACGTGTATAATTTTTTTTCTGTAACTGGTATCATATTGATATTTTAGAGTAGTTTTGGATATGCGGACATATTTGCTTCTTTCTCTGAAACACCGTTGTACTCTTTTTGCTACTAGAAATTATTTAAACTTAGGGTTTACTTCTTCCAAAATCAAAACTGATCGCTGTGTTTAAAATGAACTTTTGTTCGGTGGCACTTGACTCACCGTATTAGACCTAAGTGTTGTCGTCACCACTATTGTGCTCTCCCCCCCGCCCCCCAATCCATGTCCCATGCATTTGGAAAATGCTGAGCTAGAGGACATTACGCAGACTCGTACAGAACTTCTCCACCATGGGGTGAGTCTCCAGGAGGGACGTAAGGCCTTGCAACGTCCGTCCCCCAGGCCCCTTCTTACGAGCGTCCCACCAAGGACACTTTGCTCTGGGCAGTCATTTGGCATCCTGGTGGGTACCAGCACCTTGGCTCCTTAGCACTGACCCTGACGGGTCTGTGTTTGCAGACTGCCGGCTCCACATCTGCCTGTATTACCGGGAAGTCCTGGTGAAAGAGCTGACCACATCCAGTCCCGAAGGCTGCCGGCTCTCCCACGCCCACACCTACGACGCCAGCAGCCTGGACCAGGTCCTCTTTCCCTACCCGGAGGACAACGGCCAGAGGAAGAACATCGAGAAGCTGCTGAGCCACCTGGAAAGGGGCGTGGTCCTCTGGATGGCCCCCGACGGGCTTTATGCCAAGAGGCTGTGCCAGAGCAGGGTCTACTGGGATGGGCCCCTGGCGCTGTGCAGCGACCGGCCCAACAAGCTGGAGAGAGACCAGGCCTGCAAGCTCTTTGACACGCAGCAGTTCTTATCAGGTGAGGTGGCGTGTGTCTGTCGGAATGGGCCCTACCTGTGAGGCTTGGGGAGGGCGGAGCTGGCGACGGCACGCCTGCCACAGGGGTCAAAGGCCACTCCCAGCAGGTCTTCCTTCTGTGAACCCCTGAGCCCGCTGGGCACGATCCCAGAGCAGGTCTCCTGTTGGTCCACCTGCCACCCCATCAGCAGAGGGTTGTGGAGAAGGGGAGGTTGTCGGGGGCTGTGGTTCAGGCTGAGGTCTTGAAATGCTGGGATTCATCCAATACTCACCAGCTAATAAGGTTCATATTTTACTGGCAAGTGTGTTCTCAGCAAGCATATCTGTTGATGTTTCAGCTCTTTTAAGGTTCCTAGAAAAATCGTAAGGTTATAAGTATATTGTGAGTGTCCGTGGTTGTGAGATGTATCAACTCTGAGCAGATGCTTTCCAGCAGGTGGGACCACGGCCGAGTGTGTAGAACTGATTTTGCAGAGCGGAAATTATGAGACAGCTTTGAGCTGTTTCTAGGTTTCAAATCACATTTTCCAGAACCGTAGGTTTTGTTTTCCTAGTTTTGATTTCATGACAATTAAATCAGCCCTGGGCCGGCTTTTGTGAGGCCTTCGGCCACCTTCTGGTGGAAGGTAGTCCAGAGTTTCCACTTAGCTGTCCCCATGCACAATGCTGCTTCTGGACGGAGAAGCGGTTCTCCCTGCTGGCTACTGCCCGTCCTTCCTCGACCTCATTCTTAACTCTTCTTGTACAAGCGCCTCCTCAGAAACACCCTGTGTCTTTGGGCTTTCACGGGCCTCTCCTTGCCCTGAAGCTGCTTCTTGATCCAATTCACGTGAAGCACAAAGCACCTGTGTGCTCTACCGCCAAAGACGCTCGCTCAGCGTTTGGGGTTCAAGTGGCCCACATTTGCTTGGGCTCCTCCAAATGCTCTTTTGCTGCCCCAAACATGTCCCTGGATGACTCACACTCCCCCAGAGGCGAAACGGGAGGAAGAGGGAGAGCTGAGGCTCTGGTCTCCAGGTGGCCCCCCCGACCCAAGCCGCGAGCTGCCTCCGAGCGGACTGTTCTGTCCATCCTGGGGCCCAGCGTGTGGACCGAGGGCGGCTCCAAGGAGGGGCCGAGGGCCGCACCTCTGGGGTCTGAAAGAGCCCTGGCTTTGGATCTCCTCCGAGGCCCTGGGTCTTGGATGCAGAAGATAGGCTGGGCCCCGGGGGCTTCATCCAGGGAAGGGGCCTGCTTCTCTGGCAGGCGGGACGCCGACGGTCGGCCTCCTGGGGCGGTGCGCTCGCCCATGTTTGTCTGCGACCAAGAGCTGCTTTGGTTTGGCTCCTTCCTCTGTGACCCAGGGCTGTGCTCTGTGCCCAGTGCAACCTCTTATCTTGAAGTGTTTACTGAGGTTCAAGGAGGAAACTGTGAACTCAAAAGCTGCAGCTGTGCAGACCAGCCCCACAGTCGCGGATTCCCGCGAACATTCTCGAGCTACCAGGCATCTCAGCAGACTTTTTCAGAGAACTGTGCCAACGCGGCAGGCGTGGGTGTCACCTCCCACCTCGCACTGTGGAGGCTTTGCACACGTTCTGCCGAAGTCGGTTAGGTTTGATTTGAATTCTGGAAGAAAAAAAGCAGGAAGTCAAATGGTCCAGTGAGTGAGCTAGAAACTTTTCTTCGGTTGAAGAGAACAGTGGAAATCTTTGACATCCACCCATCCAGGACCCGCAGGCTGCTGGGGACAGCCCCGCCGCGCAGCGGCTCACGTCCGACAAGGCGGCAGCCGCAGCTCTGCAGCCGGGCTGGCGCCCGCGGGAGCGCGCTTCTTCTGGGGACCTGACCTTTGACCCTAGCCGACAAGCAGGACAGCCGGAGGGAGGCCGGAGGGTGGGCGGGGACGGCGTCCCGTCTGGGTGAACGCAGGCGCCTTCGGGACACGCGTCCACAAAGGTGGGCCCGGCGCTTCCTCCAGCGCCGCCCCCCCCCCCGACCTCAAAGCCACTGGCCGCCCCTGATGGGCTCCGCCTCCCAGATTCTGCGGTGCCCGAGTCACGTGGACCGCGGGTTGCAGGGCTCAGCAGCTCTGAGATGAGGGTCTTAAGTCATCCTGGGTCAAGTCAGAAAAGTCTGATTTTAAAAGCAGATTTCTCCTTGTGTGAGTGATTCTTTTGGCTCCATTTCCTTTTCTTCCTCCTTCACCCCTTCCTGCTGCCTTCGCCTCCTGTGGGTCCAAGGCTGCAGAGCAAGGTTGCCCCTCTTAGGGCGCGGCCCCCTTGAAGTGGAGGCGGGGCCTCGGGAGAGCCGCGTGAACACGCGTGTGCGCCCCTGCGCCTGCTCCCACTCTCACGCCTGCTCTGGCCTCCACGTCGGCGTGGCTCCCTCCCCAGCCTGCGTCCGTGCTCGGCCTTCTGAGCGGTTTCTCTCGCGGTCTCTGCAGAGCTCCAAGCCTTTGCTCACCACGGCCGGCCTCTGCCAAGGTTCCAGGTGACGCTGTGCTTCGGGGAAGAGTTTCCAGATCCCCAGAGGCAACGGAAGCTCATTACTGCTCACGTGAGTGTCCAGTCCCCTTCGGGTGTTTGAGTTTCCCTGACCTTCGTCAGGGGCAGGGCCCCATTTAGAGCAGTTCAGATGAGAAATAAGTGTCCAGGGGCCTGGGCAGGGGGGATGGAGGGAGGGAAGGTGTCCAGGGAGTGGTGCAGGGGTGCAGCCCAAGGGCCATGTGCCTCCCAGCCCTGGACATCTGCTCATCGCCGCTGGGGGTGACCTCCAGCCCTGGGTGGCACCCGTCCCGTCTTTTTTATTTTACAAGGAAATCGTCATATTTCCATTTGATAGGGTTTTAAAGGGATGATGCTAAAAGTTGCCCTTTAAAATTCTTCACGTTTAATATTGCTTTTAAAATTCCATCCAGCTGATCTTCACTTGAATGGGAAGCTTCTCCCAAATGGGAAGCTGTCCACTGACTTGAGTATTTTGTAGGCCCCCTCCAAATGTCCCCCCAAATCCTCTTTTATCTCTGGATTTTTAGAAACTATTTAATTTTTGGAAACCAAGGGCCATGTGCTATTTGGAGGCATGAAATCTCGCAAGGACTTCAAGTAGCTCAGGCCACAGTCATGTTCTCCAGCAGAGCTTAAGATGCATTCACCTGTGCAAAGTAAATATCTTTCACAGAAAAGGAAAGAGAAAGGGTTAGATAGATAACATGTAGCGTTAATTTGCCACAGAAAACAGAATTTTGAATACTTAAGATTTTTGAATTTGAAATTTGAAGACTCTGTATTGCTACATACCTGCGAGGGTTATTAATGGGCCCAGGTAATGAGCAGCAACAGATAAAAAGTTACATCAAATAATAACAGAATTCAAGTCAGATTTTATTTTTTTTAAACATCTTTATTGGAGTATAATTGCTTTACAATGGTGTGTTAGTTTCTGCTGTATAACAAAGTGAATCAGCTATACGTATACATATATCCCCATATCCCCTCCCTCTTGCATCTCCCTCCCACCCTCCCTATCCCACCCCTCTAGGTGGTCTCAAAGCACCGAGCTGATCTCCCTGTGCTATGAGGCCGCTTGCCACTAGCTATCTATTTTACATTTGGTAGTGTATATATGTCCATGCCACTCTCTCACTTCGTCCCAGCTTACCCTTCCCCCTCCCCGTGTGCTCAAGTCCATTCTCTACGTCTGCATCTTTATTCCTGTCCTGCCCTTAGGTTCATCAGCACCATTTTTATTTTAGATTCCATATATATGCGTTAGCATACGGTATTTGTTTTTCTCTTTCTGACTTCCTTCCCTCTGCATGACAGACTCTAGGTCCTTCCACCTCACTACAAATAACTCAATTTCATTTCTTTTTATGGCTGAGTAATATTCCATTGTATATATGTGCCACATCTTCCTTATCCATTCATCTGGTGATGGACACTTAGGTTGCTTCCATGTCTTGGCTACTGTAAATAGAGCTGCAATGAACACTGTGGTACATCTAATAATGTTCCTTACTGAAATCTGAAATAAAACACTATCTAATCTTAAACACACACCCCCTGCTTCTTGATTATAAAATCAAAAAACAACCAACCAATAAACAGAAATATAGTCCCCATAAACTTTAGAGTTTTCTCATGGATTCTCTCCAGTGATCAATAGATTTATCGATATAATAACTGATTCTTGTTAACAACTGTCAAAGGACTAAATAGTCTCGGTCCTGGTGAGTAACATCTCTGAAGGCAGTGGTGAGTCCCTGCGTCTGAGTCTCAGGGCTTGGACACACCGGCCTGGGTTGGTGGGGACGCAGCCCCAGCTGGGACCATGAGCCCGAGCTGATGGAGGATGGATGCGTGTGCACCCAGAAGTCCTGCTCCTTTTATTATGGATTTAATTTACTTCAGTTACCTCAAATGAGTTATGCTTAAGTCATTTTATGTCAAATAACATAAAGGCTCACTTTAATAGCACAATCGATTGGCTGAAAGCATTTGGATCTCTTAGATGCTGCAAATTCAGGAAAAGCTGAATGTTGGATACTTTCTGGTGAATGTGGTCCACACTAATAACCAAACTAGAGGAATCTTGGGTCAGTTAACTTCTCTTTTTCCACAGTAGCAGTTTTGCTGTTGTTTGGTTTTGCTTCTTTCTTTTTTTCTTTCTTTTATCTTTGGTTTAGAAATATACAGGTTACCAGGTCATCCATGAATAGTAAATCACTGAGCCCCTCATCCCTGTCAAACTGCAGATGTGGAAAAATAAATCCATTGGCCTAAATTACCCGATTACCTTAAACTTACCTTTAACTTGGTCATTTTATCCGATTTGCTTCATTCAGTCCTAGTTTAACGTAAATTTCAAGCAGCAGTTGGTTTACAAGTACCATCTTTACCTTTTCCTTCAACTGAAACCCAGAATTAAGTATATTCTGTTTATAGGTTGGTGTATGTAAGGACTCACAAAAAATCAGTTCTCCAGAAGGCTCCCAGTATGACGTGTTTTGATGAGTCATAGCACCTAACTTTAGACTTGACTGTATACTTAGATATGGAGGGTTATTGCAGGATGTTAGAAAAAAGAGCTCAGTAACATCTTTTTTTTTTTTTTGTTTAATAAGTTTTTTAAATTTTTATTTATTTATTTTTATTTATTTATTTATGGCTGTGTTGGGTCATCGTTTCTGTGCGAGGGCTTTCTCCAGTTGCGGCGAGCGGGGGCCACTCTTCATCGCGGTGCGTGGGCCTCTCACTATCGCGGCCTCTGTTGTTGCGGAGCACAGGCTCCAGGCGCGCAGGCTCAGTAGTTGTGGCTCACGGGCCCAGTTGCTCCGCGGCATGCGGGATCTTCCCAGACCAGGGCTCGAACCCGTGTCCCCTGCATTGGCAGGCAGATTCTCAACCACTGCGCCACCAGGGAAGCCCTCCGTAACATCTTTTTTCAATCTTTCACTAAAGGTCGAACCTCTGCTAGCCAGACAGCTGTATTATTTTGCTCAGCAAAACAGTGGACATTTCCTGAGAGGCTACGACATACCCGAGCACGTCAGCAGCCCCGAGGATTTCCACAGGCCCATCCGCCACTCCTCCATCCAAGAGTGAGAACGCCAAGACCAGAGACGTTGCTTCATTGTAAATACTCGACTTGGAAAACAGCTGACTGAACCCCTACTTCTTCTTTTGAGGAATGTGGAAATTGGGGCTTCAGTCCCACACCTGAGGAAAACATTTGTAGAAAATCAGCTCCATTTAATTGACAGATGAGCTTTTTCCAAAAGGAAGAATGGTATTCAGGGTCTTCTGTAGACCCTGACGATAATGTGAAAACTCACTAAAATGTGTTTACATTTACTGAAATGCCGTGTCCAGTTTGATGTGGACTCTTTCTTGCGTGAAGACTGAGAAACCTGTGTTTCAGTGCTGACCACTAAGGACGGCATGAAGGCGCCCAAGTGCCGTTCTGTTTCTCAGGGAAGTAAAACCTAAGTTTGAGTCTGCTCTGCCCACAGGAGAAATGTACCAACACCTGTGGACGGCTGCTCTGTAGGAAACGCTTGCTGATAGAAGGACATAGACTCAGCCCTGGGGGTCCCTCCCCAGGGTGGCCCCCGCCCACCTCCCATCCACGCTCCTTATGGCCGCAGAAGCCAATAGGCAAGACTCTGCTGTGTTTTCTTGAGCCAAAAGCATTTCTTGAGCCAAAAGCATTTCTTGAGCCAAAGAATAGAGCATTTTGTCTACTAATGACCGGTTAAGATAGTTGTTTGTCTTTTTGTCTCTCATTCTATAGAAATTATTGCTAAAACTTTTTTTCTTAAAGACAACAAAAAAAGACAGATCCGCAATCCAAGTACTAAAGATGTATTTTTGAAACTTGGTCGACATTTCCCCTCTTGTCCTGCTTGTTTGTTAGGCGACCAGTTACCATGGCAACACTAAGAGGAGGTGCCCCTACTTGTCCTGGCGGTGAGTCCTGTAGGGAAGGGAGGAGAGGGCTTCGCAGATTGAGTAACTGCGGGCTCAGTGAGCTGTTTTGCTTATGTGGTATGTTATGTGCTTCCTCATGCCAGCAACGGCTTGACAGGGCCTTAAAAATGCTGGGCTTTTTCCAAATACAGCTTTTCGTAGAATTACTAAGATCTCCACTTGCTTACTTAAACCTCATCACTTACATGTTGTTCCTTCTGGAAAAGTAGAGATGTTTAGACTGTGATGTAGCAGCTGTATTTTTGTCCTACTGGGAAATAACTGCTGTTACTTTTAGGCTCAGCCCAGGACTTGATAGTTCTCTTATTCGAGTCCATATTTTTAATTCATTCAACAGACTTGCATTAGACAGACTGTAGCTTTTATCCAGCTTAGTAAGTAATGAAGCCTGAGAATGTCGTTTCTTTCTCTTTTTTCTTTTGAAGAAGTTTTTAGGGATAAAATAATACGTATCAACTACAGAAAATATAAACTGTATAAAAGGGCAAAAGCTAAGTGAATCTTCCTTTTTTCCAGCCCAAATCCTCCCCCCTAGAGAGGTCCACAAGAAGAGTTTGATTCTTCCAACACGTTTTACTTTTCTATAAATATACATAAACTTAAAGCAACTCGGGGGTCTTCCGTGCACTCACTCGTGTGCAGCGTTCTGTTAATCCCACGACACAGATTCCCCTCATTCTTCTCAGAGGCGGAGCTTCAGGATCCACCTCGAGGTCGTCAGCACAGTTTACGGTGGTGCTTTAGCCACTCGGAATAAACACATTTGGACAGTAGATTGTATTCTGTGGGCTGCAGTGACTTATGCATCTTATAGATGCGAGGATTTGGGGTATATTGCCCCAAGGGGGAGACAGATGGGCCGCTAGCTCCCAGAGCGGTAGGTGTGGGCCAGCTGTGCCGCCCTCCCGGCTCTTCAAGGAGATGCTTAGTTTCAGTTGCTGTTGTGGACCCTTTCCTTTTTCTCCCTTTTCAAACATTAAGCTGCTTTGACTCTGGAGTTACATTTTCTGGAACATGCTGTTGGCCTGGGCCAGGCCCCCTTCCCACCTCCACACT
Source organism: Eschrichtius robustus (assembly GCF_028021215.1). Classification (NCBI taxonomy): domain Eukaryota; kingdom Metazoa; phylum Chordata; class Mammalia; order Artiodactyla; family Eschrichtiidae; genus Eschrichtius; species Eschrichtius robustus. Next base: position 108,490,090 of record NC_090835.1, on the reverse strand, counting down.
CAGGTGCGTTGGCGTTCTTTAGTTCTGAGGGATCCAGAGCGTGAAGGGTAAATGGACTAATTATGAAACGGTCCCGGTGAAGGGTCCTGACAGTTGTCTCAGGACCTTGAGAAGGGGCCTCCTTCCCTGACAGTGGCCTCAGCAAACCAGAGTTTAGTTTGTTCGCAGTGGAAGGTACTGCAGAGTTTAGGCCCTTGTTATTCGAAGGAGCTTTTAGGTTCGCAGGAGGAGAAAGTGTAGGCCACAGGGATGTTCCTGGCTTATTTCTTGTTCTTGAGATTTAGGAGCACCACAGGCAGTAACCGGTGTCTTCCGGAACACTACGGAGAGCTCGTTGAAAGCAAGGCTTTGGAAGCCCCTCGGTCACGGTACAGAGCACCCAGAAAGACGGCCGTGTTTGAGACTGCTCCCCTGGGAGAGAGCCCACCACAGTGTGGGAATCACCTACACTGGCCATGAGCAGAGCGGCATCCGTGGGGCTCAGGTGTGAACAAGATCTTCCTGTGTCACTGCGTGCAAGCCTTGGTGCAGGTCTGCCGTGGGCTGGCGTCCGCGAGGCTGGCGATGCGGCTGCATCCACAGGGAAGGCTGCACCAGGGAAGGTTTTTGTTTTTTTGCATGAGTCATTTTTTTAGTAAAAATCCAGACACAGTTCCAAGCCCCTTCCATTCCTCTTTGGTCACGTTTCTCCCCTTTCTCCACGGGCGAATGCCTCTCTGACGGTGGCGCGCTTCCCTAAGCTCTGTATTTTAACACGCGGCCCCCTGAACGGCTTGTAGCTGGCTGGCGCCGATCTCAATGCCGCTTTCGGGCCGCCCTGCCACAGGCATCATTGTGCAGCTTGCCTCTTCCACGGCCCGTCTCAGAGCTGGACCCCCGTCAGCGGGCAGGGGTCTCACCCACCTCTGCTCCCTGCGGTGGAGGAGCTGTCACGTGAATGCAGTGAAGGTGGACTCTCCTGGTATTTCTCTTCCCGGCTTTCAGGAGGGCATGTGAGTGGAGTGGGGCTGGAGTGGAGTGGGGCTGAAATGCAGGAGAGACGGGCCGACCTCCTCCAGGGTCAGCTCGCATCTTGCCTTGGACCCTTGGAGACGGGAGGGGCCTGACAGGTCGTGGGTGGCCCTGCGTCCCGCTGTGCAGGTGGAGAGGGCCAGGTGGCTCCGTCGCCCCGCTGCCGCTGCCGTGCTGCGCAGCCTCTGGGCGCCCGGCTGAACGTTCCTTGGACAAGCGTACATCATCGTGTCATGAATCCCGCTGTAAATCGCTTTTCAAAGCAGACTGATATTTGTGATAACGTGGTGTTTTAGATACTTGATAAATAAAGACTTTTAAAAAAGTGATCTGCTACTGGCCGTGCGTGTTATTAAGCCCTTATCTGCAAAGCTTTTTAATACTTCCTTCTTCTGCTGCGTTCGGCAGCCTGTTTCCTTCCTGGTTCCTGTGAGCCTCCCTAAAATCAGATCTCAGAGCGCACAGCTTGTTCGAAAACACCTGCCCCACGTGCCCAGCAGCGAGCAGCAGCCCCCCGCGCCCACCCTCCGACGCCCGCTAAGCGGGGCAGGAACGACCCTCGCCCCCCGGCTGCGTCTCACAAGGTCCCGCAGAGCCGAGTACACTGTGTCAACGTTTCCTTCGATTCTGTCGCTGTTGCTAAAGGGCAGGGGCTGTAGGTTCACCAGCATCCTGAACGTGGAAAATGACATAAACCCGTGTGTGGGGAGCACAGATGAGGCCGTGCGCCCTCCTTCCCCGGCTCTTGCCGCTGTGACCCGCCCTTCAGCCCGCCAGCCCCTGTTCGCCGGTCATGGTGTTAAAGTCCTTGCAGCCAAAGGCTGTGTGGAGCTGTCAGCAGTGGTTGTACTTTGCATCCAGGAGCCCAGAATGTTAGATAAGAATAATTTTGGATGTGCTAAGTGGTAGCCAAACAGAAATAATGGGAAAATAAACTATACACTGCTTTTGGGGGCTCTGTCTGCTCAGAAAGTGTGGAAGGACGTGAGTCAGTATCATAGCAAGCATTATTCACATGATCTATCAACTCATTACATCTGAAAGAGGGTTTAAAGGGATTCTGTGCCCTTGAACTTGTTCTCAGGTAATTCTGTCCCTCTGTCAAGTACCACATTTGTAAGATTTTCTTCACACACAGGGCACATTTGGCTGCATTGGATCCAGTTTCCCTGACAAGTAAACCCTTTTATGTGAAGTGCATAAGCAAAGCATGCCTCTGCCGGAAAAATCGTCACCTTTCACATCATCTCTCTGGAAAGAAACTCCAGGGGTCATACTTGGTCATTTTCTTCTAGGAGAAGCTATACCTAAATTAACCCTGGCAGACGGATCAACATCTTCTGAATTAGAGGAGCGTTATGAATTCAAGGCTGTTACAGGCACCTGGAGAACTGGGAACTCTTTCAGTGGCCCCTGTCCCCCAGGGGACAGTGTGTGTCCCATGGCTGGCCTTGGAGACTTCCTGGAGGGCAGAGGCCTTGGTGCTGTCAGCAGGCATCTGGCACAATATATCGTAAAGTTCATTTTATCCGAGTCCTTGAGCGAATGGTCAGAAGTTTGGAATCTGTGGCCACTTTATGATCCTTGAAAGCTGTTACTTTGCTTCTTTAGAAATTACCATTCTCAGTTTCCCCCCTTTCCCATCTGGCGGGCATGATGGTGGCTTCGTAGAGAATCATCCCAGCAAACAAAACATCTTTGCCTCTTTTGTCCTCTCCTTCTGGGTCAGGTTTCCACAGCAACCTTCCTCTGGAGGAGAATCAGCAGGTCATCCAACACCTCTGTCTTCATTTCTCACCATCCCCTCGGTCCTGCTGAGCGGCCACAGGGCCCCAGGCCCCTCCTCTCTCCTGGAAGACCACTCCTGCTGCCACATGGCCACCCCTTTCCTCCACCAGGTCCCAGCTCTGATAATGTCCCTTTCTGGAGGCATTTCTTCACCCCCAGGGAGCCTTTCCTGGTTGCACCCTCTGTTTGGCTCAGTGAAGGATAATGTTGAAATACTTAAGAAATGCCCCTTCTATGTACACCCACCTTGCTCACTCGCAGGGCAGAAAGGGGACACTGTGGCTCTTGTCCTCCAAAGACACCGGCTCTTGTTGAGAAAGGAGTGGACTCAAGGAGACTGGGAACTTAAGAAAGATCAACCCTTTCAGCCCTTCTGGACTCTCACCCAGACTACAGAACGATGCTCAGAGCTGAGGAAAGAAGACAGAATGAGAAGTGAGGGTGCAGTTGTCAGTGGCTCCCAGGTGAAGGAGAGCTGTCCTCTGTCTCCTGGAAGGAGACTCCAGGGAGTGGACCTGAAAATAGCTTGTTGGAGGAGCAGTTCACGCAGGTTCAGAGGGTGGGGGGCTGGACGGGAGGGGAGCTCCACGCACGCTGTGCGGGCTGAGCGGTGGACACTTGGGTGTGTCTGAGCGGAGATCAAGCTGAGGACCAGTGCCCCACACTTTCTCCCCTGCCCAACCACCTGGCACCACAGAGGCAGCACCAAATTTAGTGCCAGCTCAAGGAAAGGGGAGTGATCCAAAGTGAACTGAGATTGAATTTCCCTGGCGGAGGAAGAGCTAAAATGAAAATTACACTGTTAAAGAAAACATGAATTATATTTCTTGAAAACATTAGCCAAGGCTTAGATTTGTACCTGCTGTGTCTGTAGTATGACACTGGCCATTCTTTGTTGTGGTCGCCTATTCATTAATTTTCTTCCCTAAATAAACTGCTTGAAGACGGGCGTTGGGCCTCACCAGGTACAGTAAATCCCCTACATACGAACCTTCAAGTTGCAAACTTCCGTGCAACGTGCGTTCACATGCCCAGTCACATAAGTTAGTTCACGTGTCCGGCGTACGTTGTCACGTGCCTGCGCCCTCTACAAGTGGTTGTACTTTTGTGTACTTTACTATACAGAGTACAGTAGTACAGTGTCTTTATTTCAAGCCCAGGATGTCCAGAAGCAAGTGTAAAAGCTGTAGCTGGTACTACTATACTTTCCAAAGTACTGTACTGTAAGATTAAAAATGTTTTCTTTATTTTTGTGTTTGTTTTTTACGTATTATCTGTGTGAAAAGTACTATAAGCCTATTACAGTACAGTACTATATAGCTGATTGTGTTAGTTGGGTACCTAGGCTAACTTTGTTGGACTTACAAACAAATTAGACTTAACGAACGCGCTCTTGGAATGGAACTCGTCCATATATAGGGGACTTACTGTACCTGGTACCTGCAGGGCACCACACACGTGACTCGGAAGGATCTGTCCACTACATCCAGCAGCATCCAGGGCTTGTGAGCTAAACGAAGGCCACATACAGCATGGCACACCATGTCCCATTTCAACATGTGCGGTGGAGAAATGTTTGTTACGTAGTTAGGTGAAAAGAAAGCAGGTTTTAAAACAATGTGATAAATGTTGAAAATTTTTATGAAATCCATGTGTGAAATTTTTAAAAATAGTCAAAAGTGTAAATTGTAACTGAGTGTTGGAGTGATGGGGATTTTTATTTTTCTTGTCCACTCTTCTGTATTTTCCAAAGTTTCTCCTATGACCATATATTTAGTACCAGAAGGGGAAAAAAAAGCACAAAATGTAGTCCTTCTAGGTTGGTATATCCTTTTCAATGTGTGTGGGGGGGGGTTTCTTTCTTAAGTTGCTACATGGGGTCCCCAGTGGTCCCATTTCCAGGGGACACAGAGCACAAGGTGGCCTTCCTGCCAGGCAGCGAGGGACCTCGGTGCTCAGCCCTCCCCTGGCCCCAGGGGCTCCCAGTCTCCCACCCTCCTTGGGTCCTTCTCTTCCTGCTATTTCCCCGGGGAAGACTATCTCCTCAAAACCATCTGTTCTCCACCATGGACGCATATGATGCTTGAGGCCCTCTCCAGTCCCTCTGTGTCTGAGGTCCTCCCTAACCCTCCATCACCTCCACGCTCCCTGGGGGACCTCCCTTCCTCCCTCCCCCACCAACCCTATTTGCTCGTGCAGTCTCGCTCTTTGTCTTGGGCCCCACTATTTACTTCGCGTGAATGGCAAAAGGTAGGGTTGCTTGAAAACAGGAAAGAAAAAAGCCTTGATGTATATTTTTAATTGTGGTAAAATGTATGATCTTTAAGCCTATAGCTCAGTGGCATTATGTACGTTCACTTAATGCTGTGCAACCTTCACCACCATCATCCCCAGAACTCTTTTCATCTCTCAAACTGAAACTCTGTCCCCAGTGACACTAACTCCCCCTCCCTCTCCCTCAGCCCCTGGAAACCACCATCTACATTCTGTCTATGAATCAGACTCTAGGGGCCTCATGTAAGTAAAGTCATTCAGTACTTGTTCTTTGTGACTGGTCGATTTCATGAACATAATGTCCTCAAGGCCCGTCCGTGTTGTAGCCTGTGTCAGGATTTCCTTCCTTTTTAAGGCTGAATAATGTTCCATTGTGTGGATGGACCACATGTTGATTATCCATTCATCCTTCTACGGATGGACATTTGGGTTTCCTTCAAATTTTAGCTACTGTGACTAATGCTGCTGTCAATATGGGGGTACAATATCTGTTTGGGACCCTTCTTCTAATTATTTGGAATTGCCAGATGGTCTGGTAATTCATTTTTAATTTCTGAGGATCCTCCGTACCGTTTTCCACAGCAGCTGCACTGGTTCACACTCCCACCACCCGTGCACGAGTGTTCCAGTTTTTCCACATCCTTGCCAACATTTGTTATTTTCTGAGGAACATTTTTTTAAAACCTCTGTTCATTGACAAACACCTCCTGAAGATCCACTGTGTTCCTGGCCCTCTGCTGGCCTGCACGGCCTCCACAGGCCAACATCCAGGCTGTCAAAGGAGGGCCGCGGACCGAACAGGTGCTGCGGGCAGGCGTCTCCGCTGGCTGGGCGGCAGGGTGGCTTCCAAGAAGGATGCATTTTCATCCTTCATTTTTAAGCTGAAGAAACTGAGGCTCAGAAATCCTAAAGTTGCTACCTAATGTTGACAACTACTAAGAGGCAAAGCCAGGACTCTAATGTAGATCTTTCTAACTTCAAGCTGTAGTCGAGGGGCAGAGAGGCTCAGAGTGCCCATCCTCGGCCATCAAACCCAGACTTCCTGAGACATTTGGCCTTTTTCAACAAGACAAGACCCACAGGTGGGGGCCCATCCCTTTAGATGGGAAAGCGACCAGAAGCAGAGGCTTCCCTAAAGGGAGACGAACCAAGGATGCGGGAGCACATGCTGAGGTACGGTAACCCTCTCTCGGGTTCTCTTTACTGTTTCCCGGGTGCTAAGCTCCTGTGATCCTTGACGGAACCTTAGCGGACAAATATTGTATTTCTCGCCTGTTGTTGGGGAAACTGAGAGCCGTGAAAGTAGGTACCTTGTTACAGTTGTGTGGCCAGCAAGTCCCTGGGAAGGGACCTGACCCCAGCTCGTCTTGCACCGGGGCCCCATCTTCCTGCTGTAAAACGCTCTGTTTTTGAGTTTCTTTTTTTTTTTTTTCTTTTCTTTTTTTTGGCTGCATTGGGTCTTCGTTGCTGCGCGCAGGCTCTCTCTAGTGGCCGCGAGCAGGGGCTACTCTTCATTGTGGTGCGCGGGCTTCTCATTGCAGTGGCTTCTCTTGTTGCGGAGCTCGGGCTCTAGGCACGCGGGCTTCAGTAGTTGCAGCACGTGGGCTCAGTAGTTGTGGTGCACAGGCTTAGTTGCTCCGCGGCATGTGGGATCTTCCTGGACCAGGGCTCGAACCCGTGTCCCCTGCACTGGCAGGTGGATTCTCAACCACTGCGCCACCGGGGAAGTCCTGGTTTTGAGTTTCTTCTCAAAAATGGGGCTTGCACTTCATGAGGTTGTCAGCATCATTGCGTCAGATGCTGAGAGTTAGTGACGTGGAGATGTTGGCGGTTGTTAGGTTAAGCTTGGCATTTATCACGAGCTCCTTTGAGGGGAGGGAAGGTATCCTATTGCAGTGTTTCCTAAATTTTAGTCACATATATTCTGCCTTCAAAATTTTGTTTATAATTATGTAAATATTATCTAATTAACATTTATGATGACAAATATTATTTATTCAATACACTATTATCTATGTAAAATGTGACTTCTCAAAATACATTTAAAAGTCCTGTTATTTTTTTAAAATCTTTAGGTTGACTCACTTTTCAAGTTGAAATGTCTGCTTTAGCATCACTGTAAGCAATGAAAACTTGTAAATACACAAAGTGGATGTGCTTGTTATATATCTATTTTCCAATATCTATTTAAAATAAATAATAATGACTGAAATAAAAAGGCCCACCCTGAACCATCTGAAACACCCCTCCCGGGGAGACACCAAGTTCCTCAGGCCCCCATCTTCCCACAGCACCCAGCATGGTCTTTGTGTCACAGTGTTCATCAAATGAATGGAGTATTTAATCAATTAGAAAGAATTAATTTCTTGATTGACTATTGACTTCATGGGAAATACATTCCACCCCTAACCTGGTCACTTTCATAAGCAGTGACATCTCCTATTAATGAAAATGCTGTAATACACTTGTTTCTTTTTTTAAAGAAGGTTCAAGGGTTCAGTTTGCAGAAATGGGACATGGCAGGTCCTAAAGACACGCCTCCCCCGGGGACCACGCACCGTCTGCCCACTGGCCTCTCGAGGGCCCGTGGGGGGGTCTCTAGCGCTCAGGCGGGACAGGCTGGGAGGGGCAGGCTCCCTCTGACCCCCCAGGAGCGACCCCACCCCGCGCATTCACTCTCACCCCGCGGACTCTGTGATTCCGGTCTCACATCCCTGCTGCCAGGGGCCTGGACGGCTCCCGGGACGCAGCTCAGCGGCTGCTTTCCATGGCAACGAACAGCTGCAGCAAATTCAAGGTCTTCTGACACTTAGGGCCCCAGTCACCGTGTGCGACATTAAACTTTGAAGGAAAAAAAGAGAACCGCTTAAGTTTGGATAAAAGTATCTTTTCCTCTTCTACTTTTGAAGCAAGTGTGAGGGCTGGCGACGGGCAATTAATTCTCCGACCGTGAGAAGTGCCCGCCTCTCTGGCCACTTTCTTCCTCCCTCATCTGTGACCCGCGGGCGGCCCTGGGGGTCTCTGTGCGCCTTCCAGCTGGAGCCAGGGCTCCCATCACCATGGTGACCGGGATGGGTTACAGAAGAGAAGATTCTGCGGAGGGCGCTCTCCCACTTGAGGGTCTAGGAGGCGGGGTGGGGGGGGGGGGAGAGGCAGGGGTCTGCACGCTTCCACTCATCCCAGATGCCTTCTTCTGCCGCGACGACTCTGAAGGCAGAAGGGCCCTCAGAAGTCCCACTGGAGATGCCGGCAAAAAATCCAGCTATTTAACACAGCTATTTGGACAATAGCGAGACTTGTGGGGCCAGAATATTTGAGTGAGAGTTGGGTGGACCCTAAGCATCCTGGTCAAAGCTTCCTTCTGGGGACGTTGGGCAGGAACATGGCCCCTTGAAGGATGGGCCAAAGGGGAGGAGAGAGGGGGTGAGAGGGGGGTGTCGGGGGCAAGGTTGGGGGAGCAAACCCGGTCCTTCCCAGGACGTTGCCCAGTGAGCTCCAAGGAACTTTCGGCCTCTTCCGCTGACAGGGAGTCGGAGAGGGCGGGGCTAAGGCCCTGGCAGGCTCCTCCCCCCGCCCCGCCCCCGCGGGCGCCCACCGGGGATCCGCGGGAGCACAGGGCGGGGTGCAGTCGGCGTCAAGGCGCCCGCCGGCCGCTCACCCTTCCCGGGCTCCTGGAGGTTCCCTCGGCCCCGCGTGCCGAGGCCGGGGCGCGAGCGAGAACCCCCGGCCAGCATGTTCCTGGAAGCCCAGCAAAAGCCCCCTGCAGCCCCGGGCGATGAATGACTGCTTCGCAATTAGAAAGCAGCACCAGCAACGAAAGCAAAACCTCAGGTCGGGGGAAAAACGGACCTCTGCTCATCCGACAGCCCAGGCCTCGGGGCGCCCCCCCGGCGCCAGCAGCGTGGGCCCCCTCGGGGCTCTGCGTCCCTGGGGGCCTGGGGCGGAGCCACCCTCCCCCGTGCGAGGGCTCTGCCTTTCCCCTGCGGCCTCGCGCCTGGGTCTCCTCCAGGGTGTCCACCAGCCGCGCGGTCCCCTCGGACCAGGGCGCCCGCAGGCTTTCTCGAGCTGCGAGGCCCCCGTGGGGCTCGGCTGGGAGCTCCCGCCCTGGCGCTGCGGGGCTGCGGCGTCAGCGGGGCTGCGGCGTCAGCGGGGCCGCGTCGGCGGGGACCGCGGGGCGGCGGAGGGGCGGAGCCTGAGGCCGGAAGGCGGGGCTGGCGGCGGAGCCCGCGGGAGCCGCGCATGCGCTGAGCAGAAAGCCGGAAAGGCCGCCGCTGCCTCCTCAGGTGCCTCTTTGCATGTCTCCTGGGGTCACTGCCGCCTCCTCGCCGGGAGGGGAAAATGAGTGCCACGCGGGGTTTCCTGTGAGTCAGAAACTGGTGTGCTCGCTGCTCTGGGTGGTGGGCGCGAGGGCACAAGAGGGGGAAGGCCGCGGCGACACCCTCGGGCGAGGACGCGCCGGCATCGCTGGTCCAGCCTCTGCCTCCTGCCCCCCGGCTCCGGGTCCGCTGGGTCCAGTGGCCGCTCCACAGAGCCACTGTGGAAAATTAAATTATATAAACGTGGAATACACCATATTAAAAGAAAGGCAGCAGGTCCTCCAAACACTCAGTATTTCCAAATTGTTTGGCTACCGTTTACTGTCGTCTCTGCGCTGGACACTATGTGCGTAACCGTGTCTGCGCTGCGGAGACACTACACGGCCCTGAGCCTCCGCCCGGGTCTCCCGACTGCGCCCCTGTGACCACGGTGGGAGCGTTCGCCCCACGGCCCTCGGGGGCCGTGGCACCTCCTCCAGCCCGGCCCGCGGAGAGGAAGGTGCGGGTGGGAAGGACCCAGGGCCTCCCGAGCGGGCCCAGGGGAGGTTTATAGGGGCGAGGGGAGAACGCGCGCTGCTCCCGGACTTCAGGCTGGCCCTGCTCAACTCCGCCGGCCACTTGCTTCTGCGGGGCCTGCTCTTCCACACCCGACGGCGGCCGCCCCGCACTGTGGCTCGCTGGCCCTCTCTCTGCGGTCCCCGTTCCCCTTCTCTTGGCCAGGGAGATGCGCCACGGACCTCTCCCGGGTGCAGACTCTCCAGTCCCACCAGCAGTGTGTTTCCTGGAGCCCCTCCCTGGGCCGGGGCACAGGAGAGGCAGCCCACACCCCCCGCCCCGGGGCAGGGGACACACAGGCGTTGCCTGCCGTGCAGTCTGTCACCCTAACTCTCTCTGAGGCAGGAGAGGCGGTAGGGACCTGGGCAGGGTAACCCCCAGATCACTTCCCGATTTCTTTCCTAAGCGGGCTTCTGCTCCTCTCTGGTCACTGGCTGCTGCACCAGCCCGGCGCCCCACAAGCAAGAGGCGAGCTCGGGAGAGACGGGGTGTAACGCGTGTGCTTCCGGGGAGGATGGGCTTGGATGGACCCTGAGCGTCGCTCCTCCGTGGGGTGGGGCAGCTACAGAGCGCCCGGTGCAGGCTTGCTCGTGGGCTTATCCTGGAGAGCAAGCACGGAGCCTCTGCCCGTGGCCTGCACATGGTGAGTGCTCCTTCATCGTAGCCGTATTTGCCATCAGAAAAGGGACCCCCAAGGGCAGGGCCATGGCCACGTTTGTGCAGTGCCTCAGCGGGCACACACGCTGAGGAGCTCTGTCCCTTTGCGTTTGTGTGCGTGTGTTGGGGGGGGAGGGTTCAGCAGGGACCACCCACTGCTCCAAGCTCATCACTGCCTGCAGCGCAGCAAACCTGCCACCTAAGAGGAGGTGCCCCCGCAGGGAGGCCTGGTGAGAGGGCTGTCGCCTTCGCAGCCCCTTGTGGTGGGAGGAGTCACCAGGGCAGGCCCTCCAGGACACAGGCCCAGCAGCCCCAAGAGGCTAACCTCCACCTGTGGACTCTCTCGGGAAGGTCCAGGGTCCCAGGTGGGGTCAGCCAGCAGGAGAGATGCACCACAATGGCCTGGTTAGAGGGGAGTCCCTTGGGCCCAACAGAGCAGGTCACACCCTGCTCTTCCCAGCAGCCGCCTCCCCCCCCCACCCCACCCCCCCCCCCACCCCCGTCCTGATGCCCTGCTCTTCCCAGACCTAACAGTTTAACTCAGCAGGGGTGGGAAGAGGGATATACAAGAGGGCAAAAATATACAAGGGAAAGTGGCCCAAATGGCAGGCTCAGCCCATCTCCCAGCTGTTTCCACGGCACCATTGGTTCTGTCCCATGCTTGTCACCCAGGCCAGGAAGGCACGTGGCGATGAGACGCCCAGGTGAGCGGCGTGGCTTTCTGGGGTAAGGACTGCCTCAGACCCCAGCCCTTGACCCCGACACGGGCTTCACACCTTTGAGTGGGTTGTGTGCACCGCATGGGTGACCTGCGTTCTGTCTGCCGTATCCTGTTCCTGAAACACTGAAGGTCAAGGCTGATTATCCAGATGCAAACAGGGCCCCATGGAACAAGGGGAGACTATCGTGTTGTTGTTTCTACAGGCCAGGTTTCTACCAAGTGGCTGAAATAATGTTCGAACTGTCGTGTAGACAGAGGGGCCCCTTTCAGAGGGTGTGCGTCTGGGGTCTGTTTTCTACATCTTTATTCCAATGATGTTATTCTCCTAATTTGGACACCTTAAATTCAGCTGCATACCCATACCGCCGTTATGTCAATATTAGTAATCCCAACTTCTTGTTTAATTTGCATGCAAGATAGGGATCGCCTGTAAAAGGCACTGACAGAGGCAGTGCTCTATTTTTAGTGAAAGAGATGTTATCTCCAAATTACAGGGAAATGATTACATCAAGGTCCTCTGTTGATGAAATAAATAAACCATGAGAAAGAAATAACGTGTATGAGTCGTTGAGAACCAAAGCTCGTTGGCTTTCTTGCATCTGAAGGTCCCTTTGCCCACAAGTGTCGTCCAAGTGAACAAGTCGCGTGGCCGTGCGCCCTTCGTGGTTCAAGGAACAGCGACTGTGACGCTCCTCTACGTCCCAAGAAAGTCCTCGACCACAGCCCACCAGGGCAGGCGAGTGTGTTTAGGGGGACGAGAAGCAATGTGTCCCTTTGGCTTTTATGTGCAAACTCGTGGTGGACGTCCTTCCACTCTTCTGGACCCAGAGACGGAGGTGCAGGGCGGGGAGGCTGTGAAGACAGAGACCCCTGGACGCGGGGTCTTGAGCCCCAGTGCCACTTCTGCAGGGGTAACCTTGACAGTCTTCTGACGTCCTTGGGCTCAGGCCTCCCCAGGTGCAGAGCGAGGTCGGCCTGGTCCCCTCCGCTGCCGTAGCCACACTCTCCCTGGGCCGGGGTCCTCACAGGGTGACCTCCCTCCAGGGTTCTGGGAAGGACGCCCCTTCCTCAGAGGGCCGGTCAGGTACTTCGAGTTGTTAAAAACGTGTATCAGAAAGCGCCCATGTTCCATTTCTCTGATAGTTAGTGATGTTGAGCAGCTTTTCATGTGCTTTTTGGCCATCTGTATGTCTTCTTGGGAGAAATGTCTCTTTAGATCTTCTGCCCATTTTTTGATTGGGTTGTTTGTTTTTTTGACATAGAGCTGCATGAGCCGTTTGTATATTTTGGAGATTAATCGCTTGCTGGTCGCTTCGTTTGCAAATATATATCTCCCATTCTGTGGGTTGTCTTTCTGTTTTGTTCCAGACGGGCTTGGATACGGGGCTTGATGTTTACAAAGACACGGTTCCTGTGGGGGGATGGGGTGGGAATGCTGGACTCCCTGCCTACTTTTCCTGTAAAACCTAAACCTGTTCTAAAAGATAAAGCCTTCGGATTAACAAGAAGATGGTATCACTGCCGTCTGGGTGATTACAGTCAGCGCCATGCTTAGCCTGCTGGGACCTTTGTGCAGATTAGACAGGGCACCTCTTTCTTAAGGCATTTTATTGCCAGCAACCAGGGAGTTGTGCTGGTAACTATATAAATGTTGTATATGTCTATATTTATAAATATGGACACAAGACTGAGGGTCGTGCAGTGTAAGACCTACACGGCAGTGCACGGAGGCCCTGCTTCTCCGTCAGTCCACGGGGGAAGCAGACACACAAATTAGTTACCTGACGGAAAGGCAGGATGAGCCAAGTCCAATAACGAGCAGAAAACAAAACCACGGGAAGGCAGAGGATGAAGAGAACAGCGCGGCCGGGAAGACAGATGTCGGAGGCAAGAAAAGAAGTGGGGCCGGTGAACGGACTGAACCCTCGCCGTCTGCGGTCACTGTTCGAGCGAGCAGAGGGTCTGTGACGGGCTCCCGGCCTGGCTCTAAGGACGAGGGTCTGCGCGAACCTTGAGGCCATGCAAACACGAGACACTGAGTGGCCTCACGACTGTCCTGGGCGACACTTACACCAGGAAGGGACTGTCCTCTTCACTCTGGGTGTCACAGCCCCCAAAGCAGCCTTGGAACTCACTCTGCCCCGCAGGGCTGAGGCCATGACCGTAGCACAGGGCGTGAGCGGAACTGTCTCCCGGTGGTGGAGCCTTGGCTCCTGCCCTCGCCTTTGCCCAGATGCCCACGGAAACATATTTGGAGACGGCTGAGCCCCGGTTGGCGCCCACTGGTTTCCGGGTCATGGCTTTAGCCTTCCTGCCCTCGTTCACAAGACAAATACACTAAACCAGCCTGGCTCCACGGAGAGCCGCCCCCTGTCCGTGTCCGAATGAGCCACCAAAGCTCACGCCCAGCGGGGGCAGAGGCATCCCTGGAGCCCCTGCGTGGTGTCCTGCAGGGCAGGGCGGGCGGGGCGGCCAGCCGGGGTGGGATCCAGGCCACGTGGGAGCGGGGCAGCCACGGCCGGGCAGAGCCCTGGGAAGAAACAGGGTGGTGGGGTCCCATCCACCAGCGCTTGTCTCGCATCCCAGCCGCCCTGTCGAGGGAGAGGCTGCAGGAGAAAGGCCAGAGCTGCCGGATCACAGAACACACGAGCCGTCCTCACCGCGGAGGCTGGGGAGACGTGGGCTCGAAGAGGTAGATCTTTAAAATTGGTGGCACTCTCCACTTCCATTGTGTTTTTCCAGAAATATTCCATTTTCACTCTAACTCTCCAGCTATATTGTTTGTGGATATTTACATGTAAGTAGTGAATGAACAAAAACAGTCACATAGAAATTATACTCATCAACTTCAGGACAGCGACTAAATCTTTTAGACATTAGTGGGGGGTAGGCAGACGGGCGTCTGTTATATTAGTATCTGCGTGTTTGAAATATTTCATTAACAAATAAACCTCCACCAAAGAAGCTATACGGATGGCAAGTAAGCATGTGGATAGATGTTCAGTATCATTAGTCATTAAATAAATTCAAATTTAAACTATAACAAGTTCTATATGCCTACTGGAATGGCTAAAATAAGAAAGAAAAAACCTGACAAGAGCAAGGGTTGACAAGGATGCAGGGCAACCAAAACTCTCATAGGTTGTTGGTAAAAAGGCAAATGTGAGAACCAGTTTGAAAAAGTTTGGTGGTTTCTTAATAGAGTTAAACATACACTTACCATATGACCAAAATATCCCACTACCAGGTATTTAACCAAGAAAAATGAAAACTTATGTTCACATAAATTATTTCTTAAATTCATTTTTTAAGTGAAAGGAGCCAGACTCAGAAGCTACCTACTGTATGATTCCACTTATATGACATTTTGGAAAAGTCAAGAAATGATCAGGACAGAGAAAAGATCGGTGGACACCATGGGTACAGATGTGGGAGTTTGGGGAAGGCTGACTGGTGGTGGTCACCCAACTCTGTGCATTTGTCAAAACTCGAGAACTGCACATCAAAAAGAGTGAATTTTACTGCATGTACATTAAGGAAAAAATAAATCTACATCTAAAGTAGGTTTACCTAGTGACTTCAGATCTCAGGAAAATCATTTTCCGTTCTGAATGTCATAGAATTCTGTTTTTCTAATCGGTAACATTCCTCGAAGTGCTGACTTAAATTTCAGAAAGAAAAACAAAGGAAAGAAGCTGACATCACTGACACCTTCTGTGGGTCCCAACACGGAGGGCCAAGAAACGGTCGGAAAAGAGAGGCCAGCCTCCAGAAGGCCACGGCGAGCACCTGAAAGCCACAGAAGTTTCAGTCGGAAGGCATTTCTGAGATCGCAGTTTGCTTCTCCATCAGTGTGGAAGCTGAGGCCCCGTGTGCTCCGTGTGGGCTGAGGACGGAGAGGGGAGAGCGGACAGCGGGGCAGGTGCCCCGAGGTGTGAACCTGGTGCCCCCCTGTGTCTGTCACCAAACTCCCATGGCCCTTTCCCTTCCCTTGGCATTTCTCTCTTGCTGGACAAAGTTTCAAAATGCCAGGATCCAAGAAATCTTCAGCAGCCCCAGCCAGGTCCCCCGAGCATAGAAAAGTCAAAATCCCGTGGTCACTCCTTTCTTGGCCTGCCCGCCTGCTGGCTCCCCCAAGACTCTGGGAGCCCGCGGTTTGAAGATGCGGTGGGGTCACTGGGCGGTCGGCAATCTCCCTTCACTGTAGTTCCGGGGCTGCCAGTGCTATGGGCTGTGTCTCGCTCATCCCACATCCCCAGAGACCGACAGATCGTTCCGGTATCATTGATTTGTGAAGATGTGCAGAAAAAAAGAAAGAGCAGGGCACCTGGGCTCGGACTCCTGCCTCTGGCTCTGCCTCTCCCAGGAAGGCAGAAACTCCTGAGACATAAAAGAGCAGATCTTTTGGGGGAAAGCTAACTAATCTTCGATAGGTTATTTGCACAGCACCTCAGACCACACACACTCAGAATGAGTATTTCATAATTGAAATGAGAATTACCTTAATTGCAGAACCAGCCAAGGGATTTCTAAAGAGAGTGCGCTCAGTCCCCTTTGGCCCAGCTAGAATGCGCAGGCACTCCTGTGTGCTGCGCTGTCTGTTCTCTATGCCGGGGGCCTCGCCTATGAGACCACTGGTCGTGCGGGGCAGCAAAGGCACAGCAAGGAAGAGCAGCGGCCAAGACGAGCGGTCAGAGCAGGGACCCATCTCACTCTCCGCAGGACTGATCAACGTTCGCTTTCACAGGGAGAACGCCCAGGTCAAACTCAGTTCTTCAGTTATTAGAATTGCCATGTGGTTCCCCAAATTCTTGGCCTTAGTCACCGGCACGAGCCGAAGTGCAAGAGGAGGTCTGCCTGCAAGCTGGCCTCCTTTGTTTCTGATTAAGATGAACTTTGTGTTAGAAAGGGAAAAGAAACAAGTCTTTCTGAGGTGTTAGGGCCGGAGTTTGGGCTTGGGACCTGCAGAGATAGGAGTTCTGGCCCAGAGGCTCTCCTACTCCACAGGCTGCAGGAGAAACCTTGGAGCCGTTGCCCCGAGGGACGGGCACCTGCCAGCCCAGCAGGGAGGAGCCCTTGGCCTCCCAGCCTCTTGGCCCTGCGGCCTGGCCCAGGCTCCAGGTCTTGAGACACTTTGTGGTGGTCCCACATGTGGGCCTCAGAGCTAAACACTTCCGTTGAAGGGACCCTGAGTAATATTTGGCTGTTTCCCCAAATCAATCTCACCGGCAACTATTGTGAATACTCAGAAGAATGCATTATGTTCCACTCTGGAAAGAGTTCCAGAAGGAGGACACTGCCTGTGACTCTGAGGTTTTTATACACAGAACATAAAATTGACCACCTTGACCACTTTTAAGTGAGAGCTCAGTGGCCTTAAGTACATTCACACTGTAGTGCACCCATCACCGCCAAACTCTCTTCTTCTCTGAAACTGAACCTCCGTCCCCATTAGACACGGACTCCCCACCCCCTCCTCCAGCCCCTGGCACCCACCCTCCTGCTCTCTGTCTCTGTGAATCTGATTCCTCCAGGGACCTCATGTGAGTAGAATCACACGGTACTTGTCTTTTTGTGACTGGTTTATTCCACTAGGCATCACGTTCTCAAATTTCATCCATGTTGCACCAAGTGTCAGGATTTCCTTCCTTTCTAAGGCTGAGTAAGATTCCACTGTTTGGATGGAGCACATTGTGTTTACCCATCATCCTTCCACGGATGAACACTGGGGTTGCTTCCACCTCCTAGCTATTGTGAACAATGCTGCTGTGAATATGGGGGTACGAATATCTCTTGAGACCCCACTTTCATGTCTTTTGGGTGCACACCCAGACGTGGACTTGCTGGACCGCGTGGTAGTTCCACGTTTGATTTTTTGAGGAGACTCCATACTGGCTTTCCACAGCGGCTGCCCCGTGTCTCACCCCCGTCCTGCCTTGGTCAGCGTGGGCTGCCGCAACCAGCTACTGGGCGTTTATAAGCAAGAAGGGTCTACTTCTCACGGCTCTGGAGGCTGAAGGCCAAAGGGTGATGCGGGCAGGCTTGGTGCCTGGGGAGGACACTTCCGGGTTCGTAGACAGTCATCTTGTGGCCGTGTCCTCACATGGTGGATGGAAAGGGCAAGGGAGCTTCCTGCGGTCTCTTTTACAAGGCCACTAATCCCAGGAGGTGAAGCCTTAGGACCCGGTCACCTCCCAAAGCCCCCATATCCTCATTCCCTAAGCCTGACCCTAGCCCTGACCCTAGCCCTAGCCCTGACCCTGACCCTAGCCCTAGCCCTGACCCTGACCCTAGCCCTAGCCCTGACCCTAGCCCTGACCCTGACCCTGACCCTAACCCTAGCCCTAGCCCTGACCCTGACCCTAGCCCTAGCCCTGACCCTGACCCTGACCCTAGCCCTAGCCCTGACCCTAGCCCTGACCCTAGCCCTGACCCTGACCCTGACCCTAACCCTAGCCCTAGCCCTGACCCTGACCCTAGCCCTAGCCCTGACCCTGACCCTGACCCTAGCCCTGGCCCTGACCCTAGCCCTGACCCTGACCCTGACCCTGACCCTAACCCTAACCCCATTACTTTGGGGTTGGAATTTCAGCATACGCACTCGGGGGAACACAGACGTTCAGACCACAGCACCCCAGGACTGAATTTTCTTTAAGTTAGAGACAGACAGGTGCAGTTTTAAGTGAATGGAGTTGGTGGGTAACTGTGGGGGTGGGAGCAGGAACCCCAGATCAGCCCACCACCAGCCATCCAGCATTTTCAGGGGCCTCTTCAAAAGATGTGTCCTTGGGGGAGTTTTTTGTTTGTTTGTTTTTTAGGGTGTGGTGGGAGAAACTATTGCCTTTTTCAACCGCATAGCACAGGAAGATCAGCTCAGTGCTTTTTTTTTTTTTTTTTTTTTTTTAAGAATGAACCAGTTTTTTTGTTTTTTTGTTTTTAATGTGATGAGCCATTTATTTATTTATTTGTTTGTTTGTTTGTTTATAGCTGTGTTGGGTCTTCGTTTCTGTGCGAGGGCTTTCTCCAGTTGCGGTGGCTTTCTCTAGTTGCGGCGAGCGGGGGCCACTCTTCATCGCAGTGCGCGGGCCTCTCACTATCGCGGCCTCTCTTGTTGCGGAGCACAGGCTCCAGACACGCAGGCTCAGCAGTTGTGGCTCACGGGCCTAGTTGCTACGTGGCACGTGGGATCTTCCCAGACCGGGGCTCGAACCCGCGTCCCCTGCATTAGCAGGCAGATTCTCAACCGCTGCGCCACCAGGGAAGCCCCTTGGTGGAGTTTTGAAGGAAGGCACTTTGTCAGGAGGCAGGGAGGGACACAGACGTGCTGCGCAGCGCCCATTCAGAGTCCCCGGCGGAGCAGGGCCATTGCCACGTCCTCAATGTGGACTGCGGGGAAAGCCCAGGGGGTAAAGTGCAGCAGCTTAAACCTGGCAAGAGCTGGGGGCTCAGTGCACCTGGGGGACAGATTGGGTTTTCAGATTTTGGGGTTTTTTTTGGCAAGGAGGGTAGATCTAGGAGAATCAACTGCAGGGACCTGCTGACGTGAATTCAGACGCTTCGAGGGTAATGATCACAGTAAACATGCAAATAGCCATGATTCACAGGTGTTAACTTACTGATTCCCTAACACAGCTCCACGAAGGAGGAACTATAAGCCGCCACTTTACAGAGGTGAAGTGAGTCAACCAAGGTCACGTGGCTTACGGGGAGGAACTCGGATTCAACTCCGGGCTGTCTGGCTCCAGAGCCCAGGCCTCTGTGCACTGTTCTGTCTTTGCACAAAAAAGCGCCTTGAAAACCCAGACGCCTGCCCTCGAGGTGAGGGCGATGCAGGTGGGGAGACAGAAATGAATGAACAAACAAACAAGATACATAGCACAGGGGCTGTCAAATATAAATATTTTTGGCTCTACGGGCCAAAAGGAAAAGCCGAGAGTGTTCTGTCCGTCTCCATGGCAGCTACTCGATGGCCCCACTGGGTCGAGACGGCAACAGACAACACAGCCGAGAATCCCGTGACCGTGGCTCCAATTCAAGTCCGTTTATGGAAACTGACATTTCATGCCTGATGAGCTTGGGCCCCCAGAACGGGGGGCGAGGGGACTTGCACCTTCATTTTTGTCTTAGACGCATCTCTACCGGATACCATAGAAGGGTCTGCAAACCACGGTCCACAGGTCCAGTCCAGCTTCTTAGTTCCACCATATTTGACCTCACTGAACAATTTCCATTATCTACAGCAGCACCAGGAGTTGCTCTGGTGCCTTAAATGACCTTGTCAGCCCAAAGTGTAAATAAAGTGACTTTTAAACCATCTATACCACATGCCAAGCACACAGCCTGGGGCATGTGCTCAGGGCAGCTCCAACAGTTCCTGAGGTTGGGGGGGGGGGGCTTTTGCTCCATCTGTGACCCTCCTGCTACCCCCTCCGCCAGGATTATTGTGAAATAAATCCCAGGCATCACACCAAGAAATAAATTGGTTTTAAAAACACATATGCCTTAGAAAACTTTTTATTTAACATAAATATATCAAGCAAATCAATTAAGGATTATATTAAATGTCCATGAATTTGTATTGCTTTAGATTCATCTGAGTTTACCAGAAAAACCCTCAATATTTCCTGATATAAATGCACCAAAGACATCTCACTAATCTAGTTGAACTGAAATCAGATTTCAGGGCACACTCATTTTCAAAAAAACACAAAAAGCCAAGGCCAAAGAGAACATCACGCAATATTAGAAAACACAGGAAGGTTTAATTTCCCCGGAGAGCCATGCTGACCTGCGGTCGGGGGTATAACAAAGCCACTCCTGCCGGAGCTGGTGTGCAATCCAGAGGAAACCCAAGGACAGGATGTTTGCAGCCACTGCTCTGAGAAAGACGGGCTGACACGCATGCAGCTCGGACCAAAATTGTCCCTAAGAATCAGCACTCAGTGACCTGTAACCTGTGCCCTGGGTCACGATGAAATATCTAACGTTCATCCGGCACTTTTCAGCCAGCAAGGCACTTTCTCTCCCACGTCATTTCACTTGTGCCTCTAGGAACCTTGTTCAGAATCAGGAGAGCTTGGATCACAGCCTGTCCCTGTAAACCTCCGCATCTGGACACAGCCTCTCCCTCCGCTGGGAAGGGCCCTTCTGGTCACATCTTTCTGCTGAACTACATTTGTCCTCAACAGCCTGGCCAGAAAGAGGCCTCCAACCTCGGGGGACGGGGCTGGGGCAGGGCACGTGTCCTGGAGAGGACCAGCCAGCAGTGTCCCCGGGCGGCAATGTCCCCGCCCTCCCGGGGGATGGGGGGCAGGTTCCGGTCCTTCCACACCGGCCAGTCAGGGCCTCGGACACCCTGTTGCCTATGGTTGAGGCTGCGCCTTCACCTGCCAGCCTGTCCCAGCGCCACAGACAAAACCCAGTCACCGTCGCGGACTCTTCTGGGCTCCTCACCTTCTTTGCAGGTAAGCACGGCCGCGTCCTTGCAACGGATGAGATGTGAGAGGAAGCGCCACGAGTAACCCGCAGTGGCCGCCCTAAGAGCTGGCCTTCGCTCTGCCCCGCGTCCCGAGTCAGGACGGGGCCTCCTGCACCGCAGGTTGCAGTGGCCGAGCTCCGCGGCCTCGGGGTCCGCGGAGAGCGCCCCGCTTCAGCTCCAGACGCGCTTTTCCACCTGCGGACGAAGGTCAAGTCTGAAGGGTGGTTTAGCGGTGGGGCGCTGTGGGGCTGCGGGCTCGGTGCGTCCTGCCCTGCGGGGCCCGCGCGGCGGGCGCTGGTCTGCGTCCTCCGCGCCGGGGCACGCGGCCACCGGGACACCTTGCAGACGTGCGGCGACAGCCATCCCGCTGCCCCGGACATACTGAGGCGCGTTCCCGGGCCCAGGAACTCCTGTCTCAAGCATGGGACGGTCCTGGGCCCGTCTGGACAAGGTGGTCGCCGCCACGTGGCCGTGGGCCCTTCCCTGCACTGGCCCCTCCCCCGGGCATAGGTAACCCCCTCAGAGGGAAGGGGTGACGCTTTTCGACCCAGGCATATTCTTTTCCTCCTCCTACAATATGCCGTTTCCTTTGCTGTTTTCCTCAGAATGCAGAGCCACGTGCATGGTGAGCCGCAGCGCCTGTGCCTCAGGAAGCGCGGGGCTGAGACCCCCAGGCCACGACGACCTGGACTCCTCTGCGCGTCCCGGAGCCCGAGGAGGCGCATGACGCCCCGCGTCCCACCGGCCGCAGCGGCCCTGAGGGTAAGCAGAGGGGCCGCGCGGGCTGCGCGTCCCCCCCTTCCGTCTGCTCCCAGACTGTGTCCCCAGAAAACGGGAAGACGGCGGCTGAGTGCCCTCCTGACGCACGCGACCAGGGAAGCTCCGGGCCGGGTGACCCTGTTCTAGAGCCTTCTCGCGGGTGAACGGTCGGGGGAGCGCTGCCTTCGGTGGGGGGAACGGTTCTCAGAACTCCCAGTTCCACCTTTGCGCCGGGGCGGGGCGGGCCCTCTCGCCGGCTGTCTGTACCGTGTCCGCACTGGGCACGCCGCGAACGTGCAGGGTGACCAGCCGGCCCCCTGCCCGCGCCCGCGGGGCTCCCGGGATGCAGGCTGGCCGCGCACGGAGGCTTTCTGCACGTCCAGGCTCCTCGCCGCCTGCACCGCTGTCCCCGTGGCAAGACCGGCCCATCGTCAATCCTGTCTGTGGCGTTTGGGGCGCAGGTGGGCTCGGGACAGACGGAGGAGCGGGGACGGCGGGAGCTCGCCTGGCACCTCACGGGGGGTGGGTGCCTATCTCACGAGGAGGTCAAGGCACGGAAGCGGGTAGCAGAGCCTCCCGGGAAGCTCTATGCCCTGCCCGGCCAGCAGCTGGACACCACCTGTGAGCAGGGGTCCCGCCTGCGGTGCCCCCGCCCTGGCGCCCCGGCCCCGGCGCGCACCTCCCACTCGACTCCTCACGGCCAAGGTCGGGCTGCTCCCGGGGCTGAGAAGCACCGCCTGCGCCGTCCCCGTCGCCGTCCCCGTCGCCGTCCCCGCTCAGAGATGCTCAGGGAGGCAGCTCTTCCGCCCCGCCCCCAGCCGCGCCCACCTGCAGGGACCCCAGGCTCTTGCCCTCCCCCGCTCCTGGCTCGGTGCCGACCCTCGTGCCCTGCAGGCGCCCGCTCACCACTCCGGACCCCACAGACCCTCCCTCAGGCATCATGGGGGCCCGTCACTGGTCAGAGCATTTAGAGCCTGGGGCCCGTCTGTGTGTTCCTGTCGCCGAACTCCCAGGCCCATAAGGGTCCCGGCGGCCCTGCTCGGCCTGTGAAGCACTCCTTCCTCAGCCCGTCCCCCGACCCTTCATCCCCCTGCCCGCCCCAGGCTCCCTCCTTGAGGGGACGGCCGTTCTCCGTCTTCACGTTTCCTGGCCACAGACCGGCTCGGTCCCTCCGGCCACCATAGCAAAGCACCACGGACGGGGCGGCTTCAGCGGCAGACATTTCTGTCCCACGTTTCTGGAGGCTGAGCCCAGGTCAGGGTGCCGCCCGGGCTGGTGTCCCGTCGCTCGCCCTGCTTGCAGTTGCCATCCTCTCGCTGTGTCCTCACAGGTCCCCTCAGAATGGCTTCTCATGAGGACACTAATCCCATCACGGCCCCCTTCCCCCCACGTGGCCTGATCAACCCCAAAGGCCCCTCCTAGCTGCACACCTTGGGGTCAGGCTTCAGCACACGATTCTGGAGCACACGTTCGTCCCATGGCAGGTGTCCCTCTTACCAGCGTCCCTCTGTCACCGCACGCTTTCTCCTTCTTCCAGTCATGCCTCCCGACAGCCCAGGTGGGGCTGGTGCTTTGCTCCCACCTGGAACGTCGGGCCCAGGCACTGTTGAAGGGGGCACGTGCACCCTTCGGGCACAGCACACCCTTTTGCTTTTCCTCATTCCTCTCCAGTGTTTGCCTGTAGTCACATCTGTCCGCGTGGCTGTCACTGTAGAATAAATCGCGGTACAAGTGACTCGAATACAATCAGCATTTTCTGTGTTGCTGCAGAGAACTCGTAATGTATGGCGTTAGTTCTCTGCTGTTAGCACGCAGGTTCCTCCATCACCCGCATTCCTGTATGTCCGCGATTATTCCCAGACGGTCACGTGTTGCCGTGGCGTGAACGATTCCCAGGAGGCCCGGGGCTCTGCAGGGCAGGCGTCTCCTCACCTCATCAACCTTCTCCCGCCGTTTAAACGGCTCTCAGATGTCTTCCTTTGTGTATTTTTATTTTTGGACTGTTCACGTTTGTCCTCCTCCTTCTCTTGGTGCTGGAAACACGCAGCTCATAAAACACCAAAGCACGTGCTGCTCTCTGACCTTCTAAAGGACCCCGGGAGGGAGGGGAGGAAGGACTGGTCACCCAGGAAGCATCGCCCGGGTGATACCGCCTGCTGCTGACTGGCCAACCGAGAGTCTGGTTCCTCTGATTCTTAGCTCGCCGGTCGGTCTTTAAAAATAATCATCAAGGTGACGGGCACACGTGGTAAAGACCGAAGGATGCAGCGCGGCTGCGGTGGAAGCCGCACGGGCCGTGCCTTGTCCCCGCCGGCCCCGTGTTCTCTGACCAGCCCCTGGCGGACGCCCCTGAACCCCGATGTTTCCCACCGCCCTTCCCCAGGGCATGGATTTTAAGCGAGTTCCTGCGCTCCTGCCCGGGGGCCACAGCTGCTCGAGCTTTTGCTGCTTGTCTCTGAGACTCAGAACCGTGCCCACATCTGGCGGAGCCCGGAGACCCTGGCCTCCTCTGTGAGCTGCATGGTGGCCCCAGAGCCCACACATTCCCTCCATCAGCGAACTGGCCCCGAGGACACGGATGTAATGCTCGGCCAGCCCTGTCCCTGGGGGGCTGACACCGCAGCCCTGCTCCCCTGGGCCACGGGCTCTCGCAGGGTCCCCGATGGACTACCTGGGCCCAAGGTGGGAGACGGTGGGAAACAGGACCAGGAAACGCTGGTCTTCGTTTCATCCCCAGGCTCAGCAGAGACCAGCGAGGGCCTCCTCGGAGCCAGAGGGCACGAGGGCACCCCTGGGGTCTCCAGCCCTGGAGGCGAGCGAGCCCGGAGGACACAGCTATGGTCAGGAAAGGCACACAGATGGGGGTCACGGAAAAAAGGACGATTCACTGAGAGAAACGTTTGCACATGAAACAACAGGGCTTCCTGGGGGCTGAAGAGGTGACCCCTCAACGCCCTGTGAGGCCCTTGATCCCACCCTGGACCAGAAACAACCGTGGTCGTCTTTTCTATCGAGAACATTAGTGAGATGATTGGTGAAGTCAGAATATTGCCTGGAGAGCAGATTGCAGGACCGAGGTGATGATTCTCGACATGGGTAACGAATGGTGCCAGGCTGTGCAGGATGCCTTTGTCTTTAATTTTAGGGAACACACAAGAATTCAGTGGTGAAGGAGTATGATGTCTGAGCTCCGAAACGGTTCAGGAAAAAAACGTGCAGAGAAAGAGGTGGGTGGGGAGAGGTAATGGGAAGCAAGTATAAAACACCAACTCAGAAACTGGGTGGAGGGAACATGGGAATTCTTTATACTATGGTAGCAACTCATGTGTAAGTCTAAATGATATCAAAATAAAATGTTGAAGAACAACCACACAGACAGGATGGGGTCAGATGAGGAACCCAGCCCACAAGCAGTAGCGCAGATGCGTGAGCCGAGGGGCGGCGGGCACCGGTGGGTGGGAGGACCCGGGCTCAGGGACCCTTGTGGGGCAGGAGCTGCGGGGAAAGAGGCGGGTGGGCCTGGACCCTCTCCCGGAACTCAGAACGCTCTCCGCTGGGGACCCTGCCACGCACAGTCCTGACTCTCAGGTGGTTTCCTTTCCTTCAGCTGAAGCTGTCTTTTTCCTCCACTTTCAATCCATCCGACTGGAGTTGATCCCCCCTCCGCCGTGAAAGGCTCCCTAGTTACTCAGCCTCTAATCTAACATAATCTGATCTGATCTGATGCTCCCTTAGAAACCAAGGCCCAGTTCTGCTCCTGCGCCGGAATCCCACCAGGGGACTTATTTGGCTTTTCGAGGTGGCCCTGGCTTCGTGGTCAGGCCTGTGTGCCTTTGTGTCGTCCGAGCTCTGCTGCTGACCCTCTGGGGCGACCCTGCTGGGGCTCTGCTGTCCACTGATCGGCCTGACAGCGTGACCCCAGCCTCTCCCACCACTAGACACTCGCTGGGACACAGCTGTACCCACCGCCAGCCTGCCCTCTTGGCCCTGCCTGGTGGGAGGATCCCGAGGGGGACAGTTGGCAGGGGGGAGCCTGGGGGTAGAACGGCGTGGGGAGGGGGCAGCCTGGAGGGGCGCCTGGGGTACAGCGTGGGAAGGCGGCAGCCTGCTGAGGCACAGAAGCAGGTATGTGGGGAATCCATGTGACAATGTTGTGCTGAATGAGTGTTGAATGAACTTGAAATCAAAGACGAAACCACAGCCCGTGAGAGGAAATGAGGATGGTTCTAGAGAGAGTGAGGCTGCATACGCAGCTCAGAAAGGATGGAAAAGCCGGGCCGGAGGGTGGGGTGTAGGGCGGGGCGGGGGGGGCGCCTCAGAAGCCCAGACTGTGTGAGGCTTTGGTTTTTCCTTTTCAGATGACGGTGGTGATTGTTTTCTTCTTTTTCAGACTTAGAAGTGATCCATTAGGGGATTCATAAGAATCACGGTAAACAAACAGCCTGGGCGCATCTTCGTGACCTGCTGGCGGCCACTGGTTTCCGTGGTTTCAGCGCCATTGTTACGACACAGAGTCTGGAACAAACACGGATGAGGGTGGAGAGCTGCACCCAGGAGCCCAGGTCTGGGCCTTTCCAGAAGCGGTCATGGGAACTGATCAAAGAAAATGGCAAAAAGTGGATTGGCAAAGACAAACGCATCTTTCCTCAATAAAGTGCATCTTGTATTAAAATTAGAGATTCCAGCTGGGAAACCACAGGGGCCATGGGCCCCTCAGGGAGCCGGGAATGGAGACGCCCTGATCCTCTGGGAGCGGACGGGCCCCCACGGGGGTCCCGCGCATCAGGAAGCTGCGGCAGTGGTCTACAGCAGGTCTGGCCCTCAAGGAGGGGACAGCGGGCGGGGGCCATGGACACTGGGGTCACGTGGGTGTCCAGAGGTCTCCACGGGCTCAGCGCCAAGTCACATTTTTAATGGAAATATTTGGAACCTGTCCCTTAACTCCTGCCCCAGGTTCCGATCTTGTGTGGGTCTGCCCGTTCCGGCTCTGGGCCTGGGCTTCCAATCCCTCTCCATCTGATTCCCAGGACCTGGCACCTGCCTGCCCGCCAGAGCTGCAGACCCTCCCCCAGCCCAGCCCCCACGCCACTCAGCAGGACGGAGAGCTGGATGCCCTCCGCGGGGCTGGGGGAGGGGCACAGGCAGGGGAGGGATTGCTTTAGCCGCGGCACCTAGAAAATTCTAGAGCAGATACAAGTTAGCAATGTGACGTGGGGGCACGCAGGTTTGAGTGACAACAGGAGGAAGGCTCCACTTGTGTCCCCCGGCGGCTGCCTGCCCGGGGCCCTGGCCTTCCACGGCTCGTGCTGGCGTGGACACAGGCGTCACCCGCAGCCTGTCCTGAGCGGCGGCGCCGGGGGCGAGGCTTTACCGCGTTGGGAACGTGGACGGCGGGTGAAGAGGTGGAGCTCACCTCTTCCAGCCTACATTGTGGTCGACGTGGTCTTTACAAACGCACAGGACGGACACACACAAAACAGCCCTGCCTCCTGATGGCCCCGGGAAGGCGAGCGTCTCAGTGGAAACAGTGATGGAGCCGCGTTTGGCCGCGCTCGGCAGCGGGTGTGAGCACCCGGCCTGACTCAGGGGAAGGAAGTCGTGTTTCCACTCAGCTCAAAACAAGTGGTTTCAGGACGGCTTGTGTGTCACTGGCATTTCCCTGTTGTGTTTATGAGACGAGGTGGGAATGGGCCTCGTGGTTACTCTAATCTCGTCTTTTACAAGAAATAAGAAGCCCCTAGTGGAACGCTGGCGGGGGGCTGTGCGGCCCGGGAGACGCTGGGGAAACCCGAGGGCGCCCGCGGGGAGGGGCCCCATTTCAGGGTGGAAACCTGGGCCGCCTTCTCTGGTGGGCCGTGCAAACAGCAGGCGCCCGGGGATGGCGTGCGGCCAGGGGCGCCTTGGAAGCCGGGTCAGCACGCAGCAGGCGTGCGGGGCGCAGTGACCCCCGTGTCTTGGGGACTCTTGCTGAGGTCGGCCGTTTCCCCGGAAACCAGATCCACGGTCCAGAGGTCACAGTTCCCACTCTGCGGGGACAGGACTGCATTGATAAGGGTTGAAGCGAGGAGGGAGACTGTCCCAGAGATGGGTGGATGGTTTCTGCATCCCTGGGGAAGCCGGGCCACATTCCCAGAATGCAGTGCCAGCAGAGGCCCAGACACAGGCCCGGGCTGGGGGGCCGGGGGCGGGGGGCTGGGGGAGGGGTGTCTGGGAGCCGGGGGTCTGGGGGGCCGGGGGCTGGGGGCTGGGGGAGGGGTGCCTGTGAGCTGGGGAGCTGGGGACCGGGGACTGGAGGCTGGCCTCCTCTCCCTGGAAGGCAGACTCCACTGGAATCTCCCAGTCCGAGCAGCCCCAAAGACTAAGCTGCCTTTGAAGTGACGTCTCGGGTTCGTGTCTATATTTAAACTGGAGTGAAAGAAAATAAACCAGATGAAAGAGTTCACTAAAAACAGCCACCTCGGGGAGCAGCGACGCCTGCCAGCCACGCCGTCTGGGCGACGCCCACGTTCCACTCACCTGTTCGGGTTGTGATCTGGCAGCAAAACAATGGGAGGAAAAAAATCCCCACATTTTCACAAGGAGGTTTACTGGAAAATCTTCTAATAAATAGTCAGAAGCACAGCAATCTCGAAACCACCTTCTCATCGTTGAAATGTTGTTTTCAAAATCGCCCCTCTCCTTGGCCACCTTTGGTGGTCCGGTGGTCACACGGCTGCACCCCAGGCTGCACCGGTATCACCCGTCAGGGGCTGAACTTGTCCCCCCAAAATTCGTACGCTGCAGTACCTCGGGAGGTGCTGTGTTTACAGGTGACGGGGCCTGTAAGCAGGTGATTAGGTAAGATGGGGTCACTAGGGTGAGGCCGTAAGCCCCCAGGACTGGTGTCCTCACAGAGGAGATGAGGACACAGACAACAGGACACACACAGGATGACACCACCCGCAGGCACAGGGAGGAGGTGGCATCCACAGGCCCAGGAGAGAGGCCTCGGGAGGGACCACCCGGCCGACACCTTGGTCCCGGCCGTCCAGCCTCCAGGACTGAGTGGAAACAACCTTCCTGTGTTCAAGCCTGCCCGACTGTGGAACTTAGTTATTTGCGGCGGCCCTAGCAGACCCATGCCATCTTCCTAGAGACTGTTTTTTTAAAGAAGGAAGCTTGGAAGTCAGCGAGCCCCCTCACTTTACAGACGAGGAAAATGAGGGAGGCCCCAAATCTTGGTGACTGAACCCACAACCACTGAGCAAACTGACAGGCTCCCTACTGTACGGAGTGGCCAGGAGGCCCCCGCAGGGTCCAGGCAAGAAGTGAGGGTGCCAGCGGGGGCAAGTTCTGGACATATTTTAAAGGTAGACTTAACGATATTTACCAGTAGATCAGATGTGGGTGCAAGAGAGAAAAGAACAGCCAAGAATGATGCCAAGAGTTTGGCTGGAGCGCAGAGACCTGAGGTCCTCGGCTTGGACAAGGTCACCAAGGTCCCAGATGGGCGGGGGGGGGGGGGGGGGAGGTGGGGAGGGGGAAGCCGAGGGAGCTACAGGGCCGCTCCAGGACGCAGCGGAGGCCGAGATTCAGGGGCTGAGCGCCCGCTGCGTCCCTCCCACCTGGACGTGGATTCTGGGTCGCGACACACGGCCATCCCTCAGTGTGAGAATGTACGTTACAGTTGCCTCCTTCCCATCTGGTGCTCCTGTCATAAATCTTCTTCTACATGTTACAAACCTCGTATTACCTTTTCCTACTTTTGGTTTAGACAGTCTTTTAACACAGTCAAAAATAAGAAAAATGTCTTTGATGTATATTCTCATTTTGAAAATGTGCAGGGTTCTTCGGTGTGTGTGTGTGTGTGTGTGTGTGTGTAGATAATTTCCACCTAGCATCTTCCTTTTGATTGAAAAATTTCCTTTAGCATTTCTTGTAATGTAGGTCTGCTGTGAGTTCTCTCAGCTTCTGTTTGCTGGAAATGAATTGCCTCAGCTGCAGTTTATCTGAAAACACCTATATTTTAATTTTACCCCCTCATTCTGGAGGGAGACTTTGATTTGGTAAGAAATTCTGGATAGGCAATTTGCTTCAGTACTAAAGATGTTTATCCACTGTCTTTGGCAGGCTTAGTCCTCCTCTAGTTTCCACTCATTAAACCTACCTGTTTAGGCGAAAAATAAGTTCAATACATATTCTACGTGATAGCCCTTCAAATACTTGAAGACAAACATTATTCAGCAGTATATTAATTTAAAGACTTAGTGCCAGTGTGCCAGATACGAGAGTAACAGAAACTAGAGTCAGAGACAAAAACAGTAGAATTCTTGCTTTCTAGGACCTCGAGGTCTAGTAAAGACAGAAAACTAGTGCAACATGGTAGGTGAACTTCCACAGAGAATTGGGGAGCGCAGAGAAAGGACACCCGGCTGGAGGGACAGAGTGAGGAACAGGCGTCTGGGAGGGAAGCAGGAGCTCGCTGGGCCTGGGGCAGGGGGTGGGGGCCCCTGGGCGTGGACGCTGCGACACGGCGCATGTGTGGGGTGAGGGCGGGGGAGCGGGCCTGGACCACATCGTGGGGCGCTGCCCTCTGCCTCGTGCGGCGAGAGCCGCTCACACGTCTGGGCAGTGGGGCAGCCTAGACACGGGGACACACATGTGACGGTGTTTCTGAGCGCAGAAGCAGAAGGGCGCTGTTCCCGGCTGTGCTCTCAAGGCTAAGTCAGCCCCTGAGAAAGAGAATCTCTGCACGCGCGCGTCCGAACAGGGTTTCACAGGCAGAACAGCGTGGGGGACGCACGGAGACGACATTCAGCGGGCTGGGCCGGGGCCTGGGATGCAGAGACAAGCACCATCGGACAGAGACCCAGGTGCGGGCAGCCGCCTTGGGAAGCCCCCGGGAGCAGGCGAGGCCGGGGTCGGGGCACAGGTACGGGTAGACCTGAGACTGGGAGGGAGGATGACGGTCGTTTTAGTTAAAGCTTAGAGGGTGAGGGGAAGCCGTGCCTGAGGACCAATACAGAGAAGGCAGGGATGCCTGGCACAGAGGAGGCTGAGCGCGTGGCCTGGGGCAGAGGTGACGGCTGAGGCGGCATCCGGGGCGTGGACAGGACTCGTGGTCGACCTGGGCAGCAGCTGGGCGTCCGGTGGGGCCCACACGCCGCGCGCACCAGGGTGACTGGTACCACGGAGGCCTCGGGGAGACAGGGGTGCGGGCTCCCGGGGGTGCGGACCGCAGCAAGCCCACCCCGTGGGAGCCGGGAAGGAGGAGGGCCCAGAGCAGACTCAGCAGCGAGGCTGGAGGAACGTGGCTCAGGTCAAGGGCAAGGTCGCCCTCGCCGCAGCTCCCGCCAGGCCTCCCGGTGCCCTCCACCTCCGGAGCCGCAGTGGGGCTGGGCAGTGGGGCGGTGAGCCGGGCAGGTGCCGTCCTGTTCCCGAAGCTCTCAGCGCTCCACCACCTTCCCCAGCCCTGCCCTTTGCTCTCCGGGCACCCTCTGAGCCCCTTTAGGTGGTGGTGGGGGGTGGGGGACTTGAACTTCCGGCAGGTTGAGAACATGGTCCTCAAATTGCCCCCGAACTATGTCTTTTGAGATAATTTTAGGCTTCAGGAAGATGGCGAAGACGGTAAGGGGAGCCCACAGCCGGCGCCCGGTTCCCCTGATGTTAGGATCTTACACACGTGTCATCAGTGACCAGCACGAGGCCCCAGGCCTGTAGAAACACGGCTTTCTATGCAGGTCTGGCCGCCGGAGGAGCTCTTGCACACCCATCCCAAGTGAACAAGCCCCGGGGATGGAGCGAGAATGAGCCCTTGATGTGCCCTCGGGGAAGGGGCCGGCGGCCTCCACCCTGACAGCGCCTCCCCGCCCGGGGCTGGGGAGAGACGGGCTGCCCGAAGGCGCAAAAATGACTGAAGGGGCAGGCTCACCTCTGGTGGCAGGAAGGGCAGCTGGAGGCCGGGGCTCCTGCGGGGTCACAGCCCAGGGAGGGCAGCCGCTCCAAATTTCCAAGCCCATTTCTGTTCTCAGTGTTTCACTCCAATGTCCTTCCCGACTCAGGTGGGAAAACTCACATCGAAGAGAACAGAGCTGATGTGACCGGGTCTTCAGGGCGTCTTGGCATCTGAGATGCAGGACCGAGCGGGTGCGGGACCCGCCGCCGCCCAGGCCCAGGGCCCAGACGCGGACCCCTGACTCCTGGCTCCCGAAGCCCCCGACTTCCAGGGGAACCTTCCCGCCTAACGACCGTGCTGCATCTTGATGTTTTTAAAATATCCCGAAGCACTTGAGTCTCACCTGTACGTGAAGGAGCAAACGTATCATCTATTTTTGTAAAGAAACGTTTTATTTTCTGAATGAAGGTGCGTTGGGATCCTCTCACAAGTGAGGTGACACCGAGGCTCCCCGAAATGAAAGAATGAGGTCCGCCTGGCCAGGGTGGACGAAGGGGGCCTCAGCCCTCGCCTCGGGCTCAGCTGGAGGGAGCCGCACACCAGAGGCCGTTAGACGGTCTGGGCTGAAGGGCGATCTTCATCTCCGCTCAGCCGGCTGCCCCCGCCCTCTTACGCAGACGCCGCTCTTCTCCAGGGTCTCCTTGAAAGCCGGGAAGGGAAAACCAGGGTCTTCTCTTGACCAAGCCCCTCCCCCGGCCCCTGTTGTAAAACGCGGAAGTGGGCACGGGGGGAGGGGCCCGGCTGGTGAGGCTGATTCCAGGGCTTTGGCCCCCTGCTCCTGGGGACGCCCCAGCCTCGCAGGCAGAATCGTGTGTCCAGGTGATAAGCGGCCTCAAAGGCCGGCCGGGCCCCACCCGACCAGGTTGAGGTTGGAGGAGAGGCTCAGAATCCGGGAATTTACACCGGAAGCCTGGCTGGAGCCCTTCGGGTTCACGGACGTGGACTTAATGAAACAAGATCCCTGCAGGGAGGGAGGCAAAGTAGAGGGGAGTCCGTTCTGGGGATAAGCGTGTGGAAACAGCACAGGTGCTCAGAGCAACGCTCGGGTCGGGTCAGGGACCCCAGAAATTCTAGGACACGGAGCAGCTAAATGACTAAGTTTGAACACGTTTTCTAAAAAGTAGACTTTGGTGCAACCCCTTCCTGTCGCCTTGGCCCGGGAGCCCCTGCGCCTGCTGGGTCCCCTGTGTCCTGCACTTGCCCCAACCCGTGACCCAGGAGTCCTGTCCTGGACCTGCCCGTCTTCCTGTCTGACGTGATCCCATCCCTCCGTGGCCTTTCTTGCTCACAGCCCTGGGGGTCCTGAGTAGTACATCCGATTTCTTCAAACCCAAACAGAAATGTCAGGGAGTTGGGGAAGAAGAGAATAAATGCTAATACGTGTAAACTCAGAACAAGACTGACAAAGGGGAAGTGCTCCAGGCGATCAAGGTGCCCGAGGTCAGGGCGCAGAGTCTGGGAGGGCAGATGCTCAGACCGTGTGACCAGGGTCACCCAGTGCCTGGGCCCCCGGCCCGTGGACGCCACGCACACTGACGTCAGCAGGTAGGCGAGTGGCTGGGCGCTGGTGCCACATCCTTTCAATCAGCGGGAGCTGCAGAAGCCGGTGACGGGGACAGTGCGGGAAGCACACCTCACCTGTGTCTCCATATGTCCGTAGACACACAGGCAGTTTTCAGAGGTTCTGATGAGGAGCCTACAAGTGTCATTCACACGGTCAGTGCAGGTAACACACCACGCACTCCCTCCCCCCGTGGAGGGTTTCCTGCTGTGCCCTGGTGCTGTGACACTGAGGTCATGGGCCTAAAAGACCCCCCAGCCGCCTCCTCCTCACAATGATCTCTCTTCTGACGAGGATGGAGGTCGTGTGTGAAGTGACAGGACCGGGCGGAGGGGCCGTGAGGATCTTGCTGGCTTGGATGTCCGCCCTCCCCATTGACCATCAAATCCAGGGCCAGGGGCTCAGTTTGATCACAGGATCATCTCGTTTTAAAAAGCGCTTTATGTTTCCTGTTTCCCCCTTCTTTCCGGGCTCTGTCTCTGCTTCTCACGGCGTCCGCCTGGCCTGTCTCTGTCCTGCCTTTGGACCTGGCCGTCCCTGTTGTATCTCTGTTTCTATTTTCCTTGGGATCATTAACTTTTTCCTTTTACCTTCTGAGTTTGACGCTTAGCTCATGTACGGTATCTCTTGCTCTTGAAGTTTTTCTTCAGCTGCATCTCACATTTTGGTGTAAAATTTTTCATTAGTATTCAGCTCTCGATTTTTTTCTAATTTTTGTGATGGTTTCTTCTTTGACCAATGTGTTCTTCAGAAATCTGTTCTAGAGTTCTCACACATGTATGGGGTTTTAAAAGTTATCTTCTCATTACCGATTTCTATAATAATAAAATTTTATTGTGGTTAGGGAACTTGATACTGATTCTTTGTTATTTCTGGAGACTTGCTTTGTGGCTACTATGTGGTCAATTCTCTAATGAATGAATGTAAGCTTCTATAAATTTCTGCCAGATTGTCTTCTAATTGTGCTTTTCAAATTTTCTTTAAATTTTATAATTATTTTGCCTACTTAATCCATTAATACTGAAAAAAATGTGTTAAAAATCTACCAATCTGATTGTCGATTTCAGCAATTTTAAAATTATATACCTTGAGGTTATATTATTAAGTGGACCTAAATTTAAAACTACTTTATCTTCCTGGCAAATTATTACTTTTATCACTACGCAGTAGCTGTTTTTATTCCTGAGCACATTTTGCCTTAAAGTGTCCTTTATTTGATAACAAATTAGCACTACTAGCTTTCTTTTTCATCAATATTTTCATGGCATATTTTTTTTGGCCTGACATTCTTTTGCTTTCAACCTTTATCCTTTAGGACCCAGAAATAATATATTTAAAAATACCATACAGATGGAATTGTTGTTCTAATCTGAGGTTCTATTTTATCTGAAAACATTAGTTTGTGACATTGTGTCAATTCATTTAAAAATATACTTACCTTCGTATTCACATATTCCATTTTCTCTTTTTTGGGCTTCGCCTCCCCCCCCAAATTAACTGTTTCTACTGTTTTTTTAATTCCTCACCAATATACACTGATTTGAAAGTTTTCTGTGTTTTTCTTTTTAAAAAATTGAAACACTTTTCATTTTTAAATAATTTAAGACTTACAAAAAACTTTCAAAAATGGTATAAAGAATTCGCATATTCCTTCTCTTCACCCAACTTCTCCAAATATTAATCACTGCACAATGACCCAAACCAGGAAATTCACACTGATAGGATTAATTATTAATGCATCTGCAGATCTTATTCAAACGTCACCAAGTGTCCGCTGATGTCCTTTTCCTGGTTCAGGATCCCATCCAGGACCATGCATCACAGGTAACTGTCGGGTCTCTAACCTGGGACAGTGCCTGGTCGTCTTCTGTGACTCGACCCTCTGGAGACGATTAGTTTGGGATTGTGTGGAATGTCCCTTAGTTGTGCTTGTTTCGTGTTTCCTTGTGATTAAATTCAAGTTATGAGCATTGCTTCTCTGGCATTTTTGCCAACAAATATGTTAATGCTGCCAGTTGGCAAACGAGGTGTTTCGTTCCAATGTGCGTCCTCCTCCAGATACTCTGCTCATCGCATCCTGTTCTGGCCACGCCCCCTAACTGGCAACAGGAGGAGCGCAGGCCCAGGCAGCCCGCTGAACCCCACAGGTCCACAACTGCCCCACGTAGCTGCCTGGGGTGTCTGACGGGGCAGCCTCTTGGGAGCCGGTCTGGAGAACTTAACTTGAGATGGTCCAGTACTACTCAGAAGGATGGCGATTTATTAAAGTCTGAGATTTCAGTGATGTGCTTCCTCCTGGACATCAGAGCCATATTCTAAATTGTTATTTTAGGAATCCAGTAACTTTAAGAAAGAACCTTATTTAAAGAGAGCTGGGGGCATATTAGAGATGCTCCTTGTGCCTGTCTTACCAGAATTTATTTTGAGGCAGAAAACATTTCACTTTGCTGAGTGTCTGATTAAATCTTAAAAATAATGCAGACAACTCATAAGGGGAAATAGACCCAAAGAACAAAGACAATGATTTTCCAAGGGCCTCAGGAGCAAGTCAAACAGAAATCAGCTTGGACCTCCTACCTCTGGTTTGCAGTGACTGCGAGAACAAAGTCACCAGCAGGTAAGTCAACGGTCTTGTGCATGAGGCAGAACCAACTGTTTGTGCCCCATCTATGTCCCTGGAATACATTCCTGAGTACTGAGAGAATACAAACCAGTCAATCTCATAGCTTGGAGACGTGATCGCATTTTGAGGCTTCATTTATTCAGCATCTTTACTGAGCAACTGCCAGTACATACTTATGGTTAAAATCCCACTTCTGTTCCTTTTCAGCCTTGGAAGCACCGAGAAATCTAGAGCACTGTGTGTGTCATCTGAGCCCGACCACTTGCTACACAGATGAGTAAACAGATGCATCGAAAGGTGAAGAGCTTTCCCAGCATCTGCAGAGCTGAAGCCGGAGGCTGGATGGAGCGGCCAGCTCAGAACCCTCCCGACCACCTTCCACCCTTACTGTCCTTCATCCCACCATGTGGGGCTTCCTTTTCCCTTCTTATCACGGGATCTTAGGTCGTCAATTCACATCTGTTTTCTTATCTAACACAAGCATGTAAAGTCCGTAACTCTCCCCTAAGCGTTCCTTTAGGTGCATCCCCCAAATTTTCACGTTTTATGCTTCATTCCGTTCATTTACTTTCCATTCAGTTCAAAATATTTTCTAAATTCTCTGGCGATTTCCTCCTCGACTTGGGTTATTTAGAAGTGTGTTGTTTAACTTCCAAATATTTAGTTTTTCTAAATATTTTATTGACTTCTAATTTAATTCTCTGTATGATTCTATGCTATTATTTTTAGATTTGTCTTACAGCCCCGTGTATGGTCAGTCTATCCCGGCAAATGTTCCATGGAACTTAAGAAAGATCGTGTACCCTACAGCTGCCGTGCAGTGTTTCATAAATGTCGCTCAGATCAAGGTAGCTAGTAGTATTACTCAGAACCTATGTCTTTCCTGATTTTTTTTGTCTAGTTGTATCAATTGCCTAGGAGTTTAAAACTCTCCAAATAGGAGAATAACGGAATCGCACATTTCTCCCTTTAATTCTGTCAATTTTTGCTTCATGTATTTTAATGCTCTATTATTAGGCCAGGCACATGTAGAATTATGTCTTTCTGACCATTTTATAATTATGAAAAATTCTTCATCTCTTATAACATTTTTTGTCTTGAAACACCTACTTTATCTCATATTAATATGGCCACTCCAGCCTTCTTTAGGCTTAACTGTGTGCATGGTGTATTTTTTCCATCCAGTTACTTTCAACCTAACTGTGCCTTTAAATATAAAGTGCATCTCTTGGGCTTCCCTGGTGGCGCAGTGGTTGAGAATCTGCCTGCCAATGCAGGGGACACGGGTTCGAGCCCTGGTCTGGGAAGATCCCACATGCCGCGGAGCAACTAGGCCCGTGAGCCACAACTACTGAGCCTGCGCGTCTGGAGCCTGTGCTCCGCAACAAGAGAGGCCGCGAGAGTGAGAGGCCCGCGCAATGTGATGAAGAGTGGCCCCCGCTTGCCGCAACTGGAGAAAGCCCTCGCACAGAAACGAAGACCCAACACAGCCAAAAATAAAAATAAATTTTAAAAAACTGCTAAAAAATAAAAAAATAAAAAATAAAGTGCATCTCCTGTATATAGATAGCATAGTTGATTTATGCTGTTTAAAATCCATTCTGACATCCTTTGCCTTTTAATTGAAATGTTTAGTGCATTAATGTTTGGTGAAACTGTTGCTATGGTTTTGTTTGGGTAAACCATCCTGTTGTTTTCTACTGTTCTGTTTTCTGTTCTTCCTTTCATGCCTTTTAAATATTATTTGAATATGAAATATTTCAAATTGTAACTGAATTTTTCCTTTACAATTTTCCTATTGCTTTTTAAGCTATACTTCTCTATGTAACTGTCTTGTTGATTGTTGTGGGATAATAATTTATCCCCTTTGCACAGTCCATTTGCAGTCAATTATTATTTCATGTAACATGTAGAAATCTTACAACCAGATGTCCATACCCCCTTCTCTCATGTTACACCTGTAGGTGCTATAAACCCACATCAGACATATTATGAGTATGTCACATATTATCATAAACATCTTCAGAGAAGAAAAAAGCAAAGAAAGTTTTGTATTTCCTCAGCTCTGAGATGTATTTATATAATGCACATAGGTGTCTGTACAAATACTGAGGTGTATTTACCATCTCAGATGCTGTCGATTTTTGAGGACGTGAGGCTCCATCAGATGTCACCTCCTCTCAGTTTGAAGAACTTCCTTTATCATTTCTTATGGTGCAGGTCTGCTGGCAACACGTTCTCTTAGTTTTATCTGAAAATGTCTTTATTTTGCTTTCATTCTGGAAGAATATTTTCACTCGACGTAGAAGGCTTGTTGACGGTTTCTTTCTTCTGTCACTTCAGACGTGGCTATTTCACCCTCTCCTGGGTCCGTAGTTTCTGATGTGAGGTCAGAATGAATTCAAAACCTGCCCCACCTGTGACAGCTTGTTTTTCTACTGCCGCTACTGGAGTTGCTCTTCATCTTTTTTGCCTCTCTTATTTGTTCTCCTTCTACAACTCCGATTACACATATGTCACACTACCTGGTTACATCTAACACTTTATCCCAAGCACTCTCCTCTCTAGTCTACATTTTAGATAACACCCATTGATCTACTGAGGTTGGTCTCTGTTGATTTTCCTGTTCTCTTGAAAATGTCCTCCATTTTCCTTGTTCTTCATGTGTCAGGTAATTTTGGGCGTTAATTCTAGACATTAGGAGATAACCTGCTAATAATCTGGATCAGCAACCAACTGCAGTTGATTTGACTTGAATTGCAAACTCAGTCTTTGCATGTTTCTTGACTGGTAGCTTTCATCTCAGGCTGCGTCTTCATCTTTAGCTGAACTGTTCTGCTTCATTCAGGTGCTGTTCAGGGGTGTCGGCCAGAGAGTTAGACAAACAGAATTTGGGGGCCTCTTCTCTGGTTCCTTCTTTTCTAAAATTCTCCCTCTCTCTCCAGTAGTTGCACTTTTCTGGATACAATCTTCTAAGAGCAGAAACACATTAGTTTTCCCACCGGCGCCCCTTGTAACCCTCTTCACACCGGGTGTGCCAACTACACCTGGTTCCCAGCTAAAAGCCACAAAAATGGGAAATCACTCCATGTACCTCTGATAATGTGAGTGTGGATTCTGCCTGCTCTGTTCACTCCTTAGTGCCTTCAGGTTGTTGCTTTATGAATTATGGCTGTAGTTTATGGTTATCTGCAAGAGTGTCATCTGATAGGATTTTATCCAGCAAGGAGAAGAATTAGAACTCAGTACCTTTTGAAACATTAAGCTTTACTCTATAATCATTATCCCCTAAAATACTAATACTCCTAGTGTGCATAATGAAAAGGAAATACTTTCATTTTTCTACGTAAAATTACCTCCTTTTATAGAGATCATCTTTTTTCTGAGACTTACTTTCAAAATATACCCACAACGATATGCTGGAACCTATGCCTGTTGCCATAGCAGCAGCCATCAGCGCCCTACTTATGCTAGGACAAGACTGCAGCTCTGATTTCTCACGACGTGACCCACGAAAACCTGCCTTAACAAAGAGCTCAGCCCACACCTTCTTGTTCGGCAGGACGTGCAGGCACACAGCGCTCCTCACAGTGCCTCTCGGCCCCCTGCAGGTGTCTGATGCCCCCTCACTCTCCAGCCATCTCTTTCCAATCATGAAAGGGTTTGATATCAATTACCTGTACTTGGTTCAGTTGATTACACTTTAGTATAAATGAGCTGGGTTATTCAGTGGCTATCTTTCTATGTCTGTCCTCTTTAAAAAATTTTACTACGGAAAATTTCAAATATATCCAAAGTGAAGAGAATGATATATGTTTCTCACTTTAAATTATTAAGCTTAGCGAGGAAGGCATGTCGAAAGGTGAGATAAGGCCCTTGTGACAGTTAGCCA
Source organism: Eschrichtius robustus (assembly GCF_028021215.1). NCBI lineage: Eukaryota > Metazoa > Chordata > Mammalia > Artiodactyla > Eschrichtiidae > Eschrichtius > Eschrichtius robustus. The sequence continues at coordinate 108,450,521 of NC_090835.1, read as the reverse complement.
AGTTGTGAAGGCAAAGGAAAAGTTCTTAAAGGAGATGAAAAGTGCTCCTCCAGTGAACACACGAATGGTAAGAAAGTGAGACAGCCTTACTGTTGATACGGAGGAAGTTTTAGTGTCTGGATAGAAGATCAAACCGGCCACAACATTCCCTTAAGCCCAAGTCTAATCCAGAGCAAGGCCCCAACTCTCCTCAATTCTATGAAGGCCAAGAAAGGTGAGGAAGCTGCAGAAGAAAAGCGTGAAGCCAGCAGGGGCTGGTTCTGAGGCTGAAGGAGAGAAGCCGTCTCCATAACAGAAAAGTGCCAGGTGAGGCACCAAGTGCTGATGGAGAAGCTGCAGCAAGTTATCCAGAAGATCAAGCTAAGATAATTCATGAAGGTGGCTCCACTGAACAACAGATCTTCAATGCAGAAGAAACAGCCTTCTACTGGAAGAAGATGCCATCCAGGACTTTCATACCTTAAGAGGAGAAGTCAATGCCTGACTTCAAAGCTTCAAAGGACAGGCTGACTCTTGTTAGGGGCTCTTGCAGCTGGTGACTTTGAGTGAAACCAACGCTCATTTACCATCTGAAAATCCTAGGGCCCTTAAGAATTATGTTAAATCTACTCTGCCTGTGCTCTATAAATGGAACAAAGCCTGGATGACAGCACATCTGTTTACCGCATGGTTTACTATTTTAAGCCCACCGTTGAGAACTACTGCTCAGAAAATAAGATTCCTTTCCAAATATTACTGCTCATTGACAAGGTACCTCATCACCCAAGAGCTCTGATGGACAATGAGGTTCATGCTGTTTTCATGTCTGCTAACACATCCATCCTGCAGCCCATGGATCAAGGGGCCATCTTGACTTTCAAGTCTTATCCTTTAAGAAATACATTTCGCAAGGCTACAGCTGCAGTAGATAGTGATTCCTCTCATAGATCAGGGCAAAGGAAACTGAAAACCTTCTGGAAAGGATTCAGCAATCTAGATGCCATTAAGGACATCTGTGATTCATGGGAAGAGGTCAAAATGTCAACATTAACAGGAGTTTGGAAGAAGTGGATTCCAACCCTCATGGATGACCTTGAGGGGCTCAAGACTTCAGTGGAGGAAGGAACTGCAGATGTGGTGGAAACAGCAAGAGAACTAGAATTAGAAGTGGGGTCTAAGATGTGACTGAACTGCTGTAATCTCAGGATAAAATCTGAACAGATGAGGAGTTGCTTCTTATGGATGAGTAAAGAAAGTGGTTTCTTGAGATAGAATTTACTCCTGGTAAAGATGCTGTGAAGATTGTTGAAATTCTAACAAAGGATTTAGAATACTGCCTAAAGTTAGCTGTTAAAACAGTGGCAGATTTTGAGAGGACTGATTCCAATTTCGAAAGAAGTTCTACTGTGGGTAAAATGCTGTCAAACAACATTGCAGGCTACAGAGAAATCGTCCGTGAAAGGAAGAGTCAGTCCATGTGGCAAACTTCACTGTCTTATTTTAAGAAACGGCCGCAGCCACCCCAGCCTTCAGAGACCACCACCCTGATCAGCCAGCAGCCACCACCAAGCAAGGCAAGACCCTCCACCAGCAAAAAGATTATGACTCGCTGAAGGCCCAGATGATGGCTAGCGTTCTTTAGCAATAAAGTATTTTTTAATTAAGGTATGTACATTTTTTTTTTTAGGTATAACGCTATTGCACACTTATAGTGTAAACACAACTTTTATACGCATCGGGAAACCAATCTGTACGACGCTTCCTTTTACTGCAGGGTCTGAAACTGAGCCCACAACATCCCCGAGGTCCGCCTGCAGGGATTCTGCTGATTGTCCATTGACATGTTCTTCTGTCCCGTGTTTCCTATGGATTAAGTAGCTCGATCTAGGTGTTCAAGTTTGACTTTTTGGTAAGACTTCGTCGTTGTTGTATTGTGAGACTTATTTCTAATTATGGGATAAAAGATGTTTTCTGCACACTAAGTCTGATTTGGTACCGTCAGCCCCCAGGGATGGGGAGCGGTGTCATCAGAACAGGAGGCCATGGCTCCTCTCCCCTAACACTCCTTTCCATTTTTGAAAGTTGCAGTAAATGATCATATCTTGTGAGCAACAAACCTGAAGACCATGCACATGTAAGGAGTTTGGTGTTATGATCAAACAAAACAAAAAAACAAAAAGTTAATCTGAACTTTCAGTTACAGATGGCAGACTGAAACCACACATTAACCTTAGCTCTAACCAAAACCCTACGAAAATGACAGTGCATGTGTGTGTGTATGTGTGTGTGTGTACACACAGTGTCCATACCCAGTATACACACACAGTCCATCTACTGCATACAACGGTACAGATGTAGTCATATAGAGATAGAGAGCTAACAATACAATTAAATAGATATGTATGTGTATCTGCAAAGAAAAAAGAGAACAGGAGACGAAATAGCCACAGGAGTTTAAAAGCTGCCAAGGATATGGGTGAGTGGAAACTGATATAGCTGACCTAAAAAAGTCAGATCCTAAACTGGCAGTATGAAAAACAAGGATGCAACCTAGTTTACACTGCAAAATTGAGCCCCAAAGGCTCAAGAACTTGTGGTGTGGGAACTCCGGAAAGTGGGGATAAAGTTGGGCTAAAGCTGAATGGTCGGCTCAAAGGCTGATAAGAAAGAGGCAGATGTTCCCAGGGCTCCTCACCTGCCCCGCTCAGCAGAGCCAGAGCTTCCTTCTCCGTGATGGTAAATGCAGGAGCTTGTGCGATACCAGGTCCAGGTGAGAGCAGGGGTACTGCCCTGAAAACGTGACCTCCCAGCCTCCTTCCTGCTCTCGCTTCCAGACGCTGAAGGCACCTCACACCCACTTGGCATGAGATCAGAAGAACCCCCTCTGGGAAATCTGATCAGCCCCAGAGAAGTGACCTACATATATCAACTTTGGGGATTCCCCAATGAAAAGGCCCATCCAGACCACCCTAATTGAAGCCCATACTTGATAAGCCCTTTCCACCGCAGGGAGCTTACAATCCAATTCAGCTTTATAGTGCTCTACTGCTAAATATAAGTAGATATCCAAGCTTGCTAGAAATCTGAAGAAAGCTTATGACGTTTATTCTAATGCATAAGACAGAAGAATACAGCAAATTGGAGACTACGAAAAAAGAAAAAAAAAAACTTCTAGAAGCGTATTATTATTCCCAGAGAAATAAGAAATAAACAGGACTCTATAAAAAAGAATATTCAGGGGACAAAAAACTCATTCATTAAAAACAACATAGCAGAAATGAAAACCCCAACAGAAAGCCTGGACAATAAATGTAAGAGTTTCCCAGAAAGTAGGATAAAGGCAAAGAGAAAACAAGAAGGAAAAGATTTTTAAAATTTTAAAAAGGTCCAGGATAGGAGATCCTAATACTAAAAACAAAGAGAAAAAAACAAAACAAAACAAAACACACCAGGGGCAGAGGAGATTCAAAGAAATGATTCAAGACAACTTCCCAGAGTCTAAAGACATTTGATTCAGCACTAGGAACCAAAAGGCATCACAACCCAGAGCAACGTCAGGAACTGAGAACTGGGAAAAGGAGACAATCCTCCAAGCAGACAGCGACGGAGCTGGGCACTGAGGTCGACAGTGCAAAGGCTCGAGAGCTGAGAAGGCGGCCTCCCAGCCAGAACCCTCACGCGGCTACTCAAGGTCTCAGACACTCACCTCCGCCCACGCTTCTCAGGGAGCTGCCAGACCAAGGAGGGACGGAGCTGCAGCAGCGGGCCGAGTCGGGGACCTGAGGGGACAGGCTGGGCGGCCTGCTGAGCCTGCTCTGGGCAAACCTGAGCACGTCTGCAAGGCCCTCCGCGGAGCTGGGGTGGAGGGGCTCTGGGGTGAGGGAAGACTAAGTAGAAAACACAGCAAGGGCAGCAGCAAAGGCTCTCAGCACGTCCCTGGCTGAGGGCCCAGGAGCGGCGACCCGACGGAACTGACCGGACACCCGGAGCCCAGGAGGGGCCTGCAGGCTGACCCAGCGGCCGGTGGGCAGTCGGTGCCAAGTCTCCAGTTCCTCCAACTCCTTCCCTGCCGCTCTCTGGTCACTCCGGAAATCAGGCAACTGCCAAGCCCAGCCACCCCCTCTCCGCTCTCATCCCCTGGACCCCCGCCCCGCCTGCCGGCGGCCTCTGCTCTCACTGTGATCCCGTCGCTCCGTGACCGCTGTGGCTCGGCCCCACTCAAGTCCCCGTGCCTCCCCGGGCAACCAGAGTCGGCAGTGGTCTCTGTTCTCAGGGGTTGTTTGTGCCCGGCTGGAGGTTTGTAGGCAGGGAGGGCGGGCAGGGAAATTCGAGAAAAATGTGACAGAAACAACGAAAACCAGCACAATGGTCAACAGTGGCCACAGTCACAAGCCGGGACAGTCATGGTTCCAAGCTGAGGAGGACAGTGCGGCCAGCTCCAGGGCCAGCCGGTCGAGGGGCGCTCCTGGCTTTCACCAACAGGCACACCCGCAGACCCAGCTCCTGTTTGGAAAACATTCTTGTTATGTATTTATCACCTGGCCAGGCACAAAAAGGCTTTCCAGTGATACATACACTGAAACTGAATGAGAACTGTGGGTGAACAGAAAGTGAGATGACCTCAGTGCACAAAGAGCATGATGAATCTCACATACAACAAACGTGCAGCCTGCATTTACAGCAAAGCTAAAGTCATTGAAATTGATGTTCTGTGTTACGCATATCAATCATTCAATCCATGTTTTAGATTTCAGTGTATTTACCTTCACGACAGTACTGCTAGGTAAATGTTTTATGACAATTACTTTAACCATGTATTAAATAAAACCTAGTTGACCCTACTTATTTTAGAACCCTCATCTTGATGTAAAAGCTGGTTCAAACACACTGTGGCTCTCATACAACCACCAGCTGCACGCCTGACAGCACATGATCAGGACAGAGACCCAGCACCGTCTTGAACCAAATCAGAGTTGGAAGTGCAAGCTCTTCAGTTCTCCTTCTTCAAGAAAACTGGGTGAAGGACGGGGACGGGACAGTGACTTGGGTGCCGCGCCCACCGCAGCGATGCTTTGTGATGAGGGAATCATTTCTGGAACATGCACTTCCATGGGACACAGATGCAGGGAGTCTCAGCAAGCCCAGACCACTTCCAGTACCTTCCTGGTGCTGAAGGCCAGGCCGACGTGGCTGTGCTGGACCCAAGGGCCTCTGGGTGCCTCGCGTCTTCTCGGCGCCTGTTTTCGCCTCTTGTAAATTGGCTCTGCGTCCTGCTTTACCTCTCAGCTTTCTTCTAACTTCACTACAGCCAGCAATCTCCTCTTAACCACTAAATCGTCCTCTGTAGCCCAAGCAGCTGTTCTTCCAGCAAGTCCTCCGTGAACCCCCTCCTTTGGGTTTCAGGTTCTTATGCTCCTAGGCTCCATTCCGAGCCACAGAAGTGCTTCCCTAGTCCTCTTTTGCTGAAGTGTTATTCTGCTTCCCTGAGCCGTGAAGTCCTCGTCTTGGCTCCTATGGGCCTGACAGGGCGGGGCCCCCAACAAGAGGTGAATCAGTGGGACTCCTGGTAATGCTTTCCAACAACGATCAGACAAACACAAGGTAAACTGGGATTTAAGCACTGGGTTGGCCCAAAAGTTCCGAACAAACTTTCTGGCCAACCCAATATTTATTGTGAGGGTTATAACTAGACATATAAAAAGTTACATAGCTAATGAAAATGCTGAAATAAAGATGCTTAGGGAAAAAATGTCAACTAACTTACATCTTGTATTAAAGACACACTCTTTATTGGCTGAAGGCTCTGCATCAGATATTTAAAATAACACAAACACTCAGGACTGCAGTTTTGTAACTTAGTTCTCAGCTGTGGTAGATACAATGGTTATTAACATGCTTAGGACAGACGAGACAGTCCGTATATTTCTTAATAAGCTTTACCCAGCACATCTGTACAAGGTGAAACTTTCCCTTCTAGTTGCCACGCCCCACCCCCCCAACACCGGATGTACAAACACAACAGGGACTTACTTCAGACGATGGACACTGCCAGACTGCAGAGTTCCCCGTATTAATACAGACCTTAATGCCAGCGTTGAAAAGGGGATTCTGTGACATCCCTGGAAAAATCTAAAACCCTGACTCAGTTTTCTGAAGCAAACGGTGTGACAAAGTCAGGTTGGGGAAGCTGACTCTGAAGGAGGTCACGGCAGCCTGACCTGCTCTGGTAACGGTGTCAGCGGCAGCTCCCACGCCTGGTGACACAGATGCCACCAGAGCAGAGCCCCCGCGGCCACCGAGCAGGCCACCCGAGGGGCTAGAAGTGGCGCGGAAGGTGCCAGAGGGATGGCGCGGGCGAGGCGCCGGGGCCCGCCGCTCCCCACGCGTGCAAGGGGGTCCTGGGGCAGGAGGCACGATGCCGTGAAGCCCACGTCAGGTTCAGGGCGAGTCACACAAAAGAGGCCCGATGTCACGAGCGCTATGAACATAGAAACCGGCAGCAGTTAACTCACGGATGGAGGACCACAAAAAGCACACCCCAAACGTAACACCTTTTTATTCAGACCACATGTTTTTCTAAAAGTCTACTTGAATCGGGAGCCACCTATATGAAATAAAGGTTTTAAGCACAGCTGCACAGTTTAGGACAGCTGAAGCTCCAGATGCTCGCATGTAACTTCCTGATGAATCTCTCGTCGCTGCCCCATGTGCCCTGGAAGCTGCAGGAGGCCCCGGAAGATGCTTCGGTGTAGGCCTGAGCCGCCCGGTCCTCCGCAGCCTTCACCATGCAGCATGCAGCTACGAGAGAAAGCTCTGTGTTTTAAAAAGGTATTTTAAAGTCATACGGGGCCTAACGTAATAAAAGTGACAAAGCAAATGCTGCTTGGACATTTTACATCAGGTCATTTTGGTTGAAATAAAACATATACCAACATCTTCCTAAGCTACCAATTCAGGGGAAAGTAAAGAGAGAGAGATAGCAAGCCTAACGGGTGCTTTCCGCTCAGATATACCTGTGGGCGCTCGGGGGAGCGCGTCATCTGGAAGGCACCTGCGTCTTCACGGCAGGCGGAGGGGTGGCCTGGAAGCAGGCCAGCTGCAGGTGCACGCTGCTCCTGACCCGGCTCAGCAGCAACTCCAGCAGCCTGTGGGGAGAGGCGCTGACAGCCACGGGCGGGGCGGCGGGCGGGACCCAGACACGCTCGCCCGGTCCGGTCCCCCACACGCCCCGCCCCACAGTGCCTCCCTGGGCCAGGAAAGTCATTTATCTGTGGATTCTGGACCCGCTGACAGAAATAAGCCGACCAAAGAAGCTAGCTGAAAGGAACATATACGTACAGACGTGTTCACCTTTATACATAAAATCGCCCTTCTGTCCCCTTCCCCTAGATTAGTTATAGTTAGATGCCTCCCCCAAACAGACTGATGTTTGGGTGTTTGAGCCTCTAATTTTAAACACTTCACATACACTGAAATGTACTCTTTTTGGCATCAGTTCCGTGCCCGCTGCTAAACGCACCGCGGCAGCCTCACGACCCCCGCCGTCGGGGCAGAGCGGTCCCGTCACCTCCAAATCCGCCTGTGCTACCCGTCCGTCGTCACCTTTGCCCTCACCCCACCCCCTGGCAACTATTGGTCTGTTTTCTGTTCCTCTTATTTTGCATTTCTGCCTTTAACACTGGAGAAGGGGACTGAAGGGGTGAATTAAGCACGGGAACACCCAGGGTCAGTCCCAACCCCAGCAATAACCTGCCTGGCCCCTGTGCTGGCCTGGCAGAGCCACATCATTTTGGGGCCACAAGGGACCTTACTGCTCATCTGGCTCAGAGGAAGCAGCCAAGAAATGAGCTTACTGGGGTCAAGAGACTACTTCCTGGCTTAATGGCGCTCCCCGCCGATCTGCAACAGCCCCCGTACCGGCCTTCACCGGGGTGTCTGCTGCTCCTGACTCCCTCAGAAGCACTGGTCTCTTGAGACTAGCGAGCACTAGTCGCACATGTTAACGATACGTGGTTGCTTTAATCTTTCATTATGTTTACGCTAAAGGGATGAACAGGGTTTGAACCATGTGGTCAGTGAGAGGAGCAGGAACCTAGGAGGGTCTGCCGCCCGTTCTCCCGGCCCCGTCCACATCCCCACGGGCTCCCTCTGCCCTCTGAGTGTCCACAACACCCGCTGTGCTGTCCCAGGCCACACCGAGGGCGTCACGCAGTCAGGGCTCCGTAACTGTCTGCCGTGTCAGCCAACTGCAAGGGTGGGCGGACCTCGGCCGGGCTGGGGCAGGGGCCCAGGCCGGTGGTGTTTCCGCTGTCTCAGGTGAGGGGAGGCCGGGCACTCATGACCTTTGCCTGGCCTAGACTTTGTCTCGGGTCAGAATTTCCTGTTATGTGAGTAGCAGAGTTTGAGGTCAGGCTGAGACCATTAATACAATATTAGCAAAACATATATAACTTTATTATGTCATGTCTACAAATTTAGTCTTAATACTGCATATTATACAGAGCACAAAATGTACACTGCTGACCTACTGGAAGGAAAAAATCATTGAGTCCTACATTTATTTTACTATGCTGTCCTCTCTTTTATGTTTCTCGAAGTATTTCCTTAAAAATTTCAGATAATAATATAGTTTACTGAGTGAGTCAAAAGGGACTGGTACGGTCACTTAAAACAATAAAGGAACCAATTTCTGAATCGCCATAAAACCCAGGTTTTACCACCTTGTGTCGCGTGGGAGACAAGCTAACACAACGCGTACCTGAGGGCCACCGAGTACCGCCTTCCTCAAGGCCAAGTCTCCACCTGAAGAGGAGGAGTTTAGAGGTCCCTGAGACCAGCACCCAGACTTACTTTCTGTCCGCTCCGCTCGAGAGCTGCGGCAGGGCTTCCAGGGCCTGCTTGAAACTGGATCTGGAAGACAGACAGCATCCCAGGCAGGGACACGGCGGCCCCACCGGGAAGAGGAACATCAGAAAAAGTGCGTCTTACATACAGAGAAACATACAGGCCGGGCAGCCAGTAGAAGCAGGGGGAAAAGTGAAAGTGAAAGTGAGGGTTTGTAGGAGCAGGGCCAGAAGAATTCAACCAGCAAATAAAACGTGACTTGAAAAGCAAAGGAGAAGCTGATTTTTACACAAGGGTGCTACTCCTCGTGGTAGGTGAGAGCCTGGTGTGGAGTCATTAAATTTAAGGAGGTCTTTACTTTCAAAACAAAGCTGAAGTACATAGATGAAACAGCTGGTAAGGGAGGAAGAGGGCTAAGTAGAAACAGGGATGATCTTGTGCAACAGTATACAAAGGGGGTATTTCTAGAATTGACCTGTGCAGGGCCTGATTTCCAGCCAACCTCTTATAATAACTGAACATGTCTTAAGAGGATTTAGCTGTTATCATATTTAAAATTTGTATGATAATGGAGAGGGGTGTGTGTGTGTGTCTGTGTGTGTGTGTAATTCAACATCATTTCATTTCATGAAATACGGAAAAGGGAGTAGATTTAAAAACCACCAATTTGGTATGTTTAACTTTTTAAAGTAGAAAGTACCAGAAAAGTTACTAAATCAAATGAAAAGCATTTTAGGGGCGATTATTTGGTAATAACTTCTATTGTTCACTAAGGAACAGTTCTTCTCATCTCTTTTTGGTTTATGACTATTGACTAAAGTAAAGAAATAAATGTAATTATTTTGACTTCAAAGTGGCCTTTGATTTTTTTCTTTTTGTAAAAACGTCTGCATCAGTGGACCAGGAAGTAAACTTTTGAGCGATGTTTCTCAAACTAGGGGCAGGCATCAGAGCAACACACAGAGAGACAGCAAAGTACCAACAGGGCCCCAGAAACTGGCAGGGTGCTCAGCTGTTCCTGGTGGGGCAGGTATGGGGGGCGGTGGGGACAGGTCACAGCTTGTGGGCACTTAGTCCTCTTCCCTGACGTGGAGAGAAGTCTCTACCGCCGCCTCCACTGTCACCTGGTTTCCTGTAAACCTCTTCTCATTCGATGAAGAGAAATGTGAGGCCACTGCTCTTTATTTTTACATCACGACCGTGAAGAAGAGGATGAAGATGACCCCACCAAGAGTTCAGTGGGTGGTTTGACATAGTTTCTCATTTAATTCCCCCAAAACTTTGCCTAGAAAGTATTATTATCTTCCTGTCACAGATGAGGAAGCTGGGCTACGAAAGGTCAAGCCAGTGGGAAAGAACACACAGGTCCGCCCTCATGCAGAGCACCTCGCCCACGGGTCCTGGGCGGGCGCTTTCTGGTGTCCATCACTCAGCACTTGGTGCAGAGCGGCAGTGGCGGGAACCAACCAGAAAGGCTCCCACTCAGCCTCCAGAACAGAAGTAAGAGGCTAATAACCTCACGTGTTAGGAAAAAATGGAGAAGTCTTTTCAGCTGTAGCAATGACAGTCAGGATGATGGCACGAGCACACTGTCCAAAGCTGGAAACGAACGGATAAGTACATCGCACATCGTGTTTAAGCGGTTTCCCTGTGGACCCGACACTTCCCAGGCAATACTGCCAATGGGGTAAACAATCTTCTGTAGGTAGTGCTGTTTTAGTTCACCTACTGATGTTTCAATGATAGGAAATCCTGACTTTCATTCAAAACAGCTAAAAATTATCATCAAATTTCCACTACAAAATTTTGCAGAGAAACCACAAGGTCTTCCTCTTATGCTGATACTCATGATGCTTGAACTGTCCTTCAGAGTCTGTGATGAATAGACTGACTCAATTCTTATTTTCTCCTTTTCAAAAGAAGTATGCAATGCTCTGCTACACCGCTCATGAGACTAAGACTTACCTCAGTGAATGAGAAACATGAAATTACATTAAACCTTTTTTCCTTCTGTGCTACAAAGAAGCAGTCTCTGGAGTCCTTGGCTTACTGTAGGTTTGTGCTTTTAACAAAACAACTGGTCACACGTGAACTATGAGGCCACAGTCACAAGTGCCCACTGTGATCGGTCCCCTCCACCTGGGACCGCACACCTGTACGACGCGCCTCATTACAGGGGCTTTCGGAGCACTCAGCACGGCCACGGAGCATCTCACCTGCTCTCTGGCGTCAGGTGAGCAGCCACGGTGTCCCTCAGGGTGCAGATTTCAAGCCTTGCCTGGAGGTGAGAAAGGGACAGGTGACCATGGGAACTGTGTTGTCTGTCAAACAGAAACAAGGTGAGGGTCGGCCCCCAGCCTGCTCCATGCAGGGCAGACCCCCATGGCCACAGTGGCACCTCGTGACGAGTGAGCAGACCTTCTAAATCAGCCCAAAGAAACGGGCCACAACAAAGTTCCCTTTCACTGAAAACTGTCTGAGAGTCAAGTCTGACTGTGTGGAGGCAGGGGTCCTGCTCTGAAAGGTAGGGACTGTGCCAGGGCCGTCCAGCCACCAGACGTCACCATCCAACCACTGCCTCCCCTGGTCTCTCTGGGGAGGAAGTGGAGTCTCACTGTCCCGAGACTGACAGGAGGTGGAAGGACGTGGGCTGCCACACTGCCTCCTGCCCTGCCCTTCCAGGCTCCACGACGCTAACCTCAGAGCTAAGCTCTGCAGACTCAGGGCAGCGCTATGAAAGTCACAGCTGGCTTTTCTCTTTCCTTTTTTCTTTTTAAAAACAAAACTTGACAAGTTGATCCTAGACAAAACAATATGGAAACGGAATAGCACAGTTGGAGAAACTCAGACCTTCTGATTTCAAAACTTACTGCAAAGCTACCATAATCCAAACAGTGTGGCACTGGCACATGGACAGGCATGCAGATCAACAGGAACACGGCTGCGTGCCCAGAAACAAACCCTTACATTTACGATCAGCTGACTTTCAACAAGGTGCCGAGACCATTCAGTGGGAGAGATGGTCTCTCCAACACATGGTGCTAGGGACAGCTGGACAACTGGACGTCCACATTCAAAAGGAAAGAAGGTGGGTCCCTTCCTTGAAAACTAACTCAGAATGGATCACAGACCTAAATGTAAGTGAAAAAACTATAAAACCCTTAGAAGAAAACAGGAGTAAACCTCTGTGACATTAGGCTAGGCCTGCCTTCTTAGGAATGACAATAGAAGTACAAGTGACAAAAGAAAAATTAGATAATTTGGGCTTCATCAAAATCAAAACATTCTGTGCTACAAAGGACACCATCACAAAAGTGACAACCCCACGGAATGAGATACTGTTTCACACACACGGGGACGGCTACGACCAACCAGACGGTCACAGGTGCCGACGAGGATGTGGAGACTCTGGAAACCTCATACACTGCTGGTAGGAAAGCACGTGGTATAGCTACTTGGAAAACAGTCTGGCAGTTCATCAAAAGACTAAACACAGAGTAGCCATATAACCTAGCGATTCCAGTCCCGGGTGTATCCCCAAGAGAAATGAGAAAACGTGTCCACAGAAAACTTGTACACAAGTGTTCACAGAACCTTTCTTTGTATCAGCCAAAAAGTGCAAACCCAAATGTCCATCAAATGACGAGTGAACAAATAAAATGTGGCATATCGATACAATGGAACGTTGTTCAGCCGCAACAAGGCATGACACAGGCTGCAACAGGGACGAACCTTGCAAGCATTATGCTCAGTGAAAGAAGCCAGTCACAAAAAGCCATATTCTATGACCCCACTTATATGAAATTTTCAGAAGAGGCAAACCAGAGACAGAAAGCAGACAGGTGCTTGTCAGTGGCTGGGGTGGGGGCTGGGAGGGACGTGGACGGTGACCGCTAACGGGGCTGAGGTTTCTCTCTGGGGTGATGCAGCATTCCACAGTGGATTGTGGTGACGGACTGCACAACTCTGTGAACACAGCAGAAGAAAATCCACTGAATTGTACTCTTTTTATCTTGCAGACGCACGGTACGGCAAATGAATTTCATCTGCGTAAGACTTTTAAGAAAAAACAGGCTAACCTAACGCTTCTACCTCTTGGCAAGGGTGGAGAGGGTGTGCTCTGCATACAGCTTGCTGCCCTCGGAGCCCTAGGGCCTCCAGCGAGGACACCCTCCTTCACCTCAGGTACCGCAGTGTGTGCGCTGCCCAGGAGAGTTTCAAAGACACGGCCCTCACCTCTAAGTGTGCACAAAACACAAACAACAATGAAAGACATGGCTAGTTTTTAAATTAACCAATCAAGATAAAAGCTGACTTACATAAGATACAGTACGTTCAGTGAAATGTTCAGTTTGGAAAGCAATTGTTTGGTTTCATTTTTCAGGGGTTTAGAAGCCTGAAACGGTTTGTTAACGAGAAAGTGTAGATATGACAATTTGTCTCTCTTGTTTATATTCTAGTGTATATAAAAACGAACCTACAAGGAAAATATCAAAGAGAAAAAACAAGGTAGAACTTTCGGCTGAATATTTTAGGAGAAGGATTAAATCACTGTAAAACTAGTATCTGCTAGAAATTTTATTCAAACAAAGTGATAAGGAATTAACCTATGAATTATGCCAATTGTAAAAGCTGTGATTATTCATACAAAACACATGGACCGTTTGCCAGAAAACGCCCCTGCCGGCGGCTCTCGGGAAGGTCTGAGGCTGATGGCTGGGCCAACCCTTCACGCGGGCCTCGCAGTGCCATCTGATCAGGAGGAGGTCACACACAGGCATCCCCAACGGCAGTGGCCAACGTTTCACAACACAACTGACGCCAGTCTCCAGGAGGCACAAAGCACAGGAGGCCGGGCCTCCAGCCGGTTCCGACGTCTCTTTCTGCCCCTTCCTGCTGACCCTCCTGCGAGAGGAACTCAGTCATCAGCTAAATGGGCTGCAGAAAAAATCTGCAGGGAGGGGAGCTTTTTGTTGTAATTCCAGGACCGCCTAGGCCCAAAGCAGCTACTGCCAACTTCCTTTTAATTCATCTTCACATACACAATTCCTGTTACTGATCTCCTCCTGCACAACTCTTAGAACAGCCACGATCATGGAAATATTATGAAGTTTCTGTGATGGATTTTCCCCTTGCCAGCTTGCCAGGTCAACACACATGCTCAATCCCTTTCACCCTGCGTTTCTGCGTGAACTTTTTCAAGTGCAGAGACTCTGGGAGAACTTTACAGCGAGCACCTGTGCAGCACAGACTCCGCCGCCAACGTTCTCCACAGCACACGCATCTGCCACAGGCGTCACTGCCTGGAGCAGGCTGTTGCAACTTTTTCGATTCTTTGAGTTAAAACTTACACACTGCACAATGGACAAATCTCCGAGTGCACATCTGGTGAGTTCGGGCTGCTGCACACGCTGTGCGCGGGAACCATCCCGAGGGGTAGGACCACCGCCTGCAGAGCCCCCTCAGCTCCCCCACTGGTGTCAACCACCCAGGGGACAGCGTCGTCCTGGGGTTTTCGCCACGAAAATGATATCCATCCAGTACAAGGCCCCCTTCACGTGGCTTCCCTGACGCTGAACGGTAATTGTTTTATGGATCCACCATCTTTTTGTTTACCCTATTGATGGACACCTGGGCTGTTTGCGGTGTTCGGCTGGGTAAGTGTATACTTAGTTTTTAAAGAAACTGCAAGAACTTTTCCCGAAGCAGCGGTACTATTTCACACTCCTGCCAACGCGTGAGAACTCGTTTCTCTGCAGTCTTGCCAAAACTGGGTGTTTTCAGTCTTTAATTTTCTTCTTCCTGCTGGATGGGAACTCACTGTTGTGTCAGTTTTCACGTCTCAAATAACTAATGATGTGGACCATGCTTCACCTGCTGATTGGACATGGAATCACATGTCCCAGGGTCCCTAGAGCTCTGTTTATTTTCTCCCAATTATTCTTCTCTCTGTTCTTCATATTGGATAACTGATGTTTGATCTACACATTCACTGATTTTTTTTTCTTTTGTCCTCTCTATCCTGCTGTTATTACCGTCAAGTATATTTTAAAATATTAATGTATTATACTTTTCTACTCCAGAATTTCTACTTAGTTCCTATTTTAGGGCTCCTATTTTTCTGCTGCGATTCCCTGTCTGTTCATTCATTAGGAGCATAGTCTCCTTTACATCACTGAACACAGCTGCTTTAAAATCCTTGTCTGATTTCTAACAACTGGGTCATCTCAGGGCTGGTCTCAGTTGATTGTCTTTTCTACTGAGAATGGGTCATGTTTTCCTGTTTTGTTTTGCTTGTGCATTTCAACTAAATTTGGATTGTATCCTGGACATTGTGAATGTTATCTTGAGAAGATTC
This sequence comes from Eschrichtius robustus, assembly GCF_028021215.1. Taxonomy (NCBI): domain Eukaryota; kingdom Metazoa; phylum Chordata; class Mammalia; order Artiodactyla; family Eschrichtiidae; genus Eschrichtius; species Eschrichtius robustus. The sequence continues at coordinate 108,435,340 of NC_090835.1, read as the reverse complement.
TGGGTTCTATAATATGCTTCTGAAGAGCTGATTTTTGTTTATTTTAACAAGCAATAAACGTATCTGGACTCCAACTGTAAACTCTCGGCTCTGGGGCAGCTTTTCAGTTCTTACTTCGGTTCTTGCCTTATGTGGGCTGGAGTGGAGTTTGACCAGGCGTGTGGTTTAGGGGCCAACTAGAGACCCAGGCAGTGTATACACAGAACTTACGGCTCCTGCTTTCTGCCCCCTGGGATACTCCCTTGCTTTCCTGTAGTTGTGGCTGCCCTGAAGCCTATTCTTCTAAACGGAAAGACAACAGGTTTTGTGCAGTTTTAGTTTCCCCTGGGCCTGCATTCAGGCCAAAATCCACAAAAAGTGAGGAATTCACCCAAGTGCCATTTCTTCCAGAATCAGCCACTCCTGTTCACTCTCTAGAGTCTTCAGGTTTTTGTTTTTACATTTTTTATTTTTATATATTATTCAGGATTACAGTTGTTATCTGTAGGGGGTTGGCCTGATAGGAGGTCCTCAGCCATTACTAGAAGCAAAACTTCTGGTACTTTAAGGAGACACCCTCACAATGCCCTTGGGCATGAGGTCCTACAGGGGGGCTCACGCCCCAACAGGCCTGCACACCCTGGTTCCTACCGATCGGGCTACAGGCAAACCAAGGCTCACCTGACTTACAGAAGTCACCTTTGCTATTGTAATTACGTAATTTAAGTAAATACAACATAAACCAATGGAATATGAGTAGAAAAAACCAGTTATTTGTTGTTTCTATGCAAACTGCATTGAATGCTTTGGAAAGACTATTTACAAGGACGTTTCTAAAAACTTCCTGTTAAACTGAATGTGGTGAAGACAACTGTAAAACAGAAAAAATCACAGAACTTCAGAAGGAATCTGCATTCAGATAGTTTCACAAGAGTCATTGTACTCTAAAAGGACAGGATCTCTGGAACTGTCGACCTCCTGGATACGGCTCACACAGGAGACCATGTAGCTCTCCAACCAGCAGATCCACAGAAAAACACGAAGCCTGTCTGGACCTCCTGAGACTGATGACTGAAAACACATCTCTGTGTTTTCAAACAACTAAGTTAAACACAGAACTGAGCGGCTGTGGTACCTGCAATGCTCCGTTTTTGCTGAAGGATGAGACGCACTGCATCAGCCTACTCAGCTCTTCAGAAACTGCTTCCACCACCCTGGACAGCACCCGAGGCACCAGGTCTTTGGAAATAGTGAACACCTGATAGAAGGTTGAAAATAAGAAGAAACGATGCATTACGAGGACTTTCCTTGACCAGAACTTGTTAAAAACAAAGGGATGCACGTAGCAAAACAACCCCCAGGTCTCCTAAGCTCTATTTCTGCAGGATCAGAATTAACGAAGGAAAGGCAGACACGGGCTTGCACACAAGCTGTATTCACTGATTCGTGACAAAAAACATTCCTCTTAAAAAATATTGGCGAACGTAGTTTTGAAAGGTATTGTTGATGGTGACAAACTGAAATAGTTTTAAAGATTTCTTCCTCCTCTACCCTTTTCACAACAAGAAATACGATTTCTAAAGAGGAAATTATAGAAACATACTGGGTCAGACTCTCCTTGGGTCAAAACAAATGCTACTTCATACTGGATACATTATTCTGTATTGGCCAACAGAGTTCCCGATTTTACTCTTTGCTGAATTAAATATATATATTGCCTTTCATTTGACAAAAACATTGTTTTCAAGCTTTGAATTTTGATAGTTTCAAACTAACAGTTTGGACATTTGGACATTTGGTGAAACATATTACTATCCTGATTTGTAAGTTAAACTAAATCGTATTTTCTTTTTAGCTTTTCCTTTTTTCAGATTCAATCACTAGTATTAAAACTTTGGGTCAACCCAAACATAACCTGAGTACTGAAGAAAATTTGGGGCAAGTTAAGATCATGTGGGAATAGTAAATAGTAAATGTTAAGTACAAAATTCTGCTTTCAGCCACTGGGATATATTAAAAAGGGCCTTGAAAAGCCTAATACAAACAACGTCATGGTTATCGACCGACAGTGGACGTTAATCAAAGCTGCCTCAGTGGGAATCACCATCATCACTAAAATGCCCACATATTCTGCAGCTCCTCTGATTACCACCTGCCCACCTACGACGGAAATGTCTCCACTGCCTGATGATTTAATGTTGCACTCTAACTTTATCGGAAGCTAAACCTAACAAAAAAGTGTTTTTATATGTCTTTGATAAAATCAGGGTTGAAAGTATATCACTCATCATAAAAATATGTGCATGGTAAATTCCTGCCTGAGTCAAATCACATAGAAACTTTACTTTATGGAGAAACATGTATGCTCTGCCTCACGAGGAAATGGAAATTACAAGACACCCCACTCCGCTTTCTGCTCTGGCTGCTTCAGACTCAGAGCCAGGTGGAGGCTGCAATCTGCGTCCTCTGCTCGCTCTTCTGCTTCAGCCTTAATGACCCACATTCCTCCAGTTCACCTTGGTAACCCAGGCAGCACGTGCGCCTGTGGAGGGTGACGTAACCTGACACCCCCCCATGCACCTGCCCCAGACGCAGACACTCAGAAGGTTCTCGAGCAGCGGTCAACTGCGCCTGAAATCTTCTACTGAGAACTTCTTTGCTGGGCCCATTTCATCTGGTGGACAACAGTCCACTGGCCGCAGCCAACCTGAAAGTCCAAGACTGCGGAATTACAAAGGCAGTCACAGCAGGGACAACGGTGGGACACTAAGCAGGAAGTGCCATGGGAGGGCAGGCTGGGTGTGACCAGCAGCACCAACGTCCAGGGGCACCTCTGTGAGCCGCTGAGGGGAGGCCGCCACCGAACTTCTTTCCAACACGCCCCACAGCTGCGAGACTAAGACGTCAGCGCTCATTTGTACACTGGTTAAAAACAGGGCAAGGAATTTTCCAAGTTAGGGAAAAACATCCTTTCAATCTCTCTTCTCTTCACCTTTCAAATATTCATGAGTTTAGTTTTAATTATGAGAAAAAAAATACCCTATTTCAGAAAAAGACTCTCTCACAGATAAAACACACACGTGTGTGCGCTGAAACCAGAGTTGTATTTTATTTACACCAAAGATACATTCTGAAGGGAAAAAGACCACCATAAAACCCATCGAACTGGCCTCCTCTTCTTTTCTCCAGTTACCCACGTCCCTCAGGAATAGCTAAGGACGGCTTACCTCTGCATGCACAGCAATTATATTCACCAATGCTTCTTTTAAGTAGTTTCTGACACCTGAAACCAGATGGGGGAGGGAAAGGCATTTAGTGAGACACGCGTGTGGGCGCTGCTGTGGCTGCACCTGCCTCGCACCTTCCAGGAGAGACAGAGGGCAGCACAGGCCCGAGCGCCTGAGAGCCCAACGGCCCGAGGGCTATGTTCAGTCAAGTTATTCTAAAAAAAGGTTAAATTAATTAGGAGTTTTCTTTCATTGTTTTTCCATTTCTGTCATCGTTCTGTTCTCTGTAATTGCTGATCAGTCTGCTTCAAAAGTGAAATTTAAAACTGCCCTTCAGTTTCTTCATGCACATATTCTTCATACATGTACACACACACACACACCCCCGACACCCCCCAGACAAAAACCAGAGGACAGAAGGAGGATATTTACCGAAGCTTATGAAACATATGCTAAACATCTACTATAGCATCGTACTTCCAAATGTAAAAGTCGAATTATTATGCAGAATGACTATTTTGATCTTAAAAAATCAGTTCTGGGCGAAACTTCTGAAAAAGACACACTCCAACCTGATTCTGTAAAGCAAGTTAGAGACTGGACAAACCCACGACTTCAGGATGGCGTGGCTGCCCTCCAGGGCGGGCGCACACAAGAGGGCAGAGCGCGGTCTGCAGGCAGGGGGCGTGGGTCCAGTCCAGCCTCCTCTCCACAAGCGGTGACCTGCGGCAGGAAGACAGGGACCCCGCTTCGTCTTCTGTCGACAAGAGTGTGAGAGCGCACCCCTGTGCGGAGCGGCAGTGAGGGGGGTCCTGGCGTTCACAGGGCTCCTTAAGAGCTTCATCGCTATTTGCAAGGAAAAAAAAAATAAAAACAAAATGCTGCTTTATTGTAACTCCAAAACAACAGCTTTCACTTGGAGTGGAATTAGTATCTCAGGATTCCTTCTAGAATTAATTGCACAAACTGACAATTCCTTCTCTACAAAACAGAAAATTCTACTGTATTGCAAAATCATGATGATGTTGAGGAGGCTCTTTTCCCATAATGTCGTCCAAGCTACTGATTATTTAGGAAAGTTGAACTGCAATCACCTTGTTGACCTGGCGTCTGCAGATTCTCAATACACAGTCAGCTTCTGGTTCCGCCATGTACCATGGTGTGTAAGGAGGCACACGGCTTTTCTTTTGAGGAGCCAACCTCATCAATATTTCTTGGGGATATGGAGGTCCAGATGTTTTTAATTCTATTTTGCTGACGGAGTAACTGAGAAAACTGGTTGAAGAATAATTAAATACAATCCAGAAATAGGTCGATTCTTCCTGAGAGCAAGGACAGCTGCAGAGTAACAAGTCTTCATATCAGCAAAGGTGGAACACGTGACTTGTGCTGACGACCAGGAAAGCTTTCTGCCCGCGAGAGGAGGGATGTCCCCCAGGGCCCCAGGCTGGGAGTGAGGCAGGCCACGAGCACGGGGCCCACAGGCCTCAGCCACTGTGCTCGGGTCAACTCCGTGACCACTGGACTCAGGTCTCGAGTCTTTAAGCTGCAACCGTGTGGAGAGCTGGCTCACGCACGTACAGAGAGAAAACGCAGTTACCGGAAGTTCGGCCTGACGCTGGGCCAGTGAGGGTCTAAGCCAGAGGAGGGGCTCCCACGGCCCGTCTCCATGAAACCGGGGTCCTGTCAGTGCTGCTGGGACCAGCACCAGGAGCTGGGGCCCAGCCACGTGCCTGGAACATGAGGGCAGCTGTGAGCTCCTCAGGTTCTTCAAGGGAACAGAGACGAGTGGGACCAGAGAGCTGCCTGAGAAGCAGAAAATCGGACTTAGGACGAAGCCAGCTGAGGTCACGTGTGGGCGACCGCTCGCCCTGAGCCCGATGGCCACGCTGCCCCACAGAAGGCGGCTCCTGGCAAGAGCACGGGTCTCGGCGCGGCCAATAAGCCCCCCAGGAAGAGGTAAGTCTACCTCACGAATCCAACTCCAAACACACAGCTTTGGAGGTAAGAATAAGAGCGCAGGTGCTTCTAAGCATCAGGACCATGTTTGCGTCGATAGAAAATCTGAAAAAGAAATCGAGCTTCCCGTTTTATGTGGCTACGGGGTAACACACCGGGAGGAGCATAGCGCCTCAGCCTTGGACGAGTAAGAACACTTTATCTTTCCTGGAGACTTTCCTTTGGTGAATAGAAAGAATGAAATAATTATCCTCCTCCCAAACAACTGCTTCAAGGGGTAACACGGGAGGGACTTCCCTGGTGGCGCAGTGGTTAAGACTCTGTGCTCCCAATGCAGGGGTCCCGCGTTCAATCCCTCGTCAGGGAACTAGATCCCACATGCATGCCACAACTAAGGAACCTGCAAGCCACAACTAAGGAGCCCGCCTGCCGCAACTAAGACCCGGTGCAACTAAATAAATATTAGGAAAAAAAAAAAAGGGGGGTAACATTGGAAACAGAGAAGGGAAAAGCTGTGGTCCTGGGATGAGAGGACATACAGCTGCTCCTGGACCATCACACGTCACATCAGGAGGGGGGGCAGGGGGCCCACAGTCCCATCAAGAGGGGAGCGGGGGGCCCACAATCCCATGAGGAGGGGGCAGGGGCCAGCGGCAGGTCTGAAAGAGCAGGCGGCCCCGGGGGGAGCTCGCGAGACATGATCACAAACTCCGGAGCAACACATGTGCTGGTGTGGTAACAATAAAAACTTAAAAATACAAAAATCAATCATTGACAGCCTCCCTCCAAACAGCTAAACGCTGTGCTGCCACTGGTTAGCGCTAAGGGAATGGATTCATTCACCCAGCATCAATCTGCTGGTTCGACTACATGCCGGGCACACGTCGGAGGTGCTTGGGCACTGGGTCCTCCAGGCAGAACGTGCGTAAATCCCCAAAGTGCTAGTTCCCGAGTTTCGCCCCAAGGTGCTGGTGCTCATATTTGTGCCCAAGGGGCAGGGAGAAGTAGTGCCAGGTGCCCACGGGGAAGGGTTGTGTGTTGTAAAAACGATCGCTGTTCTCCGACGGACGCTAACCTGTGAACCATTTCCGTGCTGTCCCTGTTCTGTGACGCTCCTGAAAGGTGAGGGGTGGTGTGCGGGGGTGGGGAGGTGGAGGCCATCAGGGGCACTGGGCTGGGGCCTAGACGCCTCGTGTCCAGGGACTGAGGTCTGAAGGCCACAAGCGTGCAACAGATGAGACCACTGAGGTCTTCCGAGGTCGGAATCCCAATTCCTCCCTCTAAGGAGAGACACAAGGCCAGTGTCACCCTGCTCGTGGCCCTGCTCCCCAGCCCCTGCCCTGAACCTCGCAGGGGCCACACTGACACTTTTGGGTGTGTTTCTAAAGCCTGAATGCAGATTTGCCCCTTGGGTTTAACTGCCTGTTGAGTTTCCTGCTTTAAAATGTTGCTCCAAATCCAACTGTAAGAGGATGTAGGCTCTTTCAAACCCGCAGCACAAGAAGCCTGGCACAGTGGAGGCACCAGAGGGCACCCCCCCGGCCCGGGGGAAGCTCCGAGAAGAGCTGCAGGCACATTTGTCACCCGCGTGGCTGAGGCTCAGAGGGCAGGCGGGGAAGCTGGGGACGCGTCCGCAGGGACCGTGGTCAGACGCCCGGCGTGGGATCAGGGGTGGAGTTCGGTTACAGTTTCCAAGGGGTCCACGACAGACACAGGGACCATCCTTAGTGACCTTCAGTGATACATTCTCTCTCTCCACTGCACTTATCTGTACGCTTTTAATATGATGAACATTAATGGTTAATGACGACTTTCAAGTTCATCAAGGTGACAGAAGGGACACTCAGTGTAAAGTCAGAAGACTCGTGGTCTAAGTTCTGGCTCACCTACATACAAATGACGCGGCCATAAGACAAAAATCAGTTCACCCTCTAGACAACTGCCTACTCTGCACCAGGTAGAGATTACAACATCTGCTTTGCTAACAAAGCTGTTATGAAAATGTGATGTGTGTTTATTCCCTTATCCTTCAAACATCTGCTGGGTACGGCCAGTGGGGTGCACCCCCGTGAGCCAAACAGGCGAGACCCTCCCTCCCCACCGAAGAGCACGCACGCACCCTGGGGTCAGGACTCCAGAGAAGCCTACCTATTTCAGGTGCCGTTTCTTAAGACATAAATAAAAAGTCCGCTAGAAGCCATGACCACTAGAAAATATACACTGATTTCTTTCTGAAACACACGGTGCAGAATCTGGACAATGCCATCCGGTCCCGCCTTGAAGAAAACAAAGACAGTCTTTCTGAAACAATTTTTCAGAATCCATTTGAAAAATACAATTTGAATAAAGACGGTATAGCAGGACAGAATATTGCTGAGGCTAAATACATTTGCTTTCAAAATACGATTTTTCTAGCTACATCCTAAAGCAAAAAGCTTGCTCCAAATAATAGAACACTCAACACTTACTGAACGCGCATTGTGCCAGATACCTAGGAAGACGCTCGGCTTATCAGAACGTATGAACACTCAGCAAATGTGCTGCCTTCAGCTTCGGCTTCAACGGCAGCGGGTCATGAATGCTGACTTGACGGGACTAGCTGCAACGCGAGCACGTGCACAGGAAGAATAAAGCAAACCGACAAGAGCGACTTTACTGTGATGCAGTAGTTAAGTGTTTGTAGGAAGGTTCCTGCCCCACAGCTTCCCATGTTATTTAGACACAGAATGAGAGCAGCTTCTAAGTATTCACAATATTATCTCCTCGGCGCTCTGAACGTGAAATTAGGATGTGTCATGATATTTTACCAAAAAAGTGCCCCCAACCACGCAGCATCAGTCCAGGCCGTCACTGGGCAGTTCACCCAGTGGCCCAGGTGGGAATTCCCCACGGAGAAGGCAGAGCCCAGCGCTTCTGGGCAAGAGCCTCTGGGCCCCTCGCACGGTGGGCTTCTCGTAAGGGGGCTGGACCTCAGAACATCTTTGCCAACAATGGTCTTGTTTTTCATACAATGAAGTGGAAAAGAAGTCTCTTTTCTTGCTCTATTTGTCAGTTACTTGTTTTAATCAAATAGGGAGGACACTTAATTTTGGAATAACTAGTAAAATTTTTACTGAGTGCCTATTACTATTACATGCCAGACTCTATTCCATGTGCTGGGGACACGGAGTGACCTCAAGAACAAACCCACGAAAAACAAAGGCCCCCTCCTCACAGGGCTTACACACCACTGGGGACGCACCCAGATTGGAAAACATGGCCACCTTCCACAGGAGACAGCCTCACTTCATCTCTGAAATAGCCCCCAAGAAAGCAAGTGCCTGAAACAGAACTGTTTGGCAGCAGTAAAACAGAGGGCTTCTGTGTGATGAGAACCCTCAGCGCTGTTTGTGGAGAAATCGCCCCGACAGGCGGAAAGGAAGCAGCGCTCCCGTGTGCCAATCCCAGCTACAGCCTGTAACAGCTGATGCACACGGGGACACAGAACGACGTGGATTTAAAGCCTGGCTGGAAAGCCAGTTAATTCACTGAAACTTCAGGTTTTCCTTGAAGTATGGGAAAATGCTCATTCCATTAAAAAGTGTTACACAGGCAGATGTGAGTCTTCTTATAATAGTTGGCAAACTGCCAGGCAGACCTCTCGAGAGAATGTCCACATTAAAGAACAGAACAGTGAACAATTTTGAATTGATCAAGCCTACATTCTTAATTTATTTTGAAAAAATTAATTGCTCATTGTAAGGAATTAAGATACAGAAGTGTAAGTTTCCTAATAACAAATACAAGCCCAATAAGCTTTCCCTTTACCCTTCTCCCTAGTTTGGTGTGTATTCTTCCAGATGTTTTCCAACGAATATAAATTTTTTCCCTAAGAAATGAGATTACAGTACGCATTCTTTTCTTGAAACTTGCTTGCTTCCTTCCATGATTGTACCACACACACTCTTCCATGCCAGTGTGCACACACTGACCTTATAGTTTTCAATGGCTGCCTGGTATTCTACAGCACAGATCTGCTATAAGGTATTTATCTTCTTATTTATTCTGATTTATTTGTTTTATTTTTCACTTTATTCTATTTATTCATAACTTACTCTCCTACCACTCGACAGTCCTGTTGCCTTTCAGTATCAACCATCATAAATAACGACACAACCATAACAGACCCTGTATTCTCGTAGAATAACTGACTTAAGACACCTTGTAGAAGTGGAACTGCTGAGTCAAAGGTTTTGGGTTTTGACTGGTTCTGCCAACCTGTCATTGAAAACGCTATTCAAGATTAAACCCCTGCTTCTTCATGCCTTTTTACTTTCTTAACTTGGATTCTCTAATTACTATAATTAATAATAACCATAATACATGCTCCTCAACTATGACGATGACAAAACTTTCCATTAAAACACTAGAAGAAAAATTCAAGCGAAATGCAAAGGTCAAAGGAAATTTACTGTGTTGCACAAGACTTATACTCAATCTGACTGTATAAAGAGTATCTGAGAAAGAGCTGGACAGAAAGACAGTGCATGTACAGAAAACACAGGTACCCCCCTGACCTGTACCAGGAACACAAGCTTTCCTCCGAAGCATTTCCTGTCACATCCTCCAAACACAGACTAGTCTCAAGGTGCCCTGCCTCATGTTGTTTTGAAACACAATACTCAGTCAGTAATAAAAGCAATCTAACTCTGGAAACTCTGGAGATACTACCTACTTTATAAACCACATTTCCTGTTTTTAACCCTTATGCCCTAAATCAGTTACCAGTCCTAGTCTACAGATAAAAATAGATTGAAAAATACTATAAATATCCCACAGTGTACTTTTTTTTTGGTCAAACTGAAACACTACATGAAAGAACTTTGGGGTATTTTTTTTTTCAAGTAAATTATCTATTCAATTACAGTGTGAAGATACATTATTGAAATTACTGCCTATTAAAAAAAAGGCAACCAGAATGGTATCAATACTGTTGGACAGATTAAAAAGGCCTGAACATTCTGCAACAAAATCAGCTTTTGTTGGAACAGAGAACGGGCTTTTAGGTCCAAGTCTTTATGTTTTAGTTCGTGCTTTCTTAAATTAATGACCTTTTCTAAATTGATAAATGTCTTCTGACATGTATAGGATTTTTAAATGAATAACTGGGGTGGAAAGGACACCCTTCACGTGTAGTATATGAACGAATGACATGGCCTCTACAGTTTTCTATTTTCCTTCTCAGAATCCTTTTTTTTTTTTTTTTGCTTTAATTAATGTATCTCCTAGCTTTTAAATATGAATAAGAAAACTTTTCCCTATGAAGACAAAATATCACCAGCAGTGAAAATAACAGTAAAATTATTTCATGGCTTATTTTTACCATTTGTAAGAAAGGATTTATATTCGTAAGAGTTTAGCCTTCATAAACTTCAGAGACGAGGAGCTTTGAAGAGTCCAATATGGGTAAGGAAATCACAACCTCTCCCACTTCAAAGTTAAAGTCTGATGTGTAAAACTACATGAAGTATGTAGTCTATGAATTATACTAACCTAAAATATTACAGAACACTTTATACATTTAGCATGAAATATCAGTTTCAACATTGATACACTGAATTTTAGACTTAAAGGTATAAAAATTTGATTTAACATGAACATAAATCAAATTCCTTTGTTTCAATTTCTTCTTTTGGCAGAGAAAAATTGTTTTCATTAGAAGGCAACTTCAGTTAGAAAAGTGAAAGTGACAAGAAAGCAGAACTCATTCTACGTATGCAAATGTGTTTCACACTGTGAGGTGCTACAGTTGTATATGATACTCCATAAAGGTCTGCAGTACTGATAGCTTCACATTTCAAAATCTCTAGGAGTATTTTATTTCCCCCAAGAATTACTTCAGTGGAATCAAACTTAATAAATGCTTATGAGAGAAGCCAGGCCGAAGAACGTGGCTCTGGAGCCCGACAGCTTGGTTCAGGACTGCGGCCCCACTACTTAGCCCGTGGCCGTGGATGGACACGCGTGGCCGCTGCAGGTGGCTCGGCCCCGAGCAGCCCCGCCTCTGACGCTGGAGCCATCAAGGTGGAGCAGAGCACTGAGTCCCGGTCTCAGTACAGGGCTCCACCCACAGAGGGAGAAGCGAAATCCAATTAGGGTAAGTTTCTGCCACTGAACCAAAGGAAAGACCTTGGAATCAAAAACAGTGGAGTTGGAATAAAATGGAAGGCAGAAAAAACATGAAAGCCAAGAGTTAACTTGGATTTTAGTCTTCATTTACACAATAATGGGTCTTCTAAGTCAGCACTTGGAGAAGCCTAATTGTGAGGGAGGGACCCACAGGCCTGGCCCGCACCTGCGGGAGCGATGGAGACCCAGCAGGCGGGGCAGCAGGTGGAGGCCGGGGAGACAACAGCTTGCACCCCTGGGCGAGCCCGGCTCCCAGACTCCCACAGGGATGTCTGCAAAGCCACAGGGGGCTCCCTTCATTGACAGGATGTTGTTTCTCTGACTCTAGAGCAAAATCTTCACTCCAACATCTCAGATCCATATCATTTTTTCTCTTGAAAATTTTACTGACAGTTACTCAGCTGCTCTTCCATCTTCACTGCCAAAGCTTGCTGTTACCACTCTACTGAATTCGTTGCTTAGGGCCCGGTAACAGGTTTGTGCAGATTCTTTATCCCAAGATGAACGCAATCGTTATTCTTCCCAGTATCTTTTATCATTCACGACTATGAATCTCCCAAGCCTGCGATGCTTTGAGATGGTCCCGAATCAGCCACTGCCGGTCCAGGGAAAGGCAGGCCGGACACGCCCCGGCCTCCTGGCAGCCTCTGCCCGTCTCTGCAGCCGGGGAGCCCGGGAGGCTGGGGTCGGTGGGCCGCGCTCGGCAGAGAGGAAGATGCACCTCAGACAGAGGAAGGCGGAAAGCGCTTTCTAATCCAACTATTTACAAACGGTAGGACATACAAAGTTACACGGTACTGTCGCCCCTCTGGTCTAACCCATTTCCTCACCCCCCACACCTCTCCAGTCAGAAGATGAAGTTAGACTTTGGAGACAGAACTGGGCTGAAGACACAGCTGTACTGCTCTGAACAAGCCACAGACTTTTCTTACTCTCCAAGTTTAAAAAATCTGCCCAATAGGGAAAATAGTGTCTTAGGCCAATGGGGCTGTGGGGAGGGGGGTCACTCAGGCGTCTCAGCTCTCGGAGGCCCCCCTCGGCACAGGGCAGGGAGAGCAGGAACCACGCGGCCCTCGGGCCCCGGCCTCCACGGGGCACGCCTGTCCTCCGCGGGCAGTGCAGGACCACCCCTCCCGGTGAGGAAAAGGGGACTCTGATGAACAGTCCATCACAGTCAATTTTTTTAAGCTTTACATTTAACCACACAAAAAGCACTTCTGAATTGAAATCAACGATTTAGAGGTCTGAGTCTGAGCTGGCCTTCAGAGCTGAGAAAGTACAGAGCGCCGCACAAACATGTGAGTTTGGAAGAGGTGTCAAGTGGCCATGTTGCTAATCATGACGTTCTGCTGTCGAGGTTTTTAAGTCTGCAAACAGGGCTTTTCTCCTCTTCTCAAAGTAAGTAGCACTCACACGTAGGGAAGCACGTAACTCCTGCGTACGACGCGATGCTGCGCGTGCCCCGCACACGCAGGCGACCAGCATCCCGAGGGAGACGCGCCAGGCCCGCCCGCGCCCCGCCCCTGTCGCGCCCATCCGCGGCAGCGCGCCACCAGCTGACCGCCGCCTCCCCTGGGCAAGGTGCTGGCTTTCACACAGGCAGAGGGACGAACCTCCACAGGAGGGGCACAGTTTGCGGCTCCCCTCGAGGTTACGGCCTGGTTTCGTGTGGGAGGGTCTCCCTTGACTGGAAGAGCACATCACGCTCACGCACCCACCCCGCTGCTGGCGGGCGGGCGGGCGGGCTCTGGAGCCGCTTCCAGCCTTCGGCTACCTCAGGCAGAGCTGCAGTGGAGGCTGCTGTCTGCAGAAACACCCACCCCGGCGCCCTGGGGTGGGGCTGGGTCCCTGCCAAGGTGCTCGGTTGCCCCCACGGCTCCGCCAGTCTTCCCGCGTGGAGAGGAGAGCAGGGCCCTGAGTGCCACCACACACCCCGCCGTCCACAGCAGTTTACGTGCCGTCATGCTGGACGGTGGCCCACATATCCCAAAGCAGCACGTGCTCTAGTTTAAAGAAAGGGTTTCCACGCCTATTTTCCTTAGCATAAGATGAAAAAGCCACAGCACAAAGGGAAAAAAGAAAAGTCCAAGAATATACGCCAATTTTTCTTTTCATTAATACAACCCGACCGTGCAGCGCAGGCATGTTCATTCCTTTGACTTCCATCACATCTAAAGTCTCTGAAGGTGTCTTTGTGATTTCATGAGGCCTATCATCACACTCCTTCAATACACAAACCTGCTCAGACTGACACGCATTCCACGTGTAATCCTGAAGTCCTTATTACCGTAATCACAGGCTGTCACACCATTTCCAATCAGAAATGACAGCAACTGCAAAAATGAAAAATGCGTTTTCAAATACATCATGTTCATGAACCTACCTTGGTTGTCACTCAAACAGTTTGATTATTAGTATGAGATATTAACAGAAAATTGAAGTAAATTGATCCAAAAGAAAACTCACATCCCAAGTAAACTTCCTGCACAACATGAAGATTTTATTCGCATTACCTTTAATTTGCTCCTAGGGAGAGGAACTGCTTTGCTGATGTCTTCCTCCAGTCACCTAACACCTAGCCTCAAACTGTCCCACTGTTGGCCTGTTTACACGGTGGAGAGATGGGGGGTTTGCCCGATGAATCCCTTCACTGATAAACGACACAGAGAGACAAGTCCCAGTTTTGTCAACCAAGTGTCCTCGGCTTTAGGGGAGGGAAGCAGGTCTCTGAGCCCCTCCAGGCCTGTGGGTCTCCTTTCTACTGTGGACTCCCAGGAAACATCTGAGACATTATTGTTTTAAAAACACACTCACAAGTTTCCTACCGGAATGTGCAGAATAAGCAGCCATCAAAATGGCTGATTGTTAAGCTGCACTCAAAGTGGTCAGGGGTGGTTGGCCTCTGCTGCTTGTTATTAAGGGAAGATGGTTATGGACGTTTTCGCCTGCTGTTGGGAGAGACACAGACAGAGACGGCGTTTCCAGCCCCGGCGGGACAGGCTAGAGGACGTGAAGCGTCCCGAGGCTGCTCTACAGTTCAGTTTTCTCATGGAGCCCCAAAGGCGTGCATCCTCCTCTCCTGGACGAGAGCGAGCTTGGCAGGCGCTGGGTGCGCGGTACGCTCAGGCCGTGACGCTCCCCGGGCGCACAGGACCCGGGCCAGGCCGTGACGGTCAGTCTGGCGGAGGAATCCCTTAGATTCTGTTAACCACTGACTAATACATCAAAGCACTTTTTTGTTAAGAAGTCGAAATACAACATTTAGAATCATCTGAACCTCAGCTTTCTATTGTGATAAATAATGTTTTAAGTAACTGGGAAAGTGAACACTTGCCACCATTTTCAGGTTAAAGCAACAATTCGGAGTTGTCTGCTCACTAGGCTACCGATGCACCCCATCCATCCAAACGCTGAGACCACGACAGCACTCCACTAAAACCCGCAGCTAATGCCGAGAGCAGAGGCATGAAAGTTCATCAGTGCTCTGCAGCCATCTTCTTTACTAGAACTAGGGGAATACGAGCCACGGCTTTGGTTCCGAGGAGGAATCAGGGTGGAGATTAACGTAGCTACAACGTCTAGGCTAAACCCACGAAAATGACAGCCCAATGCCCTGTCGGTCGAGCTGCCAGTGTCCCCAGCGTGGTGCCAGTGTGCTTGCTGGCTGGGCTGTGGCCAAACGGAGGGGCCGGCACAGCTGTCAGCTCACTGTGCCAGGGCACCGGGCCTCCACCGGCTCTCAGGTCGTGCCCCGAGTCGGAGACCAGAACAAAGGCAGACCCTCCAGCGCCCTTTAGAACTCCTCACACAGAACTGTCTGAAGACAAATACTTGTAAGTTCAGAGTGAGCATTAACCTCAAAGGTAGCCAGGGTCACAGGGAATAAAATAGCTGGGATGAAGAAAGGAACGCCAAAATGGTATGATACATATGAGTATCCGTCACCTTGCTGTTTCCCACAGCACACACAGCTGTGAAGTGTGTAAATGAGTTTTAGAAGAAGACTCTTAGGTCATAATTAGACAAACAGAGTCAGGTGATGTGAGGAAACACAATCCCGAACACTGTCCACAGGACACACGCTCGTAATTACAGAGCCTCCATGCGGCTTTCCTACGGCCTCGCCGGCCAGAGGGGACGCAGCCCGCCACGAGCCGACGGGCAGGAATGTGATGTTAAGCAGCAGGCCAGCTGGTGCGACCTGAAGGGAAGCGACGGTACCAGTGGGACACAGAACCACCAGGTAAGGTGGTGCTTGTCCAATCATGGACAAGCAACGGACTTTTGGGTGCGATTTAACGAGAGTGAGAGGGATTACAAAAAAGCCAGGGGGCCCCTAGGAAGGACAGAGACATAATGTGGAAAGAGCAGAAGAAAGTTAAGAGAGAGGAAGTTTTCCCGTACTTCATATCATTTCATTCCCGTCCAATGGCTGGTTCCACGTCTGGGAGGAGAAGGCACACACTGGGTGGGACAACTGGACCACAGAAAGCAGGGAAGGCCCGGGGCCCGTGGGGGGCCACTCCCAGCCAGAGGGGGAACAGCTTGATTATTAAAACAACAGTGACTATGGCAATGGATTGAAACTCATGAAATATGCTCAAGCTATGAATTAATGAAGATAATTTAAAAATTTAAAAAACACCTTCTTCATCACCTTTAAAAAAAAAAAAACACAAGGGAACCAACTTATTCTGAAAACTCTAAATAAAGAGAAAAAGCAAACATTTATCCTGCTTTTCCTGTATGAAGTGTACTTCAGAGTAACTAAATAGTTGATGAAACTTTTTATTTTTTAATTTCGTGCTCCAGCTACCAATCATTAGTTTGCCATCTCTAAGGAAACATGATCATGGCAACAATTACCCATGGTGCTAAAACCATTAGATGACAAGTTTATGACAAAATTTTAAAGGGTGGAGCAAGCTGATAACACTTGAATCCAGTTTTCAATCTTAACATCACAAACAGGGAGACAATCAAACGTGATGGACCTGCTGGTGGCAGAAAACAAATTAAAACAAAATTGAACCTGAAACTGATAAAGCTTCTTTATTAACCACAAGTTCATAGGAAACACAAGGGACAGAGGAACATGTGAAATGACACCATGAGGAAACAATAAGAAAAATCCAGAAAGTGAGAATATCTATAGAACCATCTGATTTAGTCAACAAATAAGCTGAAGAGGGGGCCCTAGAGAAGGAAAAAAGAAAAAAACTTAAGAGACACAGCAAGTAAAAGCAACACACAGACCTCGACAGAATCCTGGTCTGAGCAAAGTATCTAAAATAAAGCTCTTACGAGAATGCTGGACACTGACGGGGTATTTGCTAAAATTAATGAATTATTATTTTTTCCAGATCTGATAATGATACTGAGGTTATGTTTTTAAAGAAATCGGTCCTTATCTGATCTGTGTGTAGATGGAATGATCCTGCATCTGGAGGAGGGGGCAGAAGACTGGCCCTGCTGAAGCCGCCATGAGGTCAGGAGCTGCGCTTCCCTGCTCTATTGTGATAAATGTCTAGGAATGTCCAAAATAAGTTTAAACAATGGCCTTCGCAAAACAGCACGTTAGTTTACCCTGGTGCCAAAAAGCTATCAGTTTAAGACACAATAAAATAAATACTTCCAACAGCTACAGCATGCAATGAAGAAAGTATGTAGGGCCACAGGTCCTCTCAAGGTTAATACATTTCACACTGAATACCATCAGAGCCAACATTTAGCTTTACTGAAAAATGCTTGGCAGACAAACTGTAACCAAATGTCCGAAGCATCGTATAAACGGTTTCACGGCACTGACACTGATGCATGAAACTGCTTATAAAAAAGGAGAAAATGGCTGGGAAAAAAGTGAAGTTAAATGATGAAAGTGTGATTTAAAAAAAGATGACTGACTAGGACCATCCTCCTTTGAAAAATGTAAAATTGCTTTTCTCTTAAAAATAGATGAAATACAAGTTTATTAATATCTACCTGACGGTATGTTTTAAATGAAATTAAGAAAAACAGTCCAAGGAATTGATAAAACTACTCCTTCTGAGAAGTTCAGTACCGGGAAAGACTACTGACTTGGATGTCTCTCTTCAAAGGTGGAGTTCGCGCGACTGGCATCTGTTTCGATGAGAAGCAGATGCGATAGGGTGCCAAAGTACCCCATGACCAGGGCGCAGGAAACCTGTGGAAGACAGGCACGAGAGGACAGCCGTGTCACTGGGTGTTACCACCTGTGTTCCACATTCGAGAAGAGATTTCTAGAGTGTCCAACAAACAGCACCAAGAATGTGATGCTCGTAAAGGCGCCCTCAGAATTCTGCAAGCCTCAGTCTTCAGAATAATTCTGGAAAGGTGAAATGACATTCAGAGACCTTCGGTGTTAGGATTTTCTCATTTTATACATAGATATAAAATTTTATAATATTCTAATTATTTCTTAATGGGTAGGCCACATGTTATTTTTGGTAACCGTTTTCTTATGTAATCAACCAAAGTTCTCTTCTTTAACATTAGCTGAATTAAGAGACAATTCAATCTGACATTCTGTTGAAAATACCTACCAGGGTAAAAACTAAACTGTAAATTAGTATTTTACTTGCTTGAGTAATTTCCGCCAAGGTGTTTCTCATTCACCAACCAACTGATGGACCAAGTCTGTCAGGGAAGGATCTCCCTGTGCTGGGCACCACCGAGGGCTGCAGACACGGAGCAGGGGTGGGGGGGTGGCCTGGGGGCCTGGAGACAGTGGGGTGGGGCTGAAGGGGAGCGTGGGAGGGGGTGAGGGCCTGAGGGCTGGGCCCCCCCCTCCAGAAACCAGAGGTGGGCTGTGGGCTGCGGAGGGAAAGACGTCTTGGAGTCCCCTCCTTTTCTACAGACCGTCTCTGTAACTGACCCTTGAACTGCTGGCCGCGGTTATTTTATTTGCAATAGGAATTAATATTTAGATTCTGAAGTAATTCTGCTTCCTTGTTTATTAATGGGACAAAACAAGTTTTTTGTTTGCTGAAATCAGCTCCTATCTCTTGTCCGCACACCCAGAGCCAGCCACCTCTCGCTGGAAGTTCACATCTGGTGCTTTAAAGGAGAATGGCGTCTCCCCGCCCTTCTGGTTTGGGTGGGGCTTCCCAGAGGGAGGGACAGCCTTCGTCCACCTTTGGCGGGGTCAGCAGCGCATGGGGGTTTGTCCCCTGCTTCTTCGCTACCCCTGCCTGTGGGAGGTGGCGAGCAGGCAGAGGGGCTGCTTCTCGGAGGGGCTGGGCAAGGGGTCTGGGCTCTCACTCTGACCCTCCGGCACCGGCCTTCTCACCTACTGACTCTTGCGTCTTATTCTTCAGTCGGTTCGAAATTTGGACAGAGAAGAAGACTGTTATTCATCGGGATTCCCCAGGCCCCAAGATTCAGACGGTGTTTTTCTTTCTTTCCCTCTGAGCAGGCGGAGGTAGCGATGGGGCCAGAGTCCCTTCTTTCCCCTCCTCCCTGATACTGGACACGACGACTCATCTATCAGGAGGATCCAGGAAGCAGGATCGCAACAGCCCTGTTCCAGCATTTAGTAAACTCCCCGAGAACTTTCAGAGAAAGATTTTTCCCTACGCGTGGTTACAGTCTAACAACTAACGAGATGAATGTTGAAATGGAGGTGCTGATCTGCTGAGATAAACGGCAGGCAGCCTGGCCACTACCTCAGCGTTCTTCATGCTGACCAAGTGCGATTAGTTAGAGGTAAGTGCAATTAGCTCGCTGAAATACAAGGATCCCGTTAAAATCACAAGAGTATTAGGAGAAAAGTGTTGGGGGAAGAAAACATACAATAACCCATCAAGATACTCTTCGCATGGCCGTGGAAATATATTTTCTTTAGGTAACTGCAAAGAAACGATGATAACTTAAAGAAAATAAGAGATGATTAGACGGTCAATGAACAGCACAGAAGTTATTTTTCACATTCCCTCCTCCCCCAATAACGCACTGGACTTTAACTTTAAAGGATAAAAAAAATATCTCAAGGCCTCCAAGATGATATAATTTTAAAAAATAAATGGATATAAAAATCACAAGAGAACGACGGATCTATTTTAGTTTTTTTGCCACCCCATGCTGTGATCTTTTTCACCAAAACACCTGCCCTCACACATACCGCCAACCACCCCATAACAAACAGAGAAGCACACACCACAGGTACAGACGCCAAGGTTACGACGTGGTCTCGGGAGCTGCCCTGGGGGTGCTGGTGCCAGGGCTCCCCAGCAGGGCGGGGAGCAGCGCTGGTCCCTCCTGAGTCCCGCCCTGCTCTCCTTGGTGCCACTGGGAGCAGGCCACACAACTGAGGGGGACATGGGTGCATCCCAACCCCCCTGGGTCAGAGCCACCACCTCACCTCACACGCAGCACCATCCTCAGCTTCGCTACCACATTTTAACCTTGGAAGCAGGAACAACTCGGGAAACGTGTAGAGTGCCTCGGATATAACAGACTTGATAATACTGGCTGAATTTGTGAATGAAAAGCAAATTCTCTATCTGCCCATGAGAGGAACATTTTATTACAGACTTTGAGTAAGTAGTCTCAGTATTCCAAACACTGGATCTGACACATGATTGACGTGGAACTCGTTCTGCTCCGGTTCCAGGCATCCCACACAAGCAGTCGGCCGCCCACGCTAACACCCGGCACTCCACTCACTCCCATCACCGATGACATAAATGTCTTCCCTCCTCCTGATAATGTCAATGACTACAATTAATAAAAAAGTCTTTTGAGTTAAAAATCAGTTAAGTACTTTACCTTTATAAAAATGGTTAATTTTAAATTCATTTATTAAGTATCTTTAGGAATATATGTAAACTTAAATGCCTTTTAGATAGAACACCAATATTTAAGAGAAAATTTTAAGAAAGATTATTTTTCTTATTTAATATGTTTTAAAGATATGAACTTCCATGTGTATCCATAAATGAGGACTAAGACTAGTCTCAATTTAGCTAAAACCTATCAAATGCAAATACTCAGAGCTCTTAATAACTGCAGATAAGAATAACGACACAGTCAGTTAAGTGACTCAGAACTAACCAGAATAATCTTTCCTGACATATATACAAATAAAGAGGTGATAATTTAAATATCCAACTGTCAGGTTAAAAAAGCATAGCTATGGCTTTAACGAATATCTCTTCTTGAATCGTGAAATTAATCAACAGGATTTTTTAAAAACAGTCACCACAAACAGTATCAGAAACTAAATTTATTGCTAACTACAGCAATAAACAATCCGTTACCTACGTGATTTGTAAAATTCAGTTTTGGATGAAATTTTGGAGATGAAAATTCTAAAGATAACACTAAAGTTGTTAATTGAAATTATTTTGGAAGACTGAAGTCAAACTATTTTGGCTGTTCACCTTACACGAGGTCTCAAAACTTCAGTCATCTTTAAAGAAACTAAAAATCACTATATGACTATGCGAGACTGAGGTTCAGTTGGGGATCACGAAGTCAAAGCTACACCAAGAACAGAACTAAATACAGTTTATAAAAGTGAAACCAAAACCAACAATTTCTAAGAGGCTTTGGAACCAGAGAAATGGTAAATGAATGGCTGACAAAGCAGTGGTGTGTGCGTCTGCTCAGGAAGTTTATCTGAAAGACAGAGCCACAGGCCTCAATGCCACAAGGCCAGCAGAAGCTTAATTTTGTATAAAAAGTGGCCCCGATAATGATGACATCATTTTGTATCCATCATCACTCACGCTGAGGGCTGGGAAGATGGGAAGTGGCAGAGAAAGGACCCCAGGTCCCTTCAAGGCAGTATCTGGACAGTCTGAGTCAGTCACCCACCTGGAGGCAGTGGGACCCAAGACCCTAAGAGCCTGGCACTGCCCTTCCCACACCCTCGTCCTCACAAGGATTGAGCAAAACACACCTCAACTGTCCCTGAAGAGCACAGCGGCGCTGCGCAGAACTGCTCACGTGTCAGGTATCCCTGACACGCATGTTTTAATTCAAACGCAATTGCTCGAGATTTAGGGATTGCACGAAGCTTCCACAGGAGGCAAGTGCTATAACATGCTCACTTCAGTTAAACAAATACGAACACCCACTGTGTACTATTTATTAAAAAGTGAACAAGGAGATTAATGGAAACGAGAACATCACGATTTACTTTCCTATTGGAAAAACAACCGAGAAAAATCACTGTGAACCACAGAGCAACTACTCGGAAGATAAACTGAGGCTGTAACCTGTGAACTCCCACCCTCAGCTCGCAGCACAGGAGCCGGGGGCACAGTGACCGCTGACGTGCAGGACTCAAGAGAAGGCCGGTGGCATGGGGGGCGGGCAGGGAAGCCCCCGGAGGAGGCACGGGAAGGGCAGGGAGCAGGACAACAGCAGCAGCACCCGCCCCAGAGGGTAGGTCTGAGCCGGAGGCGAGGGGTGGCCTGAGGGTTGAGCAGGGGAGCGGCGGGCGGGCCTGGCAAACAGGCGGGCGGCCGGGAAAAGGAAGACAGGTGCGGGCTCAGGCGACACGGGGCGTCCTGGTAGGAGCTGAGGGTGGTGGCCACAGAACCAGGGCACAGAGAGGAGCGGGAGCCCCGGCTGAGCTGGCTGGTGAGGAGGGCGCGGAACGTCCTGGGGGAGTGCATTTGTCTACGCGGGAGGGAGACCTGAAGCTCAGAGCAGAGATCAGCCTGCAGACGTGGACACTGGAGGCACCAGCCACTCCTGCCAGTGGAGGAAACCACGCAGAGTCCGAGGAAAGGCTAGCAAGCCCAGAGGAAGCCAGTGTCCTGGGGACGCCAGGGTGCAAGGCTAGGCAGGGGAAGGAGACTGAGGGCCGCCCACCAGCAGTGGGACCACAGGGGCCGCAGGAGGGCCATCTCTCCCAGGGAGAGGGAGCAGCCCAGGAGCATTCCGACCACGGAGCACAAAAGCGAGCATGTCCACGGATCCAGCCACGGCACAGAGGTGGAGTCGCAGGGGTGCCGGAGATGTCGGGAGGACACGAGAGGACATGGGACCTCACATGGAATCTCTGAGGAACCACCCAGCCGACTTTCTGAAGCTGGGCTGTAAAGCGGAGTGTGAGGGGGCTGTGAGTACAGTTAGGGGGACCAGAGCTTAGGGTTCAGTGCCTGATGTCCTAGCCACCCCTCCCCGACCCTCAAGAGGTAATAAGTAATTTGTCTGTCTTAGGATACTTGAAATTTAGAAAATGGTGGTAAGTATTAAGTGATAATCATAGGCGAGGCACAGGTGTTATAGGCACACAAATGACTGAAACTGTTTGCAAGGAGTTAAAACATTTAGGATGTGCAAGTGTACATACGTATGTGCGAGTGTGTGCACACATGTGTGCGTGTGTGCAGGGCCTGCTGTATAACGACTCCTTCATTTGTGAACTGGGGATTGGTTAACTGCACAAGAGCTTGGTGCAGCAGGGCCCATGTGAGGTAATTCATACATGTCACAGGGGAAGGAGAGAGGCCCCCAAGGGGAAGCAATAGCCAGGCTGGTCTGCAGAGGCTAGGGGCCAAGCACAGACCACAGCTGACTACTGGGTATTGTTCCCTTGAGGAGAAAATGGAGAGATTTTATTGAAAAACATTCTGCGATCTGATCCTTGGAATTCTGAACCTCTCAGTCACTGCTCTATAAAACACTTAAATGACGAGAAGTCTGGGAATGTGAAAGGAATCTCCTCACATCTTTGTTTAAAAATTTCCCCAAAACAGGGAAATAAAAAACAGATACAGAAATACATCCATTACGTTTGTGTACTGAAGAGTTACAAGAGATTAAAAGGACCCAAAACAGCCCCGCTCACACAGGGGAGCTTCCTGGGAAAGCACCTGAGTGGGAGGGGCCCCGAGCGGAGCAGGTGCGGGCCCGCTGGGAGTGAGGCGGGGGGGGGGGGGGGGGGGGGGGCAGCGAGGACACGAGCATGGCTCCGTGGGAGCTGCAAGGGGTCCCCAGTTACTGAACAAATCTTCACGAGCAGGCACCACGCACCATGCAGGAGTCTAGACAAGGGAGACATAGAACCTGGGAGGCAAGATCCTCTGTTTGTGAATTTGCAAATTCGTGCTAAACTTCTGTGGCGGCATGTCTCACCTGAACTGATAAGGATCTTGTTATCACTCCTAATCTAATATTCACCTATTTCTCTGCAGGGATCTCTACCGGGGATATAACATAATATGTGGTATGTGCACTATGTTACCTTCCTAAAGTCCAAAGATATTGAAACTCCCAAAGTCATCTAGCCCAAGAGTTTTGAAAAGGATGGTAGATCAAAAGTTCCAGAGGCTGCTGAGTTCAAAAGTTCCAGAGGTCTGTTCACGTGGAGTCAGGAACCCGGCTTACACAGAAGGTGCATTTCATCACCCACCTTGGATAACTGACCACTACCCACGACCTCACGGATTTTGCTTTAAGAAGCTCAACCAACATAAAGGCAGGTGCTGGAACCACACGTACAGCCTTCTCCCTTGTAGATAATTATCTTACACATAAAATACACGTAATTCCCACGGTTAAATCTAAAATGCCATGCCTACTCTCCACTGGCCGTGTCACCTCTGCAGGGTGGATGGCTGGTGTCCTGATATTTAAGTAGAGGCCTGAGGACAAAAGGATGCATGAGGGAGAATTACTGTCTAAGCAAAGGGAAGGCCCTGGGGGAGGATGTGGGAAGTCTGGGCCACGAGAGGCCCAGTGTGCTGGAGGCGGCTGGAGGGGCCGCAGGGGGCGGGTGCCAGACTCAGCGCTGCCCGCTCTGCGGATTTTACCGCGAGTGAGCAGGAAGATGCTGCAAAAATTTTAAGCAAGTTACTGATAGGCTCCGACTTAAACTGTAAAAGGATATATTTGGGATGTGAACTGTAATCCAGTTTGGACAGAGAAAAACATGCGTACACAAGAGTAATGGCGTGACAGGAAAAAGATCAATTATGGTCAGCCGTAGGCAGAAGGCTCGTATGTCTATAATGACGGTGATTTCAGGCATTAAATACCTGCAGTCACATAAAATATTACTGATTTAATGATTCTGGCTCTTAACTTAGAATTTTGGCATCACTGTATCGTTATCCCTAATATGAAAAATAACAATAAAAACCAAAGGTATTAAAGAATAAACAATGTTATCACCATCTAATAAAAGCATCACACAACAAAAATGACAGGTGGTCACAACGATTAGTTGAAAGAATGAAGGTAACAACCTGCCAGCAGGTCACTGGTACAGCCACACTCGCCTCGAAGAACCGACATCTAATATGAACAGAACCATTTCCACGTCACGCTACATCGACATAACGATGTCAGTAGGTTGCTTGGCTTTATGTATTCTACAGTACTTCATACAAAGAAACAACTATTTGTTCAATCAAAAAGTTTATTTCATTCAACAAGCAATAGTTAGTTCTAAAATATGTATTAGGAAGTGATTTAAGTGACTTTCATTTGATGTCAAAACGATAATACTGGAACTGTCAGTCATCCTTCTCCAGTTGAATTTTCTTTGCTAAATTATTATAATAATCTTACTCCCATACGTTTTCCTTGTATCTTTCACCTTTTTGGCATCAGTAATTGGGTCTTCCATAGAAATGACCAAACGTCTTAAGTAAATTTTTTGATGAAGGTTGCAAGGTCATTGCATAAAACTGTCACTCACAGTCTATTATTTCTATGCAGTAAAGAAATATCATAGGAAGCAAGTGTGCGTTACTGAGATGATCACACATCATGAGGTGTAATTAATTATTCTTCGGAATTTAAGAATATCTTTAACCATTTTAAGTACTAATAACCCCAAGCTATCAAAAAATGGGTAAGCTAAAAAAAATTTATATCAACCCCTCAGTAAATATGAAAAAAAAATGGGAATAAAAAGAAAAGCATCTTGAGCCTGTATTGAGAAAAGGAAATCCGTATTTACCCCTCCGGATGCATCTGGAGACTTCAGTAACCTCAAACCACCCACCTGTTGGGGGCAGGCAGTCCTTCCAGTCGAAGTAGCCTGCGTAAATTCCAGGTTCTAAGGAGCCAACGATGGGGTCTGCCTTCAATTCAATGTAGTTTTCAAAGAGTCTTTGGTCCAACTCTTTCAGTGAGGCCATGCTAACCTATAAACACAAATAAGAGTAATTATGAGCTGTCTGCTTGAGGGTGAAGAAAAAAGTAAAACAATGTTAAATAAATAGTTCAGTAGATTTTAACAGTTTTTACCAACTTCCTACTAAAAGGCAAGATTTTTATTTTACTTTCAGTAATAAGGACCACTCTAGTGCAGCTGTGTAACAAGATAAGAATTAGTCTTCTGTATAGACCAGGGGCCATCTTCACAAGAAGGTCAGCCCACATGAACTAGTTCTTGCTGGAAGAGCGGGTCAGTGTCAGCCCTGTGTGTCCATGCCTGGTCTCACCAGCACCCAGGGGCCAAGGACTTGCAGAGGGGGTGGGCCGAGCCCTCAACATGGGAGGAGTGAGAATCTGGGGAGTGCAGGGTCGGGGCCGGCACTAGAGGCCATAGAGGTCGTAGACCATACAATACAGCAAGAAAAGATACCAGGAAAAAAGAGCACAACTGTCCTTTCAATGCATACTATAAAGCTATCATAGTATATGTATAATTATAGTAATAACGAACACAATGTAATACTCAGTAAGAGACAGATCATCTCCCTGAAGATAACAGTTAAAACTACAAAGCCTCTGGGAAAAAGAAATTCAGGACATTGGAGCAGGTAAAGATTCTGACAGGATATGAAAGGCACTAAACATTTTTAAAAGTAGATAAACCTCATCAAAATTTAAAATTTCTACTCAAAGAATATATATCTGACAAAGATATACACAGATTTCTAACATCACTAATAGAAAGGTAAACAACCCAATTAACAAATGAACAAGTGAACTGAACTGAACAGGCACGTCAAAAGAAGGTACCTGAATATGAACAGCTAAATGCATAAGAAAGATGCTTAACATCACTGTTTATCAGGGAACGTCAACGAAAGCCAGGAGATGGGCTAAAATAAAACAGAATGTGAAGTGGTAGTGAGCAAGTGGGGCACCCGGACACGCACACGCTGCTGGCTGAGTGTAAAGGAGATCCCCACTTGGGAATGCTCAGAGGTTCTATCAACTTATTCCATGACCAGCAATTCCACTTCTAGGTATATATGTAAGATAAGAGAGTACAAATGTCCACAGAAAGACTTTTACAGCAGTGCCCACAGCAACTTTATTCATAAAGACGTAAAACTGGAAACAACCCAAAGCCCATTACCAAGAATGAGTAAGCAAAATATGTTACCTAAACTCTGCAATAAAAGAAATAAATTAGTAATAGACACACAATTTGGCTGAATCTCAGAAATGATTAGGTCTGAGCAACAGCAGCCAGACACAGAAGACTACAAATTGTACGGTTCCACTTTACATGAAGTTCAAGAAAAGGTGAAACTAACCTGTGCAGACAGAAGTCAGACAGTGGTGAGAGGGGTGCCCATGCAGGTGTCCCACTGCATGGGACGTGGCACAAGAAGAACATTTTATATTTTGATCTGGGTGGTGGGTACTGTGCAAAAAGTCACCAATCTATATACACTTAAGATTTGTATGTTTTACTGCATATAAAGTATACCTCAATTTAAGAAAAAACGTTGAAAATAAATGTATGCACAGATAGGTACCAGGCAAATGAAACAGTGAGAATCAACGATACTCACCTCATACATTTTTTTGTGAGGATTCGAAATGATAATTTATGAGCCTTGTGTTGCACATTTAAAATACATAATAAATGCTAGCAGCTATGATTATTATTTTTCAAATGCCCTGTTCATACCATCTGAGAAGCACATATGTCAGCTGAGTTCACCTGACCGTATTTGAAATGCAAGGATGGGGTCTGTCTATCACGAACCCACCACCTGAGAATGATGGATGAAAGTTACGTGAAAAAAAACTCTGTTAGGAAGGAAACCACAGTCCAGTAGGGCAGACAGACGAGAAAACATTCGAAAGACAATGTTCACGGAATGTGGCTGACAAGGAAGCAGAGGGAGCAAGAGTGACCAGGGCACTGCTAAGGGGCTGAAAAGCTTCTCAGGGAAGGTGGGGCCGGACGGCTTCCAGGCCAGCCGTCTCTAATGGAAAAGGGGAAAAAAGGGTGCTAGTTCAACAGTTATGTAATTAGAAATAGGTGTTCTCACACAGGTTTGAGCTGTGCAGGTCCACGGATATGTGGATTTTTTTCGGTAGTAAATACTACCGTACTGTACGAACCCCCAGACGGGGAGGGTGGATACGGAGGGCTGACTCTAAGTTACGCGACTGGGTGGAGGGTCAGCACCCTAACCCCAGTGCATACGTAGTTCAAGGTCAACTGTAGTTCAACAGCCAGTAATAACGTGGAGAAATACAGAGCATGTTAGGAGGCAGCATTTTAGAGGCTTGTGATGATCTACCAGCTCTCTCTTCGGCAGCAACGTGCAGGTCAAGGTGCTCTGATGTCACATGTGGTCACGGGGGGCACGTCCAGGAACAAAACGCGGATGGCGGATGCTCTGCTTCCCCGGTGTCTACACAGGGGTCTGTAGCTCACTCAAAATAGTTAACAAAACGTAAAATCATTTCATTGTTGTGATTTAATGTTTCCAACTTAAATTTTCTGGTTTACTATTATAAAAACTTTTTGGAAGGAATACTTCTAAAAAAAAAAAAAGTTTCTGAGAAAGAAAAAAATAGCAGGAAAAAAGCCCTGTTATTTTCATTTCAAAGATGACAGAAAGAGTACATTTAACTGAGCCAGCTCTATAGAAATAAACTCGTCAAACTATAAGCAGAATCTCTGTGCAAGTGAATCTGGATTACTAGTTTCAGTCAAATTAATATATTTTTAATTCTTTACAAACAGATGGCTGGACAGTGAATTGACATTCCTTCATGTTACTGAACCATAACTTGTCAAATGTGGACAAAATAAATGCCAAGTAAATAGTTAATTTTAAAAAATAAACTTTTAATCCCTAGTAGAGGTGGCACTATTAAAACAAAAAAGCAAGCTGTGATATGACAGGACATGCTGTCACTCTGACACAGAAGGACCACCTAGGACTTGCTGTCGGGAGCCATTTCTCCTCATCTTCCTTCTGCCGTGGTTCTAACCTGTGACTGATTATGATCTATATATTCCCCAACTGTTCGTTTTCTGTGAATTTTTTTATAATCAAGTTAACCAGCTCACATCCCATTAATCAGGCTTCACCTGACTGCAAAAATCCCTCTCCGTTTACTTGACTATAGCTTGCAGCTGACGTGGCCACCTACACAGAACCATCTGAGGGCCACTGGAAAGCACTTTACCACCACCATCTCCTACACTGGTATAATGTTTCAAATTGTACTATTCCAGAGTAAGTTAATCGTTTTTCCTGACTTAGTAACAAAAACCAAAAAGAGTTTCTGGAAATGAAAAACAACTTTAAACATAACAGAAGCAGCAGTGGATGAGAAGAGAGAGCTGAAGAAATATTCCTAATCATTACAGAGGATTTAAAGATGAGGGAAAAAACATGAAAGAAGGTAAGAGACATGGAGAATATAAGGTCTGATATGATCCAACAGGAATTCTTGAAGGGAGAAAAGAGTGAACAGGGGAGAATTTTTGACGAGGTAATGGCTGAGGATTTTCCAGGACTGCTTAAAAGTATCAATCAGAGTCAAGGGGAAAAGGCAAAAAAAAAAAAAAAAAAAAAAAAAAAGTCATACCAAGAGACACATCATAGTTGAACTACAGAACTCTAGAGGTGAAGAAAATATCTAAAAAGTAGCCAAAGAGAGACTGTACTACATCTTTCTCAGTAATGGACAGATTAAAGACCACACAAACAAACAAAAGGAACAAATATGAACAATTCACACACTTGGTCTAACAGACACAAACAGAACGTGGTATTCAAAACTGAAGGACAATCTTTTCAAGCAAGGTAGAATATTTCAGAAAACTCACCATGTATCATCTGCAAAGCAAGTTTCAACAAAGTTAAAAACATGATATTCTGACATCAGAACACTTAAGTCAGAAAGCTCTAACAAAGAAAAAACTAACTCCCAATATGGAAACTAACTGCTCCCTCAATTTGGAAATTTAAAATCACACCTCTACATACTGGTGTGTCAAAGGAAAACACACAATTAAAATTAGAAAATACAAAGTGAACAATGAGAACACCATGTGTTAGCATGTGGCACACCACTAGAGAGAGGGAAATACATAGCCTTAAATGTTCATATGAAAAAGGAGAAAGGTTTGGAATCAGTGAGCTGTGTAAACAAAACAATTAAGCTCAGCACCCAAGTTACTGCCTCAGAAAACAAGGATGTGAAGAGAGATCAGTGAAGACAGAGGTTGGTTCTTGAAAAGATTCTGGCAAAGCTAATCGAAAGAAAGACTAAAATATTAAGCATGCAACATTAAGTATAAAAGGGGGTCAAAACTGTAGATGCAGTTGAGATTGCAAGAATATGGAACTATTATAAAACAGTTTTATGCCAATACATTTGAAAATTTAGGCAAAATGGACAAAGTCCAAGAAAAATACAGATGAACCAAATTAGCAAGAGGAAACGGAAAGCCTGAGTGGTTCTTTACCCATTAAAGAAAATGAACCAGTCATTAAAAACTGTCTCACAAAGAAAATACAGCCCCAGAAAGTTTTACCAGAATTCTTCTAAATATTCAGATAACAAATACTATAATTCCAACTCTATATAAACTCTCAGAAGAAGAAAAAAGGAGACACTCTAATTTATTTTACAAATTAGCATAACCTACATGCAGCAACATGGATAAACCTCAAAAACAGTACTGAGTAGAAAGAGGAGTCATAGAAAAATGCATGCCTATGATCCCACTGATGCTATTTAAAACTCAGAAACAGGTAATAGTAAACAACGTGTTAATTAGGAACCACGAAATGCAGAAGCGACTCTCTACAAGGGGAGGGAGGTGATGCAAATGTGCACCGAGGGTCCTGATCACGATACTGCATTTCTTCAGCTGCAATTTCTTCTAATTCACATCTATCTACACAAGAGCTATTCCTCTGTAGGGATAAAACATTTCATACAGAAATATGTGAAAAGAATTTAGTCGAGAAAAGAAGCAAACCAACATTCAACTAGTCACAATGCGAGGTGTCAAGTGCGATTCCAGCCTCTGAAGGAAGCATTGCAAGAAGAGCAGAGGCCCTCACCCGTGCGTGCTTTGGGAGAACAGGGCAGGGCAGGGCAGGGCCACGCCACAGGAGGCTCTCTGTGGGACGAGACACCTGTATCTGAGACGGGAGTTGAAGGATGATGCAGAGCGAAGGGACTCAGGGCACAGAGCGCCAGGGAGGGAGGCTCCTGCGAAAGTACAGTGGCCGGCGGATGAAGGGCCGGGCCTGAGCAGGAAGAGCAACCAGAGGGGTGGAGACGGATTCAGAGGGCGGCTCATCACCCGTCACGAGAGACGGAGGCCAGAACACCCCCAGGGCCCAGCTGGCCGACTGAGACAGGGCGCACAGAAAGGGGCTGGCATGAAGGAGGAGGGCCATTTTGGTTTGGACACAATGACCTGATATCCCAGGGGAACTTCCAGCGAAGACGTCTCGTAGGAAGCAGATCCGAAGCCTAGGAACGGCCTGCAGGTTAAAGATCACGGGCACCACTGACAAAGGGACGGAAGGAGTAGATGAGATGAGACTGAGGAGGGCCCGGAGTGCCAGCGTGAGGACAGAACTGGGAAGAGGGGTGGGGTGAAAGACAACTCCAGTGGTTGAATTTTATCTGCCAGGGTTCAAGGTTTTGACTTTGGACCCCACATCCTGCCCAAGTGGTGAACCAATGGTTTTACTCACTTACACCTTGCACGTCCCCAACTTTCCAAACAGACTTTGAGCTTCTCTCTCATCTCTGAAACAACATCTTCTTTGTGAAAAAACAGCAGCACTATGTATAACGGCCAAGACTTGAGAGCACCCAAGTGCCCGCTGACAGATGAATGGAGAAAGAAGATGTGGTCTCTGTATACAATGGAATACTACTCAGCCATAAAAAGAATGAAATTCTACCATTTGCAGCAACACGGATGGACCTGGAGGGCATTATGCTTAGTGAAATAAGTGAGACAAATACCGGATGATATCACCTATATGGGGAATCTAAAAAAAGACAACAAACTAGTGACTGAAACAAAAAAGAAACAGACTCACAGATATAGAGAACAAACTAGTGGTTACCAGTGGGGGCGGGGGGAGAGGTACAAACTACTGGGTGTAAGATAGGCTCAAGTATACACTGTACAACACGGGGAATAGAGCCAGTATTTTGTAATAAGTGTAAATGGAGTTTAACTTTTAAAAGTTGTATTAAAAAACAAAGTTTTAACTAGAATAAATAAATAAAAAGAGCAGCAAAAAAAAGAATTATATACAATTAAGCTAAAAATAATCGAATATGTAAAATATGGTACCCATGGTTCAAGTGACTCAAAAACCTTTAAAATTGATTGCTGTAAAGGACCTTCCCTGGACATATTTTAAAAAAAATAACAAAAAACCTGTCCTTTCTCCACCTCCATGTTGGAATACCTGAAAGAGATTTAGGGGCTTCAAATGAAACCTCAATCAAGCATTTAATGCCAGACTTTAATGGCCATTATGACTACATTCCTGAGTCTGTCAAAAATCTGTAATTATCCAAACTCTAAAATCAGATAATTCCTTTTAAAAGACTGGCACAGGTTAAAATATATGTAAAAAAAAATTCCTTGGAATTACGTAATTACAGCTACCGCAATAAAATTATAAGTTAAGGTTTATTAACCATATAGCTCTGGTTTTCCTTTCTCAAAGGTCTCAAAGAATTAAGGATTTGTGGTTAACTTGGTGTGCACACTTAGAACGCAAAACTCTGTAAACAGTCAACGAGCATATGAAAAAGTGTTAACCTACCAAGCAGGGAAAGGCATACAGATGAAAATACCATGAAAGAGTATGTTTACCTATCAAATTAGAAACTATAATCAGTGATGATGGCCAAATGTGGTGAGACCGGCTTCTGGAAAGCAATCTGGCAAACTCCACCAGGAGTCTTTGGAGTTGTAATTCCACTTCTAAGAATCCACTGTGAGGAAGTAAGAAATGTGACCAAAGACTATCTTCCCCTCTCAGTAACAACAACGAAAATAACCAGCAGGAAAAAGTTAAAATCATAAAAATTAAAAAATGGTACATCTGCATTAACAAATATTATAAAGCCATAAAGCTCATCTTTACAAAAATAGTTAATAAAAATGGAAAAGCGCTCACAACAGAAGAGCCGATAGAAAAAGATACATTCAAGGTAAACAGAATTCAGGAAAATGTTTCATTTTTTTTTTATATCATATATACACACAGGTATATGGCATATAAAAGACACTAATTACTATATATACTAAAATAAGACAGTGTTCATCTTTGGTGCATTATAGATGATATAAAAAATTTTTTTAGATTTTCAGTATTTCTCTTTTTAAAAAATGATAAATAGGTCTTACTTTTATAATAAGGAAAAAAAAAATGCATGACTGGAAAAACATTTCCAAGACTTGAGGAAAACTCAAAGGTGCTGGCACTGCACATGGAAACGCACACAGCACTCAGAGTTGGCACTTGCTGTACGGGTTCCATACAGCACATCCACTGAAGGCCTACGATGGGGCCTATTTTAAAGAATGTAACTTGTAGGGAAAGAGGAGTTTGATACTCTGATCTGATAAATTTAATGTTTATTATTTAATGTCGTTTCATCAAGTCCGAATGATATACACTAATCAACCGGCTTCATGTCCTATTCCTTTGGTGTGCTTTCATGGAAACAATTTTGTTCTTTATCTTAATATATGTATGCTGCTGGGCCAGAAAGCATTCTGGATTTAGCACGAGAAAACTTAATTTTGAGTCCTGCTTTGCTCTGCTGCTCATAGGTCAAGGCATTAACCTCTCCGAGCATTTTTCTGCATGAAAAAAATGGAGTTAATAATACTTTCCTTGATTACTTCACAGAGCTATTTTCATCAAATAAAACTGTGTATATAAAATCATTCTAGCTTTAAAGGATGAGTGATGATTAAATTTTAATAAACGCCTAACAAGCGTGATTATGCACGTACTGTTCCTATGTAAAAATTAATTCTACTCTCGAAGATGGAGACCGAGACAAAGGGAACTGAAAAGGCTGGCCATTTCTGTGCTGCTCCTGGTGGAGTAAGAAAGCAGAAGGAACTATGCCTGGAGGACCCTGGGCAAAGTCCCCACCTGCAGCCAGAAGGAGACCTGAGAGAGGTGGGGTCCGTCTGGTAGAAGCACACCAGGCAGAAGCCCTCGGTGAGCACTTCCCTCTGAGAGCAGAGCAGAGCAGAGCCAGAGAACGGATAACCAATGTTCATAGGACACACGTGCCCTGGGATTGTTCTAGGATCTGGGCCTCCCGAGCTATCTGTCATTTGAGAAAGAAACCGTGAAAAACAGTGGCAGTTGGCAACTTTTATACCTTAATTCAAGAAATATATTTTACTTGATTGTCATCACGAAATTAACGAATTCACTCATAAAAAACAGAATCAGCACAAACACTATAAATCTAGTTTACTGTCTATTCCTTTAATACTCAACTGAATGATTTCAAAATATTCAATTCCAAATTCTGAGTGCCAAGAATAGCCCACCCCCAGATCCTTCATGCCACGTTGTCTCAGAACAATCTGGACAAAGACTGGGAAGGACATCAAAGCCTATCTGCATGTCAATTTCATTCTTCTTCTTAATGATACAAACTGAACCTAACAGATAATTCCCACTCATAACTTTGTAAAAACCTAAAAATCTCCCTGCTTGTTATATGCAGTTCCTAATCACTTCATATATTTTTAAAATGATAAAAGATTTCTTCAGTAATAATGTTAGTGTCATTATTGTTACTGCATAAAAACGAAATGCCCACTTTCTACAAATACTAACCTTCTACTGCAAGAGAGCACCTTGCAGTTCTCAACACAAAAATTTCTGGAAATAAACGCGACATTTGGCCCTAAAGTCTTAAGTCACAACATTTCTCATCAGGATGATTAATCTTTACGAAAAGGCAAGAAAACAAGACACAGCCACCCACTCTGACATTTTCAATCTTTGAAAAAAAAATCCCAATCTAGCTCATGAACTGGAACCATCATTTGTAAAAAGTATGCAATCCATCAAGAGCACGTTTTGATTATAAGATTAACAAGATCACTATCTTTCTTATTCTTCGCACTGAGGAAACTGTACTGACATTAGAAAAGTGGTTCTAGCTTAGTTTTACTTAGAAATCTGATAAACTTTTGTCCAGGAACCAAGCAACCTTTAATAATAACATGATCACTTCATTTTTTCCTTGTCTGCTTACTTGAAAAATATAATCAACAAAGTGTAACACTAAAAATACCTACTCCATTGATTTATACAGGACTCATTTTTGTCCACCTTTCTACAGGCAGGACTGGAGAGTGGAGGGTATGTCTTTTTCAGGTAAGACAAAGCAACCTACAGCTGTGCACGAGTGTGTGTGCGTGTGCTCTGGCAGGCAAGCAGAAGCACTGCTGCGGCCCCCTGGAGCGGGAGGGAGGGAGGAAGAAGAGGTGGCTCTGCAGGCTCAGGGTTTGCTGGCGGCTAGAAGTAGAAGCTTTAACCTAAAAGGAGCCAAATCAGAGATGACTCCTAAAGATCTGGGTTTGAAGCCTTTCTTTCCTTTTCCTCCCTCAGTTTTGAAAAGCTCTAACCTTGAGAGGGCTTTGCTCTAGAGAAAGAGGAGAGCATTACCTCAGTGACTCAGGTGAGCTGTGAGAAGGAGGGACCCGGGCGTGGGGAGGAGCGGGGGCGGGGGGCGCTGAGGAAACAGCTGGGAACGGAGCGGATGACACCACCACTTGTCCGTTTAACGCGATCCATTTACCTGTGTTATTTTTTCTACTCCCTGGAAGTTGTGCTTTTCAAAATGTTCTGCGATATTTCGGAAGGTGTGACGTTCTAGGTAGCAGCAATTACTCAGGACTATCAAAAGTCTCTGTTCCTAAAACCAAAACAAATTTTTAGAAAACTATTTATAGTAACAAACTGAAAGTCTAACAGATAACATTTATCACTTGTTAAATTTAATTATAATCTCTTGGTGTTTAATATCAATATTCAATGCTTTGTTTTTCTTGGTTCCTTCTTTCCAGTAACAGGGAGAAACACAATACAATTCTATAATTCTACTAATTGCTCGCTACGACATAACACACTAAAGAGCCAAATAATGTTTGACTCAAATTCCTTTTGAAATTTAACAGCTGTATGGAAAAACAGATTGATGCAACACAGTAAACTAGTAAAATACGATCAGCTGCTGTTCTTAGGAAAGGGATTCTACTTTATTGGTTATTCCACTTCATACGTTTTGCACCCAAAAAAAGCTATAAAAATGGATATTTAAAAATAACTACCAAGAAATGTAGAAACTCTCAGAAAATAATTTCTAAATTTCTTATAACTTGGAAGAGAATTGTAATGCCATCCACAGATGGGCTCCTTCAAAAACCAGGCCTTCACAGAATTTCTTACGTAGAAGAGTCTCCCTCTTACGGGACTCTCCCCCGGTCAGCCATGCAGGGCGCTGTTCTACACTCCCCAGGCTTCCCGCTATTTAAGGTGACTTCTTATCAAAATTACCAGACCCCCCAGGCTGATGAATCAATCATCCTCTCAGAGTTCAGAAGAACTGGCTTTGTAAATACAGTTCTAGGAATGGCACTGTCCCCGTGCTTGGGGCTGTCTGAGCACTGTCCCTGCTCCCTCAGGTGTGAGGGCTTCTCTGGAACAACTGTGACTAATTTAGGGCCTTGGTTTAGATCCTTGACTAAAAACTAAGGCAGAACTCCTTTCTAGGAGAAGCTCTCACCCACACTTTGATCGCTGCTGTGTACTAATCAGGGTAACTTAGGTTAGTGTCAGGAAGGCAGATGGGAATAACCAGGCCCTGGCAGGTGCACAGACCACAGGGCTAGGCTCACTGAGCCTGGATCACCCAAGAATTCCATTCAGCTCCCTCAAAATGTGTACAACTTTCCA
This sequence comes from Eschrichtius robustus, assembly GCF_028021215.1. Taxonomy (NCBI): domain Eukaryota; kingdom Metazoa; phylum Chordata; class Mammalia; order Artiodactyla; family Eschrichtiidae; genus Eschrichtius; species Eschrichtius robustus. The sequence continues at coordinate 108,398,823 of NC_090835.1, read as the reverse complement.
TGTCTTTATTTAAACTTTTACTGTTTAGTTCTGGCAGAGCATGGCCTATTTGCTGCCTTTTGTGATCATCAACAAATATAATTAAAAGGCCCGGGAATTATTACAGTGCTTTCGAAGCAATGAAAGGTTGTCAGTGGCCTGAATGACTACGGACAGGAAGTGGCGGCTACAACAAGCCTGAAACAAGTGCGCTGTGCGTCTACTCCTCACCCACGTTCCGTGTTCAAACCGCGTGAGGTGGGCACCAGGAGGTGACACGTGAGGCTGGAGGAGGCCAGACCCCTGCCCACACCTAACTGTCACTGTTATGTGGCCCTTGTAAAGCGTGTGACATAAAGTCACCGTGCCGCTTCATCAGCCACTCTGAGCAGTGGCATCCCAAATATCTCAACTGGTCTCTCAGCCCCACGATCAATCCTTAATTACCCTCCAGGCACCGCCTCCCAGCAGCCCACCCCAGCCTGCCACGCCTTCTCTGCCCTCTTCATTAATTAACTCTGGTTGATTTTTACCCTTGTAATCTGAATGGTTCTTCGCCAAGAATGGAAAAACTATTTGAGTGATTTGAAGTCTTACTCTTAGTATTTTTTCCTCAAATATAACCAATCACAGGAAACAAAAGTGTGAAGAAAACCCGACAAATAATCAAATTCTTAAAATTGAATGACTCATCAAAAGCTGACAAACAACTCAGATGAATACCTATGTTTGAAAATAACAAGTCAACCTATCCACGGCAGCACCTGCAGCCTGAGGACCCCTCGGCCTCATGGACTGTTCCGGCTGCTGCACAGCGTCTCTGTGATGCGGCCATCAGGCCACCCTCCGTGGCAAGCCCGAGGTTCTTCTGTCAGTAGGCAGCAGACCAGCAAGCGGACCAGAAACCTAGCCCTCTTTCTTCCCACCTCTCTGCTGAGCCCACGTGCCACGTGCCTCTGCAGGTGCCTCTCTGCTGGATAACAGAACAAGACCCTAAGAAGATCTCAATTACCTGGACCAAATCTAACACGGTATCATCCAATGGGGAAAAACACAGGAACTGAATTTGGTACCAAATTTGGAACAATTTCAGGAGAGTGAAATGGGACAGAGAAGGTCCAGTGACCAGCAGAAGCAAGTGCGAAGCATGCAGGGCTCTGGGTGACAGAGGAGAGGAGGCGAAGGCGTGGCTCTGGGGGAGTCGGGGGCTCAGAGGAGAACCACTGCCCAGCAAGCCGTGTTAGCTCACGAAGGGAACATGTGAGCCCACGGCAGCTGCTCCAAACACTGGGAAGATAGTCATGTAGAAATCAGGCTTGTCCCAAAAGCCCCAGAAGAAGCGTGGTTGGCCAGACAGGCAGCAAGGCCTTTCTCCACTGAGAAGATCCTTCCTCGCATGTCCTTCTCTCCCATTCACAGCGGAAGAACGGTTTGAACTCACCACATGGCCCTCCTCAGCTGCCACTCATCCCTGACCCAGCGCAGGCAGCTGCCCCTCGGCCATCCACACGCCCTCCCACGAGGCCTGGCTTCTGTCTGACCCGGCCTGATGTTCTGTCAGTCTGCGATACCATTCAATATTCCTTTGCTTAAACGCACTCTCCCACCTGTCCCTGGATTTCCTTCTCAGGGAACTTCCAGGCTCTCTGCCTCAGGCTTTCCCTTAAATACTGGCACCGCCAAAATTATTTTTATATATTTGGCCCTCCTCTCCTCCTACTGTTTTCCCTAGTATTCTCATCCACTCCCAGGCCTTACACTGCTGACTCACAAATCTGTACCTAGATCTCTCTCCTGGGGTCCAATCACCCACTAGACATCCCACCTGAACGTCTCTCATTCAACACATCTGGTCCCAAACTGAATTTTTAATCTTTCTTTAGAAACTATTTTCTTCCTGAATTCTCTTCATGAACAGTACTGTTATCTACCTAGTCACCCAAGTAATTAAACCTACAATAGCTTTTTAAAAAAAATTACTTTGATTAAACTCTGTTTTTCCTAATATAACAAATCCTTATTTAGGAATTCATACTTATAATAACTGTAGAAATTATATATGGCAGGAAATTTAGTTCACATGTTTTCTTTCTTGAGAGGTACATACACATACACACACATCATTCAAGCTAATGACAAACCAGAGAGGGTTGTTTTTTGTTTTTGTTTTTGTTTTTCTAGGATAGCTGGAGTTTGAATTTCAACAGCTAAATTTACATACAGGATAAAGTGTATGTGTGAATCATCGCTAAACACATGCGTATGTTTAAAATATATGTGTGTTTATAGAAAAGGTGATTTGGTTTTGGTTTTGCCATGGAATTTTGTGTTCAAATAAAATGCTATTAGGGAACTTAACAACAACAACAAAAAAAATAGAGAAAAGAAGAGCTTCTCTGTTTAAAGAGGGAAAATGCGGAGAAACGGTGCCTGTCCTTTGCCTCCTCTCCAGCTTTCAAGCACCAGGGTACCACACTCAGGATCTCCACACGATGCAGAGAGGAGATGGAGCTACTTAAGCTGCAACTTCAGCTAAAAGATTTTTCAGTGTGGAATATTTACAAAATTATATTTTTACTAAAACTTTCACAAAATAAAACACAGCTCCAAAGTAAGAGTAGCATGCTATAGCAGTAATGTGGTAACAAAGTATTAATAATTTAGACTGTTATGAAACAGTCATAATGACATGTTTTATAAAAAATGACGTTTTACTTTCTATTTATCATCTTAATTATTTATGATCTTACTTACAGAAGTCAAACTAAAGTCTTCATGGATACTTCCAAACAAATCAGGAGAAGAAACGTCAACGGAGAGACTGAATAGAGAAGCAAGTAAGAGAACAAGTTAAAGCACTAAAATTAAAAATGGTAACATAATGTTATGTGTCAATTATGCCTCAATAAAAAATGCAATGAAACCTATGTAAATTTGACTTTAAAACCTCTTGGTCAAAAACCATATAACTTTCTGTAATATTTAACACCTAACAGCTCAAAGTAGGCACTGTGGACTATCTATTAACATGGGCCACGTAAAATGTGCTTTTGGGGTCTTCCCAATAATTTAATTTCTAGGTATAGACTCTCATAACTGAAATGTTTTTGCCCATCAGAATCTAGAGGGGACTTTTTCAAGCTCACGTTCATAGTAAATGACTTGAGGTGAGCTGAGTTAGGAAATTAGTTAATTTCCTAACAAGTGACCAGACACAGAAAGCTGCAGGGGAGGAAACACCAAAGACCCACTGATTAATTTACAGATACAGCAGAATCGCAAGTAACACCTTAGCAGGATTCCTTTTCTTTAAATCTAACGGATTTTAGAATTCATATGGAAGACTAAATAGATAAACATATAAAATAAGTTTAAAATAAAGAAGCAATAAAAGGATACCAATCTGAAAAACATTAAAAAAAAAAAAACCAAACTACTGATAATTAAAACAACAAACACTGATAGGAAACATTTGTGAATGAATAGAACAGAAGATAAAGTTCAGAAATACCTTCACTACATATTAGAATTCAATGATGTAAGGAAGAGAAATTGTAACAAAACAAGAAGACAAGACTTACTTAATCCAAAACATCAGGAAACTGATTAACAATACAAATTCCTGGTAAATTAATGTGCTAATAAACATATAAAGAGCAAAGAAAAACTAGAACAACTAAATATTTATTAAGTCTCAGAGAGATAAGTGTCTTATATACTGAGAGGCAAAAACCATGGAAACATGGAAACAGACAAACATGGAAAAAATTCCAGTTGTCAGTTATAGATTTAAGAGGCATTTATTTCAGTATCATCTGTGTCAGAGAGCATAAACCTTAGGTACACAGAAATTACAGGTGCCAAACAGTCAGAAAAATTAGGTTTAAAAAAAATCCCAGAAAGCAGCATTATAAAAGAATTATCACATGGATTTGGAAATATCAGGAATCGAGATGTGTCCTCTGGAGCTCAACTAACCAAGAATGGCCCAGACAGTGTCCCTTTAACAGGAGTGCCGGGGCAACGCCCTGCACCAGAACCACAACAGCTATCAACTAGGAGTCACGCATTTTAACTCCCTATTTTATTATTTATAAACCCTGTTCCTCTGGATAATCAGTAAGCTAATCATGTGCTCAGTTTGCTCAATGTGCCTCTAGTAAAGGTGAGACAAGTTCAGAAGATGAAGAAATTGTGGAAAGAATACAGGCCAAATATATAAAAATGTAATTCATATGACTACTTGCTCTCTCTTATTGGAAGTCCCAGGGTATAAGACCAAACACAGAACAAGAGTCTGTATTTTCAATCCCGGTAAACGCATCGGTGAGGCTACTCTCAGCTCTACTTACTGTGCAGTATCTACATCGGCATCAGGCTTGGTGCTCAACTGTTCCAGACAGTATATAAAAACCTAAGTCAAAAATAAGATGTTTCAGTGGTATGAACGCTTAGATACTAATCTATTTGGTCATTACAGATAATTTTACATAAATAACCAGAAATACGGCGTATCTCCATTAAGTGGTATGTATGCATATATACCTTCTGTAAGTGATAGACTGTATGTCCCACATATAGAGTATATATTCACACACACATAAAAGTATGTAAGCACTGGGAACACACATCCCAATGTATAACGCTAAGTGATAAAAAAAAATTTAAAGCACCTATATTCTGATCCCATTGTTAAGTTCTTGAATGTATTTTATTTCCTTCCTCTCACTCATTCACTCATGCGTTCAACTGGGTTTATGTGCCCACAAGGCACTGGTCCCAAAGAACTTGGTGCTCTAGGTACAATGTAAACAACTGTCATGTCATTTAATCTGTGCTCTAACAGATATATACACACAAAGTACTGTGAGAACACAAAAAAGGGGAGCATAATAAAAATGAGTTATTGGGGTACTGCTCAGCAAGTTGGAACTAATCTTACCTTGAACTTATTTACCATAAACTATTATGTTCTCAGACAAGAAGAGAAAAAGAATACATATTTAATATCTGCTATACACTGATTATGAGTAGTAGGGAAGACTAATAATTTGCATTATCTCAGGCTTCAGGGCATCAGTGCTTTTACAAAGTACCTGCATGATATTGACGCTTAGTTGGCAAACCTCTTCCTGGGTTTTCGGTTGTTGAAAGACCTGTAAGGAAGAATGAGAATTGTTGTACTTGGCTAAGAAAACTTTTTGTTTATAAAGTTTGATAGAAGAAGTTAACACGTGGGAAAGTGCGTCCAGTGTGGGCCACCTGACTCTGAAAGGGGACAGGAATGGAGAGCTGGCCTCGGGCCGAGTGACTGTGGCCTGAGTGACAGGGCAGCAGCTCTGGCATCGCAATGACGCAAACCTGCAAGGGGAGCCCCCGGCTGCCCGGCCCCCGCCGCGGACAGCTGCTCTCAGACACTCACGCTGGCTTCTCCGGGCTTGCACTCCAGGACGTCTCGCAGCGACTGCAGCGAGTGCACCACGCAGCGCTCAAACTGGCACGGCTGCAGAAGACAAAAGCAACAGGACCTGGGCATGCAGACCCCGAGCAGAAGCAAACTCGGCCCCGACGCCCAGATTTCCAGACGTGCGGAAAGGGATGGAGACACACACAGCCTCCCCGCCACCCGGACCTAGACCTGGCATGTTCTGCACTTGATATTTAAAGACCACGAATCTTGACAGTTGGAAGCACATCTAATTCAACTAGACTAGAAGTTGGGTAGAATGAGAATTTTTCTTCAAAATTCTACTCTCCTGAGAGGCAGATGCCGGGATGAAGCACAGACGTAACATACTCTGGGACGAGCTCCAACTCCCGGGCCTTCCTCATCTCCCAGGGGACGCTAGTACGATGACCCAGAGGAAGGCCGACACCTTTCATTCCAAACCATCTCTACAGTCACCTTCTATGTCCATCAAGTCAGAAATGAAACCTGAAAATATGTCCAACAAATGGGCTTCAGGATGGGTCTGAATGAGCCCTAACTACACCTCCTCGTGCCAGGCCCACTCCAGGGGACGGTGACACGTGTTCTCGTTACGTGTACATTCTGGGATGGAGTCGACCAAACTGTCACTTTTACAAAAAAAAAGTACAGAAATAACATAAGTGGACTGCAGAGTAGGGTCAGTGGCATGAAGAGAACGAGCGGGCACTCAGAGGAGAGCTGACGGAGGGGCTCTGCCCTACGCAGGAGACGCCCCTGAGCCAGTGACAACATCCAAGCTGAGACCAAGGGCGAGAGGGGCCGCCCGCGGACAGAGACAGGAGCGGCCTGGAGGCGCCAAGTCACCACCACGGGCCAGAGCCTGGTCGAGCCTGCGCGGGGCAGGGCAAGGCTCAGTTCAGCTGAACCAGCTCTGGGCAAAATCTGCTTCAATTACTAAAAGAACTCAGGGAAAAATCGAACAGAAAAAAAGACACACCTGTATACAAACCAAAGAAAGACAAGTTTACTCTCTCACAAAAAGGAATCCAGGCTTAAGGAAAACTAATAGCACCTCAACTTAATGTCATTTTAATACTGCACTTTGGAGCCACCAGAGGGCACCATAAAGAACATGCAAAAGTCTAAGTGCAGAGAAAGAAGGTTGGGGGCGGGGGCAGGGGTGGATGTGAGAGAAAATACCGCCTACAGAAAGTAAAGTGTCAAAGTCCTGGTAGACACCGGCCTTACGAACCCACCTACATGCCCCAGAAGGTAGGAAAATCTAAGATGTTACAATAATAACACTGGGAATTCAACCCCAAATCCAATGGCAGGCAGTTCAATGTTCCTGTTCCTGTGCCGTTTCCTAACTGTCTTGCCTTAGAATGTGAACAGAGAGCCCGGAGAGCACTGCCAGTGGGAATGGGAGCACATGAGTCTACACAGCTGCGATTTCTTTTTTCTGAAAAGAAAGAAAAGGCACTATCTCTGCATTTTGTCAGTGAATCACCCAAGCTGGCTGATTATAAGTTATCACATATCATTCCAGTTATTCTGAAAGGAGAACATTCTCAGAATTATCCAAACTGAAAAAAGGCAGAAAACATTTTCAACATGAGTGGAAAACAGGATGCTCTCCAACGAGCTGTTTCAGACACTCAGCTGAAAGCACAGTCATGGGGGCAAAGCTCATGTGCGTTTCTTTAACTTGATAAGGACTCACAGGGAAAGAAAAACATCCTTATTTCAAACAAATGGGATCAGTACTATGGAAATGCTAAGAAAATGTAAAGTAGTGTATGTAATAGCCTTTGAGACAACTGACTCTCTGTTCAAAACCTGAGAATTTCAGATGTTAGGTAAACACTCAAAGCTGGACCCTGGACATTGCTCTAAGCCTGGATGTACCTTCCCTCTCACGGGAAGTCTGTGCCCACAGCTGACAGCAGGCTCAGCTCCCAGAGGCCTATGGGATTATTAGCACATTTCTTCAACAACGTCCAGTGAGACACACTGGCTGGCACCAAATCACCCGTAAGTGGCTTTAGATCTCTGGCTTGTGTGTCACCAAACATGAGACTAGCTATTCTATGGTTACAGTTTCTTACCATGTTATAAACTTTAAATTTATTAGAAACAAGTCTCTCCAGTAACCACTCTGAAGGACTTTCATGGGGGCTTATCTTCTACAAACAACCAACCAACCTTAGAGGTGGCTGTTGCCTCACGCGCACACACTGGGGACCCGGATGTGCAGTCACCACACGCGCACACTAGACTCTGTGCACAAAAAACACTAACCTGAAGCCAATACCTATTTTATGACTAAGTTGTTCATATTTTGTCAGTTTGTTGTTGTTTTTTTTTTTTAATGAACATAAATCCTTGAAAACAGATGCTCTGTTTTCTCAAACTGAACACACATCTTTTTCTTTGCACAAGATGATCTGAAGCTGGTACTAAGAACCCAGGGTCAGGACTGTGCTGTCTGCTCTGCCTGGCTTGTTTCATTTGGGGCAGTAATTCAGCGGTGCTGGTCCAGCGATGTCTCTGGCCTGCCATCCAGGCCTGCTGTGATAATTAGGGAAGACAGGGGCATAGGATAGAGTTTTGATAATAGTAAGGCTTTGTGTACATTTAAGGTATTTTTATCATAGTGGTCCCAGTATTACAAGTATTAGTTTAATAAATTAAAATCCTCTGTATGTGTATAAAGCTTTGTAGGTTACAGCTTTTTTCTACAGCATCTCATTTAATCGTAACCAACAACACTGTGAACAAGCATTCCGCTTCTTTAACTAGAGGCAGAGAGGTTAAGTGGCTTCTGAAGATGGCACGGCTACTGAGACAGAACTGAGGACGTAACCGGACCAGACACAGAAGCAGCACAGGGCCTTCCCTCCACACCAGTGCCGCCCAACACAAGTGCAGTGTGAGCCAAACACACGTCATGTACGTAATCTTAGATTTTCCAGGAACCACAATAAGAAAAGTAAAAGAAAAACCTAAATTTTAGTTCATAACGTGTAATATATCAAAGCATTATTTCAACATGTAGTCAATACAGAAAGTTGAGATATTCTTTTCTTCTGTACTTGTTTCTTTCTTTGGAGTCTGAAGCTGTGTGCCAAGTGGCCGCTGTGTTGGATGGCACAGTCTGCTCCACACCTCCTTCCTCTAAATATTGGGTGGGCCAAAAAGTGCCTTTGATTTTTAAGTAAAAATAAAAGACACATTTTTCATTTTCACCAAGAACTTTACTGAACGACATATTCACCCTTTTGTTCCACTACCTTCTGCCATTTTCAGGCAACTTCATAATTCCATCTTCCCAAAACTTCTTATCTTTTTGAGCAAAGAACTGTTCCAGGTGCCTTTCACACTCTTCCAGGGAATTGAAATTTTTTCCATTAAGAGAATTATGTAAAGACCGATAAATGAAAATCTGAAGGTGCAATGTCTGGTGAATACGGCAGATGAATCAGAACTTCCCAGCCGAGCTGTAACAGTTTTTGCCTGGTCATCAAAGAAACATGCGGTCTTGTGTTATCCTGATAGAAGATTATGCGTTTTCTGTTGACTAATTCTGGATGCTTTTCATAGAGTGCTGCTTCCAGTTGGTCTAACCGCGAGCAGTACTTGTTGGAATTAATCGTTTCGTTTGCCGGAAGGAGCTCATAATAGAGGACTCCCTTCCAGTCCCACCATACACACATTATCTTCTTTGGATGAAGACCGGCCTTTGGTGTGGTAGGTGGTGCTTCATTTCACTTGCCCCATGATTTCTTCCGTTCCACATTATTGTACAGTATCCACTTTTCATCGCCCGTCACAATTTGTTTTAAAAACTGAACGTTTTCATTACGTTTAAGTAGAGACTCGCGTGCGGAAATATAGTCAAGAAGGTTTTTTTCGCTTAACTTATGTGGAACCCAAACATCAAAGCAATCCACATAACCAAGCTGGTGCAAATGATTTTCCAACACTTGATTTGGATATTTTGAGTATGTCGGCTATCTCCCGTGTGGTAACATTGATTGTTCTCAATTAATGTCTCGATTTGATCACTATCAACTTCAACCTGTCTACCCAACTGTGGAGCATTGTCCAGCTAGAAATCTCCAGCACGAAACTTTGCAAACCACTTTAGACATGTTCGATCAGTCACAGCACCTTCTCCATACACTGCACAAATCTTTTTTTGCATTTTGGTTGCGTTTCTATCTTTCTTGAAATAATAGAGCATAATATGCTGAAAATGTTGCTTTTCTTCTTCCATCTTCAATATTAAAATGGCTATACAAAAATTCACCAATTTTGATAAGTCTTTTTTTTAAATGCACGCTGATATGACAGGTGTCACATACAATCTAACAAAATTGTTTCAAATGAAGTTAAACACAACTAAGTGCTACTAGAGCCATCTTACGGAAAAAAACCCGAACGAACTTTCTGGCCAACCCAATATTTAGTTATAGGATAGTTTGTATTTAAACATAAATACTTGAGAAAAATAAACCAAATAAATCAAAACAAATTTTTATTAAAATTAAATCCTTTAAAATATAATTACAGGGACCTCCCTGGTGGTGCAGTGGTTAAGAATCCGCCTGCCAATGCAGAGGACATGGGTCCGAGCCCTGGTCCGGGAAGATCCCACATGCCGTGGAGCAACTAAGCCCGTGTGCCACAACTACTGAGCCTGCGAGCCACAACTACTGAGCCCGTGTGCCGCAACTACTGAAGCCCGCGCGCCTAGAGCCCGCGCTCTGCAGCAAGAGAAGCCACCGCAATGAGAAGCATTCGCACTGCAACAAAGAGCAGCCCCTGCTCGCCACAACTAGAGAAAGCCCATGTGCAGCACTGAAGACCCAATGCAGTGAAAAATAATAATAAGATTTTAAAAATATATATATATATAATTATGACTTATTAAAAATAAATTTCCCTAATTTCAAGCATGATTTAATTTACAAAAATTTGGAAGTAAGCACTGCTGTTCCAAACACACACTTGTATAGCTTTGTATTAACTTAAGAAAGAACCTTGAACTTTGGAGGAAAAGAAGAATTTCAACTTGTCAAAAATTCCCCAACTGAGATTGGGATTGACATATATACACTAGTATGTATGAAATGGATAACTAATAAGAACCTGCTGTATAAAAAAATAAATAAAACAAAATTAAAAAAAAAATTCCCCAACTGTCAGAGGAAGGTTGTGGACAAGCACACAAATTCAAGGACGTGAAGAAATGTTACAGGGGATGGTTGCTCCTCAACAACCTGAGCCCCACTAGTTTGTAAATGTGGGCAAGTCAGGCCGTTTTATTCTACTGTACCTGTCTACTAAGGTAAGGCAGAAACTGTTGGGGCCAGGATTGTGGTCTGCTGAAAAACTACATTTTTTCCAGCCTCTGTTGCAGACAGGGGTAGGCACGTGGATAAATTATGGCCAATTAGATGTAAACAGAGTTGTCAGTTGTGGCTCCTGGGAAAATGCTGGACCTCCCTGCTGACAGGAGTAAGGCTGTGGTGGCTGGAACTGCAGTGGCCATCCCATGTCATGAGGCCATCCTGAGAGAGGAGCCACACTAAGGGTCACAAAGCAGGAGTCGGAGGAGCCCTGGACACTGCCCGTACTACATGACAAAGCTGCCACACCAGTCCCAACCTCTTTAGTGGGAGAGAAAAAGGAAATGCCCCCTTGTTTTAAGCCACTGAATGTTTTAACCTTGCCTGACACCCACATACAGGTTGCTGTGGGATCCATGGGACAGACTCGAAAACATGAGAACTCACGAACTCTAACACTAACACTATTTTCAAGGGGATTCTGAAAATCTCAAAGCCCCGTCTGAAAAGAGCGAACAGACCATGGTTTTAACTGCCCACCTGACCCCTGCATGCGTCTGGAGAAGTTCGCTGTTGCCTGTTTTGCCTTAGGGCCCAGCAACAGCACTGGTTTCCTATCCTGCTTTTCTGAAAAATTCAAATTGCTGGGTAACTTAGAATTACATTAAAAAATGTAACTCAACAAGAAACAGTTAAGAGTCATAGGATGAAGAAAGATCACTCTAAAGGGGGATCCATTATTTTTACTAATTTTTAAATACCTGTGGTTAGTGTTAAGCAAAAATGACTCTGAGAAGGAAAACTTTAAGAAGTTTGCTTTTCCATTTCCAGAAACGTTTTAGAGTTGCAATAGAGAGCATACGCTCATTATCAAAGTAAGTCAATTACTTTGAATATAACAGACACTAATGATTAATCACCGAAAAGAATTTGAACTTACTAGGGACGTCAGGCCTTCACTGTCGACAACCCAGTCTTCCTTTTCAGCCAATCTCTTTACTTCTACAGGGAACACAAGTACACGAGCGCGTCTTATTATAATTATCTCACTGAACTTCAGAGAGATAAAAATGCATAAAGGTTATGGTTTTTAATTGTTTTATATAAGTTTGTAAAAAAATCAGTGAAAGCAGGGAGAGAATATAATTCTGGTAGACTCAAGGATTTAAATGTGTATCACTCACTGGATTTTTCGAATACAACATTAATGTAAATAAAATTGTCTACTGTGTAGCCCAATCTGGAGAATGCTGGGCTAGGCTCAGTGATAGCTTCAGACAACAACTTAGTAGTCATTCAGCACTCCTGATAATATTGAACAGGTACAATATAAGACACACGGCACTTTCCCCTAACATTTCTGATGACCAAGGCGGACTCTCTCTCCGTCCTGTATGCTCCCGACGATGACAACGCGATCCCCACGGAGGGAAGGACACGAGCGGCGCACACCTGAGGGCTCAGCCCCGGGCTGGGCCAGGGGCCGGTTCTGTGCAGACACAGCCTGCCTACAACAAAGTCCTTGGGACAGAGACCAACGGCTTGCACCTTTCACAACAATGTTCTTGATTGTTTTTGAAAATGTTTAATAACCCGAAAGGCTGCTTTGTAAAGATAACCTTTATTGTTTATGACTATATGCAGAAATCCTGAAAACTCTATAAAAGTATAAAGAAAATGAACACCTATAACTTCTGCGGCAAAGAGAAACTGTTAACAGTCTTTCTTCTGATTCTATGCTGATATTTCTAAATTAAAAATTTTAAATATATATATTTTCAAAATTGGGATCATACTTTTATACACATTTTACATTCTACTTTTTCCACTTAACATTTTCCATAAGGATGTTCTTACATTCTTAAATATTTTTCAAGTATACCCATCTTAATTTATATATGGTCTGGCATCTCAAAGTAAGTAGATTTGAAAAGTTTCAAAAAAGGTAAAAAATTATATTGAGCAGCTATAGACAGTCTGAAATACTCAGATTTCTATAAGAGCATCTTTCATGTTTTTAAGGATTTGGAAGCTGGAAAGAAGTGGCATGTGCAAATAACTGTTGTCTAGCCAATGTCATCAGTTTTTCTCAACATACCTTCCGCTGTGTGCTGCAGTGTAACCACCACACAATGCACTCGAAGATCCAAGATGAGGTCCTGGATCGTCTGTAACAGGTCATTAGGAATCTCAAGGGCAGTCAAGGATTCATAAGTAAGCCTGTAGAACAAACACAGCAAAACATATGTCAGCAGAGGGGGATCTGGAAGCAATTCCCGACATCATTTTGGCCAACCCGCAACGATTCACGATGGTGCTTGTAAGCTACAGCGTTATGTTGAAAACATGGGGAAAGTAAGCCCATTAACAGGGATAACATCACAGTGACACTGAACTAAATAATGAAAAAGGTGACATTCTCATCAGACAAAAGCACCAGCGAGGTTTAAGAGCTTAGTTATCAGATGACACACGGGAAACAGTGGACACAAAAGGAGAGAGTAAAATTCTGTGTTGAGTGTATTAAAAATCATATCCCACACTGAGTGTGTGGCTTTTCCCCCTTTTCCGGAGAACACGCCCACATTTACCTGAGAGTCTGGATGGCGTGAGCGAGCCCCTGCCCAGAGAGCTCGGCCTTCACTTCCCAGCCTCTGCACTGCCGCCCTCCGCCCTCCGCGTCGCTGAGCGGGAGCAGGGCCCCGCGAAGCAGCTTCACCAGACAGTGCATTACTTCCTGGATCATTTTCTAGACAATAATGAACAAGCAAAACTACATTAAAAGGCATCAACTTGATTAAATCAACTGGAAGAGTCAGCCTGCACAAGACAGATGTCTTCAATGTAGGTCAAGGTCTCTAGTCACCTTGGTTGAGAAAACCCTACCCCAAGAAAAAGTCTACATACCTATCCTTCACTCACCTTAAAATCATTTTGTCTTTGCCTTACATTCTTTGATCTTTCAATATGGCCTGACTTCTCAGCAGTCTTAAAAATTTAAAAAAAAAAAAAAAAATTAGTTGTCTTTAGAAATAATTTATAAAAAAAAAAGAAATGCTTTAGCAGTTGTATATAAAGAAAGCATGAAATACAGTCATAACTTGATTAAAAGGAATGTATAAGAAGTAATCTAAGTTTCTGATTAAAGGATGACTAATTAGAACACCCTTCTTATTCCAACAAGAAGCTATTCATCTTCCTAAAACCTTTAAGTACAATTCTCATAAATAAACCTAAGTATTAAACTGAAACTTTCTGTAGGTGAATTTCACATGCTGTTTTCATCCACAGTTTTCTACAGTGAAGCCTACAGGCATTCAGTCCACAATGCCGCTCCAGCACCACTTCCCGGGCGGTGGGTGCAGAGACGAGAGGAGCAGACGCTCTGGACAAGTGTCCGGACGCCTGTGGACACCGCGCTCCACTCCTCCCGATAGTTTCCGAGAATATGAGCATTAACGCTGGCATTTTATTTTTAAAAAATTACACATCACTGCTCTTCTTCCAGGGGCTTTACAGTCTAATTTAGGAGGGAACGTATTCTAGAATTGATTGTTATCTGTTTACTGATAGCCATGTTTTCCTCTGATTTCTCTTTCTCCTTAATGTGTAGAAGACCACTTTACACTGATTAAAAGAGAAATCTGTTCCACTGGATTTCAGTTAGCTTTTTATTACCAAATTTTCTAACAACTAAATATTATTATACAGAATGTCCTAGCAGGGCAAACTTAGGGAACTTTCCAAAGGAAGAAGTAATCACAAAATGGTACAATGTAAAAGAAAATTCAGATACTTCACCAACATAATGTAAAAGTTACCCTTTAAAGGTAAAATACTGGTGTATTTGGTTAGAGAACTTTCTAGTTAGGAACAACTACATTATAAATAATTATGACATTGACGCCAAGGTAATTTAAAAACACTTCAAGGAATGCCATTTCTATGTAAGGTATAAGCTAGAGAAACAGGGTGGAGAGTCGGTCTACAGGACCAACACCACTGACGGGAAGGAGTAAGACAAGGATACAGGTCGCTGACGTCTTCAGCAAAGTATCAGACACCCTGACAGAAGAGGCCAGCGTGCGCACACACACACACACACACACACACACACACACACCTCTTCCGGAGCTCATTTACACTTATCGTGCAGCTTTTATCATTTTTTTCTTTGTAGAGATGCGCTTTAAAAAGAACTTTAGTTTAGTTTTTAAAAAAACTAAACCCCAAATTCACAATAATAATTCAATAAGCAAATTTCTAAGTTCACTGGCCAACAACCATCAAAATTCTTTGTATACCAGGATTTACAGAAATTGATGCTTTTTAGGACAAACGAGAAGTAACTGAAGCGTTTTAGAGCTGCAGTGAGGCATGACCAGAGGGGCTCATGTCGGAGTTTGACCAGCTACAAAGACGAGAGACACAGGGCGAGGTGTGGGGAAAGGGGTAGAGTCCCCTGCCCTCTGCAGGTGGGACGCTCTCCCCAACCTCCACGTGTCCTTTGGGGGTTTTATGGAGGCTTCATTAAGTAGACATGATTGATTAGATCACTGGCCACTGGTCACTGAACTCAGCCTCCGGCCCTTCTCCCCGAGGTCTGGCGGTGGGACTGAAAGCTCCTACCCTCTAAACACAGGGTTGGTCCTCCAGACAACTAGCCCCCATCCTCAGGTGGGAGACACTCATTATCACAACAAAAGGCGTCTTTTACCACTCCTCACTTAGGAAGTCACAGTATCAAGAGTGAGCAAGATCAAATATATATTTCTTATTATAAATCACAAGATCACCGTTCCAAATTTACATCTCCAGCCCAAATCTTTCCTCTGAGGTCCAAATTTGAATTTCAGGTTGCCTACTTGGTGTCTGCAGAAGGCCTGGGCAGAACAAGGTGAAACGGTGGTGCTTCTGGGTCTGGAGTTTGCTGGCCTCCAGCTGGGAACTGCAGGGTCTCCACCGTGCTGATTGCGGAGTTTGGGGCTTGCTACCCTCCACAGTCACACGAGCCAACTCCTTAAGAGTAAAGCTCATTCTCTTTATATTATACACGGTTGGAAACAGAGCCAACACCCTATTGGTTGTTTTTCTGAGCCCTGGCTCACCGTGCTGTGGAGGACGGATGGGAAGGGCCTCTGGAAGAAGGTGTCATCTGTCCCCGGGAAGGGTCAAGCCCATACAAACCTGCAAGTGTCCTGTCAGATGGGGTCTTTTCTGGTTGTATCTGCCGTAGTACCTAATGCTGAATTTTTTATACAATGGGCTTGTTCAATGGGAAGATTATTTCACAGTCCTTTGTTCTGTGAAATATTTTTGAATCAAAAGAGTGAAAATCAATTGTTTAAAAAACGTCATACCAAAATTTAGGTTAAACTTTGCCAGAACAATTCTGCCCACCAAACAGGTGCTAATGCACGTGTGACGACACCTACTGGACAGAATAACTGTTTAAACGTCGAGGGCCTGTCGCCAAACATAAAAGAAGTGGAGAGGGTAGGGGAACTACCTGTAAGGCATACCTCTTGCAATTGTTAAAAAAATCGTTACTTATTGTTTTAATCTGATGAAGAGTTGAACATCTCCAACATGCTGAATTATGTACACTTTGCCCTACTTTTAAAAGAAAATTTAATTTTGGAACAGAAAGTACATTTTAATTTACATACTATGAGTTATGCAATTTTTAAACATGCTGATTCCTAAAGTTTCAAAATTATTTGGATACTTTAAAAGTTTTCACCTCAAAATACACTATATTTAAAATATATCTAAAGGTAAAATCTTAACCTACTATTAACCATTTTGCTAGCTAAAAACCTTAACTCTTTCCTGCACACACAGACCAAAACTACTTTGTGGTAAGACCAACGGCTAGATCGCACTGTTTTGATTCACATGTGTTACTTCACATGGCCTTGACTGGTCTGAAGAACTATTTGTTAAACTGTTGGAAACTCCATCTAAATCTTTTAACAGATGAACTTGAAATAAAACAAAACAGTTTTACAACAAGAGGAAATAAGAAATTCCAAGTAAATTGTGTTTAAATGTTAGAGAGCTTTCTTGTATGAGACTGAAACCCTGGAACTCTTCCCAATATTAACTTAATTAAGTCTCTGGATCTCACTCATGACATGATGGCACCCTGTCCTAACTCCTCCATTCCTTCCACTGTCCTCTGGTGTCTTTCTGGCTTTTCAATAGAGGGTCACTTAGTTTAAAAACATGCCCAAATCTGTAGAGTGAATTACACTTAATAATTATTACCATAAACTTTTAAGAAAAGTTTACGAGTATAAACAGTTAGAAATTCCACAGGCACACCCAACTCAGCACAACTGATCACAATGATTTTCCAGTGCTGTGACTCCTGAGCTCATTTATTCCTCATCTGCAACCAAACACTTCATTTAGACGTTTACACAACTAGGTATATAACCTGTGAGAAGGAGAATACCTTCCCTTTTCACTAAATCATCTCAGATCAAAAAACCCTAAAAAGATGCAAGATGAGGCAACTAGCGTCCATGCATGGGGGCCACCTCCAGAAACCGCTCCAGTTGGAAGGACAACACTCGGCTGGAAACAAAGCTAGGTTTCCAGCCGTTTCCTGGGTTCTGCTCCCTCAGATGCGAGAACCCGCCTCGGCAGCGTTCAGCACGTCTCTGTTCTACATCAGTCCCACACTTCTCACCACTACTAAGCCTTGTTCACGAAACACCTACTGTGTGCCAGGCCAATGACACTTCAAATGCTGGAATAAATATTTACTCCAAATAATAAGAGCAAATTCTTATTTATCTCCCCGACACTGTTACAAGCACTTCACTTAATATTAACTCATCTAATTCGCAAACCATCCCCCTGGAAGAAGGCTGAGAAGTAGCGGTATCTGCCCAAGGTCACAGCCGGTACGCGACACACACTGGGCGTCCTCCTCTAGCCCTGGCGCTCCGCCAGAGACGCGGTGGACACAGCTGTCCAGCACTGGCGTGGAAGCAGCTCCCCGTTCCCGTCTCACACGAGCTCTGCTTCAGAGGGAGCAGGTAAGAGGGGGAGGGTACAACACGGCAGCAGGGGGTGGCTGTCCCCCACTGCAGCAAAAGGCAAGAAACCCAAACCTTCCCCACCGCAGAGGCCGCCACTCTCATCCAGCTGCCATGAACAAAGATGCGGGCTGATCGGGCACGTCTGAAAGCACAACACTGAGAAAACTTTTTTCAGGACACCTGAAGGCACTCTCTTCTTCAGGCAGCAATGAAGGCCAGCCAAACTCTACACATATTTTACGGAAGACTGACTTCCTCTGTACAGTTAACTTTTCAACAGAGCTTTTGTATAATAACCAGGTAATACAAAATGGACATGAAAGAGTTGTGAGGTATGTTATTTATTGCTATAATATTTGAATGTGTCAGTAACTGATACACTGCTGAAATTAATGGAAGAAAAAAATACAGGGATAACTCATGCTTAAGAGATAGGTTTTCTGCATGAAGGAGTCTGTTTTTTGCATGCACTATTGTTTTTCTGTTTTTCATGTACTAAGCAAATTTTATGGTTTAGATAACTAACCTTTCATTTAAACAAACATCTAGGGATCTACCACGTTAAAAGGAAAAGAGATAGTGGCAAACTTCTTTAATAGCGGCATGAGCATATATCCATGGTCAAAGGAGACTGGATGGATCTTGGAGGACCAAGACACCCACCACCTTCTGTCAAACTGCAGAGGTGTCCTTGGTGTAAAAGAGCAAAAACAGTTTTGTGCTGGCAAGTGCACCCCCCAGGAAGACCTCGCCTCTCCCAGCTTCCCCAGGGCTGTGAAGAGTCTCCTCGGAGATACGAAACCAGAGCTGTCTTCTCCTGAGCCACCAGACCTCTAGGCAAAGGGCCTCAGAGTCTATATTCTGGGACCTGGAGGCCTGTCATGGGCACTTGACGTGAGACAACTGAGTGATGCGTCCGAATCTGTGTGCTACACACAAAAGTCAAGAGTCGTTACTTTACGCTCGTAATTTCTGTGCTCCAATTATACATGATTAGGACGCTAAGTACACGTGCAACTTGTGAGAATGTAAAGCCTTAAACAACTTCTCCAGGCTGATCACATAGGGGCCAGAAAACAGGATCTTCAAGTTCTTTCCAACTGGGAAGCTCCCTCTCACTTGAGACCCACGTGCAAGATGCAAACATTTGATCCCTGTTGTATCACTTGTTCGTCATCAACTGCACGACAGTTTCATCCACCACATGGCCTGACTGGCATTATACTCAATTCAGATTCTTTTATTCTTTAAGCCACTGTTTCCCGGAGCACTCACCCCTGCCTTCTGAGAGAGACCCTCACTATTCTCCTTTACAGTCAAGGACAGTGACCCCCAGAAGAGTTGACTAACTTGTTCAAGGCCATACAGCTATTAAGTGTTAGGGCTTTACAGCATTTTCTACTAATCTTAAAACATCTGACAATACTTAGAGGCTTTGGGCTTCTGAGGCTTTAAAAAAGTCACTTCAAAATCTAAAATTTTTAAGACTAGAAACCCACGACTTAGCTACAACTATAGTCAAATCTGTACACATACCTCACTGAAAAGGCTTCCATTAACATACGAAATCCAGAGTTTCCAGAAGTTGGGCAGCTGACTTAAAACAAGCTTGGTCAATTTTTCAACAAATGCCACCCGGTGGGGAGTTTGGTATCTCCATGCTAAAGAGGAAAAGAATAAAATACTATTAATATCCTTTTGAATCAAGACTAAAAATGTGTTTGAACATACTGCTGCTCCCCCACCTAAAAACGTGTCCCATGCTGTCCCACTTGGGCTGCAGAGCTTTAATCTGCTGACAGACCAGTATTTCCTTTTCCCACCAACTACCAACGCCTGTGGCGGCACAGTGGGCAGAGGGGCCTGCTTGCTCAGCGGGCCTGGGGGGGCAGGTGGGGAGCGGAGGCAGGACAGGAGAGCTTCACAGAGGAGGGGCTTCGGCTTTCCAACCCTGTTGTCTTCAGGTTGTTGTATTTCTCTTCAAAAAGCCATGCCACAGGCCACCCCATGGCCAGTAACTAACTCGAGGCTCGTACTAACCAGTCAGAAATGCACTCTGCACCCTACATTGTGGAAACTCAGTAAGGAATCACGTTATCATAAAGGAACATATTCAAGCACAATCATGTAATTAAAAACTCCTCCCATAACAAATAAATTTAACAGAAAGTAAAAATACCGAAGCCTCTTGGATTCCACATCGTTTAACGCAGTTACTGTAGAAAGTGGGAAACAAGGTCTGACAGATTTCTTGTGGGAAGAATAAGTTCGAGGGAATAAAGGTGAATGTATTAGGTCTGCGAGCACCAACCATTTCCCAATCCCCCCCCTTTATCACCTACAGACCAACTCAACACGGACCGACACGAGCTGCCTTCCAACGGCGGCCAGTAGCAGACCCGGTGTGGCCACAGCTCCGGTGTCACAGGCCAAGGACAAGGCAGGAGACAGGACAAGACCTAAAACCTGAAGCTTCAGAAGACCCACCTCATAAGGGTGCAAGCAGCCTCTTACACAGGATCGTCCCCAAAATTAATTTCAAAAGACTAATTTTTTGAAAATTAGTTTCAAAAAATCCATGCTCCTGCAGCCGAACTGACCTCCGGTTTGCATCCCATGCTGGGAGAGCTCATCGGGCTCCCGAGCTCACAGATCCTTGGCCGGGTCTGCGGGGAACACGTGAAAGTGACCCAAGCTGACGAGCCCCCCTTGGTCTGAAGTTGCGACACCCAGGTGCTCTGCGTGCGCACACATCCCGCATACACACCACCTGCTCCCGAGAGCAGTCGGCACTGGATGCCTCCACCCCAAGGGAATGAGGGAACACCGCCTTCTCACTACTTAAAACCACAAAATAAACAAATAGGAAGTAAACTCAGCTTCTCTCTTGTTGAATCCATTAATTAGTAAGTATTCTGGGCTTCCCTGGTGGCGCAGTGGTTAAAAATCTGCCTGCCAATGCAGGGGACACGGGTTCGAGCCCTGGTCTGGGAAGATCCCGCGTTGCGGAGCAACTAAGCTCGTGGCGCCACAGCTACTGACCCTGCGCTCTAGAGCCCGTGAGCCACAGCTACTGAAGCCCATGCACCTAGAAACCATGCTCCGCAACAAGGGAAGCCACCGCAATGAGAAGCCCGTGCACCGGAACGAAGAGTAGCCCCCACTCGCCGCAACTAGAGAAAGTCAGCGTGCAGCAATGAAGACCCAAGGCAGACAAAAACAAATAAATGAATGTATATAAAAAAAGAAAAAAAATTAACAAGTATTCTATGTGAAATGATTTTATGATGGGAAAAGTATCTGGACAACTATAAATAAAAACATAAACCAATTCCAAAAGGTTTCCAAAAAGATTCTGGATTCCATTGGTTGAATCTTTCTATAGCAGATAAACTGATAAAATGATTTTGTCTGAATTCCCCTTGGGATGGAGTGTCCCCACCAGAGGTGCACACTGGCTGCAGGGCCGTGTTACCGAGGGGCTGGCACTCAGGCACCAGGGCTCTCGCAAAACACACGGGCTCCTGCAGCCTCCTGCCCGGTGACAGGGAACAATTCTGAGGGTCATGTGTTTTTGATCTTTTTTTTTTTTTTTTTTTTAATATATAAAACTTTATTGAAAGCTAGAAAGGAAGACCCAAAGAAAATTAGAGACATATTTCTGAGTGAGATGATTCAAAACTGTAAATGTGGTGACTTCCCTGGTGGTCCAGTGGCTAAGACTCCACACTCCCAATGCAGGGGGCCCAGATTCTTTACACCCACGTGTGTATGTGTGTACTGAGAGCCCTTTCCCCTTGTTCCTTCTAAGCCTACTACATCCAAATTCTGATCATTATTACTAAAAAATGATTTTGGATTTTCTTTTCTTATTGATAAATTCCCACATGCTCTATCACTGAAAGAATAACTTTAAGAGTTATCTCCTAAGACTGATGAAAAGAACTAAGGGAATATGGCAGGAGTATCTAATTTGTCTCAATATAAGTCATAACGTAGGGCTTCCCTGGTGGCGCAGTGGTTGAGAATCTGCCTGCCAATGCAGGGGACACGGGTTCGAGCCCTGGTCTGGGAAGATCCCACATGCCGCGGAGCAACTGGGCCCGTGAGCCACAACTACTGAGCCTGCGCGTCTGGAGCCTGTGCTCCGCAACAAGAGAGGCCGCGACAGTGAAAGGCCCGTGCACCGCGATGAAGAATGGCCCCTGCTTGCCACAACTAGAGAAAGCCCTCGCATAGAAACGAAGACCCAACACAGCCAAAAAAATAAAGTAAATAAATAAATAAATAAGTCAGGAGCTCTTTAAAAAACAAAAAAAACAGTCATAACATAGGCTTCTTTTGATCACAAGATCAAGAATGAGCTTCCTCAACTTTATTCACAGCTATTGTTTACTGTAAGCAATCCCTCATAATGTTCCAATTTCAAGTAATAACTCTGGAGAAATTAACGCTGACTTACTTTGCTTTCACTTCTAGCCATGCTGGAGTAACAAGGGCTGGATTTAACCTCTGGTCATGAACAACTAGAAAACTGTGGGGCGGGGGTGGGGGGGAATATCTAAACAAGCATTTCATAGGCAGCACAGGACTGTGATCCCTAAGGGAAGGGGAAGGGAACAGGTGGGGAGCCCACAACTGCTCTGGATTTCTGCCTGCCACTTCTAGACAAGAGAGGTCAAGGGAGGAGGAACTGAAGCAAAGCTCAGTGGGCTTTCTGAGTTGGAAAGATGGAGTTCAGGGCAGTGGGGGAGAGTGGACGATACAGGGAAGAGTTCTGGAAAGGAGGGAGGAACTACGTGGGAAAAAAGCTCCAAGAAACCACGTAAGAGTGTTCCTAAGTCATGCTCATGTCCAGTGAACTTCACAGCCAGGCAAAGAGCAGCCAGGGAGTAGTAAGGCCAAGCATTCCCAGGAATCACACGGGGGAGGGAGCAGTCCTCCTGAGTGACCCCAGGCCATTCAGGAGTGGCCTCAAGTCTCCCTAGAAGGCAGGGTACTGCTCCAGCAACTAACCACAGGCCTTGGATGAATCAAACTTATTTGCAAGTAACCGGTGAAACAAAGTCTCACACTCTTTAAAGCAAGAGAACAAAAGCCAGACACTCAACACCGAACACTCCCAATGTCTGAGAAACAATGAAACACGATTAACCAGGCTAAAAGGCAGGGGAAGGAGAATCAGAACCAGAAACCAGGGAGAAAACTAGTCAAGAGTAACAGAGCCACAAATGACAGAGAGAGAATTAACCCATAAGGACAATGTTCAAGTAAAGGAAAACATGAAATAATGAGGAAAGAAAGGGAAGATATTTAAAAGAACCAAATGGAACTTCTAGAGATGAAAAAGTACATGAAACTTTTGGCTTAGACGCTGAAGATAAAAGATCAGAGAAGTTGAAGGCATAACAATGAACTCTACAGTGGAGCACAGAGTGGAGAAACTGGGGTGGGGAACAGATCCTCAGTGATCTACGGGATAATCCACTGGCTTAACATACATGCAGTTGGGATTCCAGAAAAGGAAGCACAGCAGAAAGATATTTGACAAAATAATAGCCAAAAATTTTGCAAATTTGATGGAAATTCCCAGAATTCGATAAAATAGATGCAAGAAGCTTGACAAACCCCAGGCAGGATAAATTTGAACTGTTCAAGCTGATGTAATTCATTACAGTCAGCCTCAAGTATAATTTCTAACTGTTTTAAGCCTGTTAGCATGTCAACTGGTGGCAGTGAATCACATAAGGGCAAGGAAGGGGTGTGGAAAGGGTTTTCACAGATCATGTGTCATCCTACTCATTAAAGGAAGTATTTTTTTGAAACTCAGGTGGGCTGCACTTCAGGGTCAGGCCCTGGCTGTGTCTGCTTAGAGGGCTGCACGGTACCACAATGCACAGAATCAAACAGTTCTGCTCTTCCCGGTGTTTACTCTAGTGTTTGGTGGGCTGGGTGGAGAATGGGCACAGGACAAGAAGAAGCCACACTGACAGTTATGGAATCCCTTCATTTAGTGCAAATGTATCATTTGATTTTAGTGCTTATGATGGACATTCATTCATATTATTAATAAAACTTTAGAAAAAAAATCTCTACTCCAGTACTTAGAAGAATAATATGAAATACTTTGAAATAATCTTTAGAGGTATTTGAACTTAATAAGAAGTAAGGTATTTCCATTACCTTATTTGCATTTCTTATATCTATTATTGAGGTTATAAGTAACCAGTGACTAATAGCATCTAATCTAATTGGTACACAAATGCATTATAACCAACATGTTTTGTATCTCATATAGGTAAACAAACAAAAGATAAATGTCAACCTCAGGAAGAAATGTAACACAGTTACTATTTGAGATGCCTTATTGTAGAAAAAATGATTAGTAACTAATTTATGATTAATAAACAAACAACTCTTTTCAAACCAAATTTTACAATTCATTAAAAAGGTGTCTACTATTTTTCTGTACTGACTACAGAGATTCACTTTTGTTGCAACCTTCATCCTAAAGACGTTCTCAGAGAATTTTGTCTGTGGCATATTTTAAAAACTTCAACCACAGAAATGTATTGAGTAACACTGACCTGTGCCCAATGATTTATTAAAAAATCAAATGACATTTCTTTAATGTACAATGTAAAATTCATTTTAATTATCGAAATTTAATTACTGGGTAGTTGCTTAAGTAGAAGGGATGATGGCTGGTAATACTCAGCAGCAGTAACACAGGTAATTATGGAATCTTCCAAGAGAAAAACGTTGGCTATTACACAAGTACAAATTTAAAAGATAAAAGTGGGAGGGAGACACTCACCGTCATCTCGACCAGGCTGAAAGCTGCTGCCCCTCTTCAGAGACGCCGTCTGGCCTAGATGACCCGGCACGGAGGCACGCACATCACCGTCCAGGTCCAGCGTGGCGCTGTGAAAGCCCGGTGGCCCTGGAAGAGAGAGGCAGCGTTTCCATGGACTCACGGAGCTTACTAAGTGATTTAATGGACCCCTTCTCTGACAGATTTCTTGCTCAACCATTCCATTCTTTTTTATTAAAGAAGACATCTACTAAAGTAAAACCAGAAATATTTTCTCTAAATAGCTTTTAAAAGTCACTCCCACCATACAGATTGGGAGGATTAAATCTATTACTCTGGCTTAATACAGACATGTAACTTACGTATCATTTCAGAATGAATGTGCAGCAAAACGGAGGGGAGGGGGTTCCATAAACATAAAAATCAGGATGAAAAATCATTTTTTGAAAAGCAACTTGGCACTTGGAAAGGAAGGTACAGGGTTTAGTGGAGTAGACTTAACAGCATAAATCTTTGACGTCCCCCTTAAAATTTAAATCTCCAAATACCACAACTTCTTTCTTTGCGATGTGGGATGGGATTCCTTATTTCTATTCCCACTGCCAGCCACCTAGTTGGGACCCTTTTCACCCCACACTGTTAATATTCTAGAAGCCTAACACTTCACTAGAGAATGTCAAGACATTCTCTTTATTGTCCTGGATTAATACCACCAAAATACTGCTATCTTGATTCTCTTCTCAGAAGTCTTCCAGAAAACCCTAAGAATTCCAACCCAAATTATCTAAGAACCAGGAAACACTTTTTCTAAGATGGTTCTCCAGAGTCACCAGGAAAGGAACCCCGTGTTGCTAATCCCGTTAGTGAGAGGCTGGCGTTATGGGTAGAATTCGCCTTGTCAGCCGGCAGAGGTGCTATAACCGGCACTCTGAGCTCTGCGGCTGAGCATTCAAAGACCTCCAAAACAAGCTGAATTCAATAAACATTTACAGGGTGTTTACGGTGCAGAGGACACTGTGAAAATGCATCATTCATTTTCCTGCCTCACTTCCTACCCTTTTCATCATCCTCCCCATCCTGTTAAACACAAGTCTCCTCCTGCTGTTCCAGCTCAAAGTGCTGTCTACTTTCCCTGCCCTCCGACTGCAGTGAGAATGAACACCGTTTCATTGACTCAACATCCTGCCTTCTGCTGTTCATTAACAGTTCCAATCAGAACTTCTCGGGGATAAGGATCAATATTACGTCTCTGTCCACAGCTGGATCTTCTGCATATAATTCCTTCAATATACACTGAGTGACTGATACTAAATTATTCAATAAGAATGCTCTTCCCTGTTTTATAACTTAACAGAATATGAAAAGCTTATACATTTGTTTCCAAGGGCAAAAGATGAAACCCATTTATAAAATAATGATTTTATGCCAATGATAGTGTCAGTTATTCAGTAGCATCAAACAAGTCTTTACTGAGCCCTCCCATGTGCTGGGAATCGCAGGCCCCTGGGATACGGTGGTGGGTAACAGGTAAAGGCCTGTCCTTAAGGTGTTTACATCCTGGCAGTGGAGGCAGAAAATCAAGACACAAGTGAATAAAATATAAGCAAAGAGTCTGCTTTCATGGCTCCTCCCATCAAGAGCCACTCAACACGATACGGTATGAGCTATCTCCCCACCTCCTCACAGATTCTACCAGGCAGGTTTTACAGAAATAGAAACCAAGTCATTTGAACGGATATTTTCAGTGGAACGGCATTTTATTAAATACCTACGATGTTTCAGCTACTATGTTAAATGCTTTATTTACATGCACTTCTACTTTGGAACACATTAAATCTAGGATAAGAAGACTGGTAGAATTCAATATTTTAAAACAGCAAGAAAAATGACAGAATAAGAAAACACAAGCATGAAGAAATAATATTTTTTATAATTGATTTTTTTCCCATCTCAAAGAGGAATTTGTGTGGAAGCTTTGAAGATTTATGACGTTTTCCTCTGAAGTTTATATAGTCACCACTGCTGTTAATTGTAGAATTCAAGAAATTAATATCAAAATATCAATTTTCTGACATACTTTAAAAGGAAATGTAGGGACTTCCCTGGTGGCGCAGTGGTTGGGAATCCGCCTGCCAATGCAGGGGACACGAGTTCCAGCCCTGGTCTGGGAGGATCCCACATGCCACGGAGCAACTAAGCCTGTGGCCACAGCTACTGAGCCCACGTGCCACAACTACTGAAGCCCATGCACCTAGAGCCAGCGCTCCACAACAAAGAGAAGCCCACGTACCGCAATGAAGAGTAGCCCCCACTCGCCACAACTAGAGAAAGCCCGTGCGCAGCAACAAAGACCCAACGCAGCCAAAAACAAATAAATAAATTTATAAAAAAAAAGGAAATGTAAAAAAGCCCAAACTTGGCACCACATTAAATATTTATATAAAATGTGTAATTCATGTAAACATGTATACTGAAAGGTGCAAGAAGAGAATGCTTTAATTCAAAACGTTTTAAGTTACTACCCTTGAAGGTTTCAGAACTATAAATTTTTGATTAAGAAGGAAAACACCTCCTAGTTTCCTAAATACACACTGTATACCATTCCTACAAAAAAATACAATGATCATTAAGTAGATCCTCAGAAAAAGTTTTTCCCCGTAACTGGTGTGTTTACAGCATTAATTTAAATGCATGATATTAAGCCCTGTATAGTTTAATTTAAATAAACCTTGAATTTTGAAACTGTTAAAAGACTGATTTATTTTTCCCTTTAATGACAGAAACTATTAAGAATGTGCGTTCCTTCTATTAGAAACCGTATCATCATTTTCTACGATATCAGGAAAAGAAAGCTTACCAAGAACTAATGTCTTATTTGGAAGTGTCTGTCGAATAGCAGCAAGGACAGCACAGCAGCAGGGCGAGGACGGCCCCCAGACCCTGGGGACAGACTCGTCCGTGGACGTGCTGGGCCGAGGGTCCGGCAGGTGGTGCCCTGCATAGCCCGGGGACCAGCCCTGCAGTGGGAGCCCGGGCCTGAGCCCAGAACTCGCTCTCCTCTAACGGTCTGCTCCTTTCTCTGGTCAGAAAAAGTCTTGCAATGAGTAATCTTATGGGGAATTAGGAGCATTGTCCTTTGAGGAGAAAATTAATGAAAACATTTAAAATCTCAGTTGTCAGAAATTATTTACTATCAAGTGTCAAAAAAAAAAACAAAACTTGAGGATTCTGATACTTCTTTTAAACTTAAATTACATGACGGTATTTATACCCCACAAAAATTATTACAAATAATTAAGTGCTTCTGATGATAAACAAACATTATTATAAAAGAAAGAAAAAGATGAAAAAAAGTTTCTGTAACATAAAATCAGCAAACGGTTTTAAAATATAAGAAATCTGTTTATTTTCTCTTGACTGTTTTACCTCACAATACGATAGCAGTGTCTCTTGATATGTTTAACAGAAATATGCTATATAAAATATACGGTTATAAATTAGGGTAACTAGGAAGTTTCATAATATCATGCTCTCATTTATGTGCAGACCATACACAACTGAAAATTATGTTACTTAGTATATTTTCCCTGAAAACACTAAATTATCTGCCCCGATATCCACCTAAGGATGGTGTTCAATACATACATACACAGGACTTCGGTTTTCATTAGAAGCTTAGTTTGCACTAAGACGTTCTGCAGGTGACAGAGCCTAAAGTTTCTGTAAAATTGTGTTTGACTTTGTCTTTTTCAAACTTAAAACTGCATTACTGAGTTATGAGAGGTCATGTGTTTTCTTGAGAGTAGATTTTCTCTAGAAATGAACTGTTCCTACCATTTTATCCCAGACGAACGTTTTTATCAAATAGGATCACAGCCCAGCTTTCCTTCATTTCTGCTCACGCTGACAACTGCTCCCTATCCCAGGGATCCCCCGGCTCTGTGGCAGAAGGAGTCACAGGCGGCATGTGCTTCTTCACCTGTAAAAATCAGGGCTTGAACTACACAAGCCTTAGTGTCTTTTTTAGCTCTAAAATTCTGATTCTATGATACAAGATCTGAATTTGAAACTCTGAACCACCACTGAGAACAAAATGGGAAGTACGCTTACTCTGCTCCCTGGAAGAGTTTAGGACAGCTGAGGACAATGATTAGCAGGGTTCTGTCAATGTGTGAACGGTCGGCCTCTACACAGACAGCAAATGTGAGTGTTAAGTCGTAAAAGGAAATTTCACCAAGAAAATACTAAAGGCGACAAAAACAGTAACAGGGAAAACGTCACTAGGATTTCATACTTGTTATTGTGGACCTTACAGCTTGGCTATTTTAGAGGCACCAAGCAGAGTAACCAATAAATACCCTCAAATGACAGTGTGCTGATAAGATCAAGATTACTTGGCTGCAATCTGTCCAAGTTATCTGAGGAATAACTATGGGGAAAGATTGCTCTCCTGACAAAACTTCACACAGCAACACTTCCATCAGTACAGTATTTCCAGTCCTAAAATTCTATATGGTGTTTGTAGGGGAAAAAAAAAAAAAAAAAAAGGATACTAAAAAAATTCGAGAACTAAATAATCCTAGGGTATAGCTGTATCTTCTAAATTCCATGAACTAGTATTTGAGTTTTTACCAATACATCAAAGAAAACATATATATCTTATCTACAGATGCTTGGAAGAAGCATCTTGGAAGAAAAACTCTTTTAAACACTTAAAATTTTTAAAAAATGACTAAGCTTCTTAATTACTGACACTTGATAGAAGAAACGTTCACATGTTGAGGTGTGGGGAAGACATTCTGGCTTATACACGAGTTCACTTGAATTTTATACTAACTAGAACAGCCTGTTTGTGGCTGTTCAATCAAACATACATTGTACGTCTGCTTTAAATATTACAGAAAAGGGCACAGTGACCAGAAGTAAAGAACGTCCATGCTAAAAATAAAGATGAAATGCCTGTCTCCCTGGACCGCCAATGCTGGTCCTCCTCGAATGGTGAGATTCCCTTCCCAGGTGCCAAGGCCACACTGACTCGCTGTGTACATGCTGGTCTGTATCCCTGACATGTTTGATGTTCTTTGTTCTGACAAGATATAAAACTGTGCTGAAAACCATGCTTCTCTGGAACAGTTCCTCAGAGTTATCTGAGAGGCTGTCTTCTGGGCTACAGTCCTCAGTTTGGCTCAAATAAAACTCTTTTCTATCAAATAAAACTCTTTTCCCATTACAGATCATTTATTTTCGTTGACACACTCGAGTCAACATTCTGTTTCTCTGGTTAAATAAAGCTTCTAAAACATGCTACCAGCATTCTCAAAAGGAACTATTTTTCTAATTGTGAGTATGTAGGAGAAATTTAACAGATTACAAATAAATATAAAATTAGAAAAATCACCTTTGGAATACTATATAAACAAAACAGAAATTTACTTTTAATAAGAGAAAAACAGAAAATTTGTTTTCAGAAGTTGCAGAAGTAATTTTCTTCAGAACACTAACAATCCTAGCCGCTTCACCAAAAGAGTAAAAATGGCAGTACAGAAATCAAGTTTAAAGTATATCACTTTTCTAAAAGAAAAACTATTTATCTTTCACAATTTGCTATCAACGAGTTGAAAGATTTGCTATTTTTTTTCCAACTGTGAGATTTTTACCAGATAAAAAGTCTTCAGCTTTATGCGAACTTAAGAGATATGGCAAGATTTTCTGCAAAGGTCAAAAACTTAAGGGTTTACCTTAAAACTCTGAATCCGACAAAAAACTGATAATGGCTTTAGGAAGATCTGTAAGAAATGCTTATTATACCAAGGATTCCATATCACACATCAGCCAAATCCTTTCAACTCCAGCTAGCTGGGTGCGCTCTCCCTTCTTTAAATGCAGTGGTCAGTATGTGTTTACCAGACTCCCTGAGACACAAAGGGCAGGAGAGCCTTTTCTGCGGTGGGGGAGAGGCCTGCAGATGTGGGCTAGGTGATACATTTGCCATGTGTACTCGGCCCCCGGCCCCCCGGCCAGCTTTCTCCCAGCCCACGTGGTGCAGGGAGCCCTGGTCTACAGCCAACTCTCCAGGCGGCTCACTTCCTCAGCCCGAAACACCTCCAAACACACTTTCCTGTGCACAGCAGGCCCCTGTCCTGAGCAGCAGCCCGACCACCCCCTGCCGCTTGTTGACCACACTCGGGCCAGGAGCCTCCGCAGACACAGGCCGGCTGGACTCCTGTCAAGCACAGCACACACAAGGGTCGATGCCTGGGATGGGGTGGGTGCAGCAAGGCAGCTACCAACCTCCAGGAATGAGACTGTGTCCACAGATAAGAATGTTCTTTTTGATATGATGCTTCTATACATACATTTCAAGTTCCTACAGGGCACTTCCTCAATTTAAAGGGGATTGTTTAATCCAAATTAAACCAAGGAAGGCGTATTTAACAGGCCGCATAACCTCACTCCACTTCTTAGGGCTGCGGGCCAAGTTCTGAACTGTATTCCAACATCATTCGGAACAAAAGCTGAAAGGAAGAGACATATTTTAAAAGCAAGACTACAGGCGTGAACCTTGAAGAAGCACTTCTCAACTAACATCGGCTATATAAGCAAGAACCATACATTGTAACAAGCTGGTTAGGCGAATAACCAAAACCAAATTATTTATGCTTTTATTTAAGTATGACCCTTTTCTGCAGTTATACACAGATTTAAGTAGAGAACACCTACTTAGACTGTATAAGCAATAGAATTATTACAAAAATGGCAACAGGAGACATAAAATATCTGTACCCCTGAATATTCTAAAATTACCAGGCAATGCTAGCAATTCAAGGTGTGCGGGGCATTTACTGTCAAAGCTGTTTTCTCTTAAGGCTGGAGGGTGTGTCTCCCCCCAAGACAGACAGTGAGCCAAGCAGAAAAGAGCCAGCGCTGGGACGTCACGCGGAGAGGTCCTCCTGACAGAAGCCCTGCTGCCCTGTCTGACCTGACACAGACAGACGCTGCCACCAGGTGACCAGAACCGAGCACAAAACGAGGCAAGTCTCACTCCTCCGACCGCACCCAACAGCTGGGGAAGCACTGACAGGACCTGCGAATGAACGCTGTGCTATTCGAACAGGAAATCAAATGCTCAAGTGCTAGTTTACTGACTTTTAAAAAACTGTTTAAATTACTAGTATTAATTGCTAGTCTTCATTTTAATTTGGAAGCTAAATTTGTCTTTTCAAATTAGATTAAAAAACAAATTTACAATCACGTAAAATCCTGCTAAGCTGTCAGGTAATTAAAACTGCTTATGTAAACTTATACCGTTTACAAACAGTGACAATTTCTAACAGGGTGCACTGTGAATCTAATTCATGGCACACTGAGTATCACCTAGGTTTCTTCCCTTTCTGAGAAAAAGGACAAAAGGGAAAGGAAAACCAGACCACCACTTTGCTGGAGAGAAGATTTTTGCTATTAGTCATAAACTGGTACTTTTCTTCTATTCCTCTCTCCTGAATCTACCTTCTTCTGTATATCCTTTATGGCTTACGAATCTCAAAGTAAGTGAATTAAATCCCACTACAAGTATTTAGAAGCACTGCCTCTTCTAACGCCAACTGAAGCAACAGTGAGCAGGTAAAGCACGATTCACATCGGGAGGACTCAGTCACAGGGACGGGAAGGTGGAGACCAAACCAGTGTCGCCTACCTGTACTTGCAGGAGCTGTGCCTTTTCTTCTTTTTAAATCAACGTCTATCATTCTGGGTTCACGTTGGTATAACCAACATTCAGGAGAGAAAGTACTTTTTAAATCTCCAAAAAATAAACTTTAATAAAAGAAACTTCCTAATGTACAACCTCACAATAACAACTTTAAAATAAAAAATTATAAATTTTATTAGATATTAAATATATGTATAAACATTTACTGTCTTTTCAAACATAGAAACATTTTTGTAGTTACGTAGAAGATCTGATGAATCTGCTGCCAATTTCCTAATGGAGGCGTGCAACCTAATCTGGTGCCCAGGAGCTACCTGATGCCAAATTGTGGAAATACTAGAATTATATTTATTAACCCCACCGATTATCTACATAAAGGTCACATCTGTATTTTTTAAATATCAAGAAAAAATATAGTTTAGTTATACTAAATTCAGGAAACTGTACAAAAATTTAAAATGTAATTTATGCATGTATTTGATGAGCTTGAATTGAAAATATAGACTTTTTATATTGTAGGACCACTGGATAAACAAATATTTCAGCAAGTAGTTAATCTAATAGTCTGCTCTGGTTGAAATAATTAAAAGAGTAGCTAATTAGCCTCTATTCTTTTTTTTTTTTTTTTTAAACTTTGGGTTTATTTATTTATTTATTTTTATGGCTGTGTTGGGTCTTCGTTTCTGTGTGAGGGCTTTCTCTAGTTGCGGCAAGTGGGGGCCATTCTTCATCGCGGTGCGCGGGCCTCTCACTATCGCGGCCTCTCTTGTTGCGGAGCACAGGCTCCAGACGCGCAGGCTCAGTAATTGTGGCTCACGGGCCCAGTTGCTCCGAGGCATGTGGGATCTTCCCAGACCAGGGCTCGAACCCGTATCCTCTGCCCTGGCAGGCAGATTCTCAACCACTGCGCCACCAGGGAAGCCCTTAGCCTCTATTCTTAATATTTTTCCTCTATAATAGATCCGTACTGTGATGGTTCAGAATAAACCTTTCAGGTGTGACATATCATCTCTTAAGTTTTCAAAGAGAACCTGAGCCACATATAAATGTATTTCCTTCTGTTGTGTGACTGTTGGAAAGAATCTATGGCTTCTATTCTAAATGCGCCATTTGCCTCTGTTCTAATATGTCCTCTGGGAAGTCCTAGTGGTGCAGACAGCAGAAAGTAGAGATAACTGCTCTAGATGCTTCTCCCTGGAGTTACCACATATAGTCAGCATATATTTTAAATGAGCTTAGAGTTAAACTCATTTTCAGAACAAAGGAAAAAACACACCTTTGAAGGCTACCTTTAAAAATCCTGTTTGAGAATGTCCGTAGGGGGTTAAACCAAAGGCTTTTCCTGACAGGAAACCTGAAGGTTTAGTCTAATTTTGGCCCTATTTCACAGAAATTTTAAGAGACGAATGACACTTCTTATGAGGCGGTAAAAGTTTTGGAAGATAAGCTGTACAGCTGACTAGCTCAGGCTGGAAGAAAACAGACCCTTCCACAGGTGTTTATGCTTTCAAGATGAATTTTTTTTTAATGTTGATCTTTATTCCTGTTTTTTCCCCTCATATTTGTCTCCTCTTAGAAAAACCGAAAGATCACCTTTGGGCTACAGGGGCAGGCCATGGAAAAGTGAGGAATTCCCGGATACCTGGCAGGGTGTGTCGAGGCGTGATGGTCATCTCCTGTCTGTGTCCTGGTGTGCATCATCTAGGGGCACCATCTACCAGGTTCGTATGCATTATTATTATAAAAATTGGAATCCAGAGAAGGCTCTAATGCAGTGTTTATAAAAATATCAACCCTATGACCTACCTCTACTGACCAGTGCTTCGTATACAGAAGAATGTAACCTGGACAAATGTGGCTTTTTTATGTAGGACTGCTGTCTCTGAAAATCTATCACCATCTTGGCTCATGAACTTTTCTTGAAGACCACAGACTAAATACAATTAACATTTTAACCCAAAGCCCCATGTAAAGACTTAAAAAAAAGTGTATGTTAATTAGGTTTCTTAAACTCATGCATAAAAACCAGCTTTACTTACAAAGACACAAAGAAGTCTTTTCCTGTCTGAAATATTTACAGTCTATCTTTTTAAAATTGTATTTCACTTCACAAGACTGGGTTAATCAATCAGTTACAAGCATTTCTCTCCTCTGGTGTTAAAAGTCCAAGTACAGGGTGTTACAAATTGAAGAACTTACAATTCATTCTTAGACTTAGAGTGCAACAAGCTTTCATTTTGAAAATAGGTTCTGGAGAAGACCTGAATGAAAGCAATGCAGCTTCACAAAAAGGCACTGCCATCATCCTGCCATCGGTTCACCATGTTCAGAAACGCGCTTGATGAAATATTAGCTTCAACCACAGAACACAGAGAGGTCTGTGGAACCATCGTGCAGGAC
Organism: Eschrichtius robustus; assembly: GCF_028021215.1. NCBI lineage: Eukaryota > Metazoa > Chordata > Mammalia > Artiodactyla > Eschrichtiidae > Eschrichtius > Eschrichtius robustus. The sequence goes on along the minus strand of NC_090835.1, from coordinate 108,364,085 downwards.
ACGGAGAAGCTGGGCTGTCTGTCACCTGGCTTCACTGAGGCAGCTTCCTCACATGCAAAACAGATTCAAGTCATGTACCAAACCAGACAACTTCCCAGGTTTCTTCCAGACCCAAAATGTTGTGATTACGAGAGGATGGCCAACAGAAAGTCCGAATGATATTTAGGAGACTTGCCCTCATACTGACTTCATTTCTATTACACCTAACTGGGACGCTCATTAATATCAATTAGGAGTCTATCGGGAACAACTGGGTGTAGATTACATGAAAGAAAATTTGTACTTATTCCCAGCAAACTTATAATTAAGGCCAATATCTTCCATAAACACACCCACACATGCACATGCCTATGCTATATAATTACATTACCTGTATACGGGTAGGCAGGTACACAGTAAAGAGCTAAGGTGTCCAGTGACATATACACACTCTGATGACAACAACCAGGAAGGCATCCAGGTGCCAAGTGGCCGAAGTGGACGCTATGTCACTAACGGCTAATTCTTCTAGGAAACACAAGTTCTGTCTCCATCTGTGTCACTTCTCGTATCATCTGCCTTTGCACTGGCTATCAATTAAAAAGCCACATTAAGTACACAGTATCCGTGTACTTAAAAAGATACTGGAGGTATTAAACTGCTTTTGAATTTGACAATTAACTGAATACTTGATATTAAGAAACCACATTTCAGGTAATGATAATAGTATTTTAGTTACAGATTTCACAAAGCATCTTTACCTTTGAAAATTACATACTGAAATAATTACGGATGAAATGATGTGACCTGCTTCAAAAATAATTCAGGGTGAGGGAGGCGATGTAGATAAAACGAGACTGGCTGTGAGGGGATAACTGTCAAAGCTGAGCGGGTACACGGGAGGTTGTGGTATCACCCTTGGTGCTCTTAAGTATGTTTGGAATTCTCCAAAATAAAATAATAAGAACTCCTTCTGGTGGTGAGCTCAAAAGAACACACCAACTTTCCAATTAAAAGGCACTTATCTGTTAGGACTGTCTATATTGTTCATATTAGTCGTGTTTGCTGACAACAGATGGGCACGGCTCAGGATGTTCCTCTGAATGTCAAGGACGATTAAATCCTAACCTGTAAACATCTAATGAATTTAGGAAATTTACATTGTATTGTCACCGAAATCTGTGTAGTAAGTTCAAAGAGTCGTAAACTGTTATGTTTCACTTCCTAATTTTAAAGACCAACTTATGAAAATAACTTTAGGTAAACCTCATCACTAACAAAAGGATCCATGTAATGCACATTCCTCCAAGTACTTCATAAGCGAGTGGCAACTTCTACAACAGGCTTGGTCAGAGTGAATAAAAAGGCAGGTCTCCAGTTACGCAGAAGCTAGTGTCTTTTTGTTTTCAAGAAATGCTGATTTTCAGCAGTTTTGGATAAATACATATAGCAATACATAACACCAAGATGACAGGGCAGGAATCCATTAGGCAAGGGTGTGTCTCTATCTTCAAGAAAGATTCAGACCTTTAGTGATGGAATATTGGTTATCAGATCTTTCAGGTATGGGTGCGACAATAAGGTATATGAATTTTCCTGGCACTTCTCCAATTTCAAACGGTCTATATGCTGTCTTCATAAATGATACATGCTTTCCAGAAATTCAAATATTTTCATAACTAAAGCATACAGTTGGATTGTTTCTTATAAGCCTGAGTAGGGAAAACGTTTGTCAGACCGTGATCCTGTTTGTATCACCAGCCTCTTCACTGGAGAGGGGAAGGGTGGCACTTGTTGAGCACCTACTGGGTCTCTGGACTACTTCCCCGTGGCTCTTTCCCTGGAAAACTCACATCCCTCATTTAGGTTCAGGGGCACCAACACCTCCTCCAGGAAACTTCCTTGGGCCTCCCGCTAACGAGACTGAGGCAGAGTTCTGCACTCCCCACTTCGCAATACCTCTCACAAGTACACTTATGTAATAAACAACATGTGATTTGTTTAGAGACATAGGTCTCTCTCACTAGACTACAAGCTCCAAGAGGCCAGAGACCACGTGGGTCTTGCTCATCACGGCTCTTTGGTCCCGAGAGCACATCCGCCATGCTGATTACCAACCGCGGCCGCACCACGGTCTCCTGGGAGCTTTAAGAAGTACTGCTGCGCGGACTCCACTGCTAGAGAGTCTACTATGACGGTCAGGAATGGGGAGGAGGCTGGGAAGCGACAGTCTTGGAAAAAAACCCAGGGGGTTGTGACGGGCAGCCACGTCGAGAGTCCTGCCCAACAGAGCAGACTCAGTACACGAGAACCTGAGGCCCTCTCAATACCCCGCAACGACCTCAGACTGTGTATGTTGCTTGATGTCATCTTCACTTGCTAAAACTATAAAATAATTAATGACATACTAGAAATTTAGATACGGCATCAGTGAAGAGATACGTGGGTTTTCCTAAACATCAAGAATAGAAAAGAACAGACTCACAGCTGGAAAATACTCAACTCCAAGCCACCTAATTCAGGACAAAACTAAACTATAAATAAATAATCATGGCCTCTCTGTGGCACCTCCTTCTGTGCCAGGACTGCTCTCATGTTACTTCACTTTCTCGTCCGGAAACCTTGTAAGCATCGCTGCGCCTTATTTATATAATCTATTTGGTGTCTCAGGCCACTGAAACTGCATTTGCCAAGGTCATCAACAGCCTCAGCACAAAATCTAAAGGACACCCCTTTATCGGACTCTTCACCTTAAAACCCTTGCTGACCCTCCTTTCCCTCCCGGCTCCCTGGCCACCCTCCCTCATCTCCTCTGCAGGTTTCTCCTCCACCAGCCCTGTAAAGAGCACTCCCTAGGACTCTGTCCTACATTTTCTTCCTTTTTCTCCTTCTTGGGTGAATATGTCAACTCCCAGGGCCCATCTACGTGCAGACCACATCCAAACCTCTCGCTCTTTAAATTCAGTTACCTACTGGACGCCTCCACTTGTACGTCAGACAGCCGCACACCAGCCGGTCCAAAGAAAAGGGAAGACCGCCTTCTCCTCCTCGCCCCAATCCCACGGCGCACCATCCCGGCCAGCTGCCAAGGTCAGACCTCTGGGAATCACCGAGCCCCTCCTTCGGTCACCAAGTCCTGTTGATCCCAGGTTCCGGACAGAGCTCGAATCCCCTCCTCCTCCACACCCACGGCCTCCGTGCCGGCGAGATGCCTGAATCACCACAGCAGTCTCCTAACCGGCTCCACTGTCCCCGTCTCATCGGGTCTTTCCCAGGCTTCAAAGCCCTGGGCGAAGTCCATCCAGGCCCGGGGCCTCCCCACCCGGCCTCAAGTCCCGCCACTGTGATGGCTGTGAACCAGCTCTGACTCTTCCTCCACTCTCCTCAGGGCCTGTGCCGGAGGCGGCCCGGCAGGCATCCCTCATCCTCTAGGTTCTCTGCTAACACAGAGCCCTGTCTGAGACACGTCCCCAAACCCGCCATCTACCAGTCACAACCTGATACTTGCTTAGTTGAGCTCCATGAGGGCCGGGACTGCGCCCGTGCACCTGGACTTGGCACGGTGCCTGGTGCGCAGCAGGGCTCAACACGCACTTGATGGAATAGTGAGTGTGCTGTTCCTGTTGACCGAGCCTAGTGTCACTTCTACAACATCATGTCGCTTCCACAAGAGGTAACTGCTCCGCAAGCCAACCCTCTGTCAACACTGCCCGCCAACCACGAGACAGGCATGCTGAGGGGGCTTTCTCCCCGCCCCGGCTCTCTTACTCGTCCAGGGAGGTGCTAACTGGGTGGGGGCAGGTACAGCTACAAAGAGAGCAACTCATCCCTCAGTCAAGGGCGTCCCCAGAGTGTGTCGAGTGACGAGGGGGAGGGCGCACGCAGGGAGAAAGGGCCTTGCCTTTGAGGTCCCGCACGCAGCCCTCCCGGCAGCTGTGCATGAGCTGGAGGATCCATCGGTGCTGGGCTCCGATGCACTGCCACGCAGGGTCGCCTGGCGCGTGGAGGTCAGACAGGTACCTGAAACAGCAAGGCCAAGGCTGACCCAGTCAGCTTCTGCTGCACAGCCATCATGAGGACAAGAGGAAAGCTAGCACAGCTTAAAGTCATCACTTAAGAAAACCTAAAATTTTGTCAATTAGTAAAGCATTCGTCAATACTAGTCTTTAATATTCAGTTCTAAACGAAATATATTCAGATTTCTTTTCATGCAATTAACAAACAATAAACCTACATTTTAAGAAGTTAGGACTTTATAAAAATACAACCAAGGAGACAAAGACAACTTGCAACGTTCCTATAATGCCCAGTGAGAGCGTATCTTTACGGTTACATTTTGTTCACAGAGTGTTTCTACTTAGTTCTCAGTCACACAGAAAACAGGTGGGAGCCAGCAGAGGCCTCAGCGTGAATATTTCTTCATTCCTTTCTGGTCTGAAATACGGCCACGAGGTGGCAGTGTGACCCTTTTTTCTGTAGGATCCAAACAGGGCAACTGAAACTCAAGACCACTTTATTACACAAAGAGATTTGGTGACAGCAAGCAGTGACTTCTAAGTCTAAACTCGAATTCATGAGAAGATATTTCTTTAGAAAATACAGTATAGATGGGCATTTTTCTTAGTTTTAAAATAGTTCTTAAAATATTTAAATTCTTCTTTCTCTGTAAAAATTCCAAACCTAGATAGACAACTGAAATAGATTTCAGTTGAAAAATTTCTGCCAAATATTATTCAAAACTCGGCCCTCATGAAATATATAAATATAACAAGTTAAATCCAATTAAATCAACTTCAAAAGCTGGACTTATTGTCTTAAAATAACTCATAAACCCTAAGCTGTCTGTTGTCTTGGGGTTAAAAGTTCTGTTCAAGAATAAATTTTAATTAATGGTGACAAGCTATGACCTCTAAACACGCAGGGACACACCTGGGCTTCTCTCCCCAGCTTCTGCAGTACTGAGTATTTCCTTACTCAGTCTTCTCAATTAGCAGCTAATTAGAGGAGAAACAAGTTAGTGACAAATAGAACACTGAGAAGAAACCTGACATCACATTCGGGAACGACCCACCTTCCCTGACCTCCACGGGCTAACGGGGAAGAATGGTTTCCGAGGACAGCGGGGTGTCCCGTGCGGGCTCCTCTCCTACCCGAGCCATGACCCTTTATTTACAGGGGCCAGGAGGCTGTCTGTGCCGAGAGTCTGGCACATCAATTAACAGCATCCCCGGGAGGATCTAACAGGTGACGTTCAGCAAAGCCTTCAAAACCCAATCTGAGTCTTCCCCTCACGCAGGCTTTCCTCTTCTATCCTCTGGAATGTAAATATGACAAATAGTACATTGTGTCATTTCTTTCCCCAAACCGTGCGCTTCCACCCTTCCTGCCGGAGAGGAACTGTCTGTCAGAGGTGTCCTCAGACAGGTTTGTTTTGCCCAGAGACTCCTGCTGCACCTCCTCCTGACGCTGGCACTCAACAGCAACCTCAGATCGGCAGCAGCAGAAAACACAGCACCGTCCCTGTCGGAGGGCGGCTTCCCTCCCTCTCTGTGCACACCACCAGCAGCACACAGAGGGGCCGTCACAAGGCTCACTCTCGAGCAGCACAGCAAGATCAACGTGCCTTTCTGCTCAGCATCTTCTCAGATTATGTCTTTTCAGTATGCTGGCGAGGTCCTCCCAAAATTTAATAATAATCCTCTTTCTATCATCTTGCTAATGGGTATTACATAAGAGTTTTATAAAGAAAGATAAATTTGTTGTCTCAGAAACTCTGCAGTGTCTCAGTGCAAAAGCACAACTTGTGCTAGGCTTTTCCTTGGTTAAATGACTTAATCCAACGAGCTTCCTCTTTTCTTTTAGTATGTAGTTTCATTTCAAAGATCTTGGCTTAGCATATGATACAGGTTATTGCTATTTCTTTTAAATACGTGTTATCTGAGAACACTTTTTAAAAAGACTTTTTTAGAAGGCAGAAGGTAAGGAGTGTTAATTATGATGAGCATAGGCTCAAAATTTTTAAATTTAAGAATTACAGTCTTTAGCCATACTCGAGCATGATTTTTAACAATTACCAAGGACAGAACCACACTGGCATGGAAGAAGTATGTGGTACTTGGCTTGTTGCTTGAGCTACTAGCCTCACCAGAGTAAGGAGAGTGAAAAGCATCAGGATGCCTTTAGGTAGATACAGCAGTGAACAACAGCACAACACAGGGGTAATCTGACTCGCTCATTCCCTGCACAACTTGGTTACGTGAGAGCTAAGAGGTGGAGTTTTGCTGATGATAAAGTCGAGAGTCTCCACCCCCACTTGGTGCTCAAAGGACTGCGCACCATAGATTCCAAAGTCCAACAGATATTTGGCCTGGCTGTGATGTTGTTTTTGCTATTCATTAATAATGAAACCCTTAATTTAAGAAGGATGATAAAATTGCTCAGTATCTTCTCAAAGTATCAAAAATAAAATAATGATTAAAAAATAAGTAAATGACTTGACATTCTCAGTGACATTCTTGTTCTTTTCCCTTTAAAATGACAGGGAATAAAACATTAAATAGGCCATTTAAAAGAATCTTTTTTAACACCCACCATCTTTTAAATGGTATCCAGTAGGTTAACCAGTCACAGGAGCTGTACATGAGTAATCTACATAAATGGAAATTCGCTACACAAAGAAATCCTGCACTCAATAAGGTTTAACGTATTACTATCAGCAAATGAAAAAGAATAAATGTAAACAGGTAAATAGACACAAAGCCCGATTAGTGAAGCAACACGGCAGAACACAGACAAGATGCTAACCAGCTATGTTTCCTACATGAGAGATTAACCTTCCTAGAACTCTGTTACTTTACACGTTAAAAAAAAAAAAACAGCTGTTGGATAACTAACGTGCAGTTTATTTGCAGCATTAGATTTCTATGATTCTACAGGCCAGAAAAATCTCCCAAATGCATTCTTTCCTCTGGGGGCACTTAGAGAAAAGCAAAGACAGGCTGTGAAGCCAGACAGACGGGAGGCCTGTGGCGGTGCGTGCTGAGCAGCGACCGCTCTGAGTCCCAGGTCCTCACCTGCGCGCCAGGTGTGATGCAGATGCCGCATGGCGGCTGTGAGGCACAGTGAGGCTCAGACACAGCAGCGCAGGCTTGTTTGGGGGGGGGGGGTGCAGTCAGCAGTTCCAGCGCCCCTGCGCCTGCTGAAGCCCCTCCCTCTCGGGCAACATGGTTCCCTCTATGCTGTGGTGTCCATGGCTTTTGCTGTTACTGCTGTCTTTTTCACGTAAGCCCTCCCACTTCCTTTTCAAGACTGAAAGCTTTCAGAATTTTCTCTGCTGCTGAGCCCTGGCCACTCTCGGGGCACCAGAGACTCTCCCGCCTGTGGGATAGTGCCACCCTCTAAGCCAGTCAGGGAGTCCCCACCTGCGGGGGCCCACAGGGAGCCCCCCGCAACCCCGGGCTGGGGAAGATGCTGTGGACGGGAGGAGAGGTGCAATGAGGCTACTTTTCCTTTCTCCAAACCGGCAGGATTTCCTTGCCTTTAAAGAGTGAGTGCTCCCAAATTTTTGAGTACACAAAAGAATTTTGGTGTCCTACACTAGGTATCCCTAAATTTCTGCTACTTGTCTTCCCTTTTACCGTTTTGTCAATCTCCCAGTTTCCCCCAAATCAGCTTTAAGAGTTACATGATGTATGCAGCACTATCCAGACACATGTGATTTGTCAAAATTCTTGCAGAAGGTTTACCTTATATAACGTTTTTGGTCATGTAAGGTCGATGGTGTCTCAAGCAACTTATCCAGAAGTAATTCTCTTAAAGCTTCAATCCGTGTTTCTACTTCAGCATAATCTGTTTAAAAAGGAAAGAATTACACGACTTACAGAATGAAAATTTAAAATCCAATTACAGAAAGCAGAACAGTGGCTGCCTTGGGGTAGAGGGGCGACTAAGAGGCAAGAGGGAAATTTCTGGAGTGATGAAAACGTTCTCTCCAGGGTGTGGGTTCCATGGGCTTGTGTATCTGTCAAACTCACTGAGCTGCAACATGTAAGCCTGTGCATATCACTGCATGTAAATTTACCACAATAAAAATAAAATTATTTACAAATTTAATCAAGCCCTGTGATATTTCTCCCAGTTAATAAGGCATGACCATAAGGCATTTTAGGCTTTTCTTATTTTCTGTAACTCTAGCCTTAGAGATAATTTCAAAAGTTGTTTAGTTTGTAGGGTTAGAATTCATAAATATATTGGTCTTTCTGAAGAGGGAAGATTAAAACGTAGATTTCCGTTTCTGTAAAATATCTATAATTGATTCTTTCCAGTAGAAAAGACTTTAAATAGCAACATGATTAACAAGCAGCAAAGAATGTCCAAGACTAACCTATCCTACAGTTTTCACTCCATCTTAGTAAGAAAAGCCATCGTGTTACTTCTGAAGTAACTGTCTTACACTTGAGAAAGGGCACCATATAAACAAAAACTAAAACGAATGTAACATTCTTTGCAGACTACATTCCACATTCTTCCTGTAAAAGCAAAGTAGAAAATCTAAAAGTAATAAACAAATCTTACATTTCTTGAAAACTTGCACCTCCGTTTTCCCAAAAAGTGACTTGGCCTTTTCATAATCATTAATAACCACATCATAATCACCCTTTAAAATAAAGAAACATTTTGGAGACTGTCAGTAAAGTTTAATGAAGACATTTGGTTAAGATAAAAAACATCTTAACAACTCTTTAAAATTTATGACATCTATGACCATAGGTACATAAATATGCACTCTACCTTTTGGATATTCCTTTCAATATTTAGAGGAAGGTTGAAAAGAAACTTAAATCGCTGGAGCACATTGAGTGCATTTCTAGTGGAATCTGCCTTGTCCTTACGACCTAAGACTTCTTGAAATAATGTGTCCGCAGTGTTACTTGCTCCTATTTTAAAAGGACAAAAAGAAACTTAGATAAAAACTAATTTTAATCAGAAAACGTGTCACTGGACCAAAGAAATAAAATGTTAGACTGCTATTGCACTTAATATTAAAACTCAGTAGACTTTTCTAAAAGTCAGCTATATTGGAGGTTTTTTTACGGTTTGCTAAAATACAATTTTCTTTTTGCCTGTGAAGTCTTTTCATATGTGTATACCAATTAATGGTATCCAATTAAGAATAACCATACTTACCGGGCCCAAATAAATTGTCTAATGTGAATCTACATTTATTTTAGCTTCTTTTAAGGTTTACAGCATTATGGACCCTTAGGTTACTTCATTAATTCAGACAACAGGTTAAAACCCACACATATACACGCGTGCACACACACGTACACTAGTTAAATTCTCTGGATTCAATATCTACATATCCATAGTAATAAAAAAAAAAATGGAAAAAATTTTTCAGAAAAGTTGTTCAAAAGAAATACTTTAGACCTAATCCTACTTCTACATAAAATTATCTAGCAGGCACAAAAAATGATATAAGCAATTTAAAATGTCAAACTTTAACACACCACTATTAATGAATATTTCTTAAATCAGCTTAATATTTCTTAAAATGATACACAAACTGGACATTCTATATATATGTATTTTTTTTACCTTAAAGACCTCAAACTCTATGAATCACTGTAATGAAAGAGTTTCTTTATCTAAAACAAAATTTACTGTGTACAAAAATAGTTAAGCTTTTTCAACTTGTGAATTATTTTTAATTAGTCACAAGAAAAGGGGAGAAAAAGGATAAACTTTTTTTGGCTGTTTGACCACTGCTCATAAAAAGTTTCTACATTATCTGGTCTAGTGACTATACTTTAAGCAAAGATGAAGAAAACGACCTCAGTCTTGCTGGGTGGCTGGCGCGCCGCATTCTCTGGTCCACACTGTGGGTGGCCTGAGTGTGTTAAAAGTCATCTTTGTAACATAATTGTTTTATCTAAATAATGTTTAAATTCTGTTGAAATTTTAAAGGCCTGGTATAAAAACTTTGTTTTGTCAGGACAGCTATTTTCACCACCCACTATTTAATGTAGAATACTAAATTTCTACTCTGAGAAAAAAAATATATTCCCTTCTTGCCACCAAACCATATAATATAATGATGACTAAATGAATATTAGAAATGTGATTAAGATTAAAAGTATTTTTCTTGGAAGAAAATTAATATTAAGCACTTGTTTATCATTTAGAAATAAACGTCACGAATTGAGGCTTCATGAATGAATTAGATACGTGAATGGGGACTGAATATTTTTAAAGGTTGATTACTTATGTGTGCGCTGCGGATGTTAAATCCCCAAGCACTTTCTCTACAATGAAGGAGTACAAAATATCAAAATTAGATTTTTTATTCATCTTATTTTAAAGACAATTAAAAACTACAAACTAATAATTTCAAACTCCCCTAAAAAGTATAACAAGCACAGGTAAAAAATCTGCTTAAAATTAAATAAAATATAAATATTTAATACAGAAAAACTTATAGGCAGAAATTATAAACTATAAAATTAAAATTTAGTTTAGTTACACAGAAATGTATACATATAGAGAATTCTAATTTATGTACAAATTTTAAGTCATGAAATTATGATTTTAATTTATAGACAATTTCTGTCCATAAATTATTCTGTTGCGAACTTTACTGCATTCACAGTAAAATTTTGGGAGTTCATAGCTCTGATAACTGGATGATTATATACAGTCAGAAAATAAACGAAAGCAGGGAAACCGAGATTTGAGCAAGCAGATAAAAATCAGCAGCAGCTCACCAGCCGCGGCTGAGAGGAGAAGGGCACGCTGGCTCCACGAACGGAGGCAGGACTGCCCTGAAGGCCACCTGCACCAGCCCACGAGCAGCCCCGGGCAAGTGCAGGCTGAAGGCTGACCCCTTCCCCCCGCAGGGACACTGCATCATGGTCTCGGGGATGGATGCCCCTGCACTGACAGCAATGACACTGGCCTCAGCTGGGCTGGCAGGGCAGTGATGTTCTCCTCAGCGTGAGACAGGGAGATACGGATGGACCCGGAGGGCTCCACACCACGTGCAGTCACTGGAAGACAGACCCTGAGTGGCTCCACTTACACGTGGAGCCTGAAAAGCCGAGCTCTTGTAAGCAGGCCGGGCTGGGGCCACGGGGAGATGGATGCGCTCTGAGGATGTGATGCACGGCATCGGAAACAGAGCTAACAGTGCTGTACTGTAGCCTGAAAGTGGCTTCAAGAGGAAATCTCAGACATTCTCACCACAAACAAATGGAATTACGTGTGGCGACAGCGCTGGCGGCGGGGGGCGGGGGGGCGCGGGGGGGTGAACACACGGCATCACAGACAGGTATCCAACCATCACACTGCGCACCTTAAACTTGCACAATGTCCCGTGTCAACTATATCTCAACAGAGCTGGAGAATAAGATGGGAAGACAAGTCACTGCAGCACTGCCCACTGACCAATCAAACTCACACCTGCCCTCAAAGATGGACAAACACTGTAACTGTGCCCGGAACCCGTCATCCACAAAAGCTAGTCGTGTAATTCTGATGGCGCCTGGTCATTTCAAGCATGTTTATTAAAGTAAACACGAAGCTCTCTCTGGCCCCTTTTCACGGCACTGGCACCCAGCACAGAGGACGGTACGGGTAATGTATAACCTGCGTCTCTGCTTGATGGGAGCTGGGGTGGGGGGGGGGATGGGAGGAGGGTTCCCCCTACACACCCACGACACAATTTACCCCAGGAACAATAAAGCTGAATGAAATTTAAGGTAACTTTTCAACGTATACTTAAATTCATAGCAAAACCAGGACACAAAGAGACTGAACAACCTGCTGTGTGTCTCGTTTCTCTTAACAGACTCCAGGAAACGGCCAGGCAGGCAGCTGTCTGACATTACAGGGCGACCTTACACGGACAAGGTCACTACCTGAGTCACCTAGCGCTCGTTCCCAGCCGGGCCTGGCGCCGGGGTCCCACAACCGCTCTCGCATCACCAGTGCACATTTCTGCCGGCTTCTCCTCTGGTCTCTACCCAGCTCCCTCGGGTGCGTTCTCTGGACAGATGGCAGAATGTTTTTCTAAAAGTTCGCCATGTGACTTCCTTATTTAAAATCCTCCCACGGCTCACCAGTAGTCTCAGGATAAAGACAAATTCCACAGCGCCGCACAGAGAGCTTGTCACGAGCAGACCCCTCGACCCGGCAGCCTCAGCCCTCACATCTGCACCCCAGGGTACTCGGTTCTGCTTCATGGCCCACAGCCATCTCCCCTGAGGTCAGCACCTTCCTCCTCGTGCGGCCTGCCCCGCCCGGATGCACCTGGGCCCACTTAGTGCCCACCGGCCAATGTCGGCCTGCCTGGCCTGTCCCCCTCCTCTCCCGAGGCTCGGAGCCCTCCCCCGTCCTCTCTCCATCCACTTTTCCATCAGGTGCCCCTTGTGGGGCTCCGGGACCCCTACCAGCAGAGCACTGTCACACCACAATTTAATCCCCTGCCTATCTGGACCTACTTTGCACTGGATTATAAACTCTCAGAATTAAAGCACAAGTTTCATCCTCCTGTCCCTGGAATATAAATAAGAGCGCTCAATAAACGCTTACAGGGCAAGTACCAGAAACCAGCCTCAGAACCAGTGCCCAGGACGCTGTTCCCTGAGGGAGGGACAGCACAGGGCCCATGTGCAGGACCACGTCAGTGATCGGGCAGCTGAGCCGAGCACAGCAAGCAACCCTAATAATGCGAAAACGACGCTTGTTCTGTGACTTAAAAAATTTTTGCTGAAGCATTAAAAACTTGCTTACTGTTGGTTATAGATCAATAAGAAAATGAAAAATCAGTAAACCTAATTTTTATTTAGTACACTATAAAACGTTAGAAACACTGAAAATTCAAGTGTTTAATTTCTTCGTAAAAAATATCATCAAGATAGCCCGCCTCTTCTTGTCATAAAGTTTACAGCACGTATCAAGCATCTTTTCTGTGCTCTGACAAACAATCACGCTCGTTTCCAAGTCTGTCTGCTGTACTTCCAGCTTCACGGGTCAGCTCTGAGCGCTCTGTCGGCCTCACTCCCTCTGGGACAGCCTTACCCCCTCATCACACCTTCCTGGCTTCGGTGGGGAAGTCCACCCTCACTGAGCTCCTCGGGGCTCCCAGTGCCAGTGTCCACACCCCACCACAGCCACTTCTACAACCCAAGTCGTGCTGGATTTGAATTCCACCCACACTGTCACCACTTTCCCTTTTCTGGTGCACTTTCATCTCTGTGGGCCAACTTCCCCTTCTGAGTCTCCATGTCTGTGAAACGTCTGCAAGTTTCTCTCTGGGAGACGAGGAGGCTGCACACGGGCGCACTCTGCTGTCTGAGCAGGGCCTGGCAAGCGTATGCAGTGGGTCCCCCCGACTCTGCAGGAAGAGCAGCTGGGCATCTGTTACTGGTGAACGTTCAGTGGACCGCAGAGCTAGCAACCGGGTGTGTACCTGATGCAACGTGGCAAGCATACTGGTCACTGAAACCCACGCATCCCAAACCAGCAAGGCAGTCTGTAGTTTAAAGCGCAGACTCAGAGCCAGATGCGTAGACACAAATCCCAGCTCTGCCACTTACTGCTGATGTGACTTTAGGTAACGCGTTCAATCCTTCTGAGCCTCAGTTTTTCGTCAATAAAATGGAGGTTACAGCACAAGCCTCCCAGGGTTACCGTGGGGGCTGAGCACCTGTGGACTGTGGGAGCAAGCCCTGACGCCAGTGAGGGGCACAGAGGTCTAGCTGTCCCGGCTCTGGCGACGCACACCTAGACCGCACGGTCCCTCCCTGCACCTGCCTGCCTAGCCCAGCCGCACCAGCCACACGGGGCTACTTCGACTTAAAGCCAAATTATTAAGATTGAATAAAAATTAAATTCCTCAGCAATACTAGTTCCATTTTAAGTGCTCAAGAGCTACATTTCCATCATGGCAGAAGTTCTGTTGGACGGCGCTGTTCTATGATGCTCTTGGAATAGGTAACAACACAGAGTGAGATACGTGGATTTGATAGAAATTAACAGTCTTCACTTCATCACTGGCTTGAAATCAAGAAGGAATTATTAAATACCAAGGCAAATATGAGAAACATGTATCAGTGAAAACAAAAAAGAATTTCAATGAAAGGCTTCAGCATTGATAAATTCTGAACAAAAGGGACTGAATTTCTTAGTCAACATCACCCTTTAGAAACTTAAAGTGAAAAAGGTTGCCCAAATTTTAAAAACTTTCATTTAAAATAACTCAGGGAAAATGCACGTTAGTATGTAATTATACACAAGATTAAAGCATTAATATAATCTAAGCAGACGTAGAGAATGGATTTGAGGACACGGGGAGGGGGAAGGGGAAGCTGGGACGAAGTGAGAGAGTGGCATGGACATATATACACTACCAAACGTAAAATAGATAGCTACTGGGAAGCAGCTGCATACAGCACAGGGAGATGAGCTCGGTGCTTTGAGACCACCTAGAGGGGTGGGATAGGGAGGGTGGGAGGGAGACGCAAGAGGGAGGGGATATGGGGATATATGTGTACGTATAGCTGATTCACTTTGTTTTACAGCAGAAACTAACACAACACTGTAAAGCAATTATACTCCAATAAAGATGCTAATAAATAAATAAAAGGAGAAATAGAAATTCGAAAAAAAGAAAAAATATATAATCTAAGCAAACCAGACTACATTTGCACTCCTGCATAATTTCTGTTTCAGTTCCCCGGTGGTACAGCTCCTGAAGATCGGTGAATCGGTGACCCGGGCACGCCGTCGGGGCAGGGGACCTGCTTGTTGGGTGGCAGCCACACCCCTCCCAGCTCCATACTCAACGCTGGACCCAGCACGGCACTTGACACAACCAGTCTTACAAATGTTGGCCAAGCTGACCTAGACTAACACGACTTACCCTAAGACAGCAAACATCAACATCCGGTTGACATAAAAATGTTTCTAGGAAAAATGGATTGTTACAAAGGAATATAATCTACAGCAAATTTTTATCCCAGAAAGTCCTGAGTCTCAAAGAAGTGACATTCACGTTAAGCCAACTTTACCCAAAAAAGAGCAAATTTCAGTAGAAAGTTAAAAGGACACATTTCTAGAAAAAGTTTGTGCTTATAAAGGAACAGAAGTAAAACCATTTCCCTTACAAATTTTATACCACAAATCCCAAAGGAGAATTACCTAAAACTACTGAAAAGAAAAAAATTACGTTAACATACTATGCCAGGCCTCACCCATGAAACAGATCGTGATTTTTTCCAAACCTGAGCCAATATCCATTTTCTTATACTGATACAATGAGATACTTACTAAGCCAGATTGTTCTCACAAGCCACCTTTTAAAAGTTACTGACATAGGGCTTCCCTGGTGGCGCAGTGGTTGAGAATCTGCCTGCCAATGCAGGGGACACGGGTTCGAGCCCTGGTCTGGGAAGATCCCACATGCCGCGGAGCAAATGGGCCCGTGAGCCACAACTACTGAGCCTGCGCGTCTGGAGCCTGTGCTCCGCAACAAGAGAGGCCGCGATAGTGAGGCCCGCGCACCGCGATGAAGAGTGGCCCCCGCTTGCCGCAACTAGAGAAAGCCCTCGCACAGAAACGAAGATCCAACACAGCCATAAGTAAATAAATAAATAAACTTAAAAAAAAAAAAAGAAAAAAAAAGTTACTGACATAATCTTTTTTTTAAACAGATATCATGGTTTGATGGCAACTTCTCCAGGGAAAATAACATCCCTAAACAGAAAATATCCATCCAAGACCTTAAAATGTCTATGTTAATATAGAAATAGCTTTAGTAAATGCTTATTTGGGCTGAATTCAGAATATATCCATTTGAACAAAGCTGGTGACTTGGTTCTCAGACGAGAACAAGGAACGAGGTAAAATCTCAAGGCAAAATGGTAATGATGATGATAATAATACCAACAACCAGAGACAAAAAAATTTCAAGTTCTGTCAAACTCATAAAGTTTGGGATGAAATCCAAGTACTCAAATTCTACTACCAAGGAAAGCCTATATCAAATTAAAGCTTCTTTCTAGGAAACACTTTTATTATCAGAGCTATCCCCAGGTTTACAAATAGATATTTACAAAAAAGCTCAGAAACTTTTGCTGATGGGACTAAATTAAGCTGGACGTGCAAAACTGACTTGCTATCACAGTCCTGCATTCATAGAATCACTAAAGAGCTGATGCCGGGGTTCTTAAATGTTTCGGTTATTCTCGACCCTACCCTACTTCCTGGAGAAATCATATGCTATATGTGCTTATACTTGAAAACTAGGACAGTCCCCTGGGCATTACTGCTCCTTGTCAAATATTTTTACTACATACGTGGAAGAGAATAATTTACTTTTAAGCCACTAATATTATAACAGGGATTGATTTATCTGATGAGTTTCTTCTAAATCAGTAGGATAAGTAGCTGGAAGTACAGATGTCAGAAAAAAGAAGGGGAGGTGGACAGGGCCTCCAACTGCATGTATCAGTTTCTCTTGGCCTACAATTCTTACAAAATGTCTCACAGTTAGAAACACTCAAATATGCAGCTGCCTTAAAGTTGTTTTGGAAAAAGACAAGGCACAAATAAATAGACAGCAGCTCGGTATCTGTCACTCTAGTAGCTGATGTTATTTGCATTGATGCTGGCACATACTTGAAGATGCTTTTTCAGGTTTCGGTCAATGACAATCTTGGTTACTGCTGCGGCACTTTTCTATCTTTGATGATGCTATTTATATCCCGGCCCTCTTTATGGCAGCAAATTTTACTTTTTAAGAAGTACACTGGCTTGCTTTCAAATGATGAGTTCTCATAAATAAAATGCAAACAGAAAGAGAACATTCATTTTCAATGTTGTTATTCCCCTTTATGTTCATTAAATCACTACTATTTAGAAATAAATACTAAAATACAACTTACTGCCTTGTTCTGTGAAACCAGGTCCAAGAACTGTATCAAAGCTTGTTATGAAGTCCATAAATAGTTTTGGGTAGTAGGACAAAACTTACTGTTCAGAACATTCTCCAGTTTCTGCGTCATGGATCCTTCTACTTTTTCCGTTCCATCCGCTTCTAGTTTTTGATGGATGGCTAGAAAAAAGCATCTAGTTAAAACACAGGCTGTTTTAATGGGTGGGAAAACATTACGTCAAAATGACATTTTTAAACAGCATAAAAAATGGTCATATTTTCACTGCTAGAAAGAAGCACAAACACACAAAAACTCTGCACAAACTCTGCAAAGTAACCAGCAGACACCAGTCTTAAGTCATGGTAGTTTAATGCTGTTAAAATAGTACATAATACACGTACTTAGTCATCTGATCACCAAGGCTGAGTGGTAAAGACGGTTGAATTAAAAAAGAAAAGTGAGGGCTTCCCTGGTGGCGCAGTGGTTGAGAGTCTGCCTGCCAATGCAGGGGACACGGGTTCGAGCCCTGGTCCGGGAAGATCCCACATGCCACGGAGCAACTGGGCCCGTGAGCCACAACTACTGAGCCTGCGCGTCTGGAGCCTGTGCTCCGCAACAAGAGAGGCCGCGACAGTGAGAGGCCCGCGCACCGCAATGAAGAGTGGCCCCCGCTCGCCGCAACTAGAGAAAGCCCTCGCACAGAAACGAAGACCCAACACAATCATAAATAAATAAATTAATCAAAAAAAAAAAGATGAACTTACATAATTATCTGAAAAGGTTATTAAAAAAAAAAAAGTGAGGCTTAAATAACTAATATCTTTGATATCTGGCCATAAGAAAGTCATTCTTATTTCTCAGTTTCACCATCTACAAAATAGAAACACTACTATTTGATATCTATCAACCTCAAAATATTTAATTTCAGCCTTGGGATTTAACATGGCAAAATACGTATTATTCATGTTCTATTCAGTCTGTAATTATTTCCCTGGAGGTTCTCAAGAAATATCTAGTAACATCTACCAATACGTCAATTTGTGGATGTACGAATTACACTGGAGTTGTTTGCTAATACTGACGCACATCTGAATGATTCTGATAAAGAGTATTAGGAAAGCATTAATTTATATTTAAAAACTTTTACCTGCTGAAGAGAGGAGGTTTTAAACAGCAGATCAGGCTTGCTCAGGTGACTCATTAAGAAAATTTTCAAAACAAATCCCCAAATACAATTTCAAATTCAAAACTGTGACACAGTAAAAGTAATAAAAATAGCAAGGCAAATATTATTGAGGCATGACCATAAGCAGAGCACCATGATAAGTTTCTAATGCACGATGCGTATCTGGTAAGAAGCCAATGATGAGCTTCTAATGTTATTTCTATTTCACAGATGGGGAAACCACGGCTCAGTAAAATTAAATAAGCTGACCAAGGTCACAAAGCCAAACCCCAAATTTGAGCTCAAGTGGTGTGATCCCAGGACAAGAAGCTTCACCACATCCTGCCCACACTGCATGGGCAGGTGACCCAAACCCCCTCAGCCTTTGTTTCCACGTCTGTAAACTGGGAACAACAGAACTACTATGTCAGTGGGGAACTGCATTCAGTTGCAAATACAAGACTTCTTTCCAAAATAACAGCTGCTGAGACAGCCAGGATTCTACGCCTTCACCAGACGTGCTCCAGCACACACTCCGCTGCAGGACGGCTCACTGCCCAGCATCCCAGCAGGACTTCAGGGCAGCAGCACTCCTGGACATGAGCTCTTCTCTAACATTCCAACTCCTCCTTAGAAGGAACTGACAGGTTCTGCCTCAACCCACCAGTCAGGAGTGGCAGATTTACAGGGAAAAAAAGTCTGTCTAAGCAAAACTGATGTGTGTTTCTTTAATCAATTACAATTTCATTGGTTTCCCTTGACTCACTGGTTAGGGAATTCTGGGTCAAATGAGCTTTGAACATCAACTTCTTCTTTTAATTAGTTTCTAGTCTTAATCTTGTCCTTTTTTATACTTTTTTGTAAAACAACCTCAAATTTTGCATGAAACTCTAAAAATATACTGCTTCTCTGTTGAAAAAACACATTCACAGGAAGAAAAATATATATATTTGCGGGGAAAAACCAACTACTGTATTTTTAATTGTCTTGGTTGAGTCAGAAATGAAAAGAAAGTTATTTATCTAATATTTTAAATTTGGATTATGTGATGACATAAAACATTTCCACATACCTTGAATTGATTAAGTTAAATGGGAAAGAACTTTCCTATCTTTAAGGAACGGAGATAAAAAAGCCCAAATATTAAAAAGCGAAACCAGAAGGACGCCTATGTTCCAAACAAGCACATCTGCTCGCGCTGCTCCTAAGCAAAGGCTGCTGTGTTCCTGACGGTCCTGGCTGGAAGGGAGCGAGTGGCCACGTGGCATGTTATTAGGTGGTCACCACTCCCGGTCTATCGGTGGCAGTTAAGAGGTTACACCTGAGAGCTTCCGCTCGAATGCTGCTTCTAAGTGAGAGTCTGCACTAAACCAGTCCCCAGCCACATTCTCTGCTACTGACAGGCCCCTTGCCGCTCCACAGGTCCAGGCTGCTGCATGGCTCACAGCCCTGTTCCTCCACAAAGCGGCTTCCTGCGCCCATCTCCACACAGCAGACCCCTCAGGCTGTCAGCCAGCATGAGGACCCAGAGACACTGGGATCTGATAAAGGCAATCCTACTTTCCAGAAAACTAATGCAAATAACCCAAGGTCTGGGTCACTTGACCTTTTATTTTCTCTGAAAACATTTTTAAATAGTATAACTCAATAAGCAACTTGGGGGCTTCCCTGGTGGCTCAGTGGTTAAGAATCCGCCTGCCAATGCAGGGGACACGGGTTTGAGCCCTGGTCCGGGAAGATCCCACATGCCGCGGAGCAACTAAGCCCTTGCGTCACAACTACTGAGCCTGCGACTAAGCCCTTGCGTCACAACTACTGAGCCTGCGCTCTAGAGCCTGCGAGCCACAACTACTGAGCCCTCATGCCACAACTACTGAAGCCCACGCACCTAGAGCCTGTGCTCCGCAACAAGAGAAGCCACTGCAATGAGAAGCCCGCGCACCACAACGAAGAGTAGCTCCCGCTCGCCACAAGAGAAAGCCCGCGCTCCGCAACAAAGACCCAACGCAGCCAAAAATAAATTAATTAAAAAAAAAATTGTGACCTTGATAAGCAGAAAAACCTCAAGAAAAAAAAAGAGCAACTCAGTCCACAGTCACAGGCTTGTTACAATTTCTCGTGTATTAAAACTTAAATATGTGAAGCAGTTGAACACCATAAATCTATATTTGGGAAACAAAAAAGTATGTATGGGAAAGTTCTACTCAAAGAAAAATCAGTTACAGAAAGACTGCCTACTGATTCAAAGAAATGATTTGTTTTATTGAACTCTCTAACAGAATGTGGACATCGAACTTTCTAATTTCAATTTAAGAATTCATAATATTTGGGTATGCATTTATATAACGCCATTATTAGGTGAGCACTAAGGAAAGGCATGAGTGCAGGTGGAGCCCCTCAGGAGTGTCAGGCACACGGCCATCCACGAGCTAGCTGCAGGCTCTAACCGCTGAACACTGTGACCGGCCTGTGTGCGGCAGGCATTTCAGGCTACACCAGAGACTGGCAAACTACTTTTGTAAGAAACACACAGTAAATATTGAGGGCTTTGGGGGCCACAGGGGGCCTCTAGCACACATTCTTCTCCCTTGTTTTCTTAAACAACTCTTGAAAAACAGGCATGTTTAGCTCCTGACATGTACAAAGACAGGTGTGGTCCAACTTGGTCCAGGTGCCAACCTCTGAGGATAATACTAAGATAGAACACTAGGCAGGGTTAGGGTGAGATGCATTAATAACTCAGATTTATATACAGCTTTTCAAACATTTAGTTCTCTACTTCTTACTCTACCAAATTTTTATCAGAGTGGCTAAATCATACATAAATTACATCTAAATTGGTTGGGTACTCTATGAATTCTTTCCTTCCTCAGTTATACTGAAAACAACAATAACATAATTCCAACTACTCCTTCGAAGACTAGCAGGTACAAAGGAGCCCACTTAAGACAGTGGGTCCTGGATAAGTGCGTGCCGAGGTTATCTGCATCCCTCAACAGAGTGGCACCCACTCCTGAAGCAGCAGCAACACACGGACGGAGGGAGGGCCATGCGTGTTCTGAGCAGCACACGCTGCCACTCTGCCTGGGCCTCTTCCCTCGGCCACCCCTCACCTAGCGTATGGTAAAGAAGGCCAGGCCCACAGTTGTTCTCAGAAGGCGCAGTTGATGGGGCTGGACCTGCCACTAAAACAAGTGATTGGACAGGTGAGGGTCAGAGGGACTGAGGAACAGCCGGCCCTTCCTGTAAGGAGGCCCCACAGGCACCACCGCAAGCGGGGAGAACCTGGGCTTCAAGGCTTTGAGGGCCGGAAGGGCACAGCAGGGCGACAGCCACGGGAAAGTGGAGTACGGTGCTGGGAATATTTTTGCAGGATATGGTAAAGAAAAAACTATAATAATAAACACACCGAGGTTAACATTGGCAGATTAGTTATGCCAGACACACTTCTTGCCAAATTCTAATTAAAATACTCATGGTACACACAGGAATAAAGAAAACAGCATAAAACCTTAAAGATAAATAAAAGCCACGCAAGAAGGTAATTGCTGCCAACTGTACACCTGACTGGGATGGACTGAAAAAAATCCTTGGACTGTGTATGAAAAAAGTCCACTCGGTCAAGAGAAGAACACAGATGATATCAAAAGGGCAGAGAAAGGTATTTATCCAGCTAACTCTGTAACACAGGGTGGCCCAGACATGACACACCTGCAGACTTTTTCCCAAGCCTTCAAGACTACAGAGTCTCCCCTACTGTTCTCACCTCCAACACCCCTTTAAGGAAAGGACTGTTTAAGCACGACCATTTCCCAGCACCCAGCGCGCAGGAGAGGGAGGGAAACTAGCAGAGGGCTCCTCCCCTGGGCACGGCGCAGGGAAGCAGCAGGGCAAGAGACCTCTCAGAGACACCCCGGGGAGTGACAGCTGACTGAGCAGAAGAGAAGTGTCAGAGCCTGCAGGTGCGAGTCTACAGGCTCCAAAAGCTCATCAAGTGTTGGGTAAAATGAATAAAAACAAGACCTACATTCCAATATATCCTGAAAAGGTGGTTTCTTTGTTTTGGGGTTTTTTTTTTTTAATA
The DNA here is from genome assembly GCF_028021215.1 of Eschrichtius robustus. NCBI lineage: Eukaryota > Metazoa > Chordata > Mammalia > Artiodactyla > Eschrichtiidae > Eschrichtius > Eschrichtius robustus. The sequence goes on along the minus strand of NC_090835.1, from coordinate 108,341,920 downwards.
ATTTAAGGCTAAACAAATATATCTTAAGCATTTAGGCAGAGAGAAAAATAAACAAGTCACCTACAAGTAATAAAGAATTACTCTGGCTCAGGATTTCCTCTCTGTGACACTAAAAGACCCCGGATCAATGTTTTAAAAGTCATTCTCTTATGGCCAAGGGGTTGTTCATGTATGAAAGCAAGAGACACTTCTGCATGCAGGAATTCAACAGATGACACACAAGAGTTACAAAACAAAAAATCCAAAGAGGAAAGATGACACATATACACAACTGGCAACAAACATAAAAGCCAATGAAATGTATGTGTATAAATGGTAAATTTTAAGTAACTGTGGTAAATATGAAATTAAATGCAAAAGACAAGAATAAATCTAGAAACAGAATCATAAAATAGAACAGGTAAAAAAAAGCAGCTGGGTCTCTGACTTCAGATTAAGTTAAGACCAGAAAAAAGGAAAGCACATGAGGAATGCAGATGTGCCAAACTGTTGTCATGCACATCAGGAGTCAGAGACAACCTGTAATAAAACGTAAGACCATTTCTTCCAAATCTGCAAACAATATGGTCCATATAGCAGAAGTAAAAATGAAAAAAGAAAAAATAACAGAACAAAAGGACAGAAGTTTCACTTATGATAAATGTACACGGCTTAAATTCTTCTATGAAAAGGCAGAACCTCTCAGAACGGCATAAAAGAATATAAATCCTACCATTTCTTGCTTATAAGAGAGAAACAAAATCAAAATTTCTCAAGGTTAAAAAGAACTTAATGCATAATATCATCTAGCAAATGCATACAAAAGGAAGGGTATGGAATGTTAATCCTGTACAGTAAAGAATTTAATCTTGCCCAAAGAGAGGGTTGGCCTTTGCCCTCGGCTGCTGGAAGGTCACCTCTAAGCTCTTCAAGCATCTTCTGTGATGGGGCCTCACCGCACAGTCTGACAATGTGGTTTATGGTGAGGGCTTTGGTCACTTGGCATTGGCTCGATCTCCAGAGGGACTGGAGATGGAGGCCAGCTGTTGGAGTCAGCTCGTGTCTATGTGACAGAGCTCCAATAAAAACTCCGGACCCCAGGCTTGGGTGCAACACTCCACGCCGCCATCTCATATAAGTTGAGGGGGAAAAAGACCAAAAGGAAATACATCAAAATGTTACTGTGATTATCCCTACAGTAGGGTTTCAAGTCGTTCTTGATTATTTGTCTGTTTAATATTTTTTGTAATGTACATTTACATCAAAAAATAGAAAAGCTAGATATATGTGTGTCTAAAATTTTCTAATTTACCATTAAAATCATTTTCTATACGCCATAGAGTCACTCGCTTATTAGTAGTTGGTCAGCATTATCATCTTTGCTAAACTTTAAATTACCAGTATACTTCTAGGACAAATGTCTAATAAATGAGACTAAATTTAATGCACCAAATAAAACCTCTTGAAATCTGCCAGGAGTGAAGCCATTTACATAAGTAAAACCATAAATAAATGAATACAAGTATACATGTGTTTACAAATACATATGTTAACAAAAAAAGGGTGGAGAGAAGAGTCAAGCATGTTTTTGCTAAGGAAGTATTGTAATTACAATAATTATGAGAACTGCTAATCACATATGGCAAATTATTACGTGCACAGCTACCAGGCATATCGATAACTTCATTTAACTCGAGAACACTAAACTCAGTTCATTTATGCTCAAGTTTCTGCTGCTGACATAGCACCACTGACAACTTAGAATATCAATAAGCACAAAGAAAGAAGAAAATAACACCATCAAAAAACGCAGGGCACAGAGACTTTATCAAAGTTCACCTGACTTCTCAGCTCCCTCCCAGGCATTCACAACTCACTCCTTCAAAGACCTAACTTCTACGTGCAGAGAGCTGTACCAGATGCACATGTAACTTGTCAAAAGGCAACCAAGCGTGTCTCGCCCAGGAGGAGAAGGGTTTTAAAAAAGATAATAGGACATCCGAACTTTAACAGTGCGAATTAATTTTAAAAACTTACTGAATTGAAGAAGGTGTGGCCTCTTAGTCTACAGTTAGGGTTATAGGTACTTAGCTATACAGGTACTTAGTTACAGGTGTCTTTGTTTTTAAAAAGAATTGGGCTTACTTTTTTTTTTTTTAATATATCTTACTTTTTACTAGATAAACAATAATTTGATTTCTATTAATTAAAGGTAGTTTAAGAGAAAGAAAAAAATAAAATAACCTACCCAACATCTTCCCTTGAAATGTCTGAAGCCACACCATTTCTATTGAATACAATTTCCCTCCCACGTAAGGATGAGTACATGGATGGGGGAGTTAGCTACCGTGCGGGGCTGGTGGGGCGATGGCTACAAAGAAAGGACACGTTATCACCAATTCTTCCCAGACCAAACACACAATGGGTCACATCTACAGAATTAGTCCCATGTGCAAGATACTGATGGCTGTACAAGGATTTTTAAAATTCTAGAATTCTACCCTTGGGATTTAACTGGACACCGGGCACTGCGGGGAGGCAGCGTGGTCTCCTATTTCACACGTGTCTGATGGGTGAGCAAAGCCTCAGGGACAAATACTTAAGGTACCAAGCCTTCAAAGAGATCCCAGCCCGGCCACAAAGACTGACTGGTGGCCACTGCAGAGCTCCGCTCCAGGGACACGGCCTCAGCGTCACAGCCCGCAAACACTCTGTACGTGCAGGGCCGGGTGTCCGCGGGGAAGCTCCAGCAGATGGCTGAGGGTCACCTTACCTGAGAGGGCGTCCTGTGCCTCAAAGAAAGTACTGAGTCCCCCTTTCACGCACGCCAGGCTGCCCTCGCTCTTCTTGTTAGCCTGCCTCTTCAGGTGGGTGACGGCCATTTTGAGCTGTTCAAAACTGAAGTGAAATGAAGAAACCACAAGAAGATAATGCATCAAGTGTGAAATACTGAAGCCTACCCTGGAAAGATACAGACTGATATAATATGTAATCAGATGAAACCAAGCTTTCAAATTCTTACCTAGATCTAAACCTTTACATGTTATGAACGCCAAAGTTACAGCAGCTATACAAGGAGATCTGTAGCCCTCATATGTCAGACCCCTGGGAAGTAAATACACATGGACACATTCTTATAATCGACCCAAATCACACACAGGATTTGCCAGGTAAGGAGTTTTGAAGAGCGTCTCCCAGATGGGGAGACCTGGACCATGCAGTGCTGGGTGCCAGGACTAAGGAGGACCCCTTGGACGTCCACTGCTGTGCTCTGGACACAAGCTGAGCACGCTGACTCTTCAGCCCATCACGACCGGGCCCCGCCATTAACAGTGAAATTACAGGAAACCTGGGGGTCAACTCAAAATTTAAATAACTAAACAGATCACACTATTTCATCTTTATATCTCAGGCAGAGAAAAAATAGTCAGATCTCTGTATTTCAGAAGTTTTATTTCCACCTGAGCTAAGAAAATCTGGCTATATAAAACGTTAACTATATTCTTGAATGCCAAGATGGACCTACACAGAGAACAGAGATCAATCCTGACATGGTGACAGAAAAGCACGTCTATAATGTGAACTCAGAACCATCTTTCACAAAGAAAGTGACAGGCATTTGCTCTAAAAATTTATCAGGCCAAATTTACTCTAGGTATATACCAACTTTTCCTGTTTTCTATAATGGTTTTCATCCCAATAGGTGAGGGAAGAATTTCTCCTAAGGTATATTTTAACAAGTTGGCTTTTCAAGAATACAAATTTTAAACAATAAGCCATTGATTTATTAAAACATTTTTACTAAATATAACTGTTTTAAGCCAGTCTTGAGAAAAAGTTACAGACCTGCTCTTGTACAGAGGGTGGGTAAACTACAAGTAGCAGACACAAAGGAGCACTTTAATTGGATACATGACCCTTGTTTATTTTTTGGCTAATTTTAAGCCAAGTCTTTGCAAGATGATAAATAACTCATCTTCCTTTGCTCTCTGGTCAGGGAAGGAGGTGTGTTCCTTGTTTTAAACCAGCACTCGAGAATTCTGTTACCTGAGTAGGGAGGGGGATCACATTCAGACACAGGACACAGCTGAGACTCCAAAGTTTTAATGGGTGGCATAAATAACGAAACATATAGAAAGAACATGATAGTAGGAAATAGGGGTCCTCTGATTAATGATCCCATTTTATAAATACGGAAACAGATACCCTGAGATGTTCATGAGCTCACCCGAGGTCAAAGGGCTGCTAAGCAGCAAAGCCAGAGGGAAACCCACGTTACCTCAAGTCTGATGAGCTGCACCCCATGAAACCACACAACACAGCCCAGCACCCACTAACCTGGCGTTGGAGTGGTTCTCTATGAGGTACCAGGCAGCCGAAAAGTTCTCACTTGTAAAATCAGCACTCATTCCAGGGAACAGCATTTCTAAGTCCTTCTGGGGAAATTTACCTCTGAGGGAGGAAAAGGTTTAAGATATATTTTGAGTGCTAGTACTACAAAGATGTAACCAACAGTAATAAACATGAATACAAACCATTACAATGATACATGATATATTATGGAGCTTACGTTTGTGTGTGTAAAAAAATATACTTCCTACACCTCAGCTAACTTAACATATAAACTTTGACTGTATATGTAAGATAGGAAATTAGTTAAAATACAGAAATTACATCAAAAAAAGAATATGATTTAAAGAGGCTGAGTTGATACTTCATGAAATCTATCCAAACATGAAATCATTTCCTACTCAGTAGATAAAAATCAAAATTTGGGTACACTGAAATTAAAAACAGTAAATCAACTTGTTAAAATGCTTTTTGTTAAAGACCTGTATGAAAGTTATTTTAAGACACACTGATGCCTGATGACGCCTACTGATAAAATCAGATCTATATAGTACCCATGTTTCTATGTCCACGTCTAGATCAATTTCAAGAAAAGCTTACACTAACTGACACTCCCTTATCTGTACCTCACTTTCTTGCCCACATTTTCAAGGTCAACTTCTCGATCAGTTCATTTATCTATTCATTCGAACATGAATTAAGTATCTACCAGAGGTGTCAGGCTCCACGCTGGAGGTGAGCAAGCTGTGTCTGAGAGCAAACGGAAGTGGGCAGGACCCGGCCCACTGAGGACCTGTGAGCGAGCAGTCCTTACAGTGCCCACCCTCTGCCTGCAGAATGAAGTCCAAGCTCTGCGGTCAAGTCCCTCCATTTCCCAAACCTGCTTCTCTCTCAGGACTCATTTCTGCTACCCTAATCCTCGAAGCCGAAGCTCCAGCAACTTCAAAGGGATCACAGTTTCCTGCAAACATCCTGGTCGTTTTTACCTCGTTCCCCTCTGACTGAAATTGTTCCCCACCCCCATATGGGACACAAAATTATTTTGTCTCTAAAATTTATTCAGTGGGAGAAAATTATCCCCAGCCTGGAAGAAAAGGTGTGCAAGTCTGATGACTTCTCTGAGAGTCCCGATGCTGCATTAACACAGACACAGCCTCATTTCAGAAGTTAGGCAGCCTTGTCCAAGGGCAACATCCCACCTCCACCCACGAGCACTGCCCGCCGGAGCCCCTCGCCTTGCAGGTGACCAGTCCCCTTGGGCACAACTGGAAAAGGCCTGGAGCCCACTCTCTCCAGGGAGAGGGAGGTGCTCACCTGGGCTTGGGGGCCCTGACCGGGTGGCCGGGAAGCCCGTCACACTCTCCAGCAGCTCTCGCCCCCCCCCCCCCTTCTCTACTGGCTCCTTTGTCCCCATTCTCCCCCAGAGGGCAAGGGACATAAGTCCAAAACACAGCTCTCCACGATCTCCCCTGGAAACCCTGCATCTGGACATGGAGGCCGGCATCTTGGCCAGGAGATCCCATGTTCCCTCCTGTTACACTTAACCTCTCTCACCACAGAGTTTTCCTTAATTAGGGGAAGAAAAGGTCTGTTTAACATGGGAGTAACAGACAAGGTGAGATGAGACTAAGGGAGCTGTGGATACCAAGCTGGCATCACCTAAGTCTTGGTAACTCGGAGACCAAGTCAACCTTAATCTTTCCTCACTGGCTTCAAGAGTGAAGAATAACTGTAGCCTCAATCTTCTTGGGGGATGTGTGTGAGCAGGTGTGCCTCCGAGTGTGTGCTCCATAAGCACGTTGGTCATTGTCACCACAGTCTTTGAGAGGGAGTTGGAGAACTGCATTTTTTGAACTTTATTTTGGTTCAGATTCTTCATGCTGGTTTGATACTTTACTTAGTAATAAAATCCTGTCACCTTCAGAAGTTTTTATCATTTTATTTATTTATACTTCATGCCTCTGCGTTGGAACTCTGGGGGAATATGCGGCTGAGTGGAGACTTAGCGGAGCCCCAGGGAGGCACCCAGGAGCCTCTCGCTCGCTCTGACAGGCAAGGGCCACGAGCCACAGTTCTACCTTCACCGGCGGGAGGTGTCCGCCCAGGGAGCTGTCTAAGCTGGAAAGGACAGGCTGGTGCACCAGTGGGGCCTCATCAGTGCAAAGAAGTGCATGGTGGCCCACCTACTGCTTTTTTGTCAACGTGGCGCTCTACGCAGTCCTGAAGTTAAATAGTCTTAACAGAATCAAAAATACCACAGAATCACCTGATACCAACTAAGTCCCTGCTATTAACAGTCTTTATAAATTATTCAACTCCATGAAATTCTCACCGAACAAGGGTCAGGTCCACACTCAGAGACTGAAGACACAACTGACAACAAAGCAGCAAAAAGGGCCTCTGGGGAGCCAAACTGAGCTTCTCTCCCTCGCTCGGGCCCTGCAGCTTTACTCTCGTTGGGTGGTTCCTACCCATCATCAAAGCACAAGGTAAGAAGAGTAGCTGGAGTTAAGTATGACAGGACAAAAAAGGCTCTGATACAATGACAGCAAATAAAGCAAAGAGGCACCAAATGCAGACATGACTAAAAAATACAGAAGTTGTATGCCACGCTGAGATGGCTAAGGCCACGCAGTCCCCACAGGTCTGACAGCTAAGTACTACTCAATGGGTTTAGTTTTAAAAAAAGAAAAAAACTTTGTCTTCCTGTCTGGCATACTGAGATCAAGGTCCACCCACGCTGTTGCAGATGACAGGATTGCCCTCTTTCTCACGGCTGAGTAACATTCCCGTGTCCCTGAGCAACAATGCGAGCCTGGGCACCCACACGTACAACTCCTTTAACCCCTTGTCCGTGGATGCACACTTAGGTTGTTCCCATATCTTGGCTACTGTAAATAATGCTGCAGTGAACATGGGGTGCAGATAACGTTGAGATTCTGTTTTCATTTTCTTTGGATAAATACCCAGAAGTGGGACTGCTGGGTCATATGGTAGCTCTATTTTTAATTTTTTGAGGACCTCCCTGCTGTTCTGCACAGTGGCTGCACCAATTTACGTTCCCACCAACAGCGCAGGAGGGTTCCCTTTCCTCCACACCTTTTCCAACACTTGTTATTTGTTGTGAGCCATTCAAATAACAAGAGAGCCATTCTGACAGGTGTGAGGTGATTTCACTGTGGTTTTGCTTTGCATTTCCCTGATGATTAGTGATGTTCAGCACCTTTTCATGTGCGTGTCGGCATTCGTATGTCTTCTTTGGAAAAATGTCCGGATCCTCTGCCCATTTTTTAATCAGACTGGCTTTTTTTTTTTTTTTTTTTTTGCTATTGAGTTGTAGGCTTCTTTATATACTTTGAATATTAACCACTTGTCAGATGTGCAAATATAAGCCCCGTATCAGATGTGCAAAATATGTGAAATATTAAAAAAAAAAAGTCAAACTATAGAAATAGAGCAGGAAAGTGGTTGCCTGGAGGTGGGGGAATAGGGAGAGGGAGAAACTTTCACTCACGAGATGAATAAGGTCTGAGGATCTAATGTGTAATATGTGACTATAGGTGATAATGCCATAGAGAGAACAGAACTTAAATGTTCTCACCAAAAAAAAAAAAAGTTAACTATGTGACGTGATGAATGTGTTAGTTACCGAGATGGTGGGACTCCTTTTACAATGTATACGTATATCAAATCGCTAAGACATACACTTTAAACATCTTACAAATTTGTTAATTATTTCTCAATAAAGCTATAAAAAAAGTTAAAAAACAAAAGGTTATATCCTATACTGTTAGGATGCTTAAACTGGCGGTATTGAAAGATAACAAATCCCAACTATCTAGAACTTCCCACACTTAAAAGTGATCTGATCCTTAAACCTTAGTAATATCTCACCTATGATGCCCTAGGTTGTTGTTTTTACACACGTACAGGGTCTGCTTCATCCCAGGATAAAGGCCTGAAGTCTAGTGGGGGCTCTACGAGAGGACTCTGCTGCCCCGGGAGCCCCTCCCCACGCCGTCCTCCGCAGGACTCCATGGGCTCTGCAACCCTGTGCGTCCCTTCAAGCGCAGCCGGCGGGGCGGGGGCTGACCCTGAGTGCTGGCATTAGTGTGAGTGGCGACATCTGGAAGGGGCCACGTGAGAGCCCTCCACTGAGATCGGAAGCATTAATCCACCCCACCCACTGCACTTCTTGTACACACAGCTCCTTCAAGCACCTAAACGGGTCAAGAGTCTGAAAGGTACTGGATCTCTTGGTCAGAACACTAAGTCCTAGTTCTCAAACCCTCATAATCACCCCAAAGAACGAGTTTATTTTAGAGTGATTTCTTCCTGAAGACATTCAACTCTTACCAATCTTACTGTACATTTAAATTGGAAAAAGAGTGATTAGGAATCAGCCGTACAAGAATAAGACAAGTTACATCAAGGATGACAACACTGTCACAGAGAGGTCAGACAGCTCGATCCAGACCACACCAGGGGCCCGCCGTCAGCCCGAGCGCCGACATCCCCTGCTCGCTCGCAGACAGAAGCACCTGCAGAGCGGGGCGCCCATGCCTTCACGAGCCCGAACATCAGTAATCCTAAGCAGTGTGCTGACCATGCTCCCCTTGCTGTTGATCGAGTGACTGGGTTTTGACCACAGTGTCTGAGGAAAGAGCTGCTGGAGCATTTCTGGGCAAGGCCTCCACACTTTTAAGGAGAACTGAGAAGAGACAGTGTCTTTCTGCCCTCAGACTTTACCGAGCTTCATTATTTCCTGGGTATTATTACAGTTTCAACAATACTGGATCTTTATTTTAACACTATTATTTCCTGTGTATTACTGTCGTCGTGACACTAGAAACCTCTAACGCCACTCTGCAGTTATGAAGGAGATCAGTGCGACTCCAAGGACAGCAGAACAGCAAACCCAGGCTCCTTACATCTCAGTGACACTTCTGAGCCACGGACTCAGCCAATCGTGGAGTCCACCATCTCTGGACTTTGTATATTATGAGAAAATAAATATCTTTTTTGCTTAAACCAGGACGAATTTTTGTTTCTACTACTCACAGCTGAAGGCATCTTGAGTCAAGAGTCTATCCCAAAATAAGATCTTTTACGCAAACACCTCAAAATGAATGTGAAACAGAAGATCCAGAGAAAAGAGACAACGAACGACAACACGGGAAGCAACGATGCTCTGTGGGGAGTGTAGCCACAGAAGCAGAGACGGCCCACGGCAGTGGTTCAGGAGTGTAGCCACAGAAGCAGAGACGGCCCACGGCAGTGGTTCAGGAGTGTAGCCACAGAAGCAGAGACGGCCCACGGCAGTGGTTCAGGAGTGTAGCCACAGAAGCAGAGACGGCCCACGGCAGTGGTTCAGGAGTGTAGCCACAGAAGCAGAGACGGCCCACGGCAGTGGTTCAGGAGTGTACCCACAGAAGCAGAGACGGCCCACGGCAGTGGTTCAGGAGTGTACCCACAGAAGCAGAGACGGCCCACGGCAGTGGTTCAGGAGTGTACCCACAGAAGCAGAGACGGCCCACGGCAGTGGTTTAGGAGTGTACCCACAGAAGCAGAGACGGCCCACGGCAGTGGTGTAGGAGTGTACCCACAGAAGCAGAGACGGCCCACGGCAGTGGTGTAGGAGTGTACCCACAGAAGCAGAGACGGCCCACGGCAGTGGTTTACAAGTTGGCTAGCGTTGTCGGAATAACCTTGAGGAAGATACTTAACCTCTCTAAGGTTCCATTTATTCACGAGGATAATGGGATCATAATATCTTCCTCTTAGGAATATTTTGAGGATTAAAGTAAGTAATGCAGTGTGGAAGGCTTAGCAGTTTTTGACACGTGATAAACGCTCAAAAATGTTACTTGCTGTTATTTTTATTCTTTCCACTTGGTTCTCTATATTTAACAGACTCTTCATAAGAACCATTTTATTTGATTCTTGTAACAACGTGAGTTATGTATTCCCATTTTACGGTCAGGAAAGAGCCCCAGAGAGGCTGCATGCAAACAGTCAAGAGCAGGACCCCATACTTCTATTGCCAATTAAAGAACCAGAGGATCTCAGGCATGGAAAAAACCCACAACTACAAATCCAGAAAAATAGAAACTGAGGGAGACACTGATTCAGAATGCAGAAAATTGCTAATGGCCTTGGTAACAGCATGAGGAAGGGCAGCAGCACTGTGTCAATGGAGCACGAAGTCTGGAGAGTTAAAACTTAAACCTCTGTCCACAATAACTGGATCTTAGGCTCTGACCCTCCAAGTGAAGTGATGGCTTAACAAGTCAGTAACAGCAAGGTATATTCTGAGTGATTCAAACTAAATCCACACTTTAAACCCACTAACTGGAGGGTGAAAGCAACACGGAGTCTACCATGTAAACATGGGAAGTGTTTTCATTAAGGAACCAACAGTTTCAGCAGCTGACAAGCTTCATGCCCTTACAGCACACGCTCCCCATTAGATGGCAGTGTGAGCTCAGATTACACCTCCTGAAAAGGATTGGCCACGAAGACCCAGGTACACGGACCTGACCGACCCAGTGGTCAGAAGCAAAATTAACAGGAATGTCCTCAACACAGCAGCGTTCACTTTCAAGTATGAGAACGACTGGCAGTGATGACCCGCGAGCCAGCAAAACAACAAAAACCCTTCTGAGAGAAAGTCTAACTACCCGCGCAGAGGAGCCTGGGTACAGCTGCACCACTGTGCTCACACCGAGGGGAACACGCTCGCCTGACCTGCAGGTAGAAAGATGGGAGGAAAGGGGGCTCTTCCAAGTGTGTGTCACACTCAATTCTCATAGCTTTCACTCCAGCACCAGTGTTACTCTGCACCTTAAATATTATGAGCTTGTTTTACGTTGTGTTTTTTTTCCTTTTTTGGTCTCACACAGTTTCTGGACCTAGGCACTACATCACAGCCCACAAATCTGTTTTCATAACATTTCTAAAAGGTAAATTTACCCAACGCTTTTCCCTTCCACACTGATACTAAGAATTATTTTGTCACCTTTCCTTGTTTTCTAAATGGAGCAGGAAAACTGGCCACCTTTTCTTTCTATTGGAAAGCCAAACTGATGAGGAGCAAGTCAGACTTGCATTGTTCATAAAACCTACGTGGAAATAAAGATACGAGTGGTGCATCAACTGACTACTCCAGATAGCTCTTCCCAGGTAGTAATTTCACAAAAAGGTTGCAGATCCCACAAAAACAGGAGGGGGAAAAAACAGGAGGGGCAAAGTTCCATTTTAAGGCCCTAACTCCCATGTATGTACTGTCTCCAAAAACATTACTTATAGATATTCTCCTAGTAGGCAAAGAGTACTTTTAAGAAATAAAACATAGTGAAGGCTTTCACTTATTAATATGAACCTGTTTTTACCTTCTTTTTCAGTTAAGTTTGTCTCCATCATAATTTAAGCAGTGCAAAGAATGCGTATTTGTGACAGTATAGTAAATCAGAAATACAGACTTTTTACAAGCAAATCCTAGTCTCAGTTCAAAGTGAAGTTATTTTTTTCTGAGTAATTAGTAACATTTTTATAAGTATCAAGGCACCATGTGTGCAGAACATCAGTTAAAACTCTAGGAATGTGCAGGACTTCAGCAGCCGAAGGAGGCCCGCAAACGCCAGCTGTTAAGCCTGTGGGCTGGAAGACGGCGGCGTGCACGCTGAGCACACCAATAAAACATTCACTGACCTCTGCCTCACGCCCAAGAGCAACGCTACATTCGGCTACTCGCGCTTGCTGCTCATGGCCCCATGAACTGGCCACAGCGCTGCAGGGCTCCTCCTGGCCCCACCCTGCACATTTGACTGTGGGCTGAGAACTGCCATGAACACTCAGCACTGTAATTACCAGGAGCTGATTCCTCTTCCAGAGGCGACCTCACCGCTTTAGTCTGGTAATTCATTAGGACCATGGTACTTTATAACAAGCAGTCATAATTCTTCAAACCTTCTCAATTAGTATATTTCAACAAGCAAGTAATTAAATCCTGTTATTCCTTCTCTGATGACATTTTTTTAAAAATTAAAAATAGGTCCTCTCCCATCTTTTAATTATAAAAGAAACCCCAAATGACATTAATAAACAGAAATAAAAGACATAGTAAAAGGGAATGCTCTCAGGGATTCTAACCTCAATGTAACACCATTCTCTACAGGGACCAAAGCTTTCATCTAAAAGATATTAAGAGAGTCACGGAAGTAAAACCCACACCAATATTTTAACATCTGCTTTTCCTTTCCTACTCTCTTTCTCTAAAATAAGGCTTCTCTATCTGAGGTCAGACTTCAATAAAACAAATGCAGTTTTCCTGACAGTACCTTTAAAAGGTGAAAAGGAACCTGAAAAAGCATTTTTCTGGCCAAACTATATACTCTTCTTCTTGGTTTCTATACCTTTTCCTACCTTCACCTTCCATTTTCTTGCTTCCTAGTATCTCTACCACTCTTTTTTTTTTTTAAGTGAATACTGTTGTTGTTGTTTTTAAAATTTATTTATTTTATTTATTTTATTTTTGGCTGCATTGGGTCTTTGTTGCTGCACATGGGCTTTTCTCTAGTTGCAGCGAGCGGGGGCTACTGTTCATTGCGGTGCACGTGCTTCTCATTGCGGTGGCTTCTCTTGTTGTGGCTCACGGGCTCTAGCGCGCAGGCTCAGTAGTTGTGGCGCACGGGCTTAGTTGCTCCGTGGCACGGGGGATGTTCCCGGACCAGCTCGAACCCATGTCCCCTGCATTGGCAGGTGGATTCTTAACCACTGCGCCACCAGGGAAGCCCTCTATCCACCCTTCCTTTTGACCAGAAAACTTGCGAAAGACTTTAAATGGGCAAAAAGATTCCTGGCCATCCTTTCACTGTCTGGAGGGCCTGCCCAGGGTCCCCTGTCTTCCCCCATCCATGCCTTGTCTCTGCTCTGCAGCTCTGTTACAGAAGCAGAAGTGGAGGGTTGATGTTGACCAGGGATGCCTGGCACAGAAATACCTGTCAGGTGAAGATGCAACTGGTTACTGAGCAGGAGAAGTTGCCGCTGTTGCACCTTTCAGCATTCCTCACTGCCCATTATGTCTGTCCTCTGGAATTCCCCCTGAACTGGTTTTAACATTTCACTGGTTTTCCCATTAATTAATGAATTAAATAAAAGCTTGGACATGTGCGCATTTTGTATTTGTATGAGAGTCAAGCTTTTACCTTTTCAAAAACTATCCTTTAGTTATTCCATGGCTGAGCAAATTATTACTGAAACTTTCAAGGAACAACTTGAAAGAAATATTACTGTAAATTTTATCACCATTTAAGCACTTCTTGAATGTACATAATACTATTTTAAGATCTGAATACAATTCATCACCCTGAAATCTTAAGTCATAAGAAGATTCTTTCCCTGGGGGCAGAGCACTGAGTAGCGCACATGTAAGAAGAGCAGGGGATCACGGTGACGACGACGAACATCCAACCAGCGCCCACTGCGAGTGAGTGCCCCCACCGCTGAAACGCACACGCCGCGTGACCCAGGCCGCCCAGTCTGCACCTTGAGGAAGCTGAGCAGACTCCAAGTCACCCTGCAAGTAACAGGAGGGCCAAGAGTTAAACTGAGAGAGGGGCTCAGGCCCAACTAGACTGCCTCAGAGAAGAAGAAAAACAACTTCTAAAGAGCCAGGCACTTTTAGTGCTTCTGGCTGGTTACCAACGTTACCTCGGGATTATCCCGACATGTATTAAGAAAAAGAGCTGTAAGAGAGAGTTCAAGCCGAACCCCTGTGTGAGTACTGGCAGTAACAGGAACAATCAAGACAATCAAAAAATAAGCAGACATGAAAAGGTAAAGAGATCAAACGAGGGGTGTGTTACATGCTAAACTAAAAATTAAGGAAATTCATTTTATGATAGTAAGTAACCAATTTAATCCTAACTTTGATAGTTCCATCTAAGGCTCAGACAAAAGTCACACCATATTCCTATACTCATTGTACAAAGGTGCAAAACTGTATCTTCCTTACAAAAGGACAATCCAAAGGGCCCTTCTGCTCCACACTTCCTTTGCGGTGGGCCTTGGAAAGAAGCCGAATCCAGGGCACTGAAGCAGGCCACTGAGAGGCTTACTCTCAACCACAAAGTCCATTCATGCAGGAAACTATGCTCAAATAAAGACCCAGCAATTACTTTTCGTTCCTGGACCTTCTTGATCCTTAAACTCTTAATTTATCGGGCACTGAAACCCTTAGAACAGCTCCAGAATGACCCACGCTGGCCAAAGAGCTTCGCAGCTGTGACCCAGGACAGTCCCCGCTCACTAAAAGCTGCCAAACCCCAGGCCTTTTTCAACACAGGACAACTTCCCAAGACAAACACATGCTCCCTCTCTCTCAGCCAGAGCAAACCCCAGCAGGTGAAAAAGCAGCTTACTTTTGATTTACTAATGGTCTTCAAGTGTAGGCTTGAAGGTTAAATATATAAAGATCAGTGGACAACTTTCTCCATTCCTAGAAAAACCTAAAATAAAACTATGGCTAAAGCATTAGCAGAACTAATCTGTTGCCTGCAGAAATGCTTATGGAGAAACGTTCGGTAGTAACTTCACCAGCAGAGTCACTAAGGCCGAGAGACAAGTCAGAAACAACTAACGTGTTAGGTGAACTGACTAAGGAAGATGCAAGGATAAAGGCACTGATTATAAAATCTACGAAAACACTGTACTAGGGAATTCCAGATTTGGTCCAAGACATCTTGAAAGATTTACCTGCCACAATTCTGGTAAAGTAAGTCTGAATTAAGTATGAATTACAGGTAGGGGTTGTAAACAAAATGACAAGACTACCTTGGTTCTACTTACGGTCAAATATTTCAAAATCAAAAGCAAAAATCAAGCACATGGAAAATTCTGTTTTAATCTCAAGTACCATCTAAATATTTAAACTTACCAACTCCAGACAACCCATTAATTCTCATATCATTAAAAGTATTAGTTATTCAAAATTTCAAGATACTTTTCCTCTTCACAAAATGTAAACTCAAAAACTGAAGAGGTAAGTAGCTTCTGCCAACAGTTCTAACCAATTGGAAGGTTCGGTCTAGCAAAGCTGACCAAGCTCCAAGAGATGATGCCCGACTCCCAACAACAGTGGTGTCTTCAACTGTGCTTCCCTGGATGTTCCTGGAGCCTGACTCTCTTCACTCTGAGTGCACAGAACTTTTCAGCAGCTAGAAATAAAGACAACGGAGGCAAGGCAGTACTCACTTTTCAATCTCGATGCCGAGTGGATTAGCAGGACGCAGGGACAAGGGAGGAATCCCTTTATTCCTGTCAGTGCGCATGTCATAGTAATTCATCTCATCAACCCACACAGCAGACTGATCCAAAATACCTACCAAATGAGGAGCACAGCCTTAATAAGATACACACTCCCCAGGCACTAAGTCTTACCATTCTGCTTTACTGTTGAAAGACCTAATACAGAATGCATGCTACAGTAATTTTTTAAAGATTTGAAGGCACAAAAGCTCCAGATTTTTTTTTTTAAATGGCTGGTAGCTTAATTAAAACCACTAAAAATCTATAAAAAGGCAAAAATAACATCTCTTGATTGCATTGTACATTATTCAATACAGAAGACAAGTTAAGCCTCTGAGAAAAAGTTCTGCTAAAACAAATGTATTTTACAAATAATAAGCAGTACAATTAATTTGGTACATCAACAAAATACCCAACAAACCTTATATCAATATAAAGAAATCAAACAACTTCCACGGAATGCACGGCTTGTGTGATGGAAATGACTAGGATATTCAGGAAAAACAAAATATAATCTCTGAAAACAGTACCCTCTTTCCTGTGGCTCGGACCGGGCCGCAACAGAGGCTGGGCAGTGTGCGAGGGGGCGGAGCAGAGCGCAGGGCCGGGGGACCAGAGGGCTCCTTGTGAGCCTTCTAACTCTATGGGCACCCACAGGTCTGCCAGGATGATGCAAGGAAGCTCTGCCAGAGGGTAAGCTCAGGCCCAGACACTCCCAGGTTCAGGTCTATAGGCCTTTCCTGAGCCTGTGCTGTGCTGAGTCCTGGGCAGAGCGTTTTAGCATAAAATCAATACTTTCAAATAAGTTTTCTTCATCTGCTGTATAAACATGATACAAGATGATGCTGGATTCTGTCAAAATGTTTTTAAGTTTCTCCAGAAAACTGGAAACAAGTTCCTGCTTTAATTTCACAGTTCGGTTTTCAAAGACATTAAATAAAAGTGAGTAAACAAAAACAAGAATATTGTATGTATATATGTTTGCATACACACATGTACATAAATGTAAATTCCATTTTTGGTTTTCCCTTAAATTCCTCAAATTTTTATTAAAAAGAATCGAGGAATTTAAGGATATAATGCTGAAGAAAGGCTTTATGCTCTAAGACAGAAAACAAAATTTGCAAAACTCTTTGCTTTTCTATATGAGAAGTACGGCCTGGGTTTAATTATGCCTGTGATAGTCCTACATTATACAAATATTTATCAAGTACGGACCACGTGCAAGTCATTACAGGACCACAAAGATGAATCTGACAGTATTCTTACTTTAGCAGAGGAGATGCCACATACATAAAGAGCTAGGAAACGAATAATTAAAAACACTAATTTATGCAGCCCTTAGTTTGTGTGAGGACCTATGCTAAGCACTTTCTCCAATGTTCTAACTCATTCAGTCCTCTGAGGTAGGTGGTTCTGTGACTCCACTCCACCCACAGCTGGCTGCTCGTGTGATCAGTCCCGGCTTCTCAGACCAAGCTCTTTGCCCCAAGGCAAGGAAGCACGGGTTCAGGGCACAAAGGGAACACAGGAGGGGCTCTAGAGCACAAGAAGAGTGTGATTTCTAGTTTGGAGGCCAGAGGCACACCTAGGTGGGCAACATCTTGTCAGGGCCTCAAAGGACTCAGAAAGTGAAGGAAAACGGAACATTATTTAGGTATTACCGGCTAATTTGGCCAAACCAGGTATGTATTTCACCTCAAATCTTATCTGTATCACAGCAAGAAATGCAATTATTGTATGCAAGATCAAGAAACTAAAATTGGCATTTCGACATGTTAAATGAACAGATTTTACACAGGACAGAACAACAGTTCTTCCAATGCTTATCATCCTTAGAGTTTACCGTTAGCTCAGCAAACTGCCTTTTCAAAAGTAATGCAAACTTTAACCAATATCCCATTCCTGAAAAAATAAACATAAACTGAATCTAAGTTAATGACATATGAGAGTAAGTAAATTTTATACTAATTTACCAGTTGTCAATTTTAAAAGACAAAACCCACTTTTATTTTCTTCTTTAGAGTAAAGTCATGGGAGACGATACCTATTTTCTCAGGTCTGAGCAGCTTGAAGGAGACTGTGGAGGTTCCTTTGCCACCTGACTTGGTTGTGACAATAATGTCTCCTTTGTCGTTCTTGGCCTGTCCCACGCGACATACAATTTTACTTGTAGACATCCACTCTGCTGTCAGAAGGCAATTGTGCCCACAAATTGTCAGACCTGAAAGTAAAAGCATGCACGTAACAAAGTCCAAAAGAACGGCTATTTCATGAAAAGACAATTCTTCTGTTAGTATCGCCAGGCCTTTTTCATGAACTGAAAAACAGAACTAGAAATAGCATTTCCTGGTACATCAGTTAGTTATTTCTATTCTTGAATATACCCAATATTATTTGCAAATAAACGATTGTCTCTACTGAATTTGTCTGTTTTTTCTCTAATATTTAAGACTTCTTTTAGATTATATTTAAGTTTCTTCAAACATCATTGGAATTAGAAAATAATAACCATAATAATGTCTAGGCACTCCAGATTACTTAACTATGAGAATCTTAGATTGCTTTCATAGGTATTAGAAAGGAAATTATTGTTATTTTTAGAAGTCCAAGTTAGTGCTATAAAGCTCTAAAGTGTATTAATAAATGTGTACATCATTCCCTAAAAAAAATATTTATCATCTTCCTGAAAATAATCCGCACATACTTTTCCTAGTGTTCAATTATACATGATATTACAGAATGAACTGAAGTTGGTAGTTTATGTTAAGCACAGCCTGGAGTCTGTTAAATCAGTAACTGTTCTCAGGCATTACTGGATTACTAGTGCATTTTTCATGTCTGCTTTATCACTCCTGCAACGGCGGTCCACGCTGCCTAAATGTTTCCCTCATGGTCCTGTTGCTGTACTACAGTCTGCTCCCAAAATCTCAGCCCGCGCCTGGCATCTCTGCCCAGACCCACGTGAACTGTGATGCAGACAGGGAAGACATGGCCCCAGGCAGAGGACCATCATCCCACCACGTGCATTTCTGCAAAACAGAAACCAATGTGATAAACATTCATGGAGAAAATAGACTGAAGTGTATTCAGCAAACACTCAGGCACTCGCACCTTCTTTTCTCATCATTTAACTTTTGATACTGCTCGGCAGTCAAGTTTAGCAAATGCAAGTTTTTTTGTTTTTGTTTTTTTTAATCAGGTACCAGGAACACCTCAACTTAGGCCGAATTCGGTTGAAAAAATGTAGGGAGGGATTCAAGTCATCTTCTGTTACAACTTAAAGCACTATTTAGTAAGAATGTTATATTAACCATAAAGGAATAAAAACAACTCCATTTTCAAGACGTTTATTGAAATAATTAATTTCAGAGATTTCCCTAAGACATCTATTATTATTTATTCATGTAAGGAATTCAGTTTTTCTAATGACAGCACTTCAAAGTTCCTTTAGGACTAAGTTTTCCATTGGCTTTTTAAATGTGTAATGACATTTACACATTTTTAAATGCATTCATAATTCAAAATTATTTTTCAAAATGGGAGTGTTTGTTAGTCTTCTTGATACTCAATTTTTATTATGAAAAATTTAAGCCTTTTAAGAGGTTGAAAGCACCCCCTGGAACTCCTCTCCATCTCCAAGGTAAGCCTGTGAAACACTTCAATACATACAGTGCTCAGATAATTTTTATGTACACATAAATTAGTCTCTGTATTTTTTTTATATAAATGGGAAATGTTTTAATTTATGAACTGTTTAGTTATAGATGGTATATATTTCAATATCACTCCAGGTCAATACATAACTTGATATTTTTAAATTTTACAATATCAAAAAGATTTTTGTGATTTAAATACTAACTTTAGAAAGGAAATAATGCAACCCAATGTCAGGACTTAATGTATTAAAGTTCCTAATATAAGTCCCCTGCTGGGGAGCTATCTTACGATTAAAACTGAGAAATGGGAGATTTCAGATATACAGACATAAAGTCTTAAAAACATGTTCAGATGAGCAAACATGTATGATATCCATGATGATGTAACTTTGGGAAAAACACCCGGAATAACAGTTTATTCATCCCGTTGTAGCTGCTATCAAGGTTCCTCAGATTTAATATCTGTTCTGCATTTTAACTAAAAAAGTTAATAATCACCATATAATTTAAAACATAGATTTAAACAGATCATTTTAAATACATGGAAATTAAATAAGATCATACGATCTATTTCTTAAACATGTTTTGCTAAGAAATCTGCTTCATGAAATATAACATCTTTTTTTTTTTAAAGCAACTTGTAGAATTCCAAATAAAGTGTTTTTGTAGTATTTTACTTGGCTAGTGTAGATGTCACCGGAGTTAAAAAAAAAAACACTTACATTATTTAGTAGGCTAAGTTTGCTTTTTTAAAAAGTGGTTTCTTGGCAATACATGGGCAGGCTGAAAGCTACACTAGCAGGTTTGTAAAAGTCGAGCGCGCTCAGTCAAATAGGAACCGCACTGCCCAAAGCTAAAGCGAGCTCGGCATCCACGCAGACGGGCAGCAGTCACGTGTGAGGCCTCAGTGACTGCCGGTTAAACTGAACCTCCGTCCAGATGGTCTATTTCCATGAATTCTAGGGATTTTTCCACTTTGGATAAAGAACAACCTGGAATGAGCTTTGTCAAGAACCAAGACATAGGATAAGAAAGACTACCTTCATAAGGATAATAAACTTAAGTTTTATTTACTGAAGAATCAAAAACCGTAGCTAGAGAAAACAGTATAAAATGAGACACAGTTAAGTGACACTAGTGAAAAGAACGAGCTGGGGAGGGCAAGACTCAGTAATTAACCATGGTGCCCAGCTCTAATCAACTTTCTCTTTTCCAAGGGATTTCTGGATGGCCAAAAAACAATGTGTCAACCAGCAGCTATAATGCAAGAAAAACAAGCTCCAACTCATAATCTCTAGTATTTACCAAGGGGTCCTTCATAAATTATGAAATGAGTCAAGAGAATGTCTGAATCCAAATAAATTAATGTGTGGGAAATCAGAATACACATTCAGCAGCACATACTGAGGTGCCTCCCTTCCTTATTCTGAATGTATCTGCATACCCTCATGCAGAGTTCACATGAAAATAACCCAAACTGACCACACACCGATATTTATGGTTTGCTCTCTATCCTGGCCGTGCCTGACACTCATCTGTGTTTTAAAAAAAGCAATGATGAGGCTCTATCTTTACAGACTGAGACTTAGCAGCTAAGGCAAGAGCATTTTTTTAAGTTCTAGAGAAGA
The DNA here is from genome assembly GCF_028021215.1 of Eschrichtius robustus. Taxonomy (NCBI): domain Eukaryota; kingdom Metazoa; phylum Chordata; class Mammalia; order Artiodactyla; family Eschrichtiidae; genus Eschrichtius; species Eschrichtius robustus. Next base: position 108,320,997 of record NC_090835.1, on the reverse strand, counting down.
TGAAGACAAGCCAGGTGAGAACCACTGACAGACCAGAATACTGAAATAACCAGCAGGAAAGGGTCTCCCCCAGAGGAAGGGGGCACACTGCAAACCAAAATCAAAAAACACTTATGCAGTGCCAAGTGGATGCAGAGTGTTCTATCGCTCGCATCCTTGGGCTTAAAAAGATAAACAGCATAAACTGATCCTAAAAACTAAAATGTAGCTTGCTCTGAATACGTAAACATTAGGGGAACCTAATGAAAACCACGGGTGGGCATGAGTTTGCAGAGAGCCTGTGGCTGTTAAGTCTGGAGGCTCGGTGCTCCCACCCCAATGGGCATCGGGTGCAGACAAATGCCCACCGGTCCCAGGGTGCGGCCGGGCAGAGTGCACAGGCTCCTCTGGGTGGAGGGAGTTTGGATTTGGTTCCGAGAGCAATAAGGAACAGAAGAGGCCTAGTTCACCCGGCACCTGAGAAGAGCAGACAGCCGTATGAGGGGAGGCCAGAAGAGCTGGGCGGCTGTTTTGGCAGTCTTGGCAGGAGAGGCCAACCCCGAGGAAAGGAGGCAAACCTCGGCTGTGGGGGACTTTCTCAAGGACCAGGCGAAAGACAATACGGGCAAGAGCTGACAAAATAATGATTTTAACAGAAAAATCAGAAAACCAAATAATTCTTTCATTTCTATTCAGATCATCCTGTACAGACCTCAGGGGTGTTTTTCTATCACCTTCACTATTTCAAAATAGTATATCTTGCCTCAGTTGCCCAACATAAAAATGCATTCACCATGAACACACAGCATCGTCCCTGCCCTTACCTATGAGGTCAGCTGGCTCAGCTCCCAGGTTTTCTCCTCTAATCGTGACCTTTGTCCACGGGATTCCTTCATTTGGAGAGATGCCTGTCACAAGGGGGGGTTGTCGTGATCGAGACATTCTGCTTGTTGAGGAAAGCAGAGGTCAAGCTACAGAAGTAATCTGTAGAAGAGAAAGGAAAAAAGGGTTAATGCCAACTGAGATGAGCAGCAACTAGAAATGCCAGAACTAGACATTCAGTACCAAAACACAGCAGTATTCTGCAAACATACAGTGCTGGGTTTTTTAGCTGTCAGCCTGGTCTGCCAACAATTCCTGCACATGACGGTGACTAAGGACACTAGCTAGTACTGGGAGGGAGACATCAAGAACATAAACTTCTGATGTAAGGACAGACAGAACCTAAGGTCCCCCGGAGCTCCATGCCACCACCTGCTGCACCCAAAGTATATGCTGGAAGTTCCTGAAGGAGCACATTCTGAACTAATCAGATTCATAAAATTAAAGAACATCTCCATTCTCATAGGTGTACTGAATTTCATTTTATTTTTGTATTAGACTTAGTGTAGCAACTCTTTTAAATGTGTTCAAATCAATACACTGACATTTTCGACACGCAGACAGGAGCAGAGATGTGCTAACTGTCCCAATGCGGAGCCGGCAGAAGTGCAGCTTCTGAGTTCAGATGCCCTGCGCTCTAGTCCTGGCACTCTAATTCCGCTCCAAACCTCTGTTTTCATATAGACACTGCGGCCAGTAACAGAACCTTCCATAAGGCTACAACAAAGATCAGATACATAATACCAGCAAAGCAGAGCACCTAGCGCACAGTAGGCAACCAGGAAATGAGAAAACCTCACTAATAAACCCACAGAACTCCTCAAGTGCTCGAGGCTTCAGATGCTCCAGAAGACAAGGGAAGGGTGGGTTCAGAGAAAAACAGCTGCTGGTTGTCTGTCTTTTCACAGAGTGAAGTTAGACAGTGGCCCCTGCCTTCACCCCACCATCAGCCAGATCAGTTCAATCTCTCACAAAACCAAACAGAAGGGACCAGGACTGAGGGACAGACACCAGGCACAGAGAGGAGGGTGCCAACCCTCTCACCCAAGTCCACTCTGTCCGGGTAACAAGAATCACTCTGGAGAAATTAAGGAGCCCTGGAAAGAGACAACCGAAGACTCTAACATGGAAGGGTCCTCCCAGAAAGGACTACTTGCAGCCACAACACCCAAGGAAAAGCATATACAGACCAACTCTGCCCATGCACAGACTAAACAAGCAGCTGTCACAGCCTCATCCTAAAAGGCACAAGGACAAAGACTGTAAGGTGGTCAAGGGAAATACGTGAGCGAGAGATGAAAGTCAGATTAAAAAAACAGATCCAGGGCTTCCCTGGTGGCGCAGTGGTTAAGAATCTGCCTGCTAATGCAAGGGACACGAGTTCAAGCCCTGGCCCGCGAAGATCCCACGTGCCGCGGAGCAACTAAGCCCGTGCGCCACAACTACTGAGCCTGCACTCTAGAGCCCGCAAGCCACAACTACTGAGCCCACGCGCCACAACTACTGAAGCCTGCGTGCCTAGAGCCTGTGCTCCGCAACAAGAGAAGCCACGACAATGAGGAGCCCATGCACCACAACGAAGAGTAGCCCCCGCTCACAACTAGAGAAAGCCCGTGCACAGCAAGTAAGACCCAATGCAGCCAAAAATAAAAAAACAAACAAATAAATTTTAAAAAAATAAAAAAATAAAAAATAAAGAAAGATCCAGAGGAAACAGAGATAAGGCTACGGGCTAAAGTGCTTCCCTGCAAATTACGTTGAAGTCCTAATCCAGGACCTCAGAATGTGACTGTATTTAGAGATCGGGACTTGAAAGAGGTGGTTAAGGTAAAATGAAGTCACTAGGATGGGTGCTGATCCCACAGGACCAATGTCCTTATACGAAGAGATGAGGACACAGACACACACAGAGGGACAACCACGTGAGGACACAGGGAGCAGGTGGCACCTCCAAGACGAGTAGGGAGGCCTCAGGAGAAACCAGCCCTGCCCACACCTTGATCTTGGACTTCTAGCCCCCAGATCATGAGAAAACACATGTCTGTTGTTTCAGCCTATGGTACTTTGTTATGGCGGCTCCAGCAAATTAACACAGTGGATAACAGGAAACACACACTCTCTCTCTCACACACACACACACATTTCAAAAGTACTGTAAACTTTGACCCCCAAATAAATATCTGCAGAAGGAGAAAACTCTTACGCTTAAAGGAACAGGATGCCATGGAAAGGAATCAATCCAAGAATAACAGCTCTTGAAACTTTCAAAAGAGGCAAAAGAAAAAAGATTTATATTCTCCTGTTAATGTAAGAACTGACCGTTGGTTTAACCAAAGTGGTAATAAGGCTGCAAAATAGGCAGATGTGTATCTGGGAAGAGGGGGAGGGAGTTTTAAATTTTATCCAGAAGTGACTATCCAGATATTAGCAGATTAGCCACAGAATCTGGAAACATGGAGGTGGGTGCTGGCAGAGTGAGCTAAACGAGTCTGGGCGGTGCTGGATAATAAAGAGGTGACAGACCTTTGTCCCTGGTTTCTGGGAGGGAGACTCAAAATCCAAGGAGTGTCTTGGCTCTTCATGAACCCTCAGTACCGCTCGTACGTAGTGCTCATGACAGCCCAGTACCAGGACTGCCAAACCAGAGACAGCAACCCTGTGATTAGAGGGCTGGGGTTCTGAGCCAGGTGCCATCAGCTTGGCCTCCTCTGAGAAAGGGGAGGGAGCTGGAGACTGAGTTCAATCATGCCTATGTAAACTCGTTTAATGCAATTAAAACAGCAAAACAACAGCAGCAAAAAGTGAAGAACCACAGGAGGTTACCATTCATCTAATAAGCCAAATGAGGCAACCCAAGCTTATCTTGAACTCCCCTCCCTCCCCATCACACCCCCTGAATCAAACAGAATCCCCTGGCAGAGTCCAAGGTCGGCTGCTTCTCTCCCTGGATACTGAAGCCAGCCAGCTCCTAATTGGTCACTCTGCCCCTGTTATCCCTTCGCTGCAATCCCCCCTCAGCAAACACCGGAGTCAATTCTCCAAACTACAGATCTAATCATCATTCCTGATTCAAAAAAAACATCTCCCCCACTGCTCAGTGGTCTCCAGTCCCCACGACATCCTTAGCATCTTATTAAAACCTGTCACCATCAGACTCTTCTACACCCCCTAGGTCATCCTCAGTCATTTCCCACACCCATCTGACACTAACCACACAAGCCCACTCACCTCTTAAGAACCACCAAGTACTTTTTATGCCTTCCTGATTTCATTTACCTTATTTCAACTAAATAGAAAGACTTTCCAAGTTTGTTAAGTCCTTACCAATATTTCAAAGTCAAGCTTAAATGTTACCTTCTCTAAAAAGTCTCCCTGATCCCTCCTCCTTCTATAGCATTTCTGTTATGTAAGTGTTACATCTTAGACACCAAGTCTGTATCTCCTCATTGAAAACACATAATATTTAATCAACTCTAGTTTTCTAATACCTGTCATACAGTACCTGACACAAAATAAACATGCCAGATGACTGCTGACAGAAGTTGAATAAATGTTTTCTGAACGTTCATGGTATCAATGGAATACTGGAATTATAATAGGACGAAGAGGTACAATGGGTAGAGAACAGGGATGGGGACAGGTATTAGGTACACACATGAAAAAACAAAAAAAAGTTTAAAAGACACTTGTATACAATAGCATCAAAAAGAATAAAATACTCAGGAATGAATTTTACAAAAGTGCAAAACTTGTACTTTGAAAATTATTTTAAAATGTTGAAAGAAATTAAAGACCTAAATAAATTGAAAGATGTGGACAGGAAGACTTAATATTGTTAAGATGGCAATAATACCCAGGGTTAGGGTTAGACCGTTTTCAAGGTCACACACCCAACTCGTTGTAAAACAGACCAGATCCTTGGTTTCCTGACTCACAGGACTCTGATACCGCTCTTTCCTTTAGAGCATCCTGCATCTTACTAGGTCATCTGTGTATCTGATAGTCACACTCTAAGAACCTTAGTTGTTTCTTACATGGCTGGGGGAACTGGCTCATCCTGCTGTGAAACAGAATTGAAATTAGAGTACCTCTGGTCTCAAAAAAAAAAAGGGTGCGCGCGCACACATACATACACACACACGCACACACGCACACAAACAATTAGGACAAGACACTTTCAATTTACTCCCAATTTTCCAAATCCATTTTGAAGGCGTTTACAGAGGATCATAAATCTTACCTATGTTATCCTCAAAGTTTGTCCAAGTAAAACAAAGTAGTGTCTGGTAATAACAGGTAATGTCTGGGCCACTATGGAGAGTCATGAATCAAAAACTATGATCTATTTTCTTATTTATGATTGAAAAGTACAGCTCTGTTCCAGATATACACATCAAAGGCAGCTGAAAATCCAGTGTTCATTATATTGGTTCATATGCAAAAATTAAATGGCATTTCCTTACCATGAAGCATCACCTACATATCCCCAAGCATGGACAAACCATTATCTCAGGAAGATCAGTGAGCCATTTAACTTACAAATATAAGAATATCTACTTTTTACACTACAATGTCCACAACGCACACAACAGTACCTACCCACAAAATATGCACTCAGTAATTATCTGTGGAATGAATTCTGGAAAGAGATGTCTCTTTTCAACCCACCTCCACTTAGAAACATCCTGCATTATAGGTAACGTTCTTACATTTAAAATCACCAATAAATGAAATACATTATCATCACTCTCAGGAAAAAGTCTAAGCCTTAAGAAAAGAGAATTTAGTTTCTGAACAGGTTCAGTTTCACAACTCATGCCGAATTAACAAGGATATTTTTAAAGGAAAACTTCCATCTAGAGTTGTCATTAAGTGCCTATACCTTTTCCTCACAAGGATTTTCCAAATGCAATAGCGCAATAGTCTTTGAAATTCTGTCATAAGATCTTTCTTATATAAACACACTGAACAGAGGTTAACAAAAGTCTGACTTTCCTGTCATAAGCCTCATTTTTTAATTAAAACAATATCCAGCGTTTACATTATACAGCCATATAAGATAATGAAAGAGGTGAGGAATAAAAAGTGAAAGAGCCTACCCTAAAATTACACACCACAAGCTAATTTTATCTTTTGAAAGCGAAATGACAGAGACAAGAGGTAAAGTAGCTATTACTTACTCATGTAAGGAAAATTGTTGCAGACACAGAATAAGCCATTTTTAAAGGCAATATCCTCGCCCAAGCACACTAATAATAAAGGATTAAATGATACAAATGGACAAATGATAAAGGCTGACAGCAGCAGAGTACTGTATTAGGAATTTCACATATATACGTAGGTACACTTAGATGAGCTGCAAATTGTTACACACTGGCTCTTAGCCTAAGAACAGACTCCATGCTTAAAACCTGTTAGGTACCAAACAGGGTTATAGATTTGCTAAAAAGGAATCATACAGAAATCTGTTGTGTTGCTAAACACTAATAATGAACTATAAGAGAAAGAAAGAAAATAATCCCATTTAAAAACCACATCCAAAAGAATAAAATACCTAGGAAGAAACTTAACCAAGGAGGTGAAAGACCCATGCTCTGAAAACTATAAAGCATTCATGAAGGAAACTGAAGATGATACAAAGAAATGGAAAGATATCCCGTGTTCATGGATATGTTCAGAAAGGATTAATATTGTTAAAATGTCTGTACTACCCACAGCAATCTACAGCTTTAATGCCATTCCTATCAAATTATACATGACATTTTTCACAGAACTAGAACAAACAATCCTAAAATTTGTATGGAACCACAAAAGACCACGAATAGCCAAAACAATCTTGAGAAAGAAGACCAGAGATGGAGGAATCATGCTCCCTGACTTGAGACTATACTACAAAGCTACAATAATCAAAATAGCATGGTACTGGCATAAAAACAGACACACATATCAATGCAACAGAATAGAGAGCCCAGAAATATACCCACGGTTATTTATGATAAAGGAGGCAAGACTATAAGATGGGGGAAAGACGGTCTCTTCAATAAATGGTGTTGGGAAAACTGGACAGCTACATGCAAATGAATGAAATTACAACATTTTCTCACACCATAAACAAAAACTCAAAATGGATTAAAGACCTAAATGTACGAAAACATAGAAGTGCACTCTTTCACATTGGTCTTAGCAATATTTTTTTGGATCTGTCTTCTCAGGCAAGGGAACAAAAGCAAAAGTAAACAAATGGACTACATCAAACTGAGAAGCTCTTGCACAGCAAAGGAAACCATCGTCAAAATGAAAAGATAATCTACTGAACAGGAAAAGACATTTGCAAATAATATGTCTACTAAAGGGTTAATATCCAAAATATATTCGTACAACTCAGTATCAAACAAACAACCTGAATAAAAACTGGGCAGAGGACCTGAATAGGCATCTTCCCAAAGAAAACATGCAGATGGCCAACAGGCACATGAAAAGATGCTCAACATCACTAATCACTGGAGAAATGCAAATCAAAACCACAGTGGACATCACCTCACACCTGTCAAAATGCCTATCCTCAGAAAGACAAGAACTAAGTGTTGGCAAGGATGTGGAGAAAAGGGAACCCTCATGCACGGTTGGTGGGAATGTAAATTGGTGCAGACACTACGGAAAACAGTATAGAGGTTCCTCAAAAAAATTAAAAATAGAACTACCATATGATCTAGCAATTCCACCCCTGGGTATATATCTGAAGGAAACAAAAACAGTAATTCAAAAAGATACATGCACCCCAATGTTCATGGAACTTTATTTACAATAGCCAAGATGTGGAAGCAACCCAAGTGTACGTCAACAGATGAACAGATAAACAAGATGTAGTACATATATACAATGGAATACCACTCAGCCATTAAAAAGAATAAAATTTTGCCATTTGCAACAATATGGATGGACCTGAAGGGTATTATGCTTAGTGAAAACAGTCAGACAAAGAAAGACAAGTACTGTATGTTTTCACTTATGTGTGGGATCTAACAAATAAAGCAATGAACAAATATAACAAAACAGAAACAGACTCACAGATACAGAGAACAAACTAGTGGTTACCAGCAGGGAGGGAGGGAGGGAGGGGATGGGTCAAATAGGAGATGGGGATTAAGAGGTACAAACTACTACGTATAAAAGAAATAAGTCACAAGGATGTAATGTACAGAACAGGAAATATAGGAGTATTTTATAATAACTTTACATGGAGTACAATCTATAAATATCGAATCACTATGTTGTACACCTGAAAATAATATAATACTGTAAGACAATTATACTTTAACCTAAAAAATAAAAAAAAAAATTAAAGCAATCATAATTCTGACATGTCTCCAGACTCATGTTAATGTATCAAGAACTTTTCAACTACCTGGACCTGAATGGGAATAAACAGGACTAAGAGGACCCTTTTAGGAATTAACCAGGTAATAGACACTTGTCTTATTTCTTTTGATGTTGGTATGGTGTTGATATATTTACAGTGAATAAACATACACTTAAGAGTGATTTTTTTTTTTTTTTTTTTAGTTAACGGAATAAAAATATATCACCGTTATCATATGAATTGCAGGTCTAGTTTATAGCAAATTATATTTAGTGGGACAATAAAAACTACACTGAAACATTTCTGGATATAAGGAAGCACTTTTTCTTTTCAATGTGTTAATTTTTAAATTTATTTATACAGTCGTGATTTTACCCTTAAAAGAATAATTCTGAACAGAACCAAGGAAAGAAAATGGATCTGCATTAAGAAAGTAAGTTTTTTCAGTTTCTCTAGGTAGACTGAAAAAAAAAGAGAGAGAGAGAGAACAGAGTGGTAGGTGCAAGGGTCAGTAAACCATGACAAGAGAATAAAGCTTTATGTGAAGGGACCATTGAACCGTCCCAATGGCAGGTACAACCCAGAGACTTTTAGAATGGGAGCACTAACACTTTTGATTGGCTGTGCTTTTTTTCCCTCTCCCACTCATACTCCCAAACTTTTAATACATTCTCCTGCTCACACAGCATGCATACTGGCCAGTGCCTTTTAATAAGGAACAGAGCAGGTAGCTGGAGAAGGCAGAGCTGAGGTTGGCAACGCAGCAGAACCTGAAGTTAAAGCTAGAAAAGCCCGAGTCTAAGAGAATTCTCCAAAACTTGCCAGATATCTGGAGGGATGCTGGGCTCTCTACCCAATGTGTGATGGGTAGGTGATCCAACTAACATTTATTCATGTTATTTTTTAAATTAATAAGCTTTATTTTTAAAGCAGCCTTAGGTTCACAGCAAAATTAAGCCAAGAGTACAGAGTCCCCAGATACCCACTGCACACCCCTCCCACCCCCACCACACACACACAACCTCCCTTATGATGGACACCCTACCCCACACTGGTATATCTACCACAATTCATGAACCTACATTACACATCAGTGTCACCCAAAGTCCATGGTTTACATTAGGGTTCATTCTTGGTGTTGTACATTCTGTAGGTTTTCATGAAGGTATAATGGCACATATCTACCACTGCAATATTTAATGTTAAATTTTAAAGGACACATTAATACCAGTTGAATGACTCAGTCATATCCCATTGCCTGACGTCCAGGCACCACATTCCGCATCTTCCTTTAAGCAGCCAGACAAGGTAAGTCTTATCAGCTCTCCTGCCTCCAAGAGGAAGCTGAGGCTCAGGGAAGTAAACTGACTTGTTCAAGCTCAGACAGCACGCAAGTGGCGGAGCTGGATACACTGCCTAACTCCAACATGCCCACCCTGACCTGATTTTGCCCTACCTCCTAGAGCGTCTGTACTTGTGGAAATAGGACCAGGTGAGATATTTTGTTTTGTTTCACTGAGGTACTAATAAGCAAGGCTAATGTTTTGGCTGGAGCTTCACTTGCTTAGTACCTCAATAAGGAAGCACTTTAATACTACATTTTGTCAAGGATTTATATTCTGTAGACACAATGAAAATAAAAGCATAAGTGTTTTCTTGCTTCTCAGCAGTGTTTCTCTAAAAGAAAGAAATAGAAGAAGCTGAAATAATTTCTAAACTTGATGCGCTGATTTTTTTAATGTGAGGTTTTGCTTTACCACGGGATTATCATTTTGTGGCAAATACATTCCTTCCTATCTATACAAACAAAGGACATCTTCACTCAAGGACAATAATGCCCTTCAAAAAGGTTTCAGAATTTCATTTAAATTTTATCTTTTTTATTTATTTATTTATTTATTTATTTATGGCTGTGTTGGGTCTTCGTTTCTGTGCGAGGGCTTTCTTTAGTTGCGGCAAGCGGGGGCCACTCTTCATCGCGGTGCGCGGGCCTCTCACTGTCGCGGCCTCTCTTGTTGTGGGGCACAGGCTCCAGACGCGCAGGCTTGTGGCTCACGGGCTTAGTTGCTCCGCGGCATGTGGGACCTTCCCAGACCAGGGCTCGAACCCGTGTCCCCTGCATTGGCAGGCAGATTCTCAACCACTGCGCCACCAGGGAAGCCCCAAATTTTATCTTTTTAGATAAGTAATAGATTCACATGGTAATCTAGACATATTTTAATAAACAGAAGTATATCCAAGCTGTAAGTCCCTGAATGAAGCCTTGATAGGACAACCTCAAAAACTTAACATCTGTGAATAGTCTGGAGATCTAGGTTCTAAGCTGGGCTCTGGCATTAACAACTAAAAGCCCTTGGTTACTCTTATGCGCTCTGAAACAGTTTTCTCATCTGTATATAAGGTGGCTGGATGAGATTATTCCTAAGGCCGCTTTTTAGTTCTCGATTCTATGAGAGTCTTACTTATAGGACAAAGCTTTTAAACTTAGTTACTAATGTTAAGACTATAGAAACTGGCCTCCCTAGCTTTTCACAATTAAACTAAAACTATGATAAAAGCATGTTGTTATTCATTTAAAAATTCTTGTATTTATTATAAAACATTTTTGATATATCATTAGAAGAATCTGAATTTTTAAAATCTTATATTTGAATATTAGGGTATTAGATAGCCTAATTATCCCTTTCATTTTCGAAAGTTATATTGCAAAGACCAGGCTACAAAGCTTTTACAGATACTTTTTAAAAATAAATTATTAAAAGTAAACCATTATAGTTACCAGATTAAAATACACAATTATTTATTTTAAAAAACAAACCACAGGTTTTTTTCATTTCCCCAGTTTTATTAAAGGAGAAACAGAGAAAGAGAGAGATGAACAGACAGACTGAGGGAAGGAAGGAGGGGAGAGGGAATGCAACATTTAGGTAAAAAGAGAGACTTTTACTATGGCTTAGAAATTCTCATTAAATAAACCAAAGAAAAATGTGGAAAAGATACTAGAAACAAGCATGATAAGTCATTTCTGTGTGACGGCACAATTAAAAAAAAATCTGCACATCTTATAAGTTTCTGTGTTAAAGATTTGTTTTGCATTTTTTAATTTTTTTTTTAAACAATAAAAATTTATTGACTATCTACTAACCTTACATCACAAGGCATTATGTCATAAGTAGGGTTTGTATATGGAGAAAAATACAATCATTAAAATAAATTGTTTTGCATTTTTATCTTGCATTTAAAGTCTACAAAAATGCCGATGAGGTCAAGGATTTTAAAATGTTAAAAGCAGTTTTTAAAAAAAATCTTCACAAACAGCTTTGAAAATATTCACCAAGCACTTCTGTATAACTCAGAAGTCAGAAAGTAAACAGCTTCACAAAGCTTAAACTATAACTCTGAAATGGTTATGTATTATTAATTTTAAGACACTACTTTTGAAATACTTCTGAAAACAACTGTTTAACCATCCGGTATTATAACCCTTAGAGTACTGAATCAGAATCTATTCAAAACCGAAAGAGACTGCAGGAGCAGTGAGTTCCTATGACTTGCCTAGGTCTTTTGTTTCTGTGTTCTTTCCACAACACCATGAATGGAATTCAGAAATCAGCAAAACAAAATAAATTAACAAAGTATTTTTATCACCAAATCTAGTAGGAAATTATTCATTACTGATGGAAATACAGTCATGGGAATTTACTGAGTCGGCAAAAATAAAGGCTGCCAAGTTAGTGGTTTCTCTTATTGCATAAGCCATTAAGGAACGAAAATTCAACATAAAAGAATATGAACGTCCCTACTTCATGAGATTTTAATTCACTGTACTAGCCCTTTATAACCCCTTCTTCCTCTTCTCAAAATAATGAAGCAGTAAGAATTATTTTCTAAATGGAATACTGGAATACTATGGGGAAAAAAATGGAAACTTGGTTTAAATAAAAGTTATCTTGGTCCACATTAACTTGACTATTTTTTTGAATCCTTGTGTGAATAAGAAGCATTATTAGCAAGCCTCATGAATAACCAATTCAAACTTTGTAGATGATAAATCTAAACCCATGAATATATATACTAACATACTTTGACGAAATACACACAGCTTGACGAGGACTACGTAACACACAAAATGCTAAACACCTTCTATGTTTCAGGTATCATACTGAGCTCTCTAAATTAAGAAAAATCCCTCAGAAAATGTTTATATTTCTTTTTTTAAAAAGTGAAGTTCCCATTTTACACAGTAGCATTTTATAATAAAATACTGACCAAATTGTTTCAGGATTCAAAGTTATTTTTATTTATTTTGTTACAATCTTTTTTCCCCCCAAAAAAAGAGTTGAGTTAGAAAAGCTTTTTCTTGTTGGCACCTTAAAAACCAAGAAAAAACTGACAGTGAACATAAAAATCAACTATCCAACTCTCTTCACCAATGATTTTTCATGAAAGCTTTACAAAGCAAGAGGCTCAACAAAAGGTACACCTGTATAAGCCAGCAAGGGTGCAGACTTTCAACCCAATTAGCTCAGGGTCTGTGTCCGTTTTGAAAAGCCCGTAAGCTTTATGAAAAACAAAACCAGGCCAAGATGGTGGAGTAGGAAGACCCTGACCTCACCTCCACCAAAGGGCGCAAGAAACTGCAACTACATACGGAGAAACTATTGATGAGAAAACCGGAAGACTAGCAGAAAATATCTTCTGTAACCAAAAACATAAAGAAGGAACCACACAAGACAGGTAGGAGGAGTGTAGATGTGGTGCAGTTAAGACCCACAGAATGGGGTCCCCAGGTGGGCGACTCACGAACAGGAGGGTAATCACAACTTCAGAGGTTCTCCCCAAGGAGAGTGTGGTCCAAGCCCCAGGTCGGGCTCCCAGCCTGGCAGTGCTACACCAGGAAGAGCCATAGCCCCCAGGTCGTTTGGCTTTATGATCATGGGGGTTACTTTTGGGAGTGCCAGAGGGCTGTGGGAAATACAGACTCAACTCTCAAAGGGCGCACAGAGCATCTCACAAGGACCCTGGATCAGACCCGCCTGCTGAACTTGGAGAAACTCCCAGAGAGGGAGGAGACAGCTGGAGCTCACCCTGGGGCCACAGACCCTGGGACCACAGATCCTGGGGCCACAGACGCTGGGGCCACAGACGCTGGGGCCACAGACACTGGTGGCAGCCATGTGGGGGAGTTCGTTCTGTCAGGAGGACACTAGTGCTGGCAAGGCCATTTTGGAACCCGTCCTCTAGCTCATTAGTGTGGACCTGGCACCGCCCACCAGCCTATGGGCACCAGTACTGAGTGGCCTCAGGCCAAGCAACTAGCTGGGCAAGGACACAACCCCGCCCACCAGCAGGCCTGCTGCCTTAATACCCCCTGACCCCTCAGCCATCCCAGGACCCGGCCCTGTTCACCAGAGTCCAGGACCCGGCCTCACCCACCAGTGGACGGGCACCAGCCCTGGGACCCCGTGGGCCCCAACTCCAGCCACTAGAGAGTGGACACAAGCTCCAGGACCACCAGCCTGCTGTGTCAGGACCCAGCCCACCCACTAGCAGGCCAGCACTAGCCCCAGAACCCCCTGGGCCCCAGCCCTGCCCACTGCAGGCCAACACCAGCTTTGGAATACCCTGGACCCTGCAGCCAGCCATGTCGGTAACTGGTCCCACCCACTGCTGAGGGGACATCAGCTCAAGGACCCCCCAGGACCCTGCAGAAGACACTCAGGAACCTGGCTCTGCCCACCAGTGAGCTGGCACTAGCCCCAGAACCTCCTGGGCCTTGTCTGTGCCCATCAGCAGGGCAACACCAGCTCTGAGACATCCTGGACTCCTCAGCCTCAATCCTCACCTTCCCTGCTCCTCTTCCTCCCTTGAAAGGAGCTTCGGGGTTCCCGCCTAGATTGAGAAAAGGACAGGCACGTCCATCGCAGAAACCCGCGAACAGTCCAACTGCACGAAGGGATTAAAAACCATCCCTCGGGGCAAGGAGCCACCTTCACCTCTAAGAGCAGGCGTCCACACACAGCCGCCTCAGTCAGGACGCCCGTGGCGCTGAGGCCACAGGTCCTCCGTGTACCAGGGCACCTAGCTGTGTGCTCTGCAGCCTCATCTACAGGTGCCACAGGTGCCGTGTGCTCCGCAGCGTCATCTAACACGTAACGACACAAGGGACACCTTACCATGTTTGTAAATACAGATCTACACCAGTTTCAGGCTCCTTAGTATTCCACTGTATGGATGTATAATTAAAGTGGCATTGAGATGGCTTCCAATTTTTTGCTATTGGACCATGACAATGGACACTTGGCTGCAAAAGATTTTTGCAAGTTTACCCAATTATTTCCCTTCATTACATTCAAAGAGGGATCGCTGGCCAAAGGATGTACATTTAAGAGCCTAACGTGAAAACCAAACTGGCCTGCAGTGCTATCAGCACATCTCCCACCAGCAACAGTGGGGTGTCAGAACCTGTTTAATCTGCAGTGATCTGAAAGGCAAAACAAAATAAATGGTTTCAACTTGCACTGTGTGTAAATTCCATTTTCATCACCTTTGCATCTCTTTATTAGGCTTAATTTCCTTAACTGTAAGCTCTCTAGTGGGAATGTTCACCCTGTGTCCACTGTCCCCACTGTCCAAATCTTCCCAGTTATCACTGTCCTTTCACATTGGTTACGGTGCTCTTGGGCCTCGGGAAACTTTGAGTCTTTTAACATCAAACCCATTGACCTTTTCTTCGCCACTCTAGAGGCACGCATTCAAAGTCATGTTCCTGGTACTTTAATGCTGGTTTAATCTTTATGATTATTTACCTCATTTGGAATCTATTTTGGAGTACTGAGAATAGCTGGTCGACCACAATACCATCTCATTGACTAACCCACTGTTTTCTCCACTGATCTGAAATGCCACTTTTATCTCTGACAAAAATTCTCATTTTGAGTCTGTTTCTGGACCCTCTATATTTCACCCCACTGATCTATTTTGCACCTATGGCATAACTTAATTTTACATTATAATCAATTATCTGATAGGACAATTAATCTTTAACAAGTTCTCTTAGCCATCTCTCAGAGATATTGGTCCAGATGAACTCTAAAATACTTTACTTGATTCTAAAACTAACCCTACTAGAATTTTGATGGGAATTATCACCACCATGACATACTCTATTTATACTTTTTTGTCTATCTCTACTGACTAGAGTATAAGTTCCAGTAGGGAAGGGGTTTTTGTCTGTTCCACACACTGCTGTACACCCAGAATTTAGAACAGTATGTCATACAACTGATGCTTAACACATATTCATTAAATGAACAAATGTATCAATTACACAGAATTTCAGGATAATTTCAGGACATTTAAAATAGCTACAACATTGAATCTTCCCACTTACTCATTTTTTATGACTGTCAATAAACTATTCAGCTCTGTTCACAGGGATAGTTCATGTAATTTATCTGAAACCAACTTATTGCGCCTCTCTCAATTGAAATAATTTCCCAAAAGACCTTCTATGTTTTCTCTGCAGAAAATTTCATCACCTTCAAATACTGTAACAGCCTTGGCTCTTACTCTTCAATATTTGTGTCACTTATTTCAGTTGCCTTATTGCATTTGCTGTAACACCCCAACCAGTGTGAACTGTGGTATTCGCAAGCACAGTGTGACCGTAGCAGGCAAGCCTCTAGAGCAACGCTTCTCTACCTGTTTGCCTTCCTACCCCAGGAGAAGTCTTTCTATTTAGGTCTTTTTCCCAGTTACCCCCAAGAAGTTTCAATATCATAATGTAAAACCTGTATTAGGTACTGTATGTTTATCTGCACTTTATACATAAAGGTTAAGATGTTTTTGTCCCCTCAAGAGCTAATTTTCAGTTATTGCTCCTGTTAAGAATACATGCTCTAGCATTTCACCACTAAGATGTCTGCTATTGATATTATGTAGTTATCTTACAGAAAGTATCTTTATTCTTATTTACTGAAAGTCTATTTTTTAAATCAGAAATGAAGTTTTAATTTTATCAAATATTTTTTCAGCATCTTTCAAGATAATTTTTTTACTTATTAATACAGTGAATTGAAATAATTTTCCTGTTAATGAATTAGTGGGCATTCTAGGAATAAACATTACTTGGTTCCATTTTACTAGTCCTTTAGGCATTCCTGGATTTGATCTGCTAATACTACATTTAGGAGTTCTACATCTTTAGTCTTATTTACAGTTAGTCAGAAATTATCTTCTCTTTTACTCCATTGCCTGTTTGTTGTAGTAGCAGGAAGCACTCAGCAGTTTACAAATATTATTAAGCATTTACTGTATCCAGAGTGCTATTGCTACCTTATAGAAAGAATCTGAAGTTTTCGATACTTGTCATCTTATAAATAGTACAGGAATATTGTTCCTTGTAGGTTTCCTATTACTGGCCTATAATACCATCTCATTCTAGTACCACGCTGGGTATGATTATTTGGGAATTTGCTTAAGGATTATGGGTATGTATTTTATAAATCTTCAGACAATTTTAGTATATTTTTCAGAAAGTCAGGTATTTTGTTCTGATTTTCAAGTTTAATATCATTCTATTTTCTTCCATAGCTGTCATTTTATTACTTTTTTCATTGTCTTGAGTATCTGTAAATATCTTTTTCATGGTTAGACTGGTCAATATTTTGTTTTAATGACTTTTTATAGTAACAGTCCTTGAAGTAAGCTATAAATTCTACCTTCTTTTTCAGGAGCACTGTTTCTAATTCATTACTGACAGCTTCAACATGTATTAATTCCTCTTCCTTGCATTTTATTTTGCTTTCTTTTTCTATCTGTCTGGACTGAACACTTAGTTCATTTGTTCTAATCCAATATAATTCTTACTCTTGGTCCCCGCCATGGGTAAGGCTTTTTTCCTCTAGCTTACTTCAATATTTCCTCTTTTTGATTTTCTGCAGTTTGAATATAATATGATTAGAGGCAGATTTTCTAGTACTGATCCTACTTGATATTCTCCGAGCTTCCTGGATCTGCCGTTTGTCTAGTATTAACACTGGAAAATTCTCAGTCATTACTGCTTCACATCATTTCCACAGAGAGGGGGCAAATGGAGACTCACCCAGCCTGCCCCCCAGAGTCCCCCCTGACACCCCATGATCATCCCCCCACCCTGTCCTCCACCCTGTCCCTTAATCTGTACACTGAATAAGAAAAAGAAAAAAAAAATCTTACAGAGGGAACAAAGTGAAAAAAAATCACAAAAATCACAAAAAGGAAAGAAGCCACCTGTGGTCCAAGTCCCTCTCACCAAGCATCAGCTCCCTAGGTAAAAGATCCAAGACCCTCACACAGGAGCTTGGAGCTTCCTAACGGTGGTTCCTTAAGCAAGAAATGAGCCAATAGTGGCTGGAGATAATCCGCAGTGATTTTCTCACTTTTTGGTCACAAGAACCCTTTACTCTTTTTTTAAAAAAAGAGAGGGGGGACCCCAAAGGGCTTTTTGTTTATATAAGTGACAGCAATTAATAGTTAGTTTATTAGAAATTAAAACCTATAGGATGCTTCAGTGGCTTTTTTATTTCTAGTGTGAAAAGCTGTAGTAATTTTTGCCTTTAAGAAGCTCATAATGTCTACACTTAAAACCATTCAACTCCTTTTTCTTCAAGCTCTAAATGATTGGTCTCACAGTGATGCCACGGCTTAACTGGCAGGATGATCCTCTAAAAAAATGTTCTGAAAAGTATGCAAGACCAAGAGAACACTTAAACAAATTGGTTAAAAAAAATGACATGTGGGGGCATATATACACACATATATATATTTAGCTAACTATTTGCCATTTTAGAATACTTACTGCCAGGAACTTTTTCCATAAATTTAAAATCATTTTTTATATATACATTTGTATATGTATACATATTATACATATTTATATAATTTATGTATAAATATGTACATATACACACACACACACACACAAATACATACGTAACACAATATATAAAGCTTCCATGGGACAGTTTCCTGACCAGATGTTTAGAAGAGCTACAGCCTGCATATCAAGTGACCTTTCCTGGACAAGACCCTATTGTGAAGAGAGAGAAAAACCTACCCAACTGACACAAGCCTAGCACAGAAAGCTTCTAATAAACAGGTAAGCCTGGTTCTGGCCTTGGAGGCCTACAATCTGGGCCACACTGGGGGGCTGCTATCCTCCAGCAACGACGCCAGGCCAGCACCACTGTCCCTCCTGCCCTCAGAGCCAAGGACAGCCTGCAGGTCCAGATGCAGGGAAACAGGTCAACCACCTCAGCCAGCTGTGCTTGTTTCCTGCGATGGATCCAATGGAAATTCAAGCTCTGGGCTAGTAATTTATATGAGCATTTTCAACTTTTGCCAATAAAAAAATATAATTTCTTTCTTTAAAAAATTAATAATTATATAATCTATATATTTACAACTGTGTTACTATATAATTTTTATATATGATTTTAGAATGTATAGAAAAAGTTTAGTTTTCTAAAATGCTAAGTAGTTTTATTAATAATGGTAAGATTATCAGAGGTTAAACAGCTTGTCCAAAGTAACAGCTAGTGAGTGGCAGAGTTGGGATTCAAAACCAGTCCTCAGAGCCATGTTATTCTGATTCTCCACGCGGTTTTTCTTTTCTTTTTTTTTTTTTTTTTACTTTTTATTATGGAAATTTTAAATACACATAAGAGAGACCAGCATAATGAACCTCCATGTTCCCATTTTGTCTCTTTTTCAACTACATCTCCTCCTCAACACACTTTTATGTTGTTTTTGAGGGAGTATTTTAAAGCAAATCCCAAATATCATACCATTTCATCCATAAATATTTCAGTTTGTGTCTCTATAAAGGACTTTGTACTCAGCCCAAGTCCAACTGTTCTATACTGTCTCAAAAATTATTTGTGACAGGGACTTCCCCGGTGGCACAGTGGATGAGACTCTGCGCTCCCAATGCAGGGGGCCTGGGTTCGATCCCTGGTCAGGGAACTAGATCCCACATGCATGCCACAACTAAGAGTGCGCATGCCACAGCTAAGAAGCCCGCGTGCCACAACTAAGGAGCCCACGAGCTGCAATTAAGGACCCCACCTGCCGCAACTAAAGAGCCCACGCGCTGCAACTAAGGAGCCCGCTTGCCACAGCTAAGACCTGGTGCAACCATATAAAAATAAATAAATATTAAAACAAAAATTATTTGTTACAGTTGATGTGCTGGAATGGGGATCCAACCAATGCTCCTAAGAAAGGGAAGGAGGGAGGGAAAAAAATCAAAACCAACGCTACCTTTGTACATCTATTTGATGAATATGGACAAAGGCTGAGGACAGATTCCAGAGGTTAACGTTCTTGGGAGAGGGTAGAGGGTCAGAGAAATCATGCTTTTAATACATTTTTATACGGCTTTCCCTGTGGCAGTGAGCACATATGTAAACTTCTGAGGTGCAGCTAGCCTTGGGCTATGCAGAAAGGCCAATTCCGGAGCACAGTACAGAGCAGCCCTCATGGACGGGGACCCAGGCAGTCTACCACTTCCTTAGGAACAGTGACCACAGGATGTTTCCTCTTGGTAGTTCAGGACCTGCTCACTACTCCTGCAAATCCATTTGCATAGGAGAGGGATAACAATAGCATCCCCTACATTTAAAAACAAAAAGGAGAAAAAAAGAATTATTGTACCAAGGTCCCTGATAAAGAACAGTCCTCAATGGGTTTGGTTAGGACTGCATCGTATTCTTTTCTGTACTCTCAGCACCCAGCCCAGGGCCAGAACAAGTGGACACTTGGCAGATGGTGGCTGGGAAAAGAGACCAGGGAACACATGGGCTCACTGGCGCTCTCTTCTTCTGGCTCTTCAAGGACAGCAGCAAACCTGAGGCCATGTGGGATTCCAGCTATGAGACACCACCGAGAGGTGGCCTTTGAGAGGGATGTCGACCTGATTTGTCCCACTGCAGGACAGACACCACTCCTTGATTCTGTACCGTATCCCATTGGTTTTTTAAACCAATAAATCTGTGCCACAATAGCAATCACCAAAAACTGCTATAGAAACTGAGTCCTCCAACTGTACCCTAAAAGTTTACTCGATCACCCTATGACAGCGCCTCTGGCCACCCATCCCAGAGGCGCTCACTTTACAGGCAGGTTAGAGTTCGCGCCACAGGAAGGAATCAGAGGCGAATGCAGATTAACCACCAAGACCCACGCAGAACAACTCCTCTTCTTGGGCTGCCTCTGGGAGGGGTGGCCTCCAATTGTAACGCCCAAGAGGTGAAAAGTTTCCTATTCTATTACCGCTTCCATAAAGAATTACCTGAAAATCAGAAATCTAATGTGTACAGTCAGATCTTTAATACTGAGTCCCCTTTTCCCAAAAAATACTTAAAATGTTTAAACCAAAATGAGTTTTACCCCTCATAAATCTCTGATTAGAAAAATATTTATTTTTCAACCATCTTTTATTGCTACAAAAACCAAACCAAAACTGATTTAAGTTTGATTTTTCAGTTTAAAAACTCCACACATAAAAAAGGAGCAGTACTGAGAATATAAAAAAATATTCCAAAAAAGAAACCACAAAAGACTCCAACTCTTTGGGCCTAAATAATGTAAAGTCCAAACAAAGACAGTGATTTTTCCCTTAGGCTTAAAGATGAATTTGTCTCCAACAGAGAAGCATTTGAAGATGCTATTTTTAAAAATGCTGCCAAGGTATTGTGGCTCTACAGACGCTCTTCTCTGCCCTGCAAAGGACTCACTGCTCTTGAGGGCAGTTTCCACTCCAGTGGCCCCTTTTCCTGCTTCCCTGCTCAGGGCTCATTCCTGGGGGACTCAGCCCAGTAAACTCGAAGCAAGAAATGGAGGGACTCAGTCCAGTTAGGATTTATCCACTGAGAGTTCAAACAACCGGTTAGCAATGACACTGATGACACTGTGCAACTCAGGACCCTGCAGGACTGCTGTGGCAGAGGGCTGGGTGGCAGGCAGTACACAAGTGGCACTTCTATCAAAGATAAGCCTAGAGCATTTCACAGCTCCTGTTAAATATTTGTTTCCAAAACAGAAGTTCAATTTTATTTTTAATGATTACTTGACTGTAGCATCTATTTATCAGTGTTTTCTCTCTCTACATAATTTTCATGTGCTACGTAAAAGACATAATGACATTACTAACACTACACACATTTTGCCATAATCAACACACAAAGTTACATATTTTATGATTCCATCTACATGAAAATTCAGAACAAGTAAACCCGTAGAGACAGTAAGTGGATTAGTGGTGGCTAGAGGAGGGGAATGGGAAAGGATTGATAGTGGAGTGATGAAAATGTCAGAGAATTAGATTGTGGTGATGTGCACATGACCTTGTAACTATACTAATTTTGCTTCAGAATTCCTAGGAGCATTAGATTATCATTATCACCACAAACACAGAACCCCCCCAAAAATGGACACAAGAGGAAATACAGGATGGCAGTATTTTTTTTTTTTTTTAAAGCATTTGACACTACTAAGTTCTAAAATCTTCTGATACAAGATCAAATGAGACTAAGGCAGGCCAAGGCCAGGACTGAAAGGGAGCAAGGGAGAGGAGGAAGGCTTTACCCTCTCAGCTCATTTACTGAAACCCAGGGTTAAAATCAGCGGGAAAAGCAGTCGAACAACAATAAGCCACCTATATTAGCCCCTCTGGAAAGCGTCAGTGGCCTAGCCTTTCCAGTCCTGAACAGGCATCAGCAACACCAACTCCATTCCAGCAAGACTGCTGGGAAGACAGGGAGAGGAAGAAGTAAACAATGGAAAATCCCAATGACATCAACAGTCCACATGTGCTCACTTTAAGTCACAAGATACTTAACCATCTCTATGAGAATGTTCAGGAATGAGAGAGGAATGAAATCAAGAAACTAAGCTATTTATAATGAAAGAATTAGGAAAAAAAAAAGGTATTATCCTAAACTTATATTATTGCATGAAAACAAAGTTTCATTTGTCTCATTTAAAAAAAAAAACTGAGTAAATTTAAAGATCCAATTGGCTTTATTCAACAATTCATGAATTAGGCAACACCCCATCTAGCAAATAGAAAGGCGGTCCTCCTCCGCGCTGTACCCAGTGGAAGACTTCTGCAGGCAGAAGGGGCTGGATAAAGAAGTTACCAGCACAGAGCTGTTTCAGGCAAGGTCACCTTCCTCCGCGGAACAGCAGAGATTACCTCACTGGCCTGACCAGGTAATTTCAGACTGACTGGTTAAGACTATCTTCCTGGGAAAGCCTGAAACTCCAATTAAATTAGGTATTAAAGTCTCAGTTTGGTGACACGGGTTTTAGTACAAGTGCTTCCATTTGGGGCCTGTTGTCTCTTTTTTTAATAGTCTCGACTTGTCAAATCTTTACCATGAAATAAGCCAATATGACTGCTGACAATATAATAACTACAGTAAACAGGCATGCCAAAATCAATGTAGATTTTCACAAAAGGTCAAGGAATCAACTGTCAGCTTAAATTGGTTACTTTTATTAAAACTGTTATACATGACAGGATGTCACTTAACTCCCAGATTCCTTTACATAAGCAGAGCTGGATTAATTTGACCCAAATTTTGTATAATAGCTTTCCCAATTTCTAAAAATGCATCAACTTTGTCACTTATCTTGAAATTTCTGCTTTACTTCCCTAGCTCTATCTCAAAAGAAACTTCTCCAAGGCCACATATCTTGGCACAGCGAAAGCAAAATCACCCCAGCACTCAGCAGTGCCATGAGCCTCGGGGATCAAACAGGGAGACAGCGCAGGCGGAGGCTGCAGCCCAGCTGGGAGGGATCGAAGCTGCTCGTGCTTAGGAGAGACTCCGGGCACAATCCCGGCATCCGAAAGAAAGTAAAGTAAACAGTCGTGCTCTCTCCCATCCTCCCTGTTAGCAGCCTCTCGGCTGAGGGAGACCACACACTCGGACCACACAGCGCCGGCTCAACTCGCACGCAACGTCCAACAGCTGTCACTCGGGGCCGGGAGGGGAGGGGGAAGGGGGTAGGGAAGGGGAGGGGAGAGGAGAGAGAGTTGGGGGGGGGGGGCGGGGGGCGGAGGGGGGAGGGGGAGGAGGGGATGGAGAGCCAGAAAGGGAGAGAGGCAAGACAGCGAAGTGTGGTTTCCCAGAGAAAACAAGCCAGTCCCGGCCTTGTGTGGCCTTGACCTGTACTCCCCCAACCAATTTAGTAGCTGATGAAGGATTAACAAAGCATCCATTTAACATCAATTAACCTCCTATCCATCACAGGTCAAAAGACAAAATTACCATTATAAAAGCATTTCATTACAATAAAGACAAACGTATTTTCCTATAATCTGTAATATATACTTAAATAAATGCATTTTCTTTTAGATTTATATTATGTTGGTTTTAACCCGCCTGCCTCTTTTCCTTTAATGAAGCGCACAGCATGAATATGAAGTGTTTCTGCAACAGAGCTCAGAAAATTTTAATTTTGTAATTTTCCCGTATTTCACTGTGGCACAATCTTTAATTTTCCAAAAGACTTACTGATACAAAAAAACACATTAAATTATTTTTTACATAACTTCAGGCTAAATGTACATAGAAAAAAAATAACAAGTAGCAGCATTAGGGGGGAAAAAACAGAAAACGTAACCACAAAAGTAGCTTTAAGAGGATTAAACCAAAATTTTTTACTATTTAGTAAGGAAGAATTTTGATTTGAATAGCAGACAAGAACTCTGAACAAAACGAGTGATCAGGTGTTCTTTCACTGTCAGGTACCCAGAGGCCCAGCTCAGCTAAAGGGATTAGGCCAGGAGTTGGAAAAACAGAAGTTCTGACTCACTGAAGACTTGGAGAACCTTCAGCAAATAGGCCACGGAAAGCCTCCTGATGCTGAAGCACTATTTTCTGAGGTCAGGCCATAGAAAAGTGAGTTTCCCCCCCAAACCACCAAATAATAGTAATAATAAACTCCCAACCCACCCCCCCCCCACCGCCTCCACCCCCATGCTACTCAAATGAGCATCACCAGGGAGCAGATCAGGAAGGCAGACTCTCAGCAGCCCAGCCCAACCCACTAATACACATCTACGCCATTCTGTGCACAGGAGTGTTTGAGAAGCACTAGGTAGACCTATCCTGCCCAGAGCCGCCCTGGATCCAAAGGACCCCCAGAAAAATCTGGTTGCAGAGCTGCCTAATGAGTCTGAAAAATAAAATCATACTCAACTAGACTCTTGGGCCACCCACCAACAGACCCAAACTGCAGAATTCACCACATCTTCCTGGAGCCACTTCAACCTATCCTAGGATAGACCTGCCCCCCAGGGCAAGGCACAGCAGGGGCAGCTGGCCCCAGAGGGATATCCCAGAGACCTGGGGAAAAGTCTCAGAGAACGGTGATTTACCTCCTTCGGTCCTCTGTAAACTCTACTTTTCCTGAGCAAGGTCAAGTTCTATCACACTGCCACACCCTTTACCATCTCGTGCACAGGGTGGGACAAGTCTTAGACACAAGGTCGTGAACTCCTGTCCAGTGTCCTAAGTTAATCATCTCCCTCCTCCTGCTCCATCTCAAAATCATGGTTAATGAAAACAGAGTCATGCACAAATCTGAAAGAATCCGTGGGGTACCAAGTGTACTAAGAAGGCTCCTGAGGTCTCAGAAGGGATGTCAGCAGAAGAGCTGGACAGACAAGAGATGCTTTCCCAGCTCTCTCCTTATACCTCTTTCCTTTATTACTCCCCTAAAGAAAGTATAACTGAGGTATACTGGGTTTTTTAATGAATGTATAAGTTTCAACTCATTTGGGGAAAAAAAATCCCATGATTTAAAAAATATAACTGATAAACGGGACTTAATTTTTTTTTTTTTTTAATGGGAAAAAACCCTTCACTCCTGCTCCAATGTTTGGAGGTACGGGATTAACGGGAGAGAAGGTACACAAGGCGACTAGCAGGGAATGCTGGAAGCCAGACAGCCCACAGGGAAAGCGTGACAGTTCCACTCTCCAGAGCTCCCACACACCTCATCTGTCACATAAATACCGGATTACCCAGCTATTCCCTTAAAACAAGCACTGGATTCCATCTTAATTAGAAGAGTTTATTAAAACTCTCCTTTATTTCCCAGAAACTATAAAATCTCTGCCCCAGCAGGCTAAGTCTCCTCCTAGGGGACAATTACCTTCACTACATTTCAAAGCTAAAAGCTGTGGGTCCAAAGGTGACTGGTCCTCTAACTCATGCCACTGGACACTGATGACATATCAAAAATGAAACAGAACAGTGCAAATCCATCCCCTCTACCACCACCCTTCAAAAAAAGAAACATAAGAACAAAAACCTCAAAGAAGATACACTACTTACTGGAAGGAAGAAGGAGAGTGCTTCATGTCAAAGCACGGCATTATTCGTTCGTCAAGTCTATTGCCAGGTGTCCCCATGTCCCTTACCACTTCCTCTTTACTAGATCCACATGGGGTGGACAAAACATAACTTCTTGATATTTTAGGAAACGTAATTTTTTAGGGAAAAAAGTATCCAGGTCCCCCTGGAAAGACAGGTCACCTGGACAATACTGAAAAGGTCCTTATCAAATAAAACAGATTTCTATTTTTGTTTAGTGGACCCAGAAGATTTGAGATACATACAGAAACTAGTTACCCAGCACCTCAAAAGATGACAGTGTCAGATTCCCATCCCTAAGAAAAACAAAGAGGGGACTTCCCTGGCGATGCAGTGGTTAAGACTTCGCCTTCCAATGCAGGGGGTGCGGGTTCTATCCCTGGTGGGGGAGCTAAGATCCCACACGCCTCGGGCCAAAACAAAATGTAAAAACAGGAGCAACACTGTGACAAACTCAATAAAGACATTAAAAATGGTCCACATCAAAAAACTCTTCAATAAAAAAGAAAGAGAAAAACAAAAAGATGCAGGTAAACCGGGATCTAAAATGAGGGAGTACCCTCAGGTTGTTCCGTCAAAACAAGTATCTATTAAGCATTTGTTGGGTCTCTGGCACTACACTGGGGAAATGACAGGAACAAGACCTAGTGACAAGGGGGTCCCAGGTGACCCTGGCCTTCAGCAGAGTGGTGGGCACCTAACCAGAAAGCAGTGGGGTGACCGATGCGGCATATAAACAACTATTTAAGAAATCTGGCTGGGAAGGGAAGGAGAGAGAGAAACTTTAACAGATGAATGTGAAATCAAAGGAGGATGCTACCTTTTTACTGTTGTTTTTCTATTTCGCTTTGCTGCTGTCTGTCTAAGCGTGTCTAGAGGCTGGCTGGAAGGAGCCTTTAGCAGGAGATGAACACTGAGCGAAGTGCACCCAAAGGCAGGAGGGGAAGTGCACCCAAAGGCAGGAGGGGTACAGGGACCCGTCCTGGGGTAAAGGCAACCACTTTCAATGTAACCGGGAGCAGGAAAGGTTCTGGAAGAAAGAGCCCAGGACTGTCCTCGGAGAGCTCTTATAGTTCTCAGGTGGCAAAATTATCTGCTTAGTATAGACTGATTATGTGAAAGGATGAGAGGTTTGAAAAGAGTAGAAAATGCTTAAAATAGATTCTGCGGAGAAGCAGCAAGTGGCTAACAAAGAAAACTCTAAAAAACTCTTTGATGGCCACTTGCGAGTTGTGAGCACAGATTTATAGGGGTACAAATCTAGACGCTGTGATTTTCCCCTTCTGGTCTCAGAACCTCAGTTCAAGCATTTAAAAAAGGCAAAGAGTTGAGATGGTCCAGGACTGAGACTCTGTCGGCCAGATGCCATAGAAAGATGAGGGAGGACACAACTGAGCATCCTGGTAGGAGGGTGATGGAAAACGGGGTAAAGGAGCAGAGGGAGGTAACTGAGTGAGGGGTGGAAAGACAAGAGACTGCCAGCAAAAAGTGGGTGGTCTGAGCTCCGGATTTCAGAGGTGAACCAGTCTCAGGTTGGGGCACCTCAGTCCTGCTCCCCCATCCCCCAGCACCACACCTCTGGCAGCAGCCAACCCTCCGCGGAGGCTCCAGCTGGGGCAGCTCTGCTTTCTCTTTGTCCCCGCCAGCTGTTTAGTTGCCCTTTGGGCCTCACTATCCTGTTTGTTCCCTCACTCTGCCCACACCTCTGCAAGTAGTTCCTTTATTTAAATCTCCTTATGTGAACCATCTGGCACGAATTCTGATTCCTGACACCCTGACCTACCCAAATATGTCAATCACATGGGGCTTTCATTAAAATTAAACTAAAGCCAAATATTCCTTGCTTTTTATCGTTTTGCCTTTCAGTAAAATTATAATACAACAAAAGTTAAAATCATACACCCCTCACTTTACAAGCAGATATGGCCATAAAAAAATGCACCAAAGCTTACAGATGAAACTAAAGGCCAACCCTGCCAAAAGTGGCACAGCTAGCAAGTAGCAGAGGCAGAGCTCAGTCAGCGCTGCACAAGGACTTCTGAAAGCGAACTTGTGCCAGACAGCACCCCAGGTCGTGCCGAGGATCCGCCGTGCGCAGCTTACATTCTAACTAAGATCCAGGTTTCCTAAGTCCCAGTGTCCACTGGTCTTTCCATACTGGCACCAAGACTAACTGTAAGTGGGAAATAGTAAGTAGAAGGAATTACTCCAACCAAAACGGAAAATTAAGCAAACTGTATAGTCCACCCCAGTCTTAACTGCTACCAACAGTATTAAAGGATGTTAATGAAGCTTTTGAGCAAAGCTAATACAATTTTCCAGGAAAAAAAAGCCTCATAAGTCAGTTCCAAACTCCTCTGCCTGAAGTTCAAGGAACTCCATAATCCAAAATGCACTCACTTCCCAGCCTATGGTCCTCTGTTTCTCATAAGCCACCCAGAGGTTCACGGGCCTTCTCTCGGAAGGGCCACATCCTCCCCCATCAAGGTCTGATCTCCATGAAGCCTTCCCAACTGCTCCAACCCCAAAAGATCCTTCCCCCCTCTGAATTCCTGCTGTACTTACACTGAATACTGCAGCTTAGTTCTTGGCTATTTAATGGAGAGGGCAAAAATATCCCCTTTCTGAATACAGACTAATTTTATTTCTAACATGTGTTAGGCATATGCTAAAATTGGGATACAAAAATGACTAAGGCTAATCCCTGTCTGGCAAGAGCTTAGTCTTCTGACAGACGTGTAAATACCAACAATAGCTACAACCCCTAAGATACCACAGGACAGGACAAGCGCTAAGTGGTTATAGGATTCACTGAATTGGAAAATTTCAAAGCAGGAAGAACTCTGAGATCATCTAGTTTTATGTATTCTCAGGTGCAAGGAAACTGAAGCCCAAAAAGGCTGCTACATAGCTCAGCCCATGCTACAAAGCAGGTGGTGGTAGCACACGGATCCGTAAATGGTGCTTCGACTCCCTAATTTTCAAACTGAGGTCTAAGGATGCCTACAGGTGTGTCCACAGAGATGCATCATTTCTCTACAATTACGGTAAGCTTGTGTTTGTATCAACAATTCTTTCCAATCGACATAAACATGCACAGAATCATGTGACCGAAGCTAACACTTCCACCATGCGGTCTCACCAGGCACTCCCGGGGATCCAGGAACACCTTCCCCAGGGTCTGAGAGCAATCAAGGCCCTAGCATACTGCTCAGCAGAGCGATGGACGTTACTTCCCACCCCAGTCGATTTACAATCCTCTTCACCCAACACGGGCCTGAAACCCACGCACTCGGAAAACATGTGAGCTCTACTCTGTGGCGGGCGCTGAACGAGGAACGCTGGCGAGATGACAGGAGTAAGGTGGAGAACGGGTGAACAGTCATGGAGAGGCTAACTGCACAACCAGCATTTCCTACATGGCCTCAGGCTGCCGGGCCCAGCACTGGAAGCTGTCCGAAGTCCTTTATTAAAACGCTGCCTGTGCAGAAATTTTAAGTACTAGTCCCCCTTCCCATTAGAGTCATACAGCACGGGCTCTCCAGTATTTGTGGGATGAATGAAAATTCGACTTAGCATGCTGATAAACCGTCTTTTAGAGAGGTAACTTTCAACACGATATTCAGCTCGGGAAATTAAATGCCTGACAAGAAGGAAAAATCATTTTCTGAAACTTCAAGAGCGGTTCCAAGTTGCGCTGGGGGGCCCTCTGTGTAAAACTACTAGACTTCTACTGCACCAGACAGAAGAGAGCGTCGAAGTACCAAGCGCGCATCGCCCTCTTTCCATCCCCCGCTGTGGATCCACTACGCGGGACACAGGGGCTCCCTGGGAGGCTTCCGGCTGTCAGTTCCTGTGGTCACACCCCGCCTGCCCAGGATGTGAGCAGAGCATCGTCAGGCATTCGAGGGGCGGCGCGCACACCTCAGCGAGAACGCGCTTTTCAACACAGCGCATCCAGGTGACTTACTTAAGCGTTCTAAAACACTGTTAAAGCTCTCCTTGCAAGTTTACTCAGATTTGTTAAAAAGAAAAAGAAAAGAAAAGAAAAGAAAAGCACAAGTTTCCCAGACTCGCTAGTAGGAGCGGTCGCCTATTTCCCCTCCGAGAGAAGCGCCTGCGCGCCGTTTCCCGCCCGCCTGAGCACGCCCCGGCGTCCGGGCGCGGCCGCCACGGCAGCCCGCGCTCAGACCGACGGCTAGGCGCGCCGCCGCGCTGAGCTCCGTCTCCCCGTCCGTCAAGGGGGGATAACGCAATCGACCCGGAGACACGGCGACGGGCGCCCACTAAACGCTCGGCGCAGCTCTCCAGTGACGCGACCGAGGAAAACAAGCAACACCGGCCTCTGGACTTCGCTCCCCGCCAGTGAACCCCCCAGCCCTACGCAGGGACAGGTAAGCAGGCGCGCCAGGTAGCAGCTGAGGCCAACGGCCACCCGCCCCCGAGGCTCGGCGCTCCGAAGGCGCACGCCGGGAGCCGGGGCGGGGCTCCGAGTCCCCCGCAGGGGCCCCGGACGGCGGGGCGGGGGCGGGGCTCCGGGATCCGCGCAGGGGCCCCTCCGCACGGTCGCGGCTGCAGGGCGGCGCGGGGCTGACGGCGGTCGCCGGCCCTTCAGCCCGCGGCCCCGGCCGGCCTCAGCCAAGGCCTCACCCCCCCCGCCCCACACCTACCTGCAGGCCCGCACGGACAGGGCCCCGCGCTCGACCAAGGGCTCCCTGGCCGCGGCCGCCCCGCCGCCAACGCCCTCACTTCCGCTGCCGGAGCGCCGAGGGCGTCGATCCGCCGCGCAGTCGAGCGTCGAGCGCCCGACGGCCGAGCCCCAGGGGCGGGGTGGGGGCGGGAGTTGAGAGACGGATGGGAGCGGAGGACCCGGCCGCGACCCCGGTTCCTCAGGAGCCTCAGGCTGAGACTCCGCGTCTGGGCGGCAGGCGACGCGCAGGCCGGGACGCCATGGTGCTCGCGGCCGGGAGCCCTGAGCGTGGACAGTGCTCGGGTTCGGCGAGCGGGCGCTGCCGGGCGCCGGCCTCCGACATTGAAAGGCAGCCCGTCCGGGCCCGCCCAGGGGGAACCGGCTGCCTGACAGGGAGCGGCCGCCGCGGGCCGGCCGGAAGCGACGCGCCGCCGCGAGCGCGGCGGGACCGGAAGGGAACGCGCTCTTCCGGCCGCTCGGTTTAGTGCGGAAGCAGCCGCGCGTTGTGTGTTCCAGGGCTGAGGTCTGGATGCGCCTCTGCTTCCCCGGCCCTCCTCTCCGCTCGCCTGTGCGGGTTACTCCAGCCGACGGGCCGGCTTGTTTGCTCCGGGGCCTGGGAGTGTGTAGCCGTGGTGGCGGCGATGGAGCTGCGTGCTGCGTCCGCCCCTCCGGACGCGGAGGCCGAGGTGCAGCCGGGGGACGGGGCCTTCCCTCCCGGAGGCCAGGCAGCCACTGGGTGGCAAGCGGATTTCCTCAGACCCAGATGCAGATCCGGGTTCGGGTTAGTCTGCCCTGCCTGCAGGGCTCTGGCAGTCATCACTGTGCAGTTGTTGACTGTGTCTGATTTATCATCAGGGGGCTTCCCGTGATATCACCTGGGACAGGGACCCGTTTAAGAGTGAAAGAGGTATGACAGAGAGGCCAGTACCGCAAGATGCACTGGGTCTGCCCTACTTCACACACCCAGAAGGTGCCACCCTGGTGGAACGTTAGAACGGCCTCAAGGGCACAGCTGTGGCTCTGGCCGGGGATAACGCTTTGCGGGGGTGGGATGCTGTGCTATGGGATGCAAGGTGTATTGTGAACCTCATACCAGCGTACGGTGCTGCGTCCCCAGTAGAGCCCTGGCTCCTGCGGCAGGGAAGGATGCTCTGCCAGGGGACACAAGGTTCCACTCAATCTAAAGACTTCTCCTCTCCTGGGCTCCTCATACAGGCAACAACAAAAAAAAATGACCCTTATGATCAGTAGGAAATAGGGGCAGGGACGATTACTTCCGGACTCAGGGCACTCACTGGGCATCTTTTCCGTGCCTGGTGATAGCAGCACATGGATAACGCAGCACCCCTGGCCTGACAGGGGCATGGCAGCCAGGGGCTCAGACCCCACAGGGACGAAGCGAGCAACACCATCACGCAGGCACCCTAGGCCAGCAGAAGTGCTGGTGGAGAGTGAGGGACATCCAGGACGAGTGCTAAAGGAGGAAGATACTGAGAACCTCTATGGCCCCAGGACTAACTGCAGCAGGAGCCCACAGCTCAACCCGTCAGTGCTCCTGGTGTGGGTGTAACTCAGCGTGAGGCACCAGTGACAAGACCAAGTGAATACAGCAGGGTGTAGCAGTGCCCACCAGAGCCCACCCATACCCCGTCTGCTGCCCCTCTGCTTTCTGACACCTGCCGCTGTGCCTTGGGGCTTTCTTCCTGGACACATGGTAGGCCCGAAGCACGGGAGAGTTTCCTGGCCCGGAAGCAGGCTTCAGCCAAAGACAGGCAAGGAGTTGGCGTGGAACTCTGGTTGCCTGACTCCTGGGGCGGCTGGGAGGCATGGTATCCAGCGTGTCCAGAGCTGCCCTCCAGGCTGGGTCCCAGTGCGCTCAGGACCACCTTCACCCACACCTCTTCTTGCTTCCTCCCCTTTCCCACCTGGCTTCCCCATCCCCTCCTGGTGTTTCCTGGTGTCACCTCCCAAGTTAAATTCTAGCCTGGAAACCATATCACAGGGTCAGCTTCTGGGGGAGTCTAGCCAAGACAGTCATTATCACAGAAAAATAAGCAGCCTATACTTATTACAATTTGAATACCTTTACGTGTTGAATTGCACACCTATATTAGAGAAATACATCCTGAGAAAAAGAAGGTGATATTTTGGACAAACACTCTTAGTTGTGGGACTTGGCGTGACTTTGTTTTCCCTTTACCTCGGAAGGAGTGCTCCCGTGTGCAGTAACTCAGCTTTCCCGGGATCATTCACTTTAAACACAGGAAGCACGAGTCAGCGGCCTGAAGCACAGGTCGGCAGTGGTACCCCGCCTCACAGTGAAACTGAACCTGTTTCTCGTCTCTCCTTTGCTCTCGGTGATGCATCATTTCCCAAGTCAGGCGATCCTGCCATTAAGCTGGTATGAATGACTCTTGAGGACTCACAGGTCTTTCCTGGATCAAAAAGATGACAAATAATACTGTATCCCTGAGACAGAAACACTAGAAGAAGAAAGAGAGTCTTTTGCCAATATAAAAATTACTGGTAGTGTTTCTTTTTTCTTAAACTTCTGGTCCACGTTCTGAAGCCAGCTGGCAAATGTTAGTGCAATATGTGCAGAAGCTGGCCAGAAATTAAATCATTAAACCCAAAATTGCTGTAGTAGCTGCTGAGGCAATTAAATGTCACTGTATGGCTTGTGTTTTCAATTCTGCATCAGATTTCGTTTGTCCTAGAGAGGAAAAAATAACTTTGAAACATGGAATTCCTTTGGTTTCAGTCTTAGCAAACACTACGATGGCACAGCTCCCCATCTGTACATTAAGTGAACACCTGAAGTGTTTCATGCTACATGGCATATCAGTTTGTAATGGACCATAGTTAGTACAGATTCTAATCCTCAAAACAACTATATTTTGCCATATCCAGTGATCCTTTTTACCAAAGAATGACAATTGTTTGATGTGTTAACGCACAGCTTAACAAAGCCCCTTGATGGCAAATTCCTGTCTGCGTTGTAGATATCACAGGGCCTTATACAGCAGGTATTCAATACATCAGGCCAGCCACTCAGTAATAGCACTAACCACAACCTACGTAAGTGTTGAATGGAAAACGAAAAGTAACAATCATAACAATACATTATGATAGTGGAAGAGTTGGGGGAGATGGCTGTTTCCAGCAGTCTATTTCAGAATGTGTCTTACGGTCACTTAGAGGCAAAAACGAGCCCAATTTACCGTGTAAATCTTGACAATATGAATTGCTGAGAGGTTTCATCGAATACCACCCAGCTTTGTCATTCTTTGCTGGAGTCTTTTATGGTTTAAGCTCACAAGGACGATTTGAAATCCTCTAAGGTTGTAACAGTTATGAGGCTGTTTTAGCAGTTCTCAGATTGGGCCTGTTGGTTAAGGAATCTGGCTACCCTGTACTCCTAGCAGATGCCTTGTGTGGACTTCAGCATCTGTGTTTCTTGTCAGCTTCAAAGCGCTGTATCTGCAAAGGCCTCAGAATAAATGTCTCCAATTCTACAGCAAAGCAGAGTCCTTGTGTTTTTCTGCTTACCTTCTATTTGCATATTTTGTTAAGCACCCTGTAAATAAAGCTGGGTCTGCACAAGGATACCGTGTTTCAACAGCGTTACCCCGTTGCTGCCACCAGCACAAAGACGCAGCTGTGTTTATTCCGGGTTCTCTCCCGGCTGTCTGTAGGTGGTCTGGAAGAGGACAGAGATGGAGGACAGTCGCTGGCTGCCAGAGAGACATGAGAGGTGTGGCACCTGGAGAGAGGGAACAGGGTTGGAGTGAGGCTTGTCCTAGCGACGGCAGGGGCCTCCCTGCCCTGCTAGGCCCTGCTGCTGCTGAGGTTCTGTGACTAGGAATTTAGACCTCTTTATGTTCTAAATGAAGGACTTATCACTGAATGAAAGGTAGCATTTTAATTTGTTTTAAAGTGCTAGGCAGCAGTAGGGGGTTGGGAGCTTTTTTGTTTGTCTTAGGTTTTTGAGTGTGTGTGTTTTGTCTTTTCCGACCTTCCACTTTAAGGTCCTGTATGCTTTGCATTTATCAGTAGCCATAGAAAATGGTACCACGTTCCCAGTGTATTCCACTATGTGACACTTGCCCTAACAGACTGGGGCTCTTTGTGCTCTGCTGTAAAGGCACACGTCGCCAGTTTCGGTTCCACTTAGGCAGGGAGACACGTTGCCGGCCTCTCCGCTGTCGCGTACCATTTCAGTCCTCTGGACACTTCTTTATGAAGGCTTCCCGCTTCCCAGGAGTTTTAGGAATGCCTTGCATACATGTAATCTGCCTGGCCTCAGATCTCATTCTTTTTTATTCTAATGTGACACGATATTTATGAGTCCTTTGATTGCTCGGCTAACTCCTTGGTTTCCCACCAAGCTGATAAAAGATTTTAAACTCCCTGAAGGCAGTTTTCTCACCCTCTGTTTTCAGTAGCTTTCGCCTGCATTGTGAACTAAGCTGTACCCCGCTTGGGGTAGTGAATATGTTGCTGACAGCAACATCAGCAACAGCAAGCGTCAGTGTGCAGGACCTGCTCTCCACACCCGTGTCCCGGCTCTCAGGCCTGTGCATCCCGGAGGTTGGTCCTGCCCCCCTGCCCACTGTGAGCTCCTCTGCAAGCAGCTGCTGGTATTCTCCCACCGCCCAGTATCCTGGGCCATCCCCCAGCAAGGCAGAGCTCCCTATACACTTTCCGTGGTACAGAGGGATGAGGAGTACACAAAAAATTAAAAGCCAAAGATAATATACAGCCCACACTTTAGACAACAGTCTGAACCTTTTTCCTTTCTGACTGGACCCTTACAACAAAAGTGATAACATACAGTTCTGTCCCCAGCCATCTACCAAAGAGAACTGGGTCTATATTGGCGCAAAAGATGTGTAAGAGGACATTCACATCGGTGTGTGTGAAATGCCTGTCCACAGCGAAAATAAACACATAAATAGTGGCATATTTATGTCATGAAGTACAGCAGAGCAATGAAAATCTACTCACAGATAATACTGCACAAAAGAAGACAGACACAAAAGAATAAATACTGTATGATTTCAATTATATGGGCAAACAGTAATCTAGGGGTGGAGATGAGACTGGGACAGGACAAAAAGAAGACTTTGGGGTGCTGGCAATAATTGAATTTACTTTTTAACCTGTGTGATAATACAGGTGTGTTCACTTTGTGACAGTTCATCCAGTTTTTCATTTATGATTTGTTTACTTTCCTGTATGTGGTTTTTTTTTTTTTTAAACCTATGCAGGTCTTGAATAAGTACCTGAATTGAATAAGTACCTGAATTTGAAGAAAGAAAGAAGTGATAACAAAGTATAGCCAATTGATTTGAGTAAGAACGTACTTTTGTGCTCCTGGTGGAGTTTGAGCAGTGACATACTAAAAATAAACAAATATCTATGGTCCCTGAAAAATCAAGAGTTGACTATACTGCTGTTGGTTTAAATATACATAGATAGATAGATAGGTGATAGATAAATAGATTGATAGACGAATAGATGGATAGATGGATGGATGGATGGATGGATAGGTAGGTAGGTAGATATAGATAGATTGATAGAAGGATGGATGGATGGATGGATAGGTAGGTAGGTAGATATAGATAGATTGATAGAAGGATAGATGGATGGATGGATAGGTAGGTAGGTAGATATAGATAGATTGATAGAAGGATAGATGGATGGATGGGTAGGTAGGTAGGTAGATAGATAGATAGATTACACTGAGAGTCCAGAAACCCACATTCTGGGCCAGCCTTTTATGGACCCTGATCAGGTGCATTCTTTGACCCCTTGAGAGTTCCGGTGATCTCATTTTTGAAATAAGGTGGTGGGTAGGAGCCACCGTAAAGCCCCTGTAAGCTCTGAACTCACGGCCCTGCTTTCCAGCAAGCGACTGTTCTGCAGTGAATTTGGGCCTTCCTCTGTGCATAGGGCAAGACAGGTGGGGCTGTTAGTGGGGTTTTTCGGAATAACTGTATGCCAGTGGGAGCAGGTCACACTAATTTTTCTTGGTATTCAATTAAAGGGATCTTTTTGTTCTTTGAATTTGTCACCTATAATGCAATCCATTTTAAAACAGAACTTCTTGGTTGCCTTCTCGGAACTTGAAGCAGATTGTTGATCCTTTTCTGTTTCTGTAACTTTGGCCCCCTGTCCTGAATCACGTCCACACCTCCACAGCCCCCAGCCCCCGTGAACTAGTATCTTTGCTTCTTTGTCCCTGGCGGTGGCACTGGAGTGGAGCTGGAGTGGAAAGTCAAACCGTAGGAGGTTAGCTGTGAAGTAAAGCAATGAAGAGGGAAACAATACAATGTAAACATGTGGGTTGATTTTCAACGTTGTGTTTTTACTGAATTCCTACTTTTCCATAAAGTAATTCCTTCCAAGCTTGGCCACATTTTTTCAGAGCCCAGATGTGTGAGGCTGTGTTGATTTGCATTATTATGCTTTACATATACGTATCATGCTGCATATCCATCCCGCTAACAGAGGCACTCGAACGCACAGATATGAATGACAGATTTTCGCCTGTGCATATGCTTTCTTTCCAATAAACAACAGCCTTTCAAACCGTAGACTTGCGAGGCTCCCTAACAAAGTTTTGCTTGAGAACTAGTGGAGACTATCTCTCTAATGCTGTCATTATAATTTTATCCTAGAAATTTATATGCTCTGCTTGCTGATTTCAAATTGTGAAAGAAAACTTCAGTGACTGCTGTTAGCCCTTTCACGTCATGTGTGTTTTGGATGTGTTTAAATGTCATTGTCACTGCTGTTAATTGGCCTTCTCTTTGTAAGCTTGTATTTGTCAGAACACATTTAGAAGGAGGTTTTCATTCTTTCTGAAAATCAGTTTTGAACCAGAATTTACAGCCCGTATTTTCCTTGGTTACAGTGCTGGCTTGCTCTGAAGTGCCAGGTCTCTTCCACTGTCTAACGGAAGAGCGACCAGCCATGGTGTGACAAGACACAACATGGGTTAATCGCCAGGAAAAAAATTAAACACCATCCAGTTTAATAGTTTATGCATAAACATGCTGCTAACTACTGACTCTAAATTTGGCAGCAATTTTTCTAGTAAATATAATTTCAGACCAGCAACTGTAGTGTAAAGTAGGACATCATCCAAAAAAAGGAGATGCAATGCATTGCTGTACAGCCCTGGCCGCCTCCGACCCCATGGGTTTTGGCATGCTTTAAGAGAAATAAGAGTTAAATTAATTCTCAGAGAATTGAGAATGTTCTTCCTGAACAAGACCAGGCAGCTTCCCACATCAAACAGAGAGGCAAGCTTTTTGCATTTTTAGTTGATTTCCTATACTTACAGAATTTTCACATTGCTTTCCTTTCTTGGTTTACACACCGTAATTCTTTCCTTTCAAGATGTCTAATTTCCAAACTCACCAAATTGTATACATTAAATATGTACAATTTTTGTATTCAATTCTACCTCAATAGAGCTGGTAGTAATTTTTTAATGTCTAAGATATCTGTTTAACTGGTGCTAGAGGCAGTTGAATTCTAACAAGCACTTTCAAAAAAAGGTTTGTTTTCTGCACAAAACGAATCATCTAGCCACTAATTCAGAGAGGTCCTCTGTACACGCATTTTGCAGCAATCCGAGCTTGCTTTTCAAATCAACAAGTATAGACACAGTGCCTCACAGTCTGGGCATTGCTCTTTTTCCCTACACGTCCTCTGTTTGTTTCTATAAATTAAGCTTATCTGCCATTAAAGACATTCTAATTATTTGTTCGCAATATTTATTTTCCAAAAGTAAAATAAGAACAACATATTTTGGATGGTGGAAGGTGATGATGATAAATGAAAAATCCTATTTTGTCTTTTTATTTTTTGCATGCAGGTCTTGTTTCATAAATATTTACAATTAGGGCTGAAGCAAATTCATTGTCTGAGAGAATCTCTTGGGGGAAGATTTTAACAAATAAGAAAATAAGAGCTAAAATTCTGAAGAATCTGTCTTTCCTGCTTGTTTTTCAAGCATACTCTAACATATTTAAATCAGCAAATTTTGAGCAGAACCATGTAAAGGACCGGGGTATTGGTTAGGTTTGAGTTAACACAATTATGTAAGCAGAGTTAGGGGTGGAAATAATCCCAGGCACAAGGCTATTGACACAACTAATCTTGTTACAATGCTAGCCCAGATAAACACTGCTTTAAAAGTGAGTGACCTGTACACTATTAATCTTTGAATTTTTTAATGTGAACTTATTCGTGTAGGAAGAAGTATATATGTTATAATTCATATTATATGCACACACATTCACATTATTGTGATCTCTGTTGGAGATATAGAAATATAGGCCATTTGTAAACTTCATACAAGAATATGATTAAATACACATTATTATATATACATTATTACCACTTTTTTTTTTTTTTTGTAAAAGGACAATAACAAATCAAATGTACTCTGAAACTATATGCCCATCCTGATTAGGAATCTAATAACTGCATGTTAAACATTTTAAAATTACCATAAATGTTATATATTTCATGACATTTAATGAACCTAAATAACTAACTTAGAATACTGACCTTGCTTATAAAATATAATTAGAGGATGCAGGTGGCTCTTTTATGGAATCAAAGCTTTCTCCTTTATCCAGTGAGATTTCATGTTGTCTTAGCATATAAACAGCAGCAGCAAATTAACTTTTACAAACTTGGGAGACCTTACATTTTTTAAAGAGGGAATTAGAATAGTTCTCATTGTAGAAACATTTAATGAACTGCACTTCTAAGAAGACTAAGCAAGCAACTTATTTAAAGATGAAAAAATTAAAAATTTTAGCAACTCTGATATATGAATTAAGGCTGACTTATCTTTTCAGCATATCTGTAATAACTACAATAAAATTAATATTGCTAACAATATTTACAATTAATAGTAGTCTGCAATTGCTGAGAAACACTTAGAGACAAAAACCTTCTTTCATGTACAAAATCTGTGGGAGTCTGAGGTGTAAACATCTCCATCCAGTTTTGGAGTTCTTTTCAGGCCATTGTGAACATAATCATATGGAGAGCCTCATGGCCAGTCCAGGGGGCACCGCGCCCTGGGGGACAGGAGGTGGTGGCCACTGGAACATTCCAGAAGACTGAAGCAAGCACTTGGACCTGCCAGAGACGGTAGCAGCAGGTGTCAACTTCTTATCCCTTTTGCATAAATAATTCATCTTAGATTCACGGGGGTTGATTATATCCTGTGGCTTTTCATTCCTGAAAATCACACTTTCATAGTGAAGAGAAAAATTGTTAGGAAACCAGAAGAGGCAGCCGCAGGCAGGCGAGGACCCTCAGCTGACAAGTCAGGGTGCCGGGGGGAGAACTGAGTAGGAGGGGACGGGGACGCGAGGGCACAGACCAGGGCCCCTTCCCTCCTGCCACCCCCTCCCTTCCCTCCTTCCATTTCCACTTCCCAACAGAACAAATGCTTCTGAGAGAATTGGAAGGAAGAGTAGCAAGTGACTGCACGGACTTACTGATGCTTTGGCTTTCACCTTGTAAAAGCCACGCGAGGTGGCAGGTGAAGGCAGCCATCCCAAGGGCAGGGCCATGCCCTGCGCAGGGACCCCACCTCGTCTTCGGGCAAGACTCACCTGGCAGGTAGGCCAGGGGCTCGCTGAGCTGAGGCCGGCGGTGGGCACCGTGGGTCACTGCCCGCCCCACACACCCACGCATACGTGCACGCACACATGCACACGCACCCACACCCTCTAAGAAACAAATGAAAACTTAAACCGAGCTAGGAGGTATCAGCCGCTGGGAAGGGCTGCAGGGGTGAGGGGTGGCCCCTGGGGGTCGCAGTCCCACGGACGGCGGGTGTGAGGACCGGGGGCCACCATGGGGGCTGCGGGCTTCGGATGTGCAGACTCCACTTGTCCTAACCCGCTTCAGCCCACCTGCCTCATCCTGTCCCTCAGTCACAGTTCAAATACTTGTTTTCCTCGCAGCTCTTTCATCTTTTCTGTAAAGTGAGGCCTTCGGCAGAATTCTATGTGAAAGGAATGCTGACAGCAACATTCTAATGTTTAAAACATTCTCCGATTGACACACTTCTCTTTTGTGGCTGGCCTCCTCATCACAGGAAGGTTGTAAACTATGCTTTGCTTTCAATGGCTCTTGAGATTGTCTGAGGCCGTGTAACTGGAGAATCGTGTTTGGGAGGGTCTGGGCTCCACTCCCCGTCTTGAAGGGAGTGGACGGTCTACACTGGCAGATCCTTGGCCTGGAAGTCTGTTAGGTGCCTTGTTCTCTTAGTTATGCACCGCTTTTTGCCTCTATTACAAGAAAGTGTTCAGAAGAACCAGCTTATTTTCTCAAGAAAAAGAAATCAGGACCTGGTTTATTTTGCCTGTGCTTTGGATAAACTAATCCAAATCAGGTAAGTTGTCAGTTGTATACAGTTGGATGTCAGATGCAGAAAACCGATACATAGATCCAACGAGTCTGTTCTCCAACACTGTCCATGTACCTCATTTGCTGTCCAAGTCGTTAAGTTTCCAGAGAAAGCACAGATGAGAAGGTGTTCGTACTCAGGCTTTCGGTTTTCTGTTCCGTGCGGTCCCCGCGGCAGCCTGTTCCCCTGCAGGTGACGGCCCACCCCTGTCATGGAAATAACCCTCCAGCCCAGACTTGGCGGTTTTATTAGGAGTAGTTTCGACAGTTTAGGAATTAATTTCTGTTGGGCAATTCCTAAATTCGGCTGTGAATTATGTCTACGCACAAGTTGTAAAGTATACTCTGGCGTCATCCTACATCCCTACCTAAGGAAGCGGCAGCTCCGCCAGACGCAGGGAAGGGCTGGTCACAAGAAGTGGTTTGGTTCTTGTTTGTTCTGTGAAGTACATTTCTTTTAAAAAATATTTTGCTATTTCACATCTAGGGAAGAAATCATCAGCCATACTAAAATGTATTGTTAATTCCAGCAAAGTGGAAATGATACTGGGAAATATTAGAAATATGTAATTTTTATTTTTGACACTTTGTACAAGTATATCTTTCCCCATATCTGTTCTGACTCAACTACAAACGGCGAGTCTCCTAATGGACTGTATCTCAGATGGCATTTATTTTCCTAAGGTGTAATTTAACATAACAAGACAGACATAAGAAGAGGCCCACTACTGGAAAAAATGATGTGAATGTGAAT
Source organism: Eschrichtius robustus (assembly GCF_028021215.1). Taxonomy (NCBI): domain Eukaryota; kingdom Metazoa; phylum Chordata; class Mammalia; order Artiodactyla; family Eschrichtiidae; genus Eschrichtius; species Eschrichtius robustus. The sequence continues at coordinate 108,279,451 of NC_090835.1, read as the reverse complement.
AATGCGATTTCCTTTTATCGTTTTATTGAAGTCAGTGAAATGAAAGGAAAAATACTACATAAAATATATTTGAATTTACCAAGCTAGTGAAGTTCTGCTAGCTTGTTTTCTAAGCTATTCAGAAGGTCAGAAGAGCTGCACTGGATCAAACATTTGACACGGCCATCCAAGGCCAAGTATCTTCTTTATTTAAACTGTAAAATTTTTCTGTTTTTCATGCTTGGTTCTATTACTATGTCTATGTTTTTAATAAACATACACTTACTTTCCTTTAATACCTTTTCTTAAAGCACAAAATGTAATGTGCTTTTTAAGCAAGCGAGCCTCAAAGAATTATTATGAACCTCAGTTACATATGTTGAAAAATACTTTTGAAGTTTATGAAGAGCTATGTAAACATGAAGTGTTACCATTATTATATGCACAGCATTTCTTATAGAGTTTCGAATACATAATCAGTAGCGCATGAAAAACTATAATTACGTTATTCAGCACACATCTGTATATTCAAAATCAGTACTTCAGCAATATTTGCATAGTCCAACAGATTTTTTTTTTCCTCTTTAACACCCTTAATTTTAAGACCAAATGTGTGTGGAAAAGAAATCCTATCTATGAATTATAGTGAAGCTTTAATAAGTTTGTTCACCTGAGAAGCCAGATACCTTTATGTACTTATTTTTATGGGAAGATATGTGCCGTTGTCATTGATTCTTTGACAATTTAGCACTATTTCCAATTTTTAAAAAGTAACTCAGAATAGCAACTTAATATTATTAATTGTTTGATTAAGGTGGACAGATGCAACTTTTTTATTTCCCAAATCATCTGCCCAAACTAGTTCAGACGTTTTTGAACATTTTACTTTCAGATCATAACCATGGCAACTTTGTTCCATGAAAAGGTCTCATCAATGTCCCATTCTGAGGTGAATTGACGTACAGTTAGCGTGCCCGTCAATTACACCACTGGCAGAAATGCGTACAAACCAAGGGAAGGTAGCTCTCAAGATTAAGAAAATGACCTAGACTCAGCCCCATTTAAGACACAGAACTGGAAATGTATTTGCCCCTCAACTGGCACTTTTTCAGGGAGTTTTATTAAAGTAATTGTCTTTGGTAACTAAGTTTATTTAACATGTGCATATATTTTCAACCATTCTAAATTTTTCTTTTAAAATATTTCATGCAAAATGTATCAGATATTAAAAATTCACTCTATATACACTGTTATTTCAGAAATGAAAGTTGCACACATTCAGGATGAAATCGAAAGGCAGTTTTAAGGTGTAAACTCTCTAAGCCATGTGTATAAATTCAATTTTTGCCAAAATTATGTTTTTACACAACTTCATTGAAATAGATTCCTCTTTAAATATTAAGCAATACAAAACTTACAGCAGGGGTAGATTATTAGAATAACATGGGATAACATCTTGATAAAATTAAAAGTTCCACTGTTAGCCTTCATATTGCTAAAGAGAAATGCCCATGCAAACCAGGATGTGATTTGTACAAAACTCCAGTGCCGCTGTGAAGCTTTCTTACATGCACGAATCCAACAGAAAATTCGAGCCAGTGCATCTTAGGAAGATTTAGACATGGACAGTGAATTGCTGAATTTTACCAAATAGTTTTGAATGTTACCTTCTATTTATCTTTCATTTTTTGTGGTAACTGAGCCCATCACCATGGTTTTTTTTTTTTCTTTTTAGGGAGAAAGGCAACTTGTCCTTTTAGTTTCCTGAAAAAAACAGGCATTTCTGCTGGTTTACATTTAGTCACAATTTATAAACGCCATCCTGCAAATCCAAATTGGGTACAGTCGTCTTTTGCTGATGGGAACTGGCTTTTCTTCTCATTGTCCTAGTTTGAAATTGAAATGCTGCACTGCTGAGAAAATGCCATGAAAATATAACCCACTGCATTCCAGGAAAATAAATAAGCAAGGCCACCCAAATTTTCAATTAGTGCTTGTGCAGAGTGCAGGAAATGGCAAGAGATCCGTCCCAGGCGCCCCAGGCAGGGTCGTGGACACAGCGCAGGGGCAGGAGGGCTGGAAGGGGATGCCGGCACAGTGTGAAGATGGCCCGTCTCCAAGGAAAACTGCAGACCAGCGGGGGGATGTGACGCCAGAGGCGGGCGGCGGGCATCGCGTCCTGCCCACGGAGCTGCCAGGCTCCATGATTCGGGGGTTTAGTGCTGAAGTAGCACTTGAAAGTTCTGCTAACGTTATATATTTAAAGCCTAAGCTCCCCGAACGTTCTCAGTATCGCCCACATACAGAGTTTTAGCCGCTGGAAACAGAAATACTCCAGACAGTTGGTGAAAAGTATAAAATGCTCATGAGTTAGAAGTGTCAGGCGTAAGGGTGGGTTGTCTCCCACTTGGTGGCACGGCTTGTAGCCAGCGGGTGCGTCATGAGGTAGGGAGATGGGGCGCCTTCCCTCCCCAAAGCAAGGGCCAGTGTCTCCTGAGTACAGATTTCTGAGGGAGGAAAAAAGTTATGCTGTAGAAGTGCCTTTCCTTAAATGTGTTTTTCTGAAATGCTCAAATCACTGATTTGAAGGTAATACTTGAAAGCCACAAAAGGAAAGCTGGAAAACAAAGGACTCTTCAAGGTTTGTGCGTTCGGACCGACTCCTGCGTTGTTCCTTCACTTGCTTTCTGTTTCACTTCTCAGATTTCACTACAGCATGTGGAGTTTTACAGTTCATCATGATGGAGTTAGTTAAGGGAAAAGGAAAAAGGGTTGGTTTTCCAGCTGCGTGATGTTGGTTGAGCTTACAAAACAGCCCCTATTATTCTGATGGATTTTATCTGTGTTGTGGGTCTACTTGTATTTAATTTCAAACCACACAAAGCCTTGATGAAAAGTGAATCTACACGTCCGATTTACGCTTACAACCAAGGAGTGCAATGACTGAGGAGTTACTGTGGGCTACAATCGTTAGAACAAGGAGTGAGACTCGCAGGTGACCTCGCCAAGCTGCACCGCGGGGCGGGACCGGCAGGGCCGAGCTGAAGACAGTGCCCATCACTCACTCCAGCTGAAGATAAAATGTGAAACCCAAATCATGCTTTGTAATTATTGAAATAAGAATGCTGTGTATTTGTCATAAATATAGGAGAGCTTTAAAAAAATGATTATTCATCACCTTACAAAAACAGAGTAAACGGGACCCAAGCACTGACTATTTTTCTTCCTGGCAGATTCCTTCTAGCTGAGAGCATTTTCTTGGCAAATCAGCTATTTTGTTAGGTTCGAAAGGCTATCATTTCCTTTTCACAGTAAAATCAGGAATTTCATTTTTGCATAATACTGCAGCGTTTCCTATAATTGAATTCTAATGATTTGGGAGTGTGCTCTTTACCTACTTTCCCTACACAAAACACGAAACAGGGAACAAAAGAAAGAAACCTCTTTCCATTTGCAATAGTTTCGAAATACATATGCCTTCAGATTTAGTAAGTGAAGCAATTTTCAGCCATGGGGAGATCCAGGGCCGAGTCCCACGGTGACGGAGCTGCCCTCAAGGGGACGTCCCAGGAGCCGGGAATCCCCAGGCTGCGTTGTCGGGCCTGCCCTCCCCAGGCCCTCTTGTGCTGCGTTTTTGTTTCTCCTCCTTCTTCCCTTCCTTCTCCACCAAGGCGGGGGCCATGAACCTGCTTCCAGGAAATCATCTATTGAATTCCCACTAAAGCGTAAGCTATTCATTAGGTTTAACTTATTTATTCAGCCAATGTTCTCACGCACTGCACTTGGTGAGAAATAGAGAAATGATACTGGCGCTTGTCCTTTGGATAAGATAGCAAAACAGATAACCATAAGCCAAGACTTCGGGCTCAACGCAGAGTTGGAAGAGACCTTGACACCACGTGGACCAAACCTCTGATTTTATAGATGAAAATGTTAAAGTCTAGAACCAGACAATTGGAGGGACTGTATTTCCGGTAAAACTCAGTAGGACCCTGCTCGTCTAGTGTTCTTTCTGGATTGCTTCAATAGCACATCTTTCTCACAGGTTGTGGCGGGTGACATTACTGTTTAGGACAGTCCCTGCCCCTCCTACAGGCTCCCCATCCCCCTGGGGTCCATCTCGGCCCCGGGCTTCTTTCCATGGCAGGACAGCAGCAGAGGAAGCCTAAAAAGCAGTCACGGGACCTGTCACCTTCTTTCCCTCTTGGAGAATGTCCGCATCATTCTGGATGAAGACTGCTTCTTCAGCCAAGGTCCTGGGAGAAAGACTGGGTGGGGCAGAGCCGCCGCCAGGACGGGGTCACCAGAGTGAGAGAGAAGCGCTGCTGTCGTCACTCCCGAGGGTTCAGGGTTGTTTGTTTTGGCAGCAAAGCGCAGCTCAGCCGATGTGGTGTTGCTGCAAAGGCAGCGTGGTTCCCCACCTTCTGCCCAGCTTCCCCGTGATCGGGGGCCCTTCTGTATATCACCGTCCTGATTTTTTGCACTAAGCTCAAAAAGTGGGCTCGTGGAAGGCAGACACCCATGTGCTCGGCTCTGGGGCTCCGCGGACGGGCCCACAGGGCTCCCCGAGAAAGCACGGGTCCTGCTGCCCAGCAGCAGCAGGGGCCCCCTGCACCACAGGGTGCTGTCCTTTGACCAAATGTCAGAAGCATCAGCTGGGCTGCCATGACAGGAGGGTCTCTCAGGAGAGCTTTCTCTCTTTGGTAACTTCAGGTGACCTCTACCTGGGCCACGTGTTCCCGCAGGCAAAAGGCAGACACCGTCGCCATGGCGGGCTGGAGAGTTATCTGTTTCTAAGACAGCAGTAGAGCTGGCAACAGAGTGTACTCAGGGGATCCGGAAGGTCCTTTTGGAGGAGGCGGCTTTTCTGCTGGGCTTTGAGGAATGAGCAGGAGCTCAGCGTTCAGAGAGCAGGAAATGGCCACTGGCCCCACGAGTCCTCTGTGATGGGAAGCCACGGAGGAAGGCCTGGAGAGCTTCATAAAGTGTGTTGCATCTTCTGGAACGAATCTTTGACTCAGAGAGTTAGTAGTTACTACACTGGGGCAAGCGTTCGCTTGTTTCGTTTTTGTTTCGATGGGAGAGGAGGTTCTGAAACGTGATCTCTCCCAGCATTTCGCTGATAGTTTGGCTCGAGTCCTGCACTCGGCTGTTTTCTCTGCTCTCACTCCTGCGTCCCACCCACCGCTGGGCATCAGCACAGGGCAGCGTCTGGCTGAGCTGCGACCCTGAAACCGAGTACGGCTCTTGATACAGGCCCTCAGTGAAGCTCAACCCAATCCACGCTGCTGGCCTCCCTCACTTCTACGTAACACTTTATGAAGTGAGGGAGATCCAGGCCCGTCTTTAGCATGTAGAAAAAACATCAGAATCATCGTCAAGGTTCTCCCAACATTTATGATGACTTTTCCTGAACAGCAAGTCAAGTGTCTTCTTTCCTTGAAGGTCACAGCTAAGCCGCACATCTTCTTATTTTATATGTAACTGCGTGCACCTTTACAAATTCATCGGTGACTAAAATTAAAAAAAACAAAAAAACAAAACTGGAAAAAGCAATGTCTGATTGTCCTTTGGAACTGACTGACAAACCATGGCTTTATTTCAGCTCAGTGTTTTAAAACGATATTCTCAACAATCTGAATTTCTCGTCCTGTCTCAGCTCCTGGAGGGTCTGTGTACGTCCCTGAGACCAGAGGTAGAGCCTTAGCGTCCAGGGAAAGCTAGTCCTTGGAGGGATTGCTCATCTGAGAACATCTGTCTGCTGGCCGGTGCGCAGCTGGTGGGAATTGCCAGGGTAACATGGAAAGAACCACAAAGACTATGTAGTCTAATACTGATTTTCAAGAGGTAACAAATTTATTAGCATAAAAATGGCCAGAATGATTTACGTAAACAAAATAGGCACTGCAGAAGTCAGGGTCTATTGCTGCTCTCCTCATTGGCGGCTGTGTGGATAAACATACAGAGATGGAAAATGGGCTTTGGAATGCAAGAGACTTGAGCTGAAGCCCTGGTTCTGCCCGGTGTTGCTTTGGGCATCGGAACCCCTCCAAGCTTCAGTTTTCTGAGGAGCTGCATGGAGACCACGTCTTCTGTTTCCCAGCATCATGGTGTCTGGCACAAAGCAGATGCTCCTTAAGGATTTGTCTCCTTCTCTTTTTCCATCATAAATAAGTACCTACCATGAACTTGATAAATACAAAATACTTAACAAGTTCCTTCTTGCACGAGACGGTTGGCTCAGGGCACTGTACCCAGTACTTTTTCTTTTCCTGCCCTTCAATCTCCCCCTCCCCGCCCCCGCTGAAAGACAAACCCAAACCAGAGCCTGTTTAGAGGTCATGGCACAGGGCCACCTCCAATAGAGCAGGCCACTCTGAATTTAAATTTGTCACCGTTTCCTTTAGAGGGAATGAGAGAGAAAATGAATTTAATTTAGTATAAAAAATAAACATTTCTGGGTGCTGGAAACGTCTGTGGGGTTTTAGAGCTGTTATCATTAATCAGTCAAGCGTGTTTACCCGGAGCCCTGACGGCTGTGAAACTGAGCCGCTTGCCCGAGCCCTTCAACAGAGACGCCACCGCGGCCGGGACACAGGGACACATGTGTCCCCAGCCACCACCTGGTGCCCACTAGCTCACGGACGTGGTCCCTTTCCATGGCTCGAGGGGGAGGGACAGCCGGGAGAGTGGCCTGGCCGCAAAGCCCGGCTGCCCTGGGCTTGCCTGTGGGTCTCGACCTGCAGCTAAAGCCTTTCCTCGCGGTTGTGTTTTTAATAGTGTCTCCTGCTGCAGTTTCGAGAGGCAGTGTCTTCTGTGAGCTCTCTGTGCCCTGGGTGTAAAAGAGCGTGGTAGCTCTTACCATCAGCTAACCCCCCCTAGGAAGGGGAGCACGGCCTTCCGGGGGCGGGGCGGGGTTGCTCAGGTGCAGACTTGCAGCGTCCGTGGTCCAGCACGGGTGGGTGAGGGCTGCGGCAGGAGGGGATCTCTGATCTTGTCCCGTGGCTGTGCTCCTACCATGTGCAGAAGGAACCTTCCAAGAAACCTTCCAAGGAAGCTCAGTGCAGAAAATGGGAAGCCTTAAAAATGAACAGGTTTCCTGCTGAGAACAGAATTTGGCCTCCAGTAGACACACGTGTGTTAGCAAGTATTATTCTCATTATTATTAGTGAGTTCAGCAGCTCGGTGGATTCGGTGCCGATGGCTGTGATGAGAAGGTGGAGGGAAACATCAGGAATTCCGCTTCGGAGGTGTTGCATGGAAGACGGTCGAGCTGGGCAAGGGCAGAGCTAGAGACATGGATATGATCTTTAAAGCAGGGGTCCTGAAGGAGATCGTGAGCATCGAGAGGCTGGTGAAGGGAGAAGGAGCCAGAAGGAGGGCCCCGTGTGCTGGAGGGAGATCACACATTTTCTGAGGGAAATGGTGCTTTGAGCCAGAGGCACGTTCAGGTGTGTTGCTTCTCCTTCAGCAGTTGGTGAAGCAGGCTCGAGGCTTGACCGTGGAGCACGGTGCGTGGCAGTCCTGGCGCTGGGACAAGAGGGGCTCCTGCAAGGTCGGAAGCCCACGTGGCCTGTGTGCAGAGCAGGAGGTGGCGAGGTGCAGGTGGCCCAGCAGGGACAGCACCCCGGCTCCGTCCTTCATGCCCTCCCGCCTGGGGTATGCAAGCTTCACTCTTCAAACCCTCAGCTGCAGTGGGCACTTCTGTAGGGACCACAGTGTCCTCAGCTCCTTCCCAATCTTTTCAAGAAGAATTGAGAAGCAGCAGTGATGGTTCAGGTGCTGAAAACGAGTGAAGCCCCCTGACACACTCATCTAAATGGTGCTGAAAACGAGTGAAGCCCCCTGACACACTCATCTAAATGATGCAGAAATTGGCTCAGGGATTTGTGGGTGTAATTTGGAAGTTGAGGGATCCTGTGTCCTAAAACCCATCTGTAGATTGTGCTCTGCAAGCAACAGAAGGTTTTCCTGCCCTTTAAAATGATCATAATATGCTTAATATATAAAATAAATAAGACATAAGTAATAGCAACGAAGAACAGTCAAGCGATTCATATAATTTTGGAAGTCATTATAGATGCTTCCTAACCTAAACAGGTCTTCTTCTCATTATGGACTGAATCTTGTTCCCCACAAATTAACATGTTGAAGCTTAATTCCCACTGTGACTGTATTTGGAGATGGGCCTTTAAGGAGGTAATTAAGGTTAAATGAGGTCATAGGGTGGGGCCCTAATCCCCTAGGACTGGTGCCCTTATAGGAAGAGAGACACACGCACTGTAAGGACATAGCCACCGGCAAGTCAAGGAGAGAGGAGGCCTCAGGAGGAAGCAGCCCTGCCGACACCCTGGTCTCAGGCTTCCAGCCTGCAGAACTGGCAGAAATAAACGTCGGTTGTTTAAGCTGCCCCGTCTGTGGAATTTTGTTGCAGCCCCAGCAGACGAGAACACTCCCAACCCACTTACCTAGAGAGTCGATTCTACTGCTACAATATCTCTCGAGCTTATTCACCGTTCGCCTGCCCCTGCGGGGGCCCTGGTTCAGGCACTTATCTCTTTCCTGGGCCATTGAAATCACCTCCGTGTTGGTCTCATGTCTGCCGTGATGCATTCATCCTTCGTCTGTCTCGGGGGCCAGAGCCAGGAATAGAAATGGAGTTGGAGTCTCCCTTTGAGGCTCCCCTGGTGTTGGGGCATGGAGGACATGGGAGGGGGACGCTCACCAGGCCCAGGCCCTGAACACAAGTGGTCTAGCAGGGAGGAAACCAGCACAGCCTGGCACATGCCCGGGAAGGGGCAACTCACAGCACCACTGACGCGTTCGTTGATTTGTTCAGTAAGTAGGCCACGTCCTGAGTACTTGGCGTGCAAACCCAGTGGTGGCTGAGCAAGGGGAGACCCCTGACTGGGCTGTGCTTACGCTCTGGTGGCGGAGACACCACACACAGGAACCGATGAGACGATTCAAGACGGGGGTGGTGCCGTGCAGGCTGAGAAAGGTGATGGGGTGGGGGCTGCTTTGACGGGGTGGTCAGAGGAGGAGAGGCATGCAGGGGACCACGTGCGTGCGGAGGGAGCGGTCAGTGCAGGGACACCAGGGCAGGCGTGGGGAGACAGGTGTGGAGGTCTGGCGAGACTGGATGATGCAGTACCTTGCTGGCCATTGCGGGGAGCTGTATTTCCTTCTGATTGGGGTGGGCAGCCGCTGGAGGGTCATGAGCTGGGAGGCCAGAGGGGTCCAGTTCCCCTTAGGAAGTAGGAAGGAAACCCGAGGGACCACTGGATGTGGGCAGAGGAAAACGGTGTGTGCGTTTGACCAGTGCTGGTCCAGCGGATCATGGGATGGAAGCTGCCCTAAACTAGCGTGTGTTAGAGAGAGCAGGTGAGGGTGAGGACGGAAGAAGAGGGGAACGAGGGCAGGGCAGTGGCGGGGATGGGGTGCAGGAGATGACGTTTGCCATGAGCGGGATGGGCTTGTTCGCCCCCGAGTGGGCTGGACCGGGAGGGACTTGGAGCATAAGTACTTGTGCCCGAGGAGCTGACGTCGGAGAATTGAAGTTTTCTCCCAATTTGAAATGTTTTACACCTTTGCAAAGATATAAAGTTTCTGTCTTATTAATTTTTGTAGAACAGACAATTCATAATTAAAGAAATAGCTTTCGTCTTTCTGCACCGTGAATGTTAAACACTGTCTCTGATAGGGACGTATATAAATGACTTATAAGTATTAACATTAACGTTATAATTTTAAGGAATACTTTAAAGAATTTAATGACTATTCAAATATTGCACTAGAGCTTGCCACAAAGTAAAACCCTCTCCCGGTATTTCTAGTGAATTAAGGAAAAGATACTTTTGTTTTGGAGGCAGGTGGGCATTAGCAATGGGGCAGCTTTTGGATTTGAAATTTCCCATGAAATTCTACTGTGCAGAGTTCTGAGATGCCTGTTCTCTCCGGCTCCAAAGGAGCTGCCACCAGGGGGAGTCTAAGGGCTCCTCCAGGAGAAGCGTCGAACGAAATCGGAACAAATCTCCGTCCTAACAGTTACCACTCGCTCACCGGTCTCCTAGGTGGCTGGTGTGATAGTAATGGTCACATGCTGAAGTTGGAGAAGTGAAGTTTTCTCCTTATTTGAATATTCCTCTTGTAAAAGCATGTCTGTTATAGAAGTTTCAGTATTTTTCAACATTTGCAGAGACATATACATTCCTAATGTCTGTAGAGATTTTAAAATGCAACCAAAATACAAAGTGAAACAATGACATATCCTGAAATAACTCCTCTGTTGTATTATGTTCTTAACCAGCCTTAATAAGAAGTAAAAATATAGGCTTTAACTGCTGTTTCTTTGTGGAATTCAAGCCAAAGAGATCCCCTTCCCCTTCTTAGCAGTCTGTTCCCTGACTTTAAACATTCAATAAGGTCTCAGCCAAGGAATGCACTTTTTCCCCTTTTGAGACTTTTCTGTGGTTCCTTATTATCCTTTGCAGAATGTACTGTGGTTCTGTTTACCTCTGCCCACCGTTTCCAGACCTTTGTGGTTTCCTCTACAGCTGTGGGTCTTTCCCATGTGAAACCACAGGTCAGTCCAGAACCACAGAACTGATCCTGGCAATTAGAATTTTAGCCACTGTCCTGTGGGGTTTTTAGAGCCACAACTGTCTCCATACTTAAATCCAGATCTTAAATGACTACCATCTGAAATAATCACAATTCCTCCAGGGGGCCTGGGTCAGCCTTTCTCAGTTCTGTTGCACATTGGCGGGTGCCCCTCTCCAGCTGGAGCTCTCTCTCTGACAGGAGACCCACGGGAATGAGGGTTCCACGTCCCCCGGGCACTCTGGCACCTACCTGGTCACCCAGGGCCTCGTCTTTGCAGCAGGAAAGTGCCCTGCGTAGGGTCTCCGTCTGAGCAGTGGGTCTCAAACGTGTGTCGTCACCCCAGAACCCACCGAGGGCTGGATAAAACCCGGGTGCCGCGCCCCTCTCTCCGAGTTTCCGCTTCACTACGTCTAGGGAGGCTGTTAGAGAAAATAGCGATTTTGCTGCTTGTTAAGGACGGTAAGGAAGACGCCACTCCCACAGGCCCCGTAGCTGGGGAGAGAGGTGGGGCTCACGCAGAGCGCCGCGAGGAGGGTGCGGGTGCACAGCCGAGGAGGAAACCTCGCGGCGGGGCGGCGGAGCGCGCGGGCCGAACTGACCCCGCGGGCTCGCCACTGAGGGCGACCGGACAGCCGGGGCTCCGGGGGTGAGGAACCAAATCAGATGGCGGCCGTGAGCAGATGTGGGTGGTAGGGCTCTGGCTAAGCCCACCTGACAGGCTTCTTGCTAGGACTGGACAGCGCGGAGAACACGGGAGCCGGAGTGAGGGCCCAGCTGAGAAGAGGGCTCGGAGGCCGGAGCTGGTCCAAGAGAGAGTCTCGGTCTCCGTCACGGTCACGGTCACGGTCACGGGGCAGAACTTGTTCCAGGTGATGCGGGTGCTCTGGGCCCGGGAACCCAGTAGGAGCCCCGCGGGTCTGGGACACTGTGAGCTCCGTGGGGAAGCAAAAGTGCACGCGTTGTGGGTTCCGCCGTTCCCCCTGCAAGCGCTGGCGTCGCTGTGACACCTTGGGGTGGAGCCCCGCACTGATAGGACAAGAGCCACCTGCGTGTCAGGGCCTGTGTCAGGCGTGGGGAGGGGGCGTGGAGCCGTCAGACGGTCAGTCTGGAAGTGGGTGGTCCCTCGTGCTGTTAACACTGTATGAGCTATTAACTACTTGTGCTGTTTGACACGGAAGTGTTTGCTCGACCTCCCCATCCATCTTTGTGAGGTGGGTTTGGCCCTGGCCTTGGAGCCGCCAGCACAGGTGGCAGGAGAATGGCCACATCGCCCCGCATCTGTCTGGGCCGCAGCCCGGGCTCCCGGGCTCCCGGGCTCTGCGTGGAGGCCGCTCGGCCCTCATCCCCGTATCAGGCTCCACTAATGGCCTGGGGTCCTTTCAACCTGCTTATCTGTTTGTTTCAAGGCACCTAGATTCACAGCATCTAAGGCCACGCCCCTCCAACAGGTGTAAGTGGTCCCTCCCAGGCTGGGGGATGAGAAAGCATGGCGCCGCCCCGACCGAGTGGGACCCTTGGTGGAGCCGGGAGGCTGTCTGACTCCCCTGGGGGGCGGGCGCCCCACGCTCCCTCCCCACCGAGCCCCTGCTCCTCTGGCTCCTCTGCCCGGGGGTCGCTCCAACACAGGCGGACCCCTGGAAGTGCAGGAGGGGTAAGGCCCCTGGGGGCGACGCCCGGTGAGCGTGCTGGGGGGGATTAGTGCACACGCCCCCGGCCCCAGGTCTTGGAGAGGAGGGTCTCTGCGGTGGTTCCTCGGCAGATCCCACTGGAACTGGCTCCGTCCCCACAGGGGCAACCAGCTCAGCTACCCCTGCCCACCTTCCCTCCTTCCCTGTCTCTCCCTCTGCTCTCTCACTGCACCCAAATCTTTTCTCAGGCTCTGCACTGCAGAAGATTCAAAACTGGAGCACAGACTACTCAATATCACTCAACTGCAAAATAAGTAGAGTGCAAAATTGACACAAAAATTTGGGGTACACAATAGCACTTAAAGAATTGAGGGAGGGGCTGTAACGATGTAGCAGGCGTTCACTTTTCCTTCCACGGGGAAGAAAATGGAGAACGGTTGCTCTAAATTCTGCAGAAGGTTCTCTGCTGCCCCTTTTCCTGCTGCACATTCACACCTCGAACCCTGCACTTGGCCTCAGACCCACCTCCTAGCCGAAGCTCCTGATCCGTGACTTCTGATGAGCCGCTGCCTTTGACAGCGATGCCGCCGTCTCCGGCTGGAAACTCGCTCCCCTGTTCTGGGCACAGACTCTGGTCTCTGCACCGCGTTCTTCCTTGTGTTGCTCACGTTTCTCAAGTATGGCTTTTCTGTCACTTTGTCTGATAAGTAAAAGCTGCTCCCCCCCACCCATGTTCCACTTATTTGGGCTGTTTACTCTAGAATGTAAACTAAAAAGCAAACCATTTAAAAATAAATCTCCTTAATTCATATTGTTTTCATTGGCATAGGCATAGAAATAGGGTTGGAACACCTCGAAAATTCGTACTTGAGCCCAGACATGCGGCACTTGCAACACCCCAGGTGCAGAGTGATTAACGTGTCAACTGGTGTGATTTGTCATCTTTGAACCATGTGTAAATAGTGATCTGTTAGACACCTAGTAAACTTCATAGAAGATGATTGTATCGTGTAATCCTGTGTAAGAGACTGTGGTGACGTGTATTGAATCATGAGAATAACGATGGAAAAAAATTGACACTCAAGAAATAAGATTTAGATGTCTGAATAAACATAAAATGGTTCTTCTGAAATGTATCTGATATGATAAGCGAGTGCATCTTCAATAGAGTTATTTTTATGTGAGAAGATTGAAAAACGTGTTTTAGCATAATACTGCCAAGCAGGCTGTCATTTTCGGGCCAGAGATGCCTAGAGTTGACGAGGCATCAAAATACGGGTGTTTTAAAGATAAGAGGGAAGAGTCTCAAGCCGGAGATGAAGAAAGAACTTGCCCCCATGACCATAAAAGTGCTGACGAAACCCAAAAAGTGTAGACTGAGAGGTTATTGCTTTATTGGAACATATCTTATTCCAAGGATCTGTTTTAATAATCATTTAAAATTTTTGTTCAAAGTTAGTAGAAACATCCTGTCTTCTCCAGCAATAACTGATCTGTCGTAGGAAGGGCATTCTTCATCGCACAGAAACAAGGTCACGCATCAGTCACTCTGCCTGCGTCTGCTCTCCTCTCCTCCGCCCCCTCCTCTTCTTCAGTCACTCTGCCTGCGTCTGCTCTCCTCTCCCCCGCCCCCTCCTCTTCTTCACACTCAGATGTTTGCACCGGTGAACTGTGCTCGTCCCTCTTCATAAACATCATGCTTTTCTCTTTAGCTCATGACTGAGTTCCTCGGCCAAGCGCTTTATGGACGTCAGGCAGGGAGTGGGAATGTCACATAAAACAGATTGGGTTGTGAAAACAGGCAGTTCCCATCTCTCCCAAGACACGCAAATCTCTGAACAACCTCCCGGGAGGAGAGAGCCAAGGGCATATTCCGATTTTATAGCATGAGGCTCAGGATATTGAATGAAATACAGTTATGACATGATTGAAAATGAAATGCATTTCAGAAAGACTTTAAACGTCCAGTGGCGCTGAGATAAGTTTTACTGTGTTCATGATTATTCCTTTCACTCTTTCTCTTCCCATGTGGACCGCATGGCAGAATGAAACACAGCACTATTCCTGCTTTCCAAAGGGTTCAGTCAATACATTCAAAGCTGTTGTCATTTTCCTCATCAAAGGTGGCATTGTTGGAGGGGGCATGTATAAACTTTCCTTCCCGCTGAGTAGACCACGTGGAAAAATGCTTATTTTATTTTTTCTTGTAGGAATAAAATTGCAGTCTTTCAACAGAACATGTTGATTATGCCATCTGGCACATAATTTCCATGCTTAAATTAAGCTGAGAAATCAATTCAGTGTTGAAAGATATTATCCGTTTAACATTTTTCACCCCCAAGCAATTCGAGAAAGTAGGGCAAAAATAAGTTGTTTTCATTTCTGAGTATGTGAATGATACAGGTCTTGAATATTTTCTTCCACACAGAGGAAAATTATAATTTATAAGTGGATCTCTGTGATCTACTGGGATTTCTCGTCCTGCAGTTATACTCGGCTCTGCTGTACTACTAACCGGAGCCCAGCCTGCAGGTTCCGGTGACGGTCGCAGGGGCAGCTCCAGTGAGTGGATGTGAAATGATCCAGTTCGTGTGAGGACCTGTCCTAAGAGTCGTTCACATTTTGTTCAGACTTTTCTCAGTTAGGCAGTTTGTGAGTCCGGGTTGTTGCCAAAAGTAAAGCACAATAAACAGAGTATAATACGCAAATAAGGGCTATTAGTGAAGCTAAGTAACTAACAGGTGGTGGAAACTCAAAACAAAAGGAGTGAAAATCGCCACTTTCTACCTGGGGATGGAGGGTCCTTCATCAGGATCTCCTGAGGATGTAAGTCACTGCCCAGGCACCTGAGAACTTCCCAGCCAAGAGCTGAAGCCACAGTAACCTTTGCCCAGTGCCCTGAGCGGTGGAACTGGGCAGCCCAAACATTTGCCACAAACTGCCAGGAAAAAAGAGCTTTGAAACTGAAGGTGTAGATTCATATGGTAGAAAAATGGGGGAAA
This sequence comes from Eschrichtius robustus, assembly GCF_028021215.1. Classification (NCBI taxonomy): domain Eukaryota; kingdom Metazoa; phylum Chordata; class Mammalia; order Artiodactyla; family Eschrichtiidae; genus Eschrichtius; species Eschrichtius robustus. The sequence continues at coordinate 108,264,237 of NC_090835.1, read as the reverse complement.
GGTAACAATTGGTTAGAATTTCCTCTTTCATTTCTTTGAGTGATTTTAAAAAGTCATCTTTAAAATAATGGTTAAACTTTAAGTTTTGCTGTTTAGATAAAGAATAATTTTTTTAATTAAGAAAGAAGGAATGGGAAGTTCACATTTATGGGGGAGGAAGAGTTACACAGCTTTAACCATCCGGTGTCACCCTGTCCCTAGTCTTTGACCTCCACCTGCCTGTCGCGGTCAGGGTGCACCTGCCCACTGCCCAGGGGCCCCAGGAGAACAGAAGGTTTAAGTGCTTTCACACCAAAGGGAGCTTATGAAGACGCTGCAAGTGGGCAAACGGAGTTTTTCGGGAAGTCTAGATTCCAGCTCTAGTTCAGCGATAGATTCACAGTCTATCTGGAAAATAGATACTGAAAATTTTGCTACAGGGACTTTGCATAATAATAATAGTTCCAATAGCCCCTGACATTCCTGTGAAGTAACCGGCTGTGAGCTAATGCAGCCCAGGGACGCTGACCGGGGCGGGAGCCAGGGTTTGGAGCTGAGGTGGGAGTCCTGGGTCCGCTGTCTACTGGGCACACGTGCTCGGGAGAAGCTCTCTCACTGTGGTCCTGATTTAAAATCATGGGGAATTTCTTGCATTTATAAAAACAAGGGCAGCGTGTCCAGGAGTCTGGCCGGGGAGGTTCTCAGGCGGTGCTCCGTGCGTGATTGGGCCTGAGGCACGGGGACCAAGGAGCAGGCAGACAGAAGCCCCTTCCCGCCTGCGGCTCCCGGCGAGGTCTTTGCACTGCCTTACATTCCTCCCGGACACAGTCTGTACGTCGTGGGAACTGGACGCCAATCTTCTGGCCCTCGACTATCGAGAGAGACAGAGATGGAGAGTCAGAGACAGAGAGATGGAGAGAGAGACTAAGAGAGACAGAGAGACACAAAGACAGAGAGACAGAGAGAGATGGAGAGAGAGGGGTGCCAGGCAAGAAGCTAGAAGAGACACAGGAGCATTGGCAAGGACAAGCACAACCCCGCTTTCTGGCTAGAAAGCTCCAGCAGAGGCCACGTTCTGGAAGGACTGGCACAGAAGTGCACCTCGGAAAGAGTTTCTGTGCTTGATGCCTTCACTTTGGGAGGCTTGTAGCAGTGGATCAGGTCCCACCTGTGGAAAGAAGAAAGCAAGTGATGGAGCGATGCAAGCTGGGGGCGTAGGAGCCAGACCGCCTTCCTGCCCTCGTCCAGGGTCAGGGTCAGTGGAGCCACCGGGGGTTCCTCCAGGTTTCCCATTTGTTCAAGAAATTAATGTAAAAGTAGATTAGAAGACTATTAAGTTCAAACTCATCTGGTTCACCTCTTCGCCATGGTTCAGAGCCCAGCAACGTCTCCCAGCTCGCTGACCAGTTTGTCAGCTGCCACCAAACTCTCCGAGTTACAAAGAGTGATCGAAATGAATTGCCCACATTTTCAAGGCTAGGAAAAGGCATGAGTCAAAGAAATTCTAATAAAATTCTGACTCTCGTACAACTTGAACTTTCTACCTTTGCAATATGAAATGCATGTTTTATACACAATTTCCATGGCCATTTATAGGTGTTAGATCAGAAGCAGGAATTGGGACAGACAGGGGATAATCTAATAGAACAGCTACACGGTTCAAACAGAGTTTGTTTCCTTTTTATATTATCATCTGGGTGTCTGCGAAATTTCATGCAAATCAATCTTAATTTACCACGTGTTTTGGGTCTTTCATAAAATATTCTGACTACGGTATTTCTACATTTTATCTGTAAAATTCTCCATAAATGGGGGCACTTATTACATTTTTTAATATGTGGAATGATTCAGTTAGTGCAGAATCCAGAAGAAGAAATACTTACCCCAGGTAGAGAAATGAGCTTTTCACCAATTCCCAAGAGAATTGCTAACAGACTCGGGGGAAGGCAGTGTTGGAAGGTGCTGCCCTCATAACTCCCTAGTGTATTTTTCTGCCACAGTCGAGGTTACCTGTGGCCCAGCTCTGCAGATCGACAAGTTGTCAAACTAAGTGAGCACTTTGCAAGAGCACTCAGGTAAGTTTGGGCTGAACCGAAAGGTTTTTTTGGTCACCTTGGTCACCCATTCCCGTGTTTCAGTGAGCCTGGGCTTGGCTGTCCTGAGATTCACCCAATCACATTCATTTTGGAGCGTGGTGTGGAGAGGCCACCATAGTTTACGGTTAGAAGAAAATAAAGTATGAAGCTGGGAGGTTATTCTCAGATGGGGGTTGATTAGGCCGGTCAAGTCAGTATCAAGTTAGGAAAGCACAGCAAAGCCCAACATTTGGTGTTACTTAGGGAAAGTTTGAAAAGTCAGAGGGCTCTTCAATTTTAGTTGGAAGAATTGGGGGCGGCACAGAGATTCCGCAGAAGGCCTCCTCGAGGGGTTTTTTTAAGCATATGTGTGTGTGTGCAGGCCCTTGTTCTCACAGGAGAATCATCCTGCAGACCACCCGCCCGTCTCAAGCAGGCAAGCACGTCGTGGTCCCATCTTCCAGGAGGGAGGGGAACATCGTGGGGCTTCTGCTCTAGTGCTGACCTGAGAGGAGCATATCGACGTGGGGATTTTGGATTTAGTAAGCTCAAACTCATTTCTTTTCCACATTCCAAGAGGATTTCTTCCCTGAAAAAAAGGGGGCACAGGAAAGCAAGTTCCAGTGTTTTTATTCAAACATAATCCCCAATATCCTTTCTGCACACTCCCCAAAAGGACTGTTGTTTTTAAAAGGAAAATATCAGTTAAGACATACCGTGTCAGTAAAAGGACCTTTAAAAAGTCATTGGGTCTCTTGGCAGGACCACACTCAAAGCAGAGATCACAATCTACCCCTTTCTTGAAAATCTCCGAAGTGGTTTTGAAACAGTTAATAATAATAAACGCGATAAGGGAAGCCAGGTGGCCCGGCAGGTGTCAGCCGATGTGTGTTCCGAGAACCGAGGCTTACGAGGGTTACGTCCCTTTCAGAACACGTGCTTCTATTCATTCTTCGGGGGCGGCTGGGGCACTTGGGTCAGCTTTATGCCACCGCACTCGATCTCTTGGAGGAGGAGGAGAATTCTGGTCGTCCCAGCTGTGATTTCACCTGTGGGAGCACAGGAGCAAAAGCCTCCTGGGACTTTGAAGCCCTGAAATTATTTGGAAAACACCCCCTATATTTGGAAAGTATTACTGCTGTTTATTAAATGCCCAATTTAAAAAAAAACTTGGCTCTTCTTAAGGGTAATAACAGCAGCAAGTAAAAATGAGCGTGCAGTTTGTGTGGTGTCGGTCAGGGTCACCGTGGGAAGAGCAGGGCTGGGTCCCGTGTTGCTCACGGACACTGGGACGGTCCCTGCTTATTATCTGGCAGGAATGCGCTGAGCAGGGCCATACCCATCTCGCTGATACCTCCGGGGACCCCGTGAGACAGCTCTCGGCATCCTTGTTCTCCAGACAAAGAAGGAGAAACCTGCAAAAGATGTGCCAGGCAGGAACTTGGGCAGCGGGCTAGACCCCAGGCAGCCTGACTTCCCAGCCTGCGGTGGGGCTTCCCAACGGCCGGACCCAGAAACCCTGTGAGATGCAGCCACACAGAACGTGGAGGAACCGTAAACCTCCCCTAGCAGTCGTGTGCTCATTTCGATGTGTCTCAGAGAGAAGAATAAAACTAGCTGGCTGACCCATCCGCTTCCCCGCCCCCATCACCGTGGGAACCTTGAGTGGTGCCCAGAACTGCTCCCCAAGGTCGGTTCTTCCTGCGGGAGCCCCAGTGATGACTATGACGGAACCCCCCCAGTTACCCGCAAAGGAAACCCGAACTCCTCCCCGGGGCCTGTGAGGCCCCCCGCCTGGCCCCTGATCCCGGTCCCCAGGCTCTGCCCCCGACTCTGTCCCAGACCCCGCCTCCACTGTCCCCTGGGAGCATCTTCCCGCGTCTCCCACTCGGAGGCCGCCTGGGCTCGCACTCAGGTCTCCGCTGAGATGTGCCCCCTTCAGAGGCTCACTCACCCCACTTCTCTTTTCCCCGCACCTTCCTTTAGTTTTCTTTATCTCACGCAGCTGACATGGTGTTTCTGGAACACCCTGTAAGTATTTGTTTACTGACTCTCTCCATCAGAATGTAACCTCCCTGAGAGGGGGTCTTGGTCCCTCTTCATCACAGCTATATTTCCAGCTCCCAAAAATGTGTCACAAGGTACATGCTCAATAAATATTTGTTAGATGAAAGCATGAACCAAACCAATGATTTCGTAGCTACTGTTACTTAGAATGAAGGTAAAGGTGGGTTTGTAAAGAAAATTACTCTGGAAATTTAAAGAGTGTCATAGAAATGAAGTACATTGGAGATGACAGAAGTTCTGAAAGCAGAATGAGAATGCCTAAAGCTTGGACAACACTGGGTATGCTGTATTCTACATAATTAGCTAATTACAAGGTTTTTCCATTTTCTGTAAACTCTAAGTAATGAATAAGGTTCATAGATAAAATTATCCCTACCAGTTAAAGATCTGCACCTGCCTATGTAGATGACTAGATTTCTGTAGAAGGCCAGGTTTGCATCTGGACTTTGAGTGACTGACTAACTAGCATTATTAAATCGGTGGAGAAATCGTGTTATACTCCCTTCAGAATTCCCCAGGACAGGTGACAATAAAAGACTGGCAGATGAATAAATAAATTTCCGTCTGCCTTAAAGACGGAGCAGTGGCGACTTGGTGACATCTTTTTGTTTCCACTGTGGACAAATGCCGCCTGACTTCACTCTACAAATTAGGTCAATTGTGCTGAATTAATAGATAGATGGAACCAGTTAGAAACCAGTGTGCTGATTATCCTATTCATACTCATTTTCCTGTTGAGCCAGCCATGGAAAGTGGACTGAAGCCAGAGCGCAGGGAAAGGCTTTTCAGTCTGAAACAGCCCACACGGCTCTATTTCTCCAGAAGGAGTACGTGGAGGAGACCCATGCAAATTACCATTTAGTTCTCACGCTGAGATTGCTCTAGGAATTTACAATTGAGCGTGTAAGGAAAGGACTGACTCTGTTGGGCTTTGAGCTGATTTGCGAGCATGAGCTGTCTGGGGCGGGGGGCTCCGGCCCTGGGGGGTCTGTCGCCGTCACTCAGGGCTCGTGGTCACCATGGCAGGACTCGGCCCTCTCAGTCCTGGTCCTAATCGCTTTCACCATTCCTGTAGTGAACATGCACCACTGGAAATACCAATAATTAAATCTCTCACCAGCAGAAATGCGCAGATGCTGAAGGTTTAAGAAGGAGGAGAAAAACGTGGCGTGGAAAGTCCCCGAGAAGGGCAGCGGCTGACTGACTGCAGGCTCCTTCCCCGCACTGGGTTCCTGCCGGGGGAGCTGGCGTTGGAACGTTGTTTGCAGAATTATGGCAAAACCTACTGGAATAAAGGATGTTTCTATAATGCTCATTGGCTTCGGAAAGTGGGCAAAGGGAGAAGAGTCTCTGGTGCGTGTGCCCTGCTCTGCAGCCCTGATTCGGCCATGAGGCTCAGCGCCCAGAGGACTTCTGCCCCGGGAGACCCTGCCGACCTCGGTGACTGAAGACCCGGCCTCTCCCGAAGGCCCGTAGGTGGGAGTCTTCCTCTCGTCGTTATTTGAAACAGGTGAACGTGGGTGGCTGCCTTCCATTCATTCACTCGGGAATATTTCCTGCCCGTCTGCTAAGTACTCGGCCCTCCTCCCGGTGCTGGGGACACAGCAGGAACAAAACGACAAAAATCCCTGCGCCCACAGGGCTTACACTCTAGCGGGAAACGCAGACAATAAAAACACTTAGAAAGTGTGTAAGACGATAGATGTGGCAAAGACTGTGGAGGAATAAAGGGGTGAGGACTTTAAGCCAAAGACTGTAAGAAGAGACAAGAAAGTTATTATATGACAATAAAGGGTCAATCCAACCAGAGGATGTAACATTTGTAAATATTCATGCACCCAACATAGCAGCACCTAGATAGGTAAAGCAAGTGTTACCAGACCTGAGGAGAGACTTTTAGGGTGGGGTGGGTCCAAGGGCACAGCCCTTCAGCTGTAAGATGAGAAGGTCTGAGCATCTCACGTAAAACGTGGTGACAAAACCGTAACGTATAGTTGAAATTTGCTGAGAGAGTAGCACCTAAATAGTCTCACCAAGAAAAAGAAGAAGAAGAAATAGAAGAAAAGAAAAAAAGATGAGTGTAAGTATGTGAGGTGACGGACATGTTAATTAACTCGATGGGGCAAATCCGTTCACAACGTATATATATCAAATCACTATGATGAGTGCTTTAAAGGTCTTACAACTTTATTTGTCATCTGAGTCCATAAAGCTGAAATTAAGAAGAAGAAAAGGAAGAGGAAGAAGGAAGAAGGAATGAGGGGCAGGGAATGCTGGGGGAGGGGGCTCACAGAAAAAGATGACATTTGAGGAAAGACCCAGAGACCTGAGCAGAAGCCACGTGGGCGTCTGGCTGGAGATGCTTCTGCGGAAGGAACAGCAGGTGCAGAGGTGCTGAGGCAGGAATGCCCTGTGCGTGTGGGGTGTAACCAGGCGGCTGACGTGACCGGCCTGGAGTCCTGCCTCTAAAGGCAGTGCTGGGAGGGAGGGGCATTTACTCTTGGCCTACAGCTGTCCTCAGGATGCTAGGTCTGAAGGCTAGGGCCATATTTCAAGTGAATCTAATTAAAATTGCAAATCGCAACATCTATTTTGATTTCTTCAAGTACTTAACAGAGAAAATATTAACTTTAATATTTCAACAGCTGGTATTTTCTATAAGTGGTTTGTGGGCTGTCAGAAACATCTCTCCATTAGTAAAGCATTATTTGGGTATAATATAAATTAAGGAAATTGATTCTTTAAAAACATAACCCAAAGTTTTTGACTTTTGAGTGAATGTTGGCCTCTTCAGGGTTGTTGTTTGGGGAGCTGGACACATATTCTGGTGAGTGGCCAGTCCTCGAAATGCTTTGCATTTCCTATTTGGGACTGTTTTCAAATATTGGAAAATTAAAATAAAACCTTATTTTTGGTCATTCTTTGGGATGTATGAATTTGATTTTTGAAAACTTGCAAGTCATTCTCAGCAATCCTGGTGATTACAGAGGGTCATCTGTTACAATCTGACAGCAAAATGAGGAGTATAGTGGATTTGGTAACAGAGTTGAGCTTCAGCTAATTGGACAAACCAAGGTTTGGTATTCCTCTGATTCGCCAAATGCAGGATAAAGCAGAGGAGGTGGGTTATTGCAAAACTGTTATAAAAGCATGTCCTCTGGGGTGATTGTATATTCACAGGTATTTTAACGTATTAGCTGTGCTTTTTGTGGGCAACAAAGGTCATTTTCTAAATTGAAATTGCCCTTGATATTTTGACATGGATTTGACTTTAGCAAAGTTATTTCACATCAGACTAAAACAACCTGTTGGAAAGAATGCGTGTATAATTTGGGGAATAAAAAGAAAGTGAGTCCCTGGGTACCCACCACTAAGGTAAGAGTCAAGTGTCCACATGCAGTGGGGTCTGCTCTGTTCCTGTGTTTCTCCCCTCCCCAACCTCCTGACCAGAGCAACCCCCCTCCTCCAGCACTCTTCTAGTCTCTCAGCGAAACTTCCAGCTGTGCAGGTCCTGGCTTTCTCTCTCTCCCCCAGGGTACAGTCCACTGAGACCCAGAATCGAGGCACCAGGACTGAGTGCAGACCCAAAGGCCCCCGGGTTTCAGAGCCTGCTTCTGTCCGTGGACAAGGGGCCCTGCTCTCTGCCAGGCAGGCAGGCGTGCATCCCCCGAGACCCTCCCACTTCCCTGATACCGCCTGCTCCCTTAGGACTGGTTTCTGCAGACATCCAGTCGACCGGGTCTTATATTAGACTTACACTTTAAGAATAATAACTAGTTCTAAAAGATGATCTTGCAATAACGTTGGCTTCTTTTTATTCGATGTACACTTTTTGGATTACATGACTCCAATAATTTCATGATGGAGGAAAAACAAGCTTCAGGGCACTGACATCAGTTGAATGTTCTGTAACAAGGGAAAACAGTGGCTTTTAAAGAAAAATCCTAGAATGTGGCAAGGGGAATAAGAGCAAGTAGAATTCAAGTGCCACTAAGGTCAAATAATTTCAAAAGTAATACGTTTCTTTCTAGGACTGATTTAGTGACAGCATCAAAGCAAGATACCTAATTATTTGGTTTTCCTGATGCATCAAATTAGAGAGTCTAGGAAAGTTTCTAGTGGGAAAGTCCTGTACTCGCTTCATGTTAGAACTCTAGCAGTTTTTAAATATGTCACCAGCTTACAAAACTTCGCTGATGGAGAACATGCTTCTTACATGGGAGGAGACTTAAACCTGGGAAAGTGAGTCAATTCACATAATTCTATCACTGTGTTCGAAGTTCTGGCAGAAGGGCATTTAATGCTGCCTTCAATTAGAATTCGTTTGACGAGATGTAGGGCAGTCAAGCTAAGTTCTTGATTTAAAATTGTAATTTGCAAAGAAATGGCCTAACAAAGTATTTACCCCACATCAGCATGTAGAAACCAGGTGAGGAGAAAAGCGTAGTAACCGCCATGAGTATGTGGAAGCAGGGAAATGCTTGGTTTCTGGAACACGGCTCATGGGGCTTTTGCTTTCACTAATTAATTCCTTATCTAAATATAAGTTGTACTATTCTTGTGAATTCCTCATTTAATTTTTAGTGAACTCCTCTATATCCTGAACATTTTTTCAATATTTTTCCTACTTCTTCATCTGAAGCCTGGCTTTCCCTCCGTGCTTTCCCCGCAAACCCTCCCAAAAGGGGGCTGGCCCTTCTCTTCCCCCAGGCTCTTTCTTTATCTACATCTCTCCTGTTTTCATTTCAGGGGACTGTCCTGGCATCTCTCCTTCCATATGTGCCTGGTTCACTTCTCCAACTTTCACGCTGTCAGAACTGACGCCCTGGGCACCCTCCCAACATCTGGGCAACTTGTCTTCCTCCCTGACCTCTTGTTACTGAACTGAACTTGGGTCTTCTCACCTGGCAAAGCCGATCTACAGACACGGGGTTGTGGAGAAGGCAAGCCCAGCATTAACTGCAGGGTTCCCAGCAAGGAGAATGGGCAGCTCGTGCTCAAAAGACCAGAACTTCCTGAGGGCTGTCAGGGAAAGGATGTTAAAGACAGGGTGAGGGAGCGGCTTTCGGGGAGTGGGACCAGCTCGTGGACCTTATTCTGCTTGGCTGGTGCTGAGGTAACAGGGTGGTATTTCAGAAGTCAGCATCATCAACCTTCTGGTCCCAACCCACCTGGGGTCTATGGGCTTGTGGTCAGCAGTTTCCATCTGGCGGGAGTCTGGTTTCTTTAAAACAACTTAGGGGTGAGCGTCAGACATTGTTATCTGTGCCCTTCAGGGAGGAGCTAAGGGTCCTAGGACTCTGCTGATCTGTCATTTAAATTGTCACCAGTTTCCAGCCCAGCAGCTCTTCTTTGTTTCTACACGTTCACATTTTCCTCATCATTAACTCCTGAGCCAGGCTTTTGAGACTCAGGGGAGGCCTGATGCAAGTCCTTTGAGTCACATGAGATGGAGACCTGGGGGTGGGGCTCTTACACCCAAGAGGGTCCTGAGGGTCCTGCTCCGTTTCACTCCCTGCTGCTGAGACTCAGCCCCATTTCTCAGCCTTCTAAGCCCCAGCCGTCACCTGCACATCACCCCACAGACACGGCCTCACAGTCTCTTAGACCACATTCCCCTGGCCCCCCTCCAGCACCTCCTGGCCTATCCTATCTGCCCAGCCCTCAGTAATAGGGAACAAAGGGCACTGAGTGCACATGTTCTCTGTCGAGATCTTGGTGGTGATTACACAGGTCTATTACGGTACATGTGAGAAGTCATCTAGTTGTGCACTTCATGTGAGGCACACCTCTGCACAAAAGAAAAATTCGGGCTGGTTTGGAAAGAGCCTGGAGTGTGTACATTCTACGTAGGTGAGAGGCGCCTGTGGAAATGGTAGACGCTGACTTTCATTCTTGCCTCAAAGAGGTTCCACCTCGTTGCGGAAGTTAGCTGTAGAGTTGACCAAAGACAGAGCCAACTTTTTCTCAAAGGAAGTTTGGATTTGCTCATATATGGGGCTATTATTACTTGAGATCATAGAATTCCATCCATAGGCAACAGAAGATTAAAGGGGCAGGTGTTTACAGGTAGTTGTGTTAACAGTGGATGAGCCCAAGGCTATGAGGTTCCGGGTACTGTTTTCTCATGGGCCTGCTGGGACAGGCGAGCTGCAGAGATGTTCCCGTGGACCTGAAGACTGGATTTGGTTGATATGAACGTTATTTCGATTCTGGTGCAGTGAACACTGAGCTTTTCCTTCTCGTGGTAGCTCAGTTTCTAAAGGTCGTTTTCTGTTCATGACCGTCAAACTACATCCTGTATACAGTTCAGTTTTACTTTTAAGTGCATTTTATTATATGATAAATCTTTGAAAATTTATGCTTCACATGTGAACTAGGTGGCAATTATCATTCAGGACATTTAACTATTGAATCTATATATCCAGCCCCATTGCAGATCGTATGTTGTACACTTTGCTGATTTTCCTAAATTGTCTGAAATAAGCTTCTGTTACTTTTAATTCAGAAGAATAATTCTATATATAATACATATCTATATATTTTAGTTATTGTGTTATTGTGTGTATATGTGTGTATATATATATATATACACACACATATACACACATATATACATATTTGCTCCAGTGATCCTTCCCGAATTCCATACCCATCTATTGGGGATTCAGCTACAATGTTTTTTTTGTTTGTTTTATAAATTTATTTATTTAATTTATTTATTTTTGTCTGCGTTGGGTCTTCATTGCTGCACGCCGGCTTTCTCTAGTTGCGGTGAGCGGGGGCTACTCTTCGTTGCAGTGTGCGGGCTTCTCATTGTGGTGGCTTCTCTTGTTGCGGAGCACGGGCTCTAGGCGCACAGTATTCTGTAGTTGTAGCTCACAGGCTCTAGAGCGCAGGCTCAGTAGTTGTGGCCCACGGGCTTAGTTGCTCTGTGGCATGTGGGATCTTCCCGGACCAGGGCTCGAACCCGGTCCCCTGCACTGGCAGGCGGATTATTAACCACTGTGCCGCCAGGGAAGCCCTATACAATGTGTTTGTTTTTTGTTTTTGGCAGCGGTGAGCCGCTTCCAGGATCTTAGTTCCCAACGAGGGATTGAACCCGGGTCCTCCACAGTGAAAGTGCAGAGTCCTAACCACAGGACCGCCAGGGAATTCCCTCAGCTACAATGTTTAACAAGCACCTCTCTAGACTACCCTGTCTCAAACCAAACTCCTACTTCTCCCTCGTATCTAAGAGGAGCACCTTCATGGAGACAGTGACCCAAACCATCTTCCTCACCTTTCTCGTGCCACCTACCAAGGAGGCCTGCCTGCTCCACCTTTTTTAGAGTTTCTCCTCCCACTTCATGTCTTCTTTCCTATATTACTGTCCCTCCAGCCCACCCTCCATAAAGTCGCGGGGGTGGATCATTCTGAAACACAAACTCACCAAAAATACCGTTGCCTCTTGGATTAAATTCAAAGCCCTCAGCACGCCTGGGGACTCGATTACCTGACTCCTGCTGGTGTGAACCTGTCCCCACCCACACCCAGAGCTTACGCTCCGGCGGCCAGACCTCTGGCATTACTTCACCTGCTGGGCTAATTTAACTGTCCTGCATGTTCTCTTTAACATTCTCACCGTCCACCCACCACCATCCACCTACACAGCTTTCAAGACTGAAAGTAACCTCCCACTCTGAATAGTTCAGCCCACTCACTTTTCACCAAATAGGCCCTATGGTTTTCAGAGCCTATGCTTGTGAGGGACTTGAATGCCTTTATCAATTCTCCTCACATTTCCAGGCCTACCATATTCAAGACTGTTTTAAGAGCTAGTAGAGAGAATTCCGCTCAAGAACCTGTTCTGGGACTGAAGGATTGGGATCGCCCGTTTGGTTCGGGCCATCCTAGCACCTGATATAAGCAGCCCTGCTGATGAGGAGAAGAGTGGGGACCAGATCTTTGGTCACATTTTTATGCGTTGGCTGTGCAGGAATATGCTTTAAAGTAAAGTAAAGCAAACAGGACGCTGAGAAACTGGCCAACTGGAGACTTTCCTGATAGTCATTCTGGATATTTAAGATGAATAAATGCCTTCAGACTTGGGCTTGGATTAAGGGAGTCGGTTTGTCAACTGCTGCCTTGTTGTGTGGACACAGCTGGTGCTAGACATTCGCATTTGATTATATTTGACTTACTCTGATGTCTAAATCTATTTTTTGACAGGGGAACCTAAAAGAAAAAAAATCTGCCTTGAAGATTCTTTGTGGAACATTCAGGGCTATATTCAACTTCTTTCTTCCACACAAATCAGAATTGTGCCTTTAAATGAATAAGGAGTTCTAAGGTCACCCTCTGTTACACAGTGGGAAGCGGGACAGAGAAGAAAGGAATGTGTCGGAACACAGCGGGCCGACCCTGCCACTGATCCTCTTCCTGTGGCCTAATTACAGCTGCTTTGTGGAGGGCCAGTCATATAACACACAAAATTGAGAGATTTTTACACTAGAACATTCTGCATAGAGAAAAAAATCTGCAGCAAACTGACGATTCTATCTGGAAATTAGTTTTGTCATTTGCTGTGGTGTCTTGAGTCCTAATAAACATATTTTACAAAACACTAAGCTTCTGGCAATGTTATAATGAATGATGATTATATTATGTCTATTTTAAAAATCATTTTTTCCTTTTTACTATCACAATAATTTGAAATGAATCAAGCAGCTGCCCCATTGCTTGAGAAGCAGCTGTTTCAGGGCTAAATCAACCCCAACTCCAGCAGCTCCCTAGGGATTTACTTTGAACATTTCAATGGTAAGTGACAAAGTCCTCATGTTTAAGTATATTCTGATATGAGTCACACCCAGAGAACTTGGGGAAAAGGAAAAGGGAGAAATAACACAAATAGTCAAGCTTTTTGTTTGTTTGTTTCAACTGCACAGGTAAGGTTACTGCCAGAAGGCATGTTCATTTCTCCTGAGGGAAAACCTTCATTCAAAAATGTCAATATCATTTAACAGCAAAAGCAATATAATTACTCAATTCAATAAACAGTTTACAAGGCACAGACATTTTCAGCTAAAAGAGGACTTAACAAGAGTGTACCTTTTAGTAATTTAGTAGTTAATTAGTTAAAAAAAAAAATCTTTTTTTTAACAACATCTGGTGAACAGTCAGTCTCTAATTTCTGAAGTTTGGGAATGAAAAGCCACTGCACAAATTCATTGCTATGAACAGTCTGCCAGTTGTTTACCTTTATGCCAATCTCATCCCCTACCAGACAAATATATTTCAAATGTGTTTCTGTATTAAAAACCAAAACAAAACAGAAAGCAATTTCAGATTTCTGGGTATGATTTAATGCCATTCAGTTTACTAACTGCCCTCCATGGGTTACGATGCCTTCATGGCTTTGGTAGTAAAATCAGCCATGTTGTACAGAAAAAGGGTGAATGGTGATCCCTTCAATTTGCTGCATCCTCCAGACAGGCCACGCCCAGGAGCGGGGTGGGCAGAGGTGGTACCAAATCACCTGCCTCACCTCAGCTGGTACCTCGCATGCCCTCCTTTCCCTGTGAGAGGGGTTAGTGTGAACGATCTTATGAACAGATTAGGACAAATCTACCTCTCACAAGAGCCAGTGGTCTGTGCCACGCTGTCAATGCCGCAACAGTAACGGACAGGATGGCAGTGGGTAGCACCAACATCCTGAAATACTTATATTGTTCTGTAGTTTAATGACTTGACAAAGCCCATCTCTTTTAAAATTTTTAAGAAGTTTTTACGGCTGAGTTAATTTACATGCGTGGTTTACCCAGACAATATCGGGCTACATTTTGCTTCGAAATGCATGACATCAGTCACTGACATGTAACCGAAGTCGAAACTTGATCTTGGTTAGAGCAACACCTTGTATTGATTAGGTCTCTTTCTTCTAAGAAACACACAGTATGTTCATATTCATAATATGCATCCTCATAGAAGCCACTTGAATTTTCAAGGATAAGACGTAGCTTCAGTTTATGGATGAGAAAATAAAGATGAAGGACCCATTTCAAACAGAAAGTTTGTCCTTACTGGGAGGCGCTCTTTAGTGGTAAGAAAGTTGGGCTATAAGTCAAAGGATAGGGTGACCTTCCACAGTTTGCCATAAGCTTTGAGAAGTTGGACAGGCCACCTGTTCTTCCACTGCCCTGGCTTCTCCATCTCTGAGTGGAAGTAAGTTCAGTTCATTTTTTTATCTTCAGAACTATAGATTCAGAGTGGCAATGGGTAGCTAGCTATATGATTTCTATAAAAACCCTTTTGAAAAAAGTACAATTAGACACTGTATGGGGAAAGATCTTCTAAGAGAGCAAACCTGGGTCTTGTATTTCTGGAGGTACACTGTGGCAGCTGCCTGTCCTGGGAGGCGAGATCCCTTGGGGAAGGGTGGATTGTCACCATGAGGCTCTGAGTGGGTTCTGCAAAGTGAGGGTAGGCGCACCATGTGTGGATTTGGGGGAAGCAATTGTCACAGGTCTTCTAGGGAAAGAGGAGGCGAGAACTGAGGTCGTCCTCAGGGAAGGAAACTGAGGGAAAGAACAAAGCTGCTTCACAGGAACTTTATTAACCTCCTTTGGGATGTGTGCAGCTTGGTGCTTCATCCGTGTGCCCGGGTCCTGAGCGGACAACCCAGTGTCACCCACGTGGGTCTGGCTGGACTGCCATGAAGCTGAGGGGAGGGGCTGGCACATGGCGTTTCCGGGGAGGTTGCCCCCGGGGGCTTGCTTACACCCAGGTGGCAAATTTGTCAGGGAGGAAGGAACGTCTGACCAGAAACCTGCAGATGAGCTGCAAAATGTGTCCCATCACTGCGGCAGAAGGAAAGGTGATTTTTAAAATATTTGCATCATGCATTTAAGTTCTTCATAATTTAGGTTTCGTGAACAGGGACCAAAAGAAACAGTCATGCAGATTCGTCCTCTTGTAGAGCGCGGACAAATGTGATGCTTTTGATTTTGTCTCCAGTTTAAGTCTAACCAAGTGCGTGGACTTTTCTTAAGAGAAAGTGGCTCTGCACGAAGGAGCTGAGGACACGGTTACAGACGAAGAGGTTGATCTTTTACTGTAACTTCTGTTACATAGTAAGCGCAGTACAAGTGTTAGCCTTTATTATTACTATGCCAAAGGCTACTTGTCAAAAATATGAAATAGGAAAAAGACGTCTTCCAGTCAGAGAGAATTACCTCTTAAACTAAACTCAGAATTGTCCAAGGATTCTGATTTCATTGACCTGGACATTTTTAGAGTTCCCAGGTGAGAGAATGCACAAAGTTGAGAACCACTGCCTTCAATAGACCCGTAGCTGAATTCTTTCAGTGAGAGAGGGGGAAGAGAGGAAAAAAACATAAGAGATGGAAACAGCTCTACTTGTACAATGTTTTCACTGTGATAGTGCTGGGTGAGGGATGGGGCGTTGATAATATTTAACAGGAAATGTGACAGTTAAAGTTAGTTTTGGGTGTTAAGTATTTTATTTCCTCTGATTAGTACTCACGCGGGTCTTTGGCTGTCTTGTCAGTGGTCTGGTTGGTTTGTCTGTTTTCTTGTTTGGTTCAGATTCTATCATAGCAGACAAAAGATTCACTCCCCTGGCTGGCAACAATCTAATCAAAGTGCAAACCTATGTTTATTCCACAGGTAAATGATAGAAATCTCTGTGTTACTATTCTAATTGTGTGACATGCTCACGGTTGTGTGGAGGTATCTCACTGTTATTTTGATGTGGGATTCCCTAACCCCTATGATGTTGAGCGTCTTTTCATGTGCTTATTTGCCACCTGTGCATCTTGTTTGGTGAGGTGTCTGTGCAGACCCCATTTTGTAATTGGGGTGTTTGTTTCCTTTTTTCCTATTACTTTTGTCATTTATTTACATGGTTTTTGATAAAATTGTATATATTTAAGGTGCGCAACACGACTGATACATATACACAGAGTGAAATAATTCTTATAGCCCAGCTAATTAACGTATTACCTCCTCACATAGACCATGTTTTTGGTGTGATGAGTGCACCTAAAATCTACTCTCTTAGCGCATTTCCAGCATTCACTGCAGTATTATTTAGTCATCATGCCATACACTAGATCGCTAGACTTGTTCTATATACTGTAACTTGCTGCCCTTTGACCAACGTCTGCCCCCTGCCCACCCCGCGAGCCAGCCCATGGTAACCACCTTCTACTCTCTGCTTCTTTGAGTTTGATGTTTGTTTTCTTCTTATTTTTTTTTAAATAACGCATCTTTTATTTTCTATCTCTATTTCTACTTTGAGGTTTATTTAGAAAGCAACCTTTTGAAACCTCACCCTGACGAGACACGACGTGAACACTTTTTTTGCCACCCACAGCCTTTTATTTATTTGTTTGTTTTGTTTGTTTTATTTTTTATTTTTTGGCTGTGTCAGGTTTTAGTTGTGACACACGGGATCTTTGTAGAGGCATGTGGGATCTTTTGTTGCAGTGCACAGGGTCCAGGACGCGTGGGCTCTGTAGTTTGTGGCGCTCGGGCTCTCTCGTTGAGGCGCACGGGCTCAGGAGTTATGGTGCACGGGCTTAGCTGCCCTGCGGCTAGTGGGATCTTAGTTCCCCGGCCAGGGATTGAACCTGTGTCCCCTGTATTGGAAGGTAGATTCTTTACCACTGGACCACCAAGGAAGTCCCTGTTTTCTTACTATTGAGTTTTAAGAGAAATTTGTATATTTTGTGTACCAGTCCTTTATCAGATATGAGTTTTACAAATATTTTCTCCCAATCTGTGCTTTGTCTTCTCAATCTCCTGAGTGTCTTAAGCAGAAGTTTTTAGTTTTAATGAAGTTCCACTTATCAACTTTTTCTTTCATGATCCTGCTTTTGGTGTTGTACCGAAAAAGTTATCACCAAACCCAAACTCAAGGTCTCCTAGATTTTCTCCTATGTTATCTTCTGGGAGCTTTATAGTTTTGCATTTTCATCAGGTCTGTGACCCATTTTGAGTTAATTATTGTGAAGGGTGTGAGGTCTGTGTCTGGATTCAGTGTTTTGCCTGTGGGTCCCAGTTTCTCCAGCACCATGTTTTAGAAAGACTGCCCTCCCTTCATTGAGTTGCCTTCACCCCTTTGCCAAAGGTCAGTTCACTGCATCTGTGCTGGTCTGTCTCTGGGCTCGCCATCCTGCTCCACGGACCTACGCGTCTTACTTTTCCACCAGTGCCACACCGTCCCAATCACTGTAGCTTTGTAGAAAGTCTTGAAGTCGGGTAATGCCACTTCTCCAACTGTGTTCTTCTTCAGTATTTTGTTGACTATTCTGGGTCTTTTGTCTCTCCATATAAACTTTAGAATCAGATCGTCAATATCCATAAAATAACTTGCTGAGATTTAGATTGGGATTGCATTGAACCTATGGGTCAAGTTGGGAAGAACTGACGTCTTAATTTTATGTCTTCCTATCCATGAAGATACTACCTCTCCATTTATTTAGATCTTTGATCTCTTTAATCAGTTTTGTCATTTTCCTTATATAGATTTTGTACATATTTTGTTAGGTTTATACCTAAGTTTTAATTCTTTGGTGTTAAATGATGTGTTTTTAATATCAAATTTCAATTATTTACTGCTGATATCTGAGAAAGCAATTGAATTTTGTATATTAACCTTGTATCCTGCAACCTTAATATACATGCTTATTAGTGCCAAGAGGTTTTTGGGGTATTTTTTTGTCAATTCTTTGGGATTGTCTACATAGACAATGATATTATCTGCAAAAAAAGATAGTTTATTTCTGCCTTCTAAACTTGTAAACTTTTTATTTCCTTTTCTTATTTTATTGCATTAGCTAGGACTTCTAATACAATGTTTAACAGGAGTGGTAAAAGGGCAAATCCTTGCTTGTTCCTGATCTTAGGAGCAAAGCATCTAGTTTCTCATCATTACGTATGACGCTAGCTGTGGATTTTTTTATAGGTGATCTTTATCAAGTTGAGGCTGTTCCCCTCTATAAATTTTTAATTAGAAAATATCATACAAATCATATCCATGAACACATTCTCAGTGCAAAGACCTTAGTAAAGAACCATATATGCTAAAACATTTATTTTACTCTCTCGTCATCCCTGGTCTCCATTCCCAGTCATACTTATATTCTCAGAGATGATGTTAATAGTTTTATGTATGTTATTCCACATAATTTCCTGTGCACACACACACACACGTTTATATCTACTTGGCAGTTTGGGGTTATTGCTTGGTTTTCCTTCTCATGTATGGAATCATGCTATGTGGCAAGAACATCTGTTGTCTGGCCATTATGTGCTAGGCACCATTCCACGCATACTCATTCATGCAATCCTCACAACACTGCCTTTGAAGTAGATGCTGTTATTATTCTTATTTTATGAGTAATGAACAGACAGCCAAGTTAACTAGTCTTTGTTCAATTGAAACTACTCCTTCCAAGGTCAACTATGGCCTCCCCACTTGCTAAATCCAGCCCTCGTCTTTTTGACCCATCAGCTGGTGATCCCTCCTTCCTCTACGATGTGCGTTTACACTTGGGTTCCAAGAAGTCGCTCTTGCTCAGTTTTTCTTCTATCACACTGGTCACTCTTTTTCTATCTCCCTTGCTGGTTCCACCTATTATCACTGAGTGAATGAATGTTAGAGACCACAGGGCTCGGACTTCAGTTCTTTCCTCTCTTTATCCACCTGCATTCCCTTGGGATCTCATCTAGTCTCTCGACTTTGAAGACCAGCTACGTGCTGACAGCTCCCAAACTTATACCTCTGGCTCTGAGCACTCTTCCAAATTCACATTTGTAAATCCAGTTGCCTATTCAGTGCATCCAGTTGACATTTAAACGACAATTGAAACTCAACTAGTCTAAAATTGAACTCCTGATATTTTCCCCCTACTGGCTCCACCTATGGTTCCCTTTGAGACTTTCTAAATCTCATGCAAATGTGTCTCATTGGTGGCCTCTGCTACATACACCAGATTCCCAGCTTCAGGGGAGTACGGGAATTGTTGTTGTTTATTTTATATCCTGTCCAGACAGAAAGGGGGTCAAAGAGGGTTAAACGAGCCATGCCAAGTGTTTACGACTGTCAGTTTACATATTTATTTTTCAAGAAATAAAACCATTTGAAAATTTTATAATTTATTTGTTAATGCCTTTATTTTAATTTTTCTTTGCTTTCCTTAAGTTTATTATAATGTTCTTTTTCTAAATTTTTGAATTGGATGCTTAATTTATAGATTTTCATCCTTCTTATTCTGGTATATATATTTAGGGCTATATATTTTCCTCTGAGCTGTGCTTTCTTGTATCTTATAAGGTCTGATATTTAGTGTTTCCATGAAAACTTACAGTAATTTCTATAGTTTCATGAAAAGTTTATAGCTATTCTTTGTTTAAATGAGAGTTCTAAAATTTTCAAGTGACGGATTTTTTGTTTCCTGTATTATTATTAATGTATAGTTTTATTTCATTTTGGTCTGAGAATGGAGCCTATGTTATACTTTTTAAAATTTATTGAGCGATTTTTATGACCTAGTACGTGGTCAATTTTGTGAATGTTCCATGTTTATGTGAAAATAAGATATATTCTTTCCTTTAGGGCACAGAGTTCAATGCACATCCATATATATGTATCTCATCATATTAATTAGATCTTTTTTGATCATTTGATCTGTCCTGGGTTGAGACAATGTGAAATAAAGTTTCCTGAAAATAATGTACCTCTGTATATTTCTTCTTACAGTAATTATATAATTTGATTTATGAATGTAGGTACTGTATTATTTGGTTTAGAGAATTTAATAAATTTACCTTCTTTACTTGACTTAATACTTTTGCTCTGGGACTTCCGTAGTGGTGCAGTGGTTAAGAATCCGCTTGCCAATGCAGGGGACGTGGTTTGATCCCTGGTCCAGGGAGATCCCACATGCCGTGGAGCAACTAAGCCTGTGCGCCACAACTACTGAGACTGTGCTCTAGAGCCTGCGAGCCACAACTACTGAAGCGCATGCACCCTAGAGCCCACGCACTGCAAGTACTGAAGCCCGCATGCTCTAGGGCCCACGTGCCACAACTACTGAGCCTGCATGCTGCAACTACTGAAACCTGCGCACCTAGAGCCTGTGCTCCACAACAAGAGAAGCCACTGCAATGAGAAGCCCACACACCGCAATGAAGAGTAGCCCCCGCTCACGGCAACTAGAGAAAGCCCACGCGCAGAAACAAAGACCCAACGCAGCCAAAAAAACAAAAAAACTTTTGCTCTTAAATCAGTCTTAAATAATATTAAATCAACAACATTTTGGGGGGGTTGTATTTGCCTAATATCCTTTTACCATCATTTATTTTAATATTTAGATTACATATGGTATAATGTGGTACAACCTTTAAGTCTGCTTCTGTTATTAAGAATGTTTTGCCCATTTGCATTTGCTGACCTGACCCTTATACCAATTCCTATGTGCCACAATATTTAACATTATGCCTTTGATTTAAATTCAAATTTTTTTCATAATATGGTGTGTATTTTCTTTACTCCTTTTTCACTATTTCTTCTGATAACTTGGATGGTTTGAATTTTTGTTCTGATGGTTAACTTTACAAATTTACTTTACATTTCTTTAGGAAATATCCTTTGACTTCCTTCTGTGAACATTATTATAATTAATATATTTTCCCTTCTCATCTTTTTTTCGTTCCCCTCCATCATGCAATTTTATTTATTTTATTCTTCTTAGTGTTATTTTATGTCTTTAAATATACCTTTATTACTTGATTCATCAGCTTCAAGTGGCATAATGGTCTATCCAGCATAAAAGACAAGGATGAAATCAGCATATTTATTCTTTTTCGCACCTTCATCTTTTTTTCTTCTCACACCTTTTGTGGTATTATTTCTACATTGACAAGATTTATAAAATTTACTGTGGTCAACCCGTATTTGCTTTAATCGTAATCCTGCTATTTGATGGATTTAGTGTTCACTGCTAGTTTTTGGCCAGAGTCCATCCTTTAATGATTTCTTTAGTAAAGGGTCATGGGAGCTGAGTTCTTGCCTATTGTGAACTTTTGCTGTTGCCTTTTTATGTGAGTGAGAGTTCAGCTGACCTACTTCAGTTACATTCTCAGACCTCCTCTTATGTCGCTGAGGCCATCACAGGTATTGGCACCTGTCTCCTGATGTCACATGTGACTGTGAGAGAAGCTGAGGCTGACCTGACAGTTTCTTCTTAGAGAGATCCATCTAATGTGTGTTTCTCCTTCGTTTGTTTTGGATGCTCAAGAGATTCTTTCTTAAACATTAAAGTCCAGTTACTTTACTACGATGTTTCTTAACATTGATCATTCTTTGTGAGTTTTTTCTGGGACTTCTCAATTGGTAAATTCAAATCTAATTGTATTACTTCTAAGCTCTCCTGAATTATATAGTTTTAAATTATAAAATAATTTAAATAAACATAAAAGTATAGAGAATAGTAGAAAAAAATCTCCATATCTACCACCCAGCTTTACCAAATCTTAAGTTTTACACATTTTTTTTTAACCAAAGATTTGTAGAAAAAGTGTGAATATATTCCTTTTTCATGGATCTGTTGCTACAGTTAAGCTGGTTTGGTAAAGTCAGTCTGAAATTGTTAGCCTTGAAATCGACTGGCTTAATTTTTCAGAGATTGTACAAAATGGTAGTGTTCCTTGGAATCTTTCTTTGATCTGTGTTGATAACTTAAGGTATTTGTGACTTAATTTCCTTATGATGGCTTTGTGGCATTGGTTGTGCTTTGGCTGCATCATACTAACTGACTCTATGGTTGTGCAAGAAAATTATAGAGAAGACAGAATTCGCAACAGTCGGGCAGACCTTTGTGCCAACATTTGGACGTCATCTCTGGAGATGGGATGTGTTTAAAGCCTGGTCCTTGCCCTCAAGGAGCAAGTAAGTGGAGAATACATTTGTGAGCAATTAATGGTACAAATCAGTCTATGGTGAGGAGTGTGACAGAGACATGGGACCTCCCAGGTAAATGCTTTTGCCATGTGTGGGAGCAAAATAATGTCCCCTGGCCTCCTCCGCAAAAGATGCCCCATCCCAATCCCTGGAACCTGGGAATAGCCTACCCGACATGGAAAAGGGAAATTAGGGCTGCCAATGAATTAAGGTTGCTAATTGGCTGATCTTAAGGTAGGGAGACTATCTTGAATTATCTAGGGGGACACAATGTCATCAGAAGTGTCCTTAAAAGTGGACAAGGGGGCAGGAAAAGAGAGTCAGGGGGACACATGACTACAGAAGGTCAGAGAGATGGGACATGGCTAGCTTTGAAGATGAGGAAGGAGGCCGTGAGCCCAGCACGCGGGGCCTCTAAGAGCTGGAAAAGAAGAGAAAACGGATTCTCCCCTAAAATCTCAGAAGTGACCCAGCCCTGTCAAATGTGCGATTTTAGCCCGATGAGACCGTCAGACTCCACGCCTACTGACTGTAAGAGAATCTGTGCTGTTATCAGCACTAGTTGTGGTCATTAGTTACGGCAGCAGTAGGAGCCTAAAGCATCATGTCTGGAAAGGAGAGAGAAGGACGCTGCAGGCAAAGGGCACGTTCGCACAGGAGGGGAAAGTGGGTGGAGGGGTGAGGGCGTTGGGGGAGAGCCTTCCTTCTGGAGAAACAGCTGACAGGTAGCCGTGGGCTGGAGCCAGATCTGGAAGGACCTCAAGTACTGTGCCCGGGTTTGACCTTTACCTTTAGAACAGAAAAAGTCAGGGAAGTGTTTGAGCACTGCTGTGAACTTCTTGGTTTTGTCTTCTAACAAGAAAAAGTGGTGTTTCCAAGCCAGAGCAGACCTCAGGGGGTGTTTGGGAAAGGCAGACGCACGTTTCTGTCTTGATGGTGTCTTCACAGTGAGGCTTTACGTTCTGTTGAATTCCCAGCATGAAGACGTGCATGCTGGTTTGTAAAGCCAAGGTGGGGACGGGGAAGGTGCCGCCACTGCTCTCGCTCAGGAGGCCCCTGGATCACCAGGTTGTTAGGCCCATTCTGGCCTCCTTTATCGCATGTCAATGTGAGTACAGCTCACTCCAAAGCTAATTCCTTGTTATTTTGTTGACAGTCTGCGGCTTTGGATTATCTCTGTGTCTAGTTCCTGTCATTGGTGTAAATAAGTACAAACTTTGATTAACCAAGTTGATTGTGGAGGAATTGGCCATTAAAACAGCAAAATATAAAAGAAAGAGTAAAATAAATCTCCACCCTTCTCTCCCGCTGGCTGTGCACGTTTCAAGACAAGCTCCTGGCCCACAATACCCAGGTTGTGGGCCTCTAGGTTCTGTGACGACGTAAGTTTGGAAAGCGCTGGTTAAATACAGTTATTTAATTGTGATCTCTGTGTGACAAATCTGCCATAGAACCCAATACGTTCCTAAACTTATTTTGTGATAAGATTCTTTTGCTTGGAGTGCATTTTGTGTTCCTCCCAACACACTCTGGGAAAGGAGGCAAGGAAAAGAACCGTGTTGTTGTGAGACTGAGTTTCTAGACCAGGGGCGAGGCCGGGAAACCTGAGTGAGAGCCCTTACGTTCTGGATCCTCGGTCTCTCAGCTCTGCTAAATTAGCTTATTACCTTTGATTCTGTGATTCCTTGGAGTAACTAGGAATGATCTTGTTTCACATATTATTTCATAATCAAGAGTAGATTTCTTTTTTTTTTGGCTGTGTTGGGTCTTCGTTGCTGTGCGCGGGCTTTCTCTAGTTGCGGCGAGCGGGGGCTACTCTTCGTTGCGGTGCGTGGGCTTCTCATTGCAGTGGCTTCTCTTGTTGCAGAGCACGGGCTCTAGGTGTGCGAGCTTCAGTAGTTGCGGCACGTGGGCTCAGTAGTTGTGGCTCGCAGGCTCTAGAGCGCAGGCTCAGTAGTTGTGGCGCACGGGCTTAGTTGCTCCGTGGCATGTGGGATCTTCCTGGACCAGGGCTTGAACCCGTGTCCCCTTCATTGGCAGGTGTATTCTTAACCACTGCGCCAGCAGGGAAGCCCCAAGAGTAGATTTTTTTCAGGTCTTCTTGTAACCTATCATTGTGGTTCAGTAATTTTAATGCTGTATGTAATTGCTGGACAACAAGAGGGCTGTCCCCAAACTGAAGTCTGGAGTAGGAGTGTGGACATTCAAAGGGGAAAATGACCTCACTGGTGAAAACTAAGGAGTTTCATGAGATGTCTTCCTGCATGTGTTTTAATCCTGATATCAAACTTGTGCTGTCAGAAGTGCAGGAAATGTGCCCACATCATACTCAGGTTACTACCTTCTGAAGTTGTGTCTAGATCTGCTGGTCGGACTGTGACATCCTGCCACTTTGGGTGGAAAGTAGGTTATCATTGCATAGTCTCTAAACATCTGTTCTAGGCTTTAAGTTTTGATACACGCTGGACGTTTTTGAAGGGTCTAATTTGACCACAAATTAATAGAGATAATTACTGGGGAGGAAAAGGGGATTTATAAACCAGAAATGTGAAGATACAAAGTGTCATGATGTTTTGAATTTTATATGTATGTATATGTGTATCTGTATCTCCGTGTGCGTGTGTGTGTGTGTGTGTGTGTATACACACACGTTTCTGGATTATACATGTGTATATTAATGTATGTAGGTGTATATGGCAAAGCAAGTTTGAGGAAATACACTAAAATGTTGAGAGGATACCTCTGAAGTGGAATTTTATATGATTTTTCTTCTTTTCTTTACTTCTTTGCATTTTACAAATTATCTAGAGTGAACATGTATTATTTTTGTAACCAGGGGAAATAAAGATTCTTTTTAAAAGTAAAAAAAAAAAAATCAAGTGTGCTTTCCTATGATATATGTACATGCTTTTTTTTGATGCGGTACAAACGTTATACATTTGCACGTTGGGCAGGAATACCTTTGTCTCCCACGTTTTCAATCCATTTACATCTTTAAGCTGTAAGGACTGAGACAAGTCAGCTGGTTTTCCTTTATCTCTGAACTTTGTTTGGAAAGTTTGGTTGGAAAAAATGACGCTGTTGCCCCTAAAAGTCACATAATAATTTCATTTTAGGCCAATTGAATCTTAAAATAAGTGAAATAGTGACCAATCAAATATGGACAAACGATTTTAAATCTCATTACATTGGGAATGTGCAATGTTTAATTTCATGTGTCAGTTTGGCTCGTACCCAGTTATCTAATTAAATGCCATGAAGAGAGATCTTGTAGATGTGGTTAACATCTACCATCAGTTTACTTTAAAAAGTAAAATGGAAAACGTAGGTAGGCGTCACCTTATCAGGCAAAGGCTGTAAGAGCAAAACTGAGGTGTCCTGGAGAATTTATGCACCAAGACTATGGCACCGACTCCTGCCTGCCAGCCCCACACATGCTGGACCAGCCGAGTCCCACAGCCATGTGGGCCAATTCCTTCAAAGCAGTCAATCTCTCTCTCTCCTACTTTCTATCTATCTATCTATCTATCTATCTATCTATCTATCTATCTATCATCTACCTACTATCTATCTATCTACCTACCTATCTATAACTAATCTATGTATCTATCATCTATCTATCTAATCTATGTATCTTATCTATCATCTATCTATCTATCTACCCATCTATCTGTCATCCATCTATGTCTCCTATTGAATGATTCCATTTCTCTAGAGGACCCTCACTGATACAGATTTTGGTACTGGGAAGAGGGGTTCTACTGTAACAAACATCTAAACTGTGGAAGTTTCTGGTGTCTTAGGGAATATAGATTGTCATGATCAGAACGTTGCTGGAGATGTGAACCTTAAAGGTACCTCCGGTGAGACTTGAGAAGGAAATGAGAAAAATGTTATTGGACACTGGAGGTGAGCCTTGTTATATGATGGTAGGGAATTTGGCTGAATTAAGTTCTATGTTGGGTGGAAAGTGATGAACTTGGATATTTAGCTGAGGAGATTTCCAAGCAAGGTGTGACGGAAGGAGTGGCCCGGTTGCTCCTTGCTGTTTACAGTAAAATGCGTGAGGAAGGAGATAAACTGCAGAGGGGACTGGAAAACAAAGAGAACAAGCATTTGATGATTTGGAAGATTCTCAACCTGTCCATATGGCTGAAGATGCCAAGGTGTGCTCTGGAGAAAGGGCTGAGGGTGAGGCTGGACAAGCTTTGGTGGAGAGATTAGGTTTAACCCTTGTGGGTCCCTGAACCATTGCAGCAGGAGTGAGGGACAGGGATGGGTTGGTCCAGGAAAAATCCATGGAGGACCCTTGTGTCTGGCGACATTGGAACCTGTGATATCCACGGAAGACCAACCAGATTTGTGAGAATGTCATTCCAGCAGGAACACTGCCAGCTTGGACTGGAGTGGACAGACACAGGATGAGGTGAGGGAAGCATGTCAGGCTTCTGGGCCCCACGGGTGGGAACGCATTGCCCAGAGGGCAGGGCTGATCGGACTTTTCCTGGGGCCTCCATGGGCCTGGAGGTCAAAGCGTGGAGACCCATGGGATTATTCCCAGGCCTTGAAACCTGACGGAATTTGCCTTGCTGTGTTCTGAACTTGCTCGAGACAAGTGGCCCCTTTGTCCCCCATCTAGGACTAGGAAAGCCTATCCCCTGCCTGTCCCACCTTCGCATTTTGGAAGCAGTTAACTTGTTTTCTAGTTTCACGGGTCCCCAGAGGGAGAGGTATTTTGTCCCAAGAAGGCTCATACCCAGGGCCTCATCCATATCTGGTTTAGGCAGTAAGACTGGGACTTTTTGAGCAGGTGGTATTTATTTGAAATTTTGGACTTAGAGATGATGCTGAGATAAGACTTTTGGGGAAGTTGGGATGGGGTGAATGTAATTTGCACGTGGGATGAACGTACATTTTGGGGCCAGCAGGGGGCCTCTCCAGGGTCGAAGGGCATCCCTCCAAAAGTCATGTCCACCTGGGATCTCAGAACGTGATCCTATTTGGAAATAGGGTCTTTGCAGGTGTCAGTAGTTAAGGTAAGATGTGGTCACACTTGAGTAGGGTGGACCCTAAGTCCAAAACGTCTGGTGTCAAGAGAGGACACCGGGTGACCACAGAAATGGAGAGTCCAGCTTCCAGAATCGCGGGAGACAGAGTGAACACATTGCTGCTGTTTGAAGTTACCCAGTGTGTGATCGTTTGTTCTGGCAGCTGTAGGGAGCTAACCCAGAGTGGTCATGCATTTCCTTACGTCCACAACAGGAAGCAATAGGAGGAAGGGGGGCTCACCTTGCTTTCTCTAGCCCGGGGCGCATGTCCCCCAACAGGGCCAGTTAAAGGTGAAGTGAAGTGTTGAGGGTGAGACCATCCAGATGGTCATCGTAGCCACACGCCGCCCGACTCGTGCGCTGATTTGTGCAGCCAAAGCAGCCTGGGGAGGAAACGCGGCACCCTCATCCCGGGAACTCCCGAGATTCCGAGAAACACGTCTTCTCTGGTCATCACTGGTTTTGGACCCAGAAGAAGAACAAGTTCTTTGCTGGTATTTAAGCTTCTGATTTTCATTTTGTTGCTTTCTAATGCTAATTGCCTTGATCAAGATTTCCCCTGGGGATTCACGCACGTGACTGTGAGCAGCCGCTCCCCGCGCTCAGGTCAGAGTGTTTACTCCGGGCATAATGCAACTTCCTGTTTCAGAGAAAAACGATTTAAAAAGGATTTTAAGTGGACTCCCAAGGCTCCTTGAATAGCAAATAGCTTTTAAAAGACAACGCTTTAATGGGATGTGCGTAACCAGTTCAAAAACAAAAGTATTGAATATCCCTTTAAATGTACATGGGTTTAAAACACAAGAAGGGAATAGATTTGGCAGTTTCTTCTGGATTTTACAGAATTCAAAATGCTTGAAAAATTTCTACACATACGCCCAAACACAACCGCAAAGACTTTATCAACGACCTGGGGAGGCAGCAAAAGTGATGGGTGCAAATCCAAGCAGCTCGTGGGCGGCCGTGACGGATGGAAATGGTTATCTCTCCTGGGACCCCCCCCCCTTGGAGGGTGAGGGGCACCGAGTGAGCTGGGGCGGAGGGGAAGAAGCAGACCCGTGCACCGCCGACCTGGCTGATCTCGTCCTGCGGGGCCACCTGCTACACAGTTTATTTGCTCACATTTGGAAGGTAGCGGACAACGGATCTTCATGTCAGCTGTGGATTTTGTGACAGCGAATTAGCATGTTCATTCGGCAGAAAGTAAGCAAAGCTTAGTGCAGAGCTGGTTCCTTGTAGAACCTCCCTTCGTGCTGCTTACTGCAGCGGTGCTGATGAAGCCCGGACAAGTAGCTTTGTGCTCTGTAAGCCGGGGAACGTACTTCCGGGCTGGATCCCCGTGGGCAGTGGCAGGTGGGCACCTGCCGGGGCCACAGGCTCTGAGCGTGCAGCAGCCGCTCCTTAGCAACCTGGGTCTTGAACTAACAAGTTACTACACTGGCTTTAGGACAGACAAGGAAAGAGTAGATACAGTCAGTTCTGACGAAGCCCAACCTCTGTTAAGTGCCTACTGCATGCCCGACCACGAGGATGCAAAGGAAGCAGGTGAGCCACCGGAACTCCAGGGAGAGCGGGAAGGCGGGGCCTGCTTGTCGCGGTTTGGGCCCCAGAAGCAGATGCTGACATGAGGGTTCGAGGACCACGGGTGTGTTTAGTGTGATCCCGGGAAGCACGGGCAGAAACGTGGAACACGTGAGGCCAGCTGCGCGGTGGGCGCCTCCTAGTTCCACCGGGATTCCGACGGGATGCAGCCTGAGGCTGGTCCACCCAGGGCGAGGGAGACGGGGCAGCGCACCCGCCGTGGCTGCTTCGGGAGCACCACCGGCCTGGGGGTCCAGCTGTCCCGAGCAGGCGGGGCGGGAGCCGGGGGCTGCTCGGCAGGTGCTGAGGGCCGAGCATGGGGTGAAGGGTGCCCGACAGGTGCAGGAGTTCAGAGGAGGGAGAGCGTCATGGGATGTGGCGAGGGGGACCTTTACGGACAGGGTGGGGACGGAGGGCGCAGAGAGTCAGGGAGGTGGGGGGGGGGTCTCAGGGGCTCCCGAAAGCCTGAGCTGATGCGGAAGTTTGATTGAGGTGCATCTGCTCAGGGGTGCTCTGCAGGGCACCCGGCTGGCCAATCATGGACCGTGTTGCAGGACCGCAGATATTCAGGGTGAAATTTGAGGAGAGACACATGAAGAAGAGCTTGGGTGTGGAGACCCTCCTGCTTGTCTCCCAGTATCCATCCTCTCACCTCCCAGAGCAGTAGGGTTTTCAGCTGGATCCATAGCTGGCTGGACACATGCAGATGTCATCCGAGACTATCTGGCAGCCAGGTGTGGCCAGATGCCTAAGTTCTGGCGGAGGTGTGTCGGGGGGGTGTGAAAGGAAGGTGTGGAAGCCACGCCTGGGCTTTGCCCCTGCTGGACAGCTCCCCCCTTCCTCTCCCCTCCTCGCTCGTGGCTGGAGTGTGTGCTTGGTGGGGGAGCATCAGGCAGATGAAGGTAGCACTTTGGGTAGAGCAGAGAATCAGGGCAGGGGGACCCTGAGCCCCTGGAAACTTTGTGGAGTAGAAGCACCCGTCAGCCAGACTACACCTGTGTTCAAAAGTTAGGGAAATTAATCCGGCAGGAATGTTCAGAGCAAGCCTGGGAGGGAAGGAGGCAGAAGGACCACATGTGCTCTCATCAGTCATGATTCTGCGGCTGGTGTTATCTGTTACGCTGAGCTTTTGCATGGTTCTGATGCTTAAATCTTAGATTGTTACTCCTTTTAGACCTCAGTTTCCATATTTGCAAACTGACATTATGGTGACAAGAGTCCCTAAAATATTGGAAGGGGGGTCAGGACTGAGAGCCTGATGGAGAGGAGAGGAGAGGAGAGGAGATTCACGGAGTGTCTCAGGAGACGGCCTGAGAGCGAAGACGCTTGAGATCACGTCCCGGGAAATGTTGAAGGAGAAGAGTCAGTGGGGCGGGACTCCCAGCCCGCTGCGCCCAGATATACGTGTGCGTGCGCGTGAACGTCTGTGAGGGAGGGGCGTCTGGCCGAGAAAATGGATGGGGTCGGGGTGTCTTGGTAGGCCCTGCAGTGGCAATC
Organism: Eschrichtius robustus; assembly: GCF_028021215.1. Taxonomy (NCBI): domain Eukaryota; kingdom Metazoa; phylum Chordata; class Mammalia; order Artiodactyla; family Eschrichtiidae; genus Eschrichtius; species Eschrichtius robustus. The sequence goes on along the minus strand of NC_090835.1, from coordinate 108,234,022 downwards.
ATCTTAAACGAATTAAGCTGACGTTTGGCAATTAACAAATTGTAATATTGCCCACTTACAATCTAATCAAATAAAATAGCCCAGATTTGTGTAATACAGCACCTCAGAGATGAAAATCGAATGTGCCTTTACTCTCAGTGGCTTTGTGATGCTTATGCTAACGTGAGATTGGAATTTAAGAGCGGGCGGCTGTGCTGAGGGCTCGCCTCTTGGCCAGAGGCATCAAAATAGCATCATCTGCCTGCATCCTAGGGATGGTCCCAGGCAGTGAGCAGTGGGGTACCCTGGAAGGCACCCTCTGAAGACTTGGGAACTAAGCCTCTTCCTTCGGGTGCCCCACGTGGGCACACGTCCCTGGGGTGCTCAGAGCGGGGGCCTCAGTGCTGTGAGCTGAGCTACCTTGTGTCAAGTCTTGTGCCTTTGGGAACTTTGCGCCTAAACCCCAGAAAGAGCTTCCCAGGGGTTGTGATACTGGCACAGGGTAGAGACTCAGGAAATGTGTGGAATAAGTCAGCCCATGATGGACCACAGGCTTGGTGAACTGTCAGGGCCTGCGTGATGGATCGCTGAGCAACCCAGGCCTTCAGGAAATGCGTGCTTGCTAGAACCTCTGTTCCTGGGGGGGTGGGGGGTGTACATCCCAGCTTTTGTTCAGCTTCTTTTCTCTGCTGAGGGTTCAGAGAGACTCTGTGCGCTGTCCCTTGCCTAATCAGCCTCTTTCTGTAGATCAATACGTACGTTCATGTCTTTAACTTTTATTGGGCAGTAATTTTGCGACCCATATGTACTTCATTAGTATGTAAAATGCTCTGCTATTTGAGCCAAAATAATATCCAGCCTGCCCGAAAAGTCTGGCAACAGAGGATAAACTTATTTCAAGTAGTTTATTAGTTACATTTTCAAAGGATATACTTAATACGTTTCCCCTCAACCTCCAGACACCTTTTTAGGTAAAGTAACTCAATTTAAAACAAGAAGTCTGATCTTTAGCCTGAAAAAATACAATAAATATACTATTTTCCCCATGTTTCCAGAATATTTGGAGTGTACTTATTGCAGTTTTGTTTCAGATTAGCAATAGGATCATTGCTTTAAATTTAGAGGTACTTTATCTGAAAAGCTGTCTGGAGGTTGAGAAAAAACATATTGAAGATTTTTTTTTTTATAATGTAAATAACATGTTTAAAAGTAAGATTTTCATGTGTTTGTGGAATTTTTGTACATCGTGTAATTGATAAGCGTCTCGGAAAGTTTATTTTAAATTCTTTGTTATTGGTTTGGTTAAAAGAGACCAAGTACTTCGACATTTATTTTCAACTGTCTACTCATAATATGTTCAGAAATAAAATATAAAGATTGAGGTTTTGGCTTGACCCAAACTTTACACTCTGCAAAAAATATTTTAAAAGGAGAAAATAATAAATTCGAAGTAGGAAATAGGGAAGAATGCCTGACATTCTCCATCAACAATCTGTCTTTGCAATAGAGCTCCAAATGCTCTGTAAACCTTTACAAGGACTTCATGGGTGGGGCCTGCAGGGGGGTGAGATGAGACTTTTTTAAACTGACGCAGTGTTCACAGGCCAATGCCCTTCACTGAGCAAAACCATCTTGTTTGCAGACTGGGGTACATTTCACCGTCAGCCTGGGTCAGGTGACCCCTCAGATCCCTGGGTTGGGTGGTGTCGTAAACAAATCCCAGCTTTGTTCCCACAGCTTATCAAGATCTCATCCAACCTTTGATGTATTTACGTCCAAGTTCAAGGAGTATGGGAGAAGCTCTGCCGTGCTCTCTGCACAGCGACGGTGGCTCAGGCTAGACCCATGTCCAGGAGCCCCTTCGGATAAAAGTTTGTCTTTGTGTGTAAACCCCATCCCAGGGAGCCAGACCGAGTGGGGCTACGCCCGCTGGGTTCATGGTCATCAACCACAGACCCGAAAACTGCCACGGTTGGCAAATTTGAAGTCCCAGCAAAAAGTAGGGATTAGAGAAAATCAGTAGAATAGTAATAACCCGTTAAGACATTCTGGAAGAAATTTGCTTCCAAAACAAACTGGGTTTGTTAATCTAAACCCTGCTCGTGGACTTGACCCTTCCCGAGTCCTACCCGGCTTCGGGGGCAGAGCTGGGCAGACTCGCTCCCAAGCTTACTTGTGCAGCCGCACCTCTTTAAATCTTTTTGAACCAGCGCTTACTGGCTTGAAATGTAATATATTTTATACTTACATTTGTCTCTAGTTTTGTCTACATATGCCTCAGGGGGAAAATGCTTATATATCCCCCTGACCTTTTAGTAAATTACTGCTGGGTTTAGAGACACGTTTTTCTCTGCACCTAGTTTTCCTGCCCTGTGGATTGAGGTTCTCCTTGCCAGCGTGTCCGAGACCCACCTCACTCACAGGTGGAGGGGCCACGACCACAGTGGTGCTCGGTATTTTAAGGGGCACATCCGTGCAGACTGAGAACTGTCAGTCGACAAGCACAAGCCTGACTCTCTCCAGGCGGGTGGGATTCACTGTCATGTTGATGCAGAGCTTTATAATCTCATAACTGATGCCAGCATCATGGACTGTGTGACATGTGACCGACTGTCTGGAACCCCTCCTCCTGGGAGTTGCGGAGTTGGGGGACCCATTCTGGCCACTGGGTCCTCCTTCCCTCCCTCCTTCCCCATAATAGCAATAGGCTTATATGACAAATGCAAACTCTATGTAAAAATACAGTTATAGCCTCAGCTGCCTACAGAGTTGTTCAGAAGCCATAAAGTGTAATAAAGGGTCTCAGACAAGACCCTCTCTGATGACGCAGCTGAGAGTCACCAGGACCCCGAGCCGCGGGGTTCATGGCCAGAGGCAGCAGGTTCACCTCCTTGCGAGAAGAGGAGAGCCAGGCAGGGAAGGCGGGATTTGAACTTGGCCTTGAAATGAGTAGGTTGTCATGTTTTTAAAGCTGGAATGTGGGAGAGACCTCGTTAACGGGGAAGCAGTGCTTGTCGGTGTGGCCAGCGTCTGGGCAGCGGGGAAGGCGGAGGGGAAGCAGGAGGCGTGGGGCAGGGTGGCATGCGGGGCCCGGGACGGCCCGTGTGACACGTGCGCCGAGCGGCCAGGGCTTCTAGGGACCCGTGACGGGGACTCTGTGTTTCTAGCCGCGGCTGCCTCTGTTTATCTCTTTGAAGCAATTGTAACTCATCCTCAAGCCTTTCTCCCAAGCTGGTTGCTATCTGCACCGGAACTGTGTAACTATTTGTGAGACTCTGAAATCAGAATTTTATATTTTTTCAACTTTTATCTCTAATAAATTGTATCTGTTTGTTTTTGGCTCCTCGCTCAAGGCCTGAAGATCGTTTTGGTGTAGATTCTGTCACCTGGCACGTCAGCCGTCTGCACAAGCCTGGCCTTACGAGGCTCTCCTCCAGGCCACTATCACCTGAGGGTCCACACCCGTGGGTCACGGGAGTCCCTCAGTTACAGACACGTGTAATAACACTTCCTTCGCCACCAAATCTTCAGTCGCTTCACGTGGTTGGATGCGTTGTTTATTCCTTTTCAAGTGCAATCAGGCTATCAATAAACTGACTATTCCATTAGAGTTCTTCTGTATCTGAGTCTCATATGCCAGTTGAGAACCTGAGATGCGTCTAGTTCTTTCTTACACAAAGTTGGCGCTTTTGTCGTTCTCCAGTATTCACGCACCTCCCTTTGTTCAGCGTGATTCCTCAGATGTGACTAAACGTGGTCAATTTAAGATTTCCGGGAGAGGATTATATCCAGATGCCCAATAAAACGTGCCCGGGGAGGGATTTCCAGGACACGAAGGAGGTGGCTGGCCATTGCGGCCCTCAGGTTGCACCCTGCGTCTCACCTGCCCCGCCGGTGCCCCCGGGGCTCAGGTGAGGTCCCGGGCCCCCCACCCTGTTCCCAGGAGACCGGGGCGCGGTGACTGGAGGAGTCACCCTGGCGGGAAGGTTTCAATAAATTCAGCCACTCTCTCCAGGATGGCCTAAGAGAAGCAGGGTCTGGAATCAATTTGCAGCTTTTCCCTGACTCCACTCTGACTGACTTCTTTGATGAGCAGTTTTACGGAATACTTGCCCTGCTCTGCTGCAGCCCCTGTTCCCGGGGGGCTGTGTGCCCGCCGAGAAATCTGGGTGTCTCTGGGCTCCAGGCCCACCGATGCTGAACTCGGGCCCACAATGTCCGTGCTTGTGGTGAGAGCAGCTTCATCTGTGTGCGAATTGTGCCCCGGGATGACTATCCCTTGGAAAAGATGCAGGGCCAGGTCCGTTCTCTTTCTGAGGGATGTGGGCCTTATAACGTCATCCCATCCCTGGATGCCCAAGGAATTTATGAAAACACACCTACCAGGAAGTTATACCACATCCAAATAATGAGATCATTTCTCTTTTTCCTTTTTTTTTTTTCTGTTTAAATGCTGATTCTCTTTTGTCCAGCTTTTCACACGCGTTTGAACTGGCTTTTCTTGGTGTGTGTCCTCTTTTGTTTAACCACCGGAAATTGGGGTGCTTCAGGGCTTTTGTTCTCACATAAAACCTTGGCTGCTTTTTCTCCCGATATTTGGAAAAGTCAAGGTGCCACGTGGGCTGCCCACACACAGGGAGGGGCGTGCAGGGGTCTGGGGCCGCGCTAGTTCCTCTCCTTTCCTCTCCCGCCCGCTGGGAACTTCTGTGTTGTCTTCCAAGGTCGGTAAAATTCCCTGTAAACTTCCATCCTTTACACACTTTCCCTCAAAGAGTCTAATTCCAGAATTACCCACTAATCTGGACTGGATTAGCAGTCAGCTGTGTAGACAGACTGGCAAGGAAACTCCTGGAAATCACCACCTCCTTGGTAGGGGTGCTGGACACGGACCTTAGTGGGCTGGCTGTTGGGTGAAGGCTGAGACCCAGTTTCCTTTTGATTTAATGGGAACAGGTCAAAGGGCCCCTGAACAGTATACAACACTCCAGTTCAAAGTAGATCTTGGAAGACACTGAAAGAAGAAGGAAGAATGTGGGAATGCAGTGGGACAGGGTTCTTTCATCCTAACCCAGTCGGGCTTTTGATTAGCTGTAGATGTTAAGACCAAAGAGAGGGCAGCCCCTAGAGCAGGCTTCCCCGAGTGAAATGGAAGTTCCGAGGAATGATGGACTTGTCCTGTTTCCAGCTGAATCCGTTGTGAAATTCTGGGAGACTCTGAATGAGAAATCATCCTTGTTTCCATGTATTTTGAATAAATAAAGTTGTTGGTGATTCAGAAGTTGTCTTTACAACAGCGAGGATTGTTAGCTATGAATTCTCTGCTGTGTGTTACACATACACACCACGTAATGGGGAGAACTGCCCATCCTCTCTCCCTCCCCTGCCCTCCCCCAGGTCCGCCCGAGAGCTCTGGGTAAGATCACTGGCGAGGAGCAGATTCAGGAAAGAACCTGGGACCTTCCAGCCCTCGGAGGTGGAGCCGAGAGGCGGAACTGGCACAGGTGCCTAAGGCAGCAGCCGGGAAGGTGGAAGGTGGCACAGAGGTGGGCCCCACCTGGAGACAGAGCACGCTGGAGGCGCTGGCCCGAGGCTGCTGAGAAGCGGGGTCAGGTGAAGCCAGGAACCTGCAAGAAGGAGGCCCTTGCTGAGCTGGACAGGAGTGACTTCTGTCAACTCCATTCGACAGGCTTTACATAAAGGAGTTCAGTTATTCAAGAAATAGGCATGTGCGTTGTTTGCAATGATGACAAATTTAGGAAAAAAATCCGATGTGACCTCCAAGTCCCCCCCCTGCCCCCGCCATGGGACAGGATCTCTGGTCCTAATTCCCACCCTCCTGCCCAGGGGAGCCATGGCCATTACAGAGCATCCCAAACCCCGGGTCCAAACTCTGAGATGTCTAGGAGACGGGGTGACACAGATGAAGGTAATGTGGGGCAGGTCGGTACTTCTGGGGGAGGGAGATGCCGTCGCCCACGCAAAGCTGGGCTTGATGGGAGGGTGCGAGGGAGGGGGGCTCCCACCAAGGTCTGCACTTTAATTCCTCTTTGTGACTTGTCCCAACTCTTCCTTTCATTCCTTCCTTTATTCAAACAACATTTTGGTCGCTCGTTATTGTCACTATGAGAGATGCTGGGGAGGAAAGTGACCCACACACCTGCCAAAGTCTCTGCCTTCACCTGTCGTTATTCCCATAAAGATACCTGTGTCCTGTGCCCATACATAGGAGGTGTGACAGGAGGGCCAGCTCAGGCACGGGGTGCCCGAGGGAGTCATTTGAGTGCTCAGCCCTCTCCCCGATGGATCGAATCGTTACGTCTCGGGGAGCCCCAGGCACCAGCAGTAGTGTCCCCAGGTGATGTCCAGGTGCAGCCAGAGCTGGGAGAGCACCACCGCGTAGAGCAGTGTCCCTCCAAGTGTGGCCCTGGACCACCAGCAGTAGCCCCTGGGACTGCAGAGGTGCCGTCCCACCCAGACCTATGGAATCGGTGTCCCCGAGCCCTCTGGGGGTTCTGACCTGCACTAACGTCAACTCCAAGAGTCAGACGGGGAGAGGCTGGTGCAGAGCTGTCACAGGACACATATACTTACAACCACTCCACACAGGGTGGAGTGCCTCCTGTGAGCCAGGTCTACGAAGGGCAAAAGAGAGACATTCTTGCCCTCCAGGGATTTACAGTCCGTACTGGGAAACATGCAGAGCAACTGGACATCCGTAACAGGATAGACTAACATGTAAATAATCGCAGACTTTTGGATGGTTTTCTGATGACATGGGTGACACTCAGAGACTGTTTTTTAAACTCCAGTCACAAGCTGGCTGACGGCGTGTACTAGTCCGCAGTCACACTTCCTTTCCTACTGAGCTTTGTGGACTTTTTTCCCTTGGTCTTTGGCATTGCTTGTTGGAAAACCAAGCCTAAAAGGAATTTTCCCCTTGGTAGACGACTTCCTTTTTCTGCTTGTATGTTGGGAAAAAATGTTCATGATCCTTGCAATTTGACAGAAATTCAATAACCTAACCAGGATGTGTCTCAGTGACTGACCTCTATTTTTTTTTTCTGAACAAAGATATGCTGTTTTCATCCGCAGATTCGGTACTTCACTCATTTCAGAATAATTTTTGTGTTGTATCTCTGATTTTTTAAAACACAACTCAACAATTCTTATGTGGCTAGACCTAGCCCTTCATGGCTATTGAAAGTTGCTAGAGGTGTTTAGAGTGGGATATTCTCATAGGCTGGCATTGTTTTCTCAGATATGACACCAAAAGCACTAGCAACAAAAGAAATAAACAGATAGATTGGACTTGACCAAAGTTAAAAACTTTTGTGTTTCACAGGACATTATCGTGAAAGTGTAGAGACAAACCACGGAATGGAAGAAATATTTGTAGATCACAATATGATAAGGGTTTAATGTCCATAATATATAAAGAACTCTTACAATTCAACAATAAAAAGGCAACCCACTTTAAAAATGGGCAAAGGATTTGAATAGACGTTTTTTTCAAAGAAGGGATGCAAAGAAGGTTTACAGGAAAAGATACTCAGCATACTCATCAAATGCAAGTCAAAAGCACAATGAGAAATCACTCCACAGCCACTCGGACAGCCATGATGAAAAGGTGAACAATAGCTGGTGTTGCAGAGGGCGGGAGATGTTGGAACCTGATACAGTGCTGGTGGGAGGGCAAGGCGGTGTGGCCACTTTAGAAAACAATCTGGCAGCTACTCAAAGCTAAGCTGAGTTACCACGTGACCCCGCAATTCCACTCCTAGGTATATACCCCCCAAACTGAAAACACATGTGTACACAAAAGCTTGTGTACATGGATCTCCATAGCAGCATTATACACAAAAGGCAAAAAGTGGGAAAAACCCAAATGACTATGACCTGATAAACGGATTAACAAGATGTGGTGTAGCAGTACAACGAAAAGTTATTCAGCCTTAAAAAGGAAGACTACATAGGAAGGAAGTTTACCACATGGATGAGACTTGGAAACGTTGTGCCACATGATTGCAGCCAAACACAGAAGACCCCATATCGTATGATTACTCGCACGTGAAGCTTCAAGAACAGGCAAATCTACAGAGGCGTTAAATAGATCAGGGATGGCCTGGGAGAGGGCTGGGGACAGGGGAGGAAGTGGGAGTAACCCCCAGTGGGCACGGGGTTTCTTTCTGCGGTGAGTAAAGTGCCCAAAATCAATTGTGGTGAGGACTGCGCCACTCTGCGACTGCACTAAAGGCCACTGAACTGTATACACTAAATGGGTGACTCTTACTTCCGGGAAGTATATCTCAATAAGGCTGTTAAAAACTTAGTAGGTCTCTGACCTACGTGCTTCTGGTCACTTCCATATGCCACTAGCCACACCCAGAGGATATTTCAAGAATAATTCTCAAAGTTGCTTACTTTCTTTGCTTTCCTGCCCTCGGGACCCTGGCTCCTCCACCCCTCATTCTTGCTTCCTCCCACCCCACCCCCGCCCCGCCCCCGGCCAGTTTCATCCCCGAAATATCTGTGGAGGCCACACCTCCACGTGCTCTTAGTCATGTTACCAAATGGGCAGGGTTTACGCCTTTTGCTCTGGAAGGCTCTCCTGGTTGCCTCTGTTCCTGCTCGGATCTGGAATCGCTTGGTTTTTCCTTTCCTTAAGGCTCCACATTTCTGGATTTTCTCCATCCACTTTCATATCTGCTTGCTGTGTTCTGTACCAGTCTTTCCTGAGACCAGTTCTTTCTTGAAACACCTTGACGAGTGCAGCCAATGCGGCCAACACGCAGCACTCACCTAGCTCTTTTAAGGTCTTTAAAACTTTTCTACTTTGAAAAAAGCAGCAGAAACAGTACGATTCAACTCCCATAAGCCTAAAACCAGGTTCACCATTTCCTAACATTTTGCCCTAATTGTTGTAGTACTATAAATTGTGGCCTTATGGAAAGAAGAGGGTACAGTAATTTCATACTAGGAAAGGCCACTAACAACATAAACCTACCAAACCATCAATCAGCCAGTCAATACTTAGTTCCAGTTTTGTGCTCAACATTCTGAGGATACAAAAGGAAAATGAAATATGGCACCCACCCCCTGAATTCTAGGTGGAGAGGCCTGATAACTTACCTGAAACCAGTGTGAAATAGGAAGAGACTGTAAAAGTAATAGAAGTTCATAGAAGGCTGGAAGAATTCTAAAATTATTGTGAGGAAACTTAGAAATTGTCCTCTCCAAACTCCTATTCTGTGGACAAATCCTCTCTACATCTTTTCTTACCACTGACCCTACAGTCTCGGCTCAAATATTTTCAGCGTTGAAACCCACGACCTAGCAGTACAATCCATTCTGCCTGCTCTGTCAGCGATTCTCCTCACGCTCGATCAGAAAGGGCTTTGCTCTAACCTTCACCTCTTGGCCCCAGTTTAGTCCCAGCAAAGTGGCTCCTGGCTGATTCCATCCCTGGGTGGAGCTTGGACGCAAAAGGCAGGCACAGACTCCGCACCGCACCTGCAGCCATCTGAGATCGTCTCCACCCCCCAACACAGCGGAACATTCTGGATTCTCTCTGTCAGGCCGCGGTGGGCTTCTTTGACCATCCCCAGCATCCATGGGGAGGCCCAAGAGCTCCGCGTGCTGCAGGGCGAGACCACTCTCTTCCTCAGCCGTCTCCCCTCCCTCGGCCACAGGGATCGGGGCTTTGGGGTTTGGAACGGAGCCCTTACACCCCGTAGCTGAAGCCCCTCCTCTTCCGGCCGCGTATCACCCTGTGGGGTGAAGGGGTGTGGGACTCAGGGTCCTCCAGCCCCCATGGCCAAATTCTACCTCCGGGTTTGCCTCAGACCACCAGGCTCTTCATCCCACTCACACTGTCTGCATGAGAACCCAGGCCCCTGGGGTCACCCCACACACACGGCTTTGTGCACCCGCTCTTCCCACGACTGTTTCCCTTCTCCCCTCAACTGCTGAGGCCATGACACTAACCAAGCTTGGTTTCAGGGCCCTCAGGTTGTGTGTCCCTTCCAAGGCTGGGACCTTTGTCCCCAAGGCAGGGTGCTGGAGGCCTGACAGTTGTCCGCCTGGGGGCCCGCGGAGTCCCAGGGGTGGGGAGAGGGGGGTCTCGAGCCTTTGCAAAGGGTGATGCAGGACAAGGCCCCTCTGGGACCTCCTGGTGGTGGGGTGACCTCAGTAACTTAGCCAAGACTGCGATGTCAAACCAATTGCTGCTTTTTTTTTTTTAAAGGTAGAATTTTAGTTATTCCCTTCGCATTTTAGTTTTTTATTTAATTGGTATCATAAGCCATGGCTCAAAATTAACGGAGGCATTGCTACAATATTAGGTAGATACTCCATAGTAATGATTTAGTAAAATGAATTAGGAACAAAGTTTTCTGAGTGGCATTTTGCCCACTGAAACCTGAATAAATAATAAGGATTCTAGAAATCAGAACGAGAAGCAAGAAGCTAGTGGATCTATCAACATAATAAGAACAAACAAAATAATCTCCACAGTGGCCACAATCACAACATTTTAGAAACTTGAGTATTAGATAAAGGAAAATTGCAGAGTTTAGTAACCATTGACATGAAAATGTACTAACAACAACTGGTAACAATATACAGATGGATCAATTCTTATGTGTTCAGATTAACGAGGAAAACTGAGTTATTTCGAGCATAAACTGTGCCAGCTACATACTGGTTTACATAAATTTGGATGCTAGCAGGAAAGCTAATTTTTGCCTTTTATAGACAGCAAGTATGGCCAAGTCTTTTGATATTTATTGTGCTTCCCAAAAGGAAAAAAAAAAAGGTGGACTCCTCTTTTAACGGGTTATAACTTTCGGACATGAGAGAGAAGACAGAGCTGTATGTTGTCAATGTCATGAATGGCCAATGTGTCGATTACAAGAAGAAACACTGTACCAGAAGAAAGCATCTCAAGTGAAGTTTATATTTGTGTCCAAGAAAACGGCAGATGAATGAAGATGGCGGGGAGCCGTCCGCAGACAAAGGGAGGTGTGGGCAGCCAGTCCTGTCGGCTTTCAAAAGCCCCGGCTGAGTTCCTTGGTGCCAAGTGTCTGGAGGACACACTGATTTAGCCGTAATTCCGGACGGGCTACGGCCAGCTGTGAGCTGCAGATGGAACTCAGTGTGTGACTTGGAGGACTCAGGAAGGAGGAGAGGAACAGGTGGGCGCGAGACTGGACTTCTGAAGTGACCTGGAGGGGAAGGAAGTGGCCCCGGGGACCAGCGTGGGAGTTGAGGCTTCATGCAAGGCGGAATATCAAGAGGTAGTGGTCTAATCCCTTAAACACGTGGCATTAGCCAGCCAGAGCCGGCGATGACGAGAGGCTCACCTGTGTTTCCTCGAGGGCGGGTCTCTGCTTTTGAAGATGAGAGTTTTCTAGTCTTTGAGGATGAAGATTGAAATTTTGATGCTCTTTTTTCACGCTTATTCTGCTCATGACGTATTTACAAATGATGATTCTGAAATACCAGTTTGTATTGAAATGTGTTATTTTTTATTTCCTCTTCCTATTTGTATTAGTAGTGGGGCTGGATTTGCTTTCAATCATGTGCAGCATGACATCATATTTCCTCCAAAATTATTTTTTTCTGTATTCTTTGTAACTTAAAAAATTTTGTCTACATACACTCTAACTACCTGTTTAGGAACTCATTCAAAGTTTTATTTTGCCGCCTTTTTGAATAAATTTTTCTTGCTATATTTGCCGCTCATGTGTTCCATTAAATGTCAATCAAAGTTATTTTATAATGTGGCTTTTTAGTTCCTAATATTCACTAGATACAATAACGCTGTTTGCCCTTGCAATGGCCGTGGATAGTGTGAGACAATTTTCCAGCAAATATGCTCTGTTTTGTTACCTAGTGTATGTCCGTATTAACCATGAGACACAGTTTCTTTAGCGTTGTGATGTGATATTTTCCTTTCAGAGTTAATGGATTAGGTTGCATTCCCAGAACTTTAAAATTGTTCTCAATACAAGTTACATTTTTTCAAAATATTTTCTTATAAAGTTGGGGTGCATTTTATACATTTTGTGTGACGTAAATATGATGTTTATAGCAAGTAATTAATAATCTGAGTATCAATTTCCCTATGACCTGAAATTGTCTCATTAATGCAAAAGCATAAATATACTGAATTGTATTTATCTTAATGTGATTTTAATCTTGATGTAGTTGGTTTGACAATGGAGAGATTGGCAATAGAGAATTTGAGGAATTATGGACATTTTGTATCTATTATAGCTGATGTAGAAAACCAAAATATTAATTAAGTAGCAAGCACTACTTTGTGATTTCTGAATTCTTTCTTCTTTTTTCCAGGGAGGAAATATTCAAGTTATTAACAAATTTAGGCATAGAAAAATAAAATACATACCTGATTTTAAATTTTCTGAGTTAAAAACCTCTCAGGAAATCTTAAATTTCTTGTTTTAATATTTTGTGTTTATTATCTTTTGCTGCCTTTTCTATCGGAAAAACAAAACATATAAATACTGAAAATAATATAACAAAAACCAGGTTCTCACCTTTCAAGATGAACAAATGCTGTGTTAAAATATTTGCTTCAGTCCAATCTTTGTACAAGATAAACAAAGTATGTAGGTAAAAGCAGAGTCTCTGGGTCGCTTTGCTACTAACCTGTTATAACTGGAGGAGAAAAGGACAGAGGGAGCCCCAGCTGTGAGCTTTTCCTTCTCCAAACGGAGCCACTGGCGGCTCCACAGAATTCGGTGCTATCCGAAGCTCTCACTCAGGCCTCCTGCACTTAAACTTTGCAGGCTGTTGGGAAAAAACACAGTAACAACCAAAAGGACGGGTGAGGGCTCGAGGACATAAAAGCCCGAGGTGCTTAGACTTTGGGGGCAAGTAATTTGGATCCAGGCCACTTTGTTGCTCACTCGCCCCGGGAAGGTTTGTTCAGGAGCCGCAAAGGCCCAGGCGGTCAGAGCCCTGGGCTCGAAATGCTGCTCATGAGGTCAGGGATTTGGAAATCAGGCCTGGGTTATGCCTGGGTTAAGCCTCCCCCACTTCACAGGTGAAGACACTGTGGCCGGGGCAGAGCAAGCTCTTTGGGATGCACCGTGAAGGTGACAGTGTGAGGCTGACTCCATCCTCCCCTTCTCGGCCGCCTTCCTGTGAAGTCAGCTCTTCCCTAATCGATCTGAACCACAGCCAGCAATTTTAACATTCAGTAGGTTTCTGGACCATATTTCTTATACTGGGCTTAGAATGGAGGGGAAACTGAAGAAATGTATTATTCTGCCTACTACCTAATGGGGCTTGCGTGCTAAAAGGAGAAGCTGTATGAAACAGCAGAAAGGGCTTCTTTTTCCAAGTAAGTGTTGCATGGTTAAATGGTTAACAGGTCCAAACTTCCCAGAGGTCGTGGACTGCCTTCAAAATGCTCCTGGGGATGAAATAGCGTTGGCTGCATACTCAATGCTAGAAAAACAGTTAGTGCTGTTTGCTAATTCTAGAAGGTCCCTGTGCCCATGGAGGGGTCTTTTATGTAGATCTACTGAGAGAATCCTGTGCGTCGTCTTCACGCGTTTTTCATCAACTTTGCTTACCATTAATGTAGCCTTAAATCCCGGTCCTCGTGGGAGGAGAGCTGTGCTCACCTGCCCAGTTACCCGTACGGGAGCCTCCAAGTGTGTGTTACTCAGCAGATTATAAGCATTGTACAGACAACAGCCTCAAGAGAGAGTTCCTTCCTTAAGAACGCCTCCTACTCACCCACAATGGGGGTACAGCTGTGCGTTCCCTATACCCTCTGCAATTTTGGTTTCTGTGCTATAGATTTGGAAATAGTTTATGCCAGTGATCAATCTGGGGACCCCTTCCAATTCTACCGCCTGGTGATGTGACGTGGTTACAGTAGACAGGCTCAGAATATGACACAACTGGCACAGTTACAAGCTGGGTGAGCTGGAGTTTGTTCTGTACCTTCTCATCTGTAAAATAGGCACAAGGGCATCTTGATTACCATGAAAATCAGAGCAGGAGCTGTTGTTGCTATTATGCAAATATTAACACAAAGTGGGCCTCCGTGGAAAGATGCGTGAGTGTGTGCCAGGAGGAGACCCAGGTTAGACTCTAAATCTGGGCCTGATTCTCCACAAACGGGCACTGCTTTCTCCTAATTCTGCATTTTCTGCTCAAGTGTCCTACTGACTGCACCTGCTGCTGAGACGAGATTTTCCTCTGGGTCTGCAGTTATCCCCGTGGGAATGGCACTGTTGCCAATGGTGCTGCTGAGACAGGACCTGGGGCTGATGCGGCAGCTCCCCGGGCCGGTGACTCTGCTGGGGTCAGTCACTGCCTCCCGTGAGGTGACCAGAAATCCTGCGGGGCTTCAAACACTGGTGTAGCCGGCAGGCTTTCTGGGGAAATAAGACGAATCCTCAAAACTCTGCACAGAGGCTTGGTACCAGACCGGCTTGGGAGGATGGGTGTCTTTACCTCGGGAAGGACAGGGGTGGCCACCTTGTTCAATGTGCCCTCTTATCTGCTTGGAGGAAAATAAATGATATGAAAACCTGCCCCTTCTCATGCACTGCAGCAAGTTTATCTCTTTTATCTCTTAGCTAAGAAAAAAATCACAGGAGCAATCCAGAATAATGACCATCCAAAAATTATGTGTATCTGGCTTTGGGTTTTGCTTTTGTAGGTGCATGTGAACGTGTGCCTGAAGTTCTGTCTGAAATTTTGCCTTTTACCAAATAAAGACACCCCCCTCCCCATAAAGCTGGGGAAGAACAGGAGAAGCCAAGATCCTGTCCACCTTCTGCCACAGCCCGCCCTCCACCCTGGCCAGCTCTGAGGAGCCCAGCAGAACTGCCCTCCCTGCCCCCCAGACACACCTCTGCCCCCCACCCCCCAGGAGAGAGGAAGAGCAAACCCTGTGATGCGAGACCAGCGTAGCCGAGATGGGGCTGTGAGGAAACCTTCACATGAGACTTGCCCCCGGTCCAGGAGTCCACGTGGTGGAGGGTCAGGTCCACTGGTCACTGGAAACCTGCCTTTGTCCCCGGCCCCTCCGTGATCACCGGCCCCCCCGACCCCCCGACCTCACACTTCAGTTTTCCAGCACCGTTAACGAGCCCCAGCACGTGTACAATAAACGCTGCTCTCTGACATTCAATTTTGACTCAGCTTTTTAAATGGCATTAAACGTAACTAATGCAATCTCTTTCTAACCTCAGTTTTTTGTATTTCATTTGTAAGCTCTACCACGAAAAATGAGATTTTCTTAGATCATAGAATCTAGGAATTAAAATGCAGTTTGAAAGACTTCTGTGGGTAATAGTCACTAAAATATTTTACTTTTCATTCATACACTTAGATTTTTTAATAGAAATGTTATTCAGTGTTTTCACCAGAGTTTTCTGTAGAGTATTTCAAGACCCTAGACCCTAGTTATATTCTGCATAGGAAAAATGATTTTCTTTTAAAAATGGTATTTATAAACTGTTTTCATACTTTTAGCAAAGATTAAAGGAATTAATTATATCGGTTATTTTCATATGCGTATATAAATACATATATCCATGTAACTTTTTATTGTATTTGTAGGAAGCACTAATGCGTTCAAGATCAGCATGAGTTTGTGCTATGCACCCTGATCTGGAATGTGTCACGGGGGGCAATGGTAAGTTTCAAGTTTAAATCCAGTAACTGGACTTTTCCACAAATTAGCAGCCGCTGTGGTCAGGTGCCTCCTTAACGCTGGACGCTCCCGCGTGATTTTTGTGACGGTGGCCTCACCCCTGTTCCTTGACTTGGCCGCTCTGTTGGGGGGCAGTGCGGGCCGGGCTCGGGGTAGCCCAGGGTGACCTTGACGTCCGTTCTCGGGAGATGGTGCGTGACTCTGCTGGAGAAGGTCGGGTTAGCGGGAGCAACCGCACACCCAGGCTGAGCCCTTTCTGCTTCCTTCCCGTTTATTTACTGCTGAGGGCGGGGAGGGGTTAGCGCCGTCCCCAGAGCCCTGGATCGTGTCAGGCCCCAGCCCTCTGGTGCAGAGAGAGGAAAGAGCGAGAGGGTGAAACTCTGACGTTATCCTTTCACATGTTGTTGGGAAATTAAAAACTAGGTCCATAGATATAATGGCACCTAGGGCTTTGTGTCCCTGTACATGTAAGACACATTTAAAATATTCATGGAAGGTTTTCAGGGAGCGTCACGTTCACGCACACCACTGGTTCACAAGCAGATGCAAGTGTCTATCGCATAGAAGGAGCTGTGATTGTGGTCACTCGGAAGTCTCCCCGTTTCCCCTGGGCCTCTGCCCCCAGGCTGGGGACACTCCTGTCACCGCCATCTGGTTCAGTGTCCCCACTTGGACGCGTCCAGTGATGGATTCCTGCCCAAGACACAGAAGCAGGAGCAAATCCAGGCTGGTAAGAGATGGAGGAGCTACAACCAGGAAACCCCAGCACAGAAACAGGAGCCTCTGGCCACGTCTGGCCGTGCCCGTGACCTCGGCGGGGTCATTGGGAGGCGGCACCGGGTTTCCTGCCGCAGTGAATTATGTTGGGGGGCTTTGCGGGGGCCACAAGAGGCCAGGTGTCCCCACCCAGGTCTGTGTCCTGGAGACTCACTTTACCCACACCCTCCAGCCAGGTTTCTGGTTTCTAACTTCTCCCTCGCTTTAAGAAACGTGCTTGGAGACGGCTCTGAACTTGGCTGCTTCTGTCACCAGCCGTCTTTGTCTTTTGTCCTCAAGCTCTGCATCTCAGGAGCCGATGGGAAGGGTCGGGTTTCAGCAGAACATGTGTTTCACTGCACTGAAATGTGGGCTGCTCCCTAGCGTAAACACCAGTGTATCTGAGGTCAGAGACGACTCACCGATGGGTATCAAAGCCTGCTGGAACCGCAAAGCGTTACTGGTTGTTTTCTAAGGAAAGGTAGTTCCTGCAAGGCAGGCCCCCCATCCTCGGTAGCCCCTCACGACTAGAGCAAGCACCTAGCATCACCGGCCAAGAGAAGAAAGCGTCCTCTAATCATTAGTTCTTTTCTTTTGGTAGGAGGGATGGGCTGAGCTAGCTTCTTACCAAATGTAAAATAAATTAATTAACAGAAATTCCTAGGAAGTGTTTCTCTTTGACTTTTTGACAAAAGTAAAAGTAAAGGGCCCTATAGCACAGAAATATTTGTTTTAAAAAACCCACAAGAAATGAGGGAAGCTAATATTCTTTGTAGGCTTGAAATACAGGAGACATGAAGGCTGCTTTACTTAAGAGGCGATGGGTTGGATCAGTCTTGTGGGCAGTGATACATAATAAAGAAGGCAAGGGGACCCATCCAGCATTATTTTCTATATTAAAATGTGTGAGTTTTGCCATGCTCAAGGGGAAACAACAGTAGTGAGTAGAGAAACATGCTTTAAATACGGTAGAGATAATCAGTGTGAACACGTTCTTCACATCCAGCTTTTCCTTTACACACAGGACGTGCAACCCTGAAATGATACGTCCTCCTGTGCGGTGATGGGTGGGGACCGCGCCCCATCCCTTCCTCCCTCCGCTGACGGATGCTGAGGTCCGTCCCTGTGTTCAAAGCACTGGGATGGGTTTCCTGAGCCTCATCATGTTTGCCAACCTTCAGAAGCCAAAGCCTTCTGTCTAAATGCAGACTTAATGCAAAATTCCTCTCTTCATTGTACTTTACATATACATAAAAACTCTGTATTTTTCAAAGGACATAATTTATTATCCATATCTTATTTATACATTAAAATTTTCATTTAAAAAAAAGTACGGTAAACCCAATTTGCATCCTTTAACTCAAAAGTTTATTTATTTACACACAAACTGATTAAAAATTTCTTTGCCTTAGGTGGTACACGGATATATTTTAAAATCTCCGTAAAATAGAAAAAAGTACTCCCTGTAAACTTACCTGGGGCACACAAATAATAGTAAAATAACTGAAAGTCTAACAAATGTACTCATTCATCTGCCCCCAAAGGAATTTTTGATGTTACTTCTTCTTTGTTTTAAAACCAGGAGAGAAATTCAGAGTAACATGCTAAATCAAACATTCACTTCTGAAAAATTCTTAAACTTTCTGTGAGGTTGGAGATAATGTTTTAAAAATGGCTAAATGCCTACTGAGACTGCTAAGTATAGATTTTGAAGCACTAGTCCTAGGATTATGGAGTTTTAGTAACAAATCAGAAATAATTTTAATGTACACAAAGCTGAAGCACTAAACTATTACATTATGAAGACCATAGAAACTGGTTTGTAAATTTTATTTTCTTTTACTGTCTATTTAATTTCAAAAAAACCCCCCAACTCTTAAGGTTAGGAAAAATATTCAGTAAATAGTAAAGTTTCCATTTTAAAACCACTTAAAAATTGAGAAATACTCAAAGAGCAATAGATACGTTAAATAACTAAAAATAACTTTCACACAGTTCTAAGCCTTAGAGGAACGTACTGTGATTTCTGCGTGTTTCGAATTTTTATATTTCTTTCTTCCATTTTTATTAGTAGTCGTCACACATGGTTTTAGTAAAATCTTTATCTCTCATGAGTTATATTCATTTAAACAGTAAAGAAAGAGCTTTCCAACTTTATGTTTTTGTTAGGATTGAAATAAAATTCTTTAAGGTTCAGCATTTTCCTTGTGAAAAATGAAAAGTGTTAAGAAGGCGACATTTTTGGACGGGGTTTTGCTAAGAGTTTTAGGACTGACCCAAAGCTTTATAATTTCTAGGAGAAGAATAGGATGCTTACATCGAGCGACCACACTGACGTTTTACACCAGTTAACAGTCCTGTGCTCTGTTCAGTATTTTAAGGCCCAGGAGGGCGAGGAGCGACTTGGGAACGTGCGGGGGCAGCGCCAGCAGGGGGCGGCGGGGAGCAGAGCCGCCGGCAGAAACCCGAGGATAAGACCGAAACCACGGGTCACGGCCGGAAAGACGAAGCTGAACTCGCTTTGAAGGTCTCCTGCGTTACTGAAAAAGAGAGAAGCGGAGAGATTTGAAGAAGTGTTTCTGATGGTGAATTTTGTTAGGACTTTAAAAAATGGCTTTAATTAGTTTAACGACTCCATATGGTTTGGTGCCATTTACATGAAATATCCTCAAGGGGCAAATCTGCAGACAGCGCAGGTGGTCGCCTAGGGCTGGGACCTGGGGCTGGGATGGAGGTTTGGGGGATGCAGAGGGGAGGAGGGGTTCTGTGGCGTAGGAACCATCCTAAAGTCATGGAGGTAAGTTCAGAACTCTGTGAAATACTAACAGCCGTTGAACTGTACCCTGTAAATGAAAGAATTATATGGTGTAAGAATTGTGTCTCGACAAAACTGTTGCTTTAAACTTATGGCACTTTAGAAATCTTAATGTGGAGATCTCCAAATTTATTTCTAACGAGTATTAATGTGTTTCTGGATAATAAATGATAATATGCCCTAGTGACTGATATTTCTGTCAGCAGTTTCATTTCCAGCAGATACAGATTAATTTCTATCATTTCAGGTGAACCCAGGCAGTTTCTCAGGAGCCCCGGGAGAGAGCAGGTCTGCGGGCAGAGCTCCCTGGTGGCCCTTTGCTCCCCTCCGGGGCCCCCCTTTCCCCTCTGTGGACTGACTGAGGCCTTTGCCCCTCAGCTGTGGTTTTAACTCTGCCATCACAGCACTTGCTCTTCTCTCTGCTAACTTGTGACTGAGTGGAAACTGAGAAGACCTTCCGTTCATTTCCAGCAACTTCTGTACAACCTTTGCACATTTGAGTGAGGGGGGAGAAACGATTTTATTGTCGAACGTTTGCTAAGTCCGCTTTGGAAGCAGATGTTTGAACCTTTTGTTAAATTGCTAGGGTTTGGACGTCTGAATAAAACATTACTTATATTTTAAAGTTTTAATAAAATTAGTTTTTTATTAAAAATATTTAATTAAAATTGTAAGAATTTCCAAAATTGGGATTTTATGTGTAATAAATGATAGAGCAGGCAGTCAGATTCATATATATTTAATAAATATATGTCTAACTATACCTCCTGACTTTTTAACTCAGCATTTTTAAACTTAGAAAAGTGGGGATATGTGTTTTTCAGACATAGGACCATTTCTGGAGAAATGTGTTTTGAATCACAGAAAGAAAAATTCCAAACTGATTAACTATATACTCTTTACTTTTTCCTTTATGAAGAAAGATCTTTTGTGTTCACTCTTGGATTCTTTCATTTCACTGGATCTCTATACAGCCAGTAATTGGAACATACCAGCTTATTTGTTTTCTTTTCTTCTTCAGGATAAACACTTTAAAGACATCAAAACAAAAAGTCACCCGTCTGGTTCTCCCGAACGGTGCCCCGTCTCACAGAGATGGACAGCCCCCATGGCGTCCTGGAGACGAGATGGCAAAGCAGTGACATTTTCCTTGACAGTTTTCACTTTGCAGGTTTACCCAGCTCCCCAGTCCTCTCCTTTGCTCATCTCACTGCCCACTACCAGCAGCCAAATATGCAAAAAAACGGTTGAAACCCCCCCCCCCAAAGTATTGAAGTAGAAGAGCTGCGGGAGCCTGGCGGAAGCAGCCTTCCGTGATGACGTGTTTACAGGTGTGTCTTTGCTGATCTCTAGTCCTCACTGACTGCAGTGGCCATGTCTGCCCCGTCTGTCCTGAGGCTTATTTCTCTGTATTGAACATGTCACTTCCCGGAATGTGCAGAGCGCTTCCCATTTACGGGGAGAATCTTAGCATCTTAGAACTGGCAGAGCGGTCTGAGGCTGTCTGGTCCACCTCCCACCCCATAAGACAAGTGCTTTCATGAAACTCACTCTGTGTGGAGGACGGGGTCTTACTTCTTCCGGGAACAGGCGGCCTCTGCCTGCTTAGGCTAACGGACGGCTCTCATGGTGGCGCAGCGTGACCTTTCTTGTCACACAGGGGGCCTCTCCACTTGTCCATGGCTGCCTGTCACACTCAGGCCGTCGAACTGCCCCCCGAAGCAGGAAGAGGGTCACCGTCTCAGAGCCAGGCTGTGTCGTCTTAGACCCGAGGGAAGGTCACCAGGGAGGACCCTTGCTCCCCGTCCAGGTACAAACCTGTGCTCCCTGAGCGGCGGTCCCCACTTGCTCACATAATTTGTATTGTAATATACGATAGTAGCCCTGCTGCTGAATATACGCCTTCTGACTTTAGGATTATGAGCACAAGTGCATCAGTGTACTTGTATCAGGAACAATTGACTTAAAATTTCCTTTTCATAATCAAAAGGCACTTCCTGAGCAGTTACAGGCTCGGTGCTGCCCTGTGGTTAAAACAGAGAATATTGCTTGATTTGCGTTCTGTCCTCTGGTCGAGTATAGTTTATACAGTCAGGAGACTTGGAATTACACTGTAATTATGCAGAGATGGCAAAATAAAAGGTCAAAGCTGTGCATTATTAGACATTGATGTAAAGATCATCTTAGTGATATTAAGCCTCACGTCCTTTCCGCTTTCTAGTCTGCCCTCCAGATGCTTTGAAGGGGACGGAGCCTAAAGCGTGAACTGAATGAAGCTATGAGTGATGAGTGAAGGAGAAGGCCTGTGTGCACGTGGGTGGACACGCACACACACGCTCACGCACGCGTGCACACACAGACGCCCCCCTTCCCCACGCACAGTTCCTGGGTGCTGATGCAGATGAAGCCAGCCATGCCCCTGATGTTGAAAGAGACGAGGAAAAGCCAAGTCGTGGAGGCGTCGGGTTCACCTGCTGAGGTTTCCCGGGATCCCCTGGACGTCCCTGGCAGGGACACGTCTGGTGTCGCAGAGAATCTGCACTCAGCAAGTGAAGGACGGGCACCCTGACCGACCTGTTAGAGTCGGGACTAGGAGTATCTTGGAGAAGTAGAGGTGATCTAACTATGTAAACAATTTTATGTAAATATTTGTAGTTGCTTTTGAAGTTAACACCAAAATAAATCCATGAACTAGAACTACAGAAGTAGGTTTTCTCACAGGATATTTACACAGTATGTTTATGTTGCAAATCGCAAAACAATGATAACTTTTAACCACATCTAATCATGCCTAATGTTCCCCCCCAGCTGCACTCAGACGGTGGGGTGTCGTCCGTTGTATTTATTTACCAATTCTACACGCTACAATTGGTTGTAATTTAACCCAATTTCAGAAATTATATGATATGCACAATTTTCTCTGAGGAAAGACAACTGAATTTGTTTTTAGAGTTGCCAGATGTCCAGTTTTGAACTAGGCCGTCTGGTGTCTGAGCTTTTACCCTGTGAACAAATTGGGACCAGTCTGCACACAGCTCCTCAAATGGGTTCTAGACGAGAGGCCTCCGTGGTTCCAGGGCCCAGGGCATCACGGACCCTGGGGACAGAGGGTGGCCGGCCCGATACGTCCCCGCCGGGAGACGGGCAACCCGTGGAGGAGAAACATGTTCTCATTCTCAAGTTGTGATTCATTGGAGAAAGTTTTCTTTTTTCTGGTCTATAGCAAGACTGTTTTGGGGGTAAAGAATGGCTGATAGTTTTATTTTTAAAAAACGACTGGTTGCCAGACACCAAATCTTTCTTTTTTTTGCCAGAGTTTAAAGTATTTTTTTTAATTTAAAAAATATTAACGTTCTTTTCAGTATTTTCTTGTAAAAGTAAAATGTCTGGCAGTGCTTAGTTAAATTAAATATACACATACTCATTTACACAGCAATTCTGCTCCTGGGCTTGTGCACCAAAGAAATCACACCTGATTTCTCCTCCTCACACAGGCGTCCAGGTGGCTTGGCTGTCCTTCCGGGGGCAGCTGCAGGGGCGGTGGTGTTAGAGGCGTGGTGCTGGTTACAAATGAGGAAGACCATCTTTACATTCTTACATACGGTGAAATACATGCATACGAAGCTCATAAAAGACGGGGGCCCTTTAAACTCATTAGTCTGCTGTGTGCAGGGGAAGGCGGGGGCATGGGTGGGAGGATTGGACAGAAGGAGACATTTGAGAAATGGGCCGGTCAGTGATGACCACGCACCCCGAGCGCACGGCACTCAGTGCCCCGAACCTTCGGCTGAAAACGCAAAGCACAGGTGCCCGCTTGGCACCTGGGCCCGAGGCGGATGTGCCGCGTCCTGTTGGATCCCGGCTTCCAGTTTCTGGCCGAGTTCAGCTTGCAGAGGCAGCGGCTGCTGGCGGTTCGGAACAGTTCGTTGTATAGTGTTGCAGCCTCATTTCTGGGCACGTGCAAAGTCCAGTTCTGTTTTTACAACAATGGGCTTGTGCTCTGCCTCTTGCCCGGCACTTTGCTTTTTCTCTTACGTGCACGCACGTGCTGTTATACACACACACTACTTACTGCCCCGTCCCCCTTTCTTTCCTTCCTGGACCCTGTTCGTTGGGAGCCGGGAGCCACTTTGAAATACGAGGCAATTAGCCCAACAGGGCTGCTCAGAGTTCCACCTTCAGCTGCCCGTCGTCATTAGCTGCATTAGCATCTTTACACGTCAAGGTTTTCCAGTGGTTCCCTTCCTTTCTGTGACCGTGGTGATGCCGTCCTCACCGTGACGGGTGACAGACGTTGCCTGTAAAAACACCTGGGTCTCACGTTTCTATGTGGAATACTTTGAATTACACATCCATTTTATTTCATTATTCTCAGATAATCAATGTTTTAATTTCTTCCTAAGTCAGTTTTGTCATTTTTCCCCTGGGAGAAGTATAATACATTTCAAATGTATTGACAAAACTTGTTAGGAGTATTCTCCGATGAACTTTTAGCACTTCTGCTCTCTCTGGAGCTCTGACTGCAGGAGGCCAAGGCCTGGAAGGGCCGGTCTGTGGCCTGAACTCCCAGGGGGGCTCCTGTCTCTCCCTGGAGCCCACGACGAGCTGGGGAAGCTGCTGGCCTTCTGCTGGGCCTGGGCTCCTCCCCCAGGGCCCGCCTCTGGGGAGTCGGGCTTTCTGCTGGTTTCTTAACGTGAGTCCCCACCTCCCTCCTGCCGAGCCCGTCAAGGTCAAGACCACCCGCAATGGTGGATCCCCTCCCCCCGACCCCCCAGGAGCCAGCGACTCCAGAGCTGTGCTTCCCATTCCCGTTCCCACTTCATTTCTGGCTACAGGAAGTTTCCTTGCTCTCTTCACAGCTTATTCATACATCAGAAACAGTGCTGCGTGTATTTTACCCTTTTTTTTGTAATGAGGGTTTTCTGTGTTTGCCATGTAACCTGAAAGAGGGTTCTTTCTCCCAGCTCATAGGTGAGTTTGGATACAGAACTTTGTACCCATGGTAATTCCCGCCGGAAATTTGAGGATTCTCTTCCGTGGTTTTCTGGCCTCTTTGACGCTAAGAGACTGCTGCCATTCTACTGTGGTTCCTCTGTGTGTTGTCTGTCTTTTCTCTCTGAAGCTCTAATAATTTTCTCTTTACCTTGATGTCTTCAGCTCCACTGGGTTGTGTCTGTACGTGGATTTAAAGGAAATCATCTATGCGGTCCTGGATAGGGTTTCTTCCCTCATTCTTGCATGTTCTCACCCGTTACCTCTGAGTGTTGCTTCTCTGCCCTTCTCTCTATTCTGTCCCCATGGAAATCCTTCTGGAAAGGAGTTTCTTTTTCCATATACCTCTCAATTTCTAATTTGTATTCCTCATCTCATAACTACAGTAAATCCTGGAACAGGCGCTCTGATTTATCTTCTAATTCCAGCTACATATAGGCTAGTATTTAATCTAGCTGCAGAGATTCTTTCTGATTCTTTTCAATATCTACTCAGTATTTTTTCTTACTTTTTATTTCAATGGTACTCCTTCATGAATTTCTTTGACATGTATATTTAATTAAAATATGGAAAAGTGCAAATAACACAGAAAGTCATTTCTGGGACAGTGAGGCCTCACTTTGTGAGCTGTCACACCCATTCACTGGGGTCACGTTGAGCATTTCCTCTATGTGTACATAATTCAGCGTTCAGTGATGTCTAATCTACACGCTGGTGTTTCTCATATATATTCTCATTATACAAGGGTTTCTTTTAGCTCTTAATATGTTTCATTAGATCTGAAATGCAAACATTTATTCAACAAATGTTTATTTATTTACTAAGTGCCAGGCACAGTGCAATCCATTCAATTTTATCTCCTAATTTTAACACTGTTTTATTGAGTCAGTCACCTGATTACTTTGCATTATATAATGCAATTGTGGAGAATTTTCTTGTTTACTTGGTATGTGTGTGTGTGTGTCTGTGTGTGTGTTTGGAATTTTTATCTTTTGGTTGGTAAAGTCTTTCTTTTTAAAAATAAATTCATTTTTTCTGATCTATGTTACATAGTTGCCATGACATTTGGTAGCTCTGTCCTGACATTTTGGTCACTCTTCTGTATGAAGGTAACTGTTACCACTCTCTTTCCATAAGGCTGCTCTAACTTCTCTTCGTGAGGACCTGGCAGTGAAATGTTGGTTGGGAGGAGGGGGAGGCTCTGCTGAAGAGCTGGGTGGTCTTCGTTAGAAAATGTAGGCCCTAGTCCTTCTTCTGAGGCACTGGTAAATGTACACACTGGGGTCTCACCCTTACCCAATTAAAAATACGTTTTATTGTGGTAAGAACACTTAACACGAGATCCGCCCTTTCAGCAGAGTTTGGAGTGCACACAACGTTGTTGACCGTAGGCATCTCTCTACAGTTCATTCATCTGCTGAACTGAAACTCTGTGCTCCATTTCCCTTCCCCCAGTCCTGGAAACCACCATCCCGTAATTTGAGTCTATGAATTTGACTATATTAGATACAGCGTATAAGTGGAATCATGCATATTTGTCTTTGTGACTGACTTTCTCATTGAGTGTGATGCTCTCAAGGTCCATCCGTGTTGTAGCCTGTGTCAGGATTGTCTTCCTTTTAATGAATAGTATTTCATTGTGTGTATGGACCACTTTTATTTATCCATCATCTCTTGATGGACACTTAGCTTGTTCCCGCATCTTGGCTATTGTGAAGTGCTTCAATGAACATGGGGTACCAATATCTCTTTAAGATCCTGATTTCAACTCTTTTGGATAAATACCTACAAGTGGGACTGCTGGACCATATGATTGTTCTATTCTTAATTATTGAGGAACCTCCATACTGTATTCCACAGTGGCTGCACCATTTTGCATTCCCACCAACAGTGCACAAGGATTTCAATTTCTCCACATCCTCACCAAAGCTTGTTGGCTTTTGTTTTTTTGATAATAACCATCTTGAAGGTGTGAGAGATGGTATCTCCTTGTGCTTCTGATATCTGGTATCTCCTTTGCATTTCCTTGATGTTTAGTGACATGGAGCATTTTTCACATACCTGTTGGCCATTTGTATATTTTCTTTGAAGAAATGTCTATTCAAGTCCTTAGCCCATTTATTTATTTATTTTTGAATTTTATTTATTTTTTTATACAGCAGGTTCTTATTAGTCATCCATTTTATACACATCAGTGTATTCAAGTCAATCCCAATCTCCCAATTCATCACACCACCACCCCACCCCACACCCCGCCGCTTTCCCCCCTTTGGTGTCCATACGTTTGTTCTCTACATCTGTCTCTCTATTTCTGCCCTGCAAACCGGTTCATCTGGTACCATTTTTCTAGGTTCCACATATATGCGTTAATATACGATATTTGTTTTTCTCTTTCGGACTTACTTCACTCTGTATGACAGTCTCTAGATCCATCCACGTCTCTACAAATGACCCAGTTTTGTTCCTTTTATGCCTTAGCCCATTTTTAAAACCAGTTATTTGTTTTTTAGCTATTGAGTTGTAGGAGTTCCTTATATATTCTGGATATTAACCCCTTATCAGCTATATGGTTTGGAAATATTTCCCCCATTCTGGAGGTTGCCTTTTCATTCTGTTGTTTTCCTTTACTGTGTAGAAGCTTTTTAGTTTGACGTAGTCTCATTTGTGTATTTTTGTTTTTATTGCCTTTGCTTTTATATCATATCCAAGAAATCATTGCCAAGACCAGTGTCATAAAGATTTCCCTCTATGTTTTCTTCTAGAAGTTCCACAGTTTCAGGTCTAAAGTTTAAGTCTTTAATCTATTTTGAGTTGATTTTATGTGTGTCATAAGATAAAAGTACAATTTGATTCTGTCGCATGTGGATATCTAGTTTTCCCAGCACTAGGGACAGGCCTTTCCCCCTTGAGTATTTTTGGTACCTTTGTTGAAGATCAGTTGACCTTGTATGTATGGACTTATTTCTGGGCTGTCTATTCTGTTCCATCCATCTATATATCTGTTTTCTGCCAGTACCAAACTATTTTGATTACTGTAGCTTTGTAATATACTTTGAAGTCAGGAAGTGTGATGCCCCCGGCTTTGTTCTTCTTTCTTAGGATTGATTTGGCTATTCATGATCCTTTCTGGTTCCACATGAATTGTACAATTTATTTCTGTAAAAAATGCATTGGGATTTTGACAGCGATTGAATTGAGTCTCTAGATAGCTTTGGATAGTGTGGACATTTCGACAATATTGTTTTCCAGTCCACAAACACAAGATGTATTTCCACTTGTTTGTGTCTTTAATTTTTTTCATCAATGTTTTGTAGTTTCCAATATACAAGTCTTTCACCTCCTTAGTTTACTGTATACCTAAGTATTTTATTCTTTTTGGTGCTATTATAAATGGGATTGCTTTTATAATTTCCTTTTCAGAAAGTTTGTTTTTAGTGTATAGAAATGGAACTGATTTTTGAATACTGATTTTATATCCTGCAACTTTACTGAATTTATGTAATAGTACTAACAGATTTTTTAGTGGTGTCTTTAAAGTTTTCTGTATATGAGGTAATGTTATTTACAAAGAGAGACAGTTTTACTTCTTCCTTTCCAATTTGGATACCTTTTATATCTTTTTCTAATTGCTCTGGCTGGAACCACCAGTATTTTGTTGAATAGAAGTGTTGAGATTGGGCATCCTTGCCTCATTCCTGATCATAGAGGAAAAGCTTACGGTTTTTCACCGTTGAGTGTGATGTTAGTTGTGAGCTTTTCATTTATGGTCTTCATTATGTTAAGGTACTTTTCTTTTATTCCTAGTTTTTGAGAGTTTTTATTCATGAAAGGGTGTTGAATTTCATCAAATCCTTTTTTTTCTTTTATTGAAAAGATTGTGTGATTTGTATCCTTTATTCTGTTAATGTGGTATAGCACATTAATTGATTTTTGTGTGTTGAACCATCCTTGCTTCCCAGGGATAGATCCCACTTGGTCATGGTGTTTGATCGTTTTAATGTGCTATTGAATTCAGCACCTTTTGCTAGTATTCTGTTGAGGATTTTTGCATGTATTCATCAGGAATATTGGCCTGTAATTTTCTTTTCTTGTAATGTTTTTGTCTGACTTTGGTATCAGGGTAATGCTGGCCCCATAAAATGAGTTTGGAAGTATTCATGCCTTTTCAATGTTTCAAGAGAGTTTGAGAAGAATTGCCATAAATTCTTTAAATGTTTGGTAGAATTCACCAAAAGCCATCTGGTCCTGGGATTTTCTTTGCTGGGAGGTTTTTGTTTATTGATTCAATCTCCATACTAGCTGTAGATCTGTTTAGAGTTTGTATTTCTTCATGATTCAGTCTTGAAAGGTTGTATATTTCTAGAAGTGTATCCATTTCTTCTAGTTTGTTGGTGCATAATCGTTTATGAGAGTCTCTTATGGCCCTTTGTATTTCTGTGACATCATTTGCAATGTCTCTTTTTTCGTTTCTGGTTTTATTTATTTGTTTTCTCTCTTTTTTTTCTTGGTTAGTCTAGCTAAGAGTTTGTCAATTTTGTTTATCTTTTCAAAAAACCAACTCAGTTTCACTGATTTTTTTCTATTGTTTTCCTATTTTCTATTTAATTTATTTCTGCTGTAATCTTTGCTATCTTTTTCCTTCTACTAACTTTGGGCTTAGTTTGTTCTTTTTTATTTTTCCTAGCTCCCTGAAGTGTCAGGTTCACACAATTTTTAGTATTTGTTCAGACGGGGAAAGGACAAGAAGTAAACTCCCCTACAGTTTACTTATCTTCTGATTCTGAGGTAGTACTGAACATTCTAAATAAATTTTTGATTCACCTATTTGACTTCTTTCAAGGAGAGAGAAAAAGAGGTAGGTTAGGATTAGTTGCTGAGCTTTGATGCTTTATTCCACAGTTGTATGTTTCTTTTATTGGTTGCCAGATTTTGAAGTTTATAGGATTAAATTATTCTGTGAATAGTTTTTTAAGTTGTGGTAATAACAGAGAACATGAGACCTACCCTCTTATCAGATTTTTAAGTGTACAGTATTACCAACTGTAAACTGAAATGCAGTCAGCCAGTCTCTAGAAATTGTTCGCCTTGTATGACTGAAGTTTTGTCAGTCATACAAATCGCCATTCCCCATTTCCCCCTCCTGCAGCCCCTGGAAACCACCATTCAGCTTTCTTCTTCTGTCGGTTTGACTATTTTAGATTCCTCCTTGAAGTGGAATCATGCAATGTTTGTTCTTCTGTAACTGGCTTATTTCACTGAGCATAATATCCTTAAAGTTCATCCGTGTTGTTGCAAATGGCAGGGTTTCCTTCTTTTTATTGGCTGAGTAATATTCCAATTTCATGTATCTACCACATTCTCTTTATCCATTCATTTGTTGATGGACATTTAGGTTGTAGGGAATTTTTGTGTAGGTATAGAATGGGGAGACTTTGCAATGTGATTTCAATTCACTAAATTGGCACCAGAAGCAAGGATCCGCCAGTACCCTGGGTGGAGCTTGAGTAGCCACGGCTGGTGGACAGAGAGACTCAGACTTGTGTCACAGACAGGCAGCGCATCATGGGATTTTGGTTTCTTGTGGACAGCCAGGTCTGCCTCTTGTTTAGGTCTGGGACCTGCTATTTTGACTCCTGTTGCTTGAGCCATTGTCAAAACCCCAACTCCTGTGATTCCCCTGTGCACTGCAGTCTCAAATCCTACTTACTGCTCTGTGTTCCTGCTTCCTTTAATGCTTTGTTCCATGCTTTAGAGATTGGCTCTCAATACTTTATATTCTATCCAGCATTTCCATCTGTTCAGAGAGGAGCAGGGGGATTTCAATCTGTGCTTTATCTGCCATCTCAACCCCAGAATAAGCCTCACAGACATAAACTACCTGGAGTCACAAGACAGAACCAGGGCTGGGAAATAATCGATGTTAATCGATATATTACACTCAAACTATTCACGCATAAAATAAAACTTAGAGAATGAAGGAAATGTACAGATGAATACACAGGACAGGAAAATGAAGCGCTAGCCTCAGGTCTGGCCCTGTCACTAAGCCTGGATCAGAACCAGAATAATAATGAGAGAAAACAAGTCGAAAGGAATTGTTTTTCAGGCGAAAGGAAAAAACATTCTGCAGCCCGAGTGGAGCGGATTTGTACCATCCAAGCACGAAGCACGGCAGGAGAAGAGAGAAACGATCATGAAACCACCTAAGTTTTTACAGAAAGCCAGATGTTCTTGATGGAAATATTTACCTACTATAATTGGGCCTTTAGGATACATTTCTGCTCTTTGTTGGAAGAAACGATACCTAAATGTGGTGAATAAATATCACACCACACCCTTCTTTGAAAAAGTACTTTTGTGATTTAAGGATGAGACTTTAAAAGGACACTCATAAGCATCTCACAAATTTTAAAAGGATGCATGCATCTTACTATGGTTTTTAAGCTTTTTAGACTTTGATTTGACCATTGCTTGAGACCTGGGAATGTTCATAAGAAAATTAATGACTAAAAATCTTCTCAGAGCTACAGAATAAAGTTATGAAGGACTCCGAGCAGACAGTTATACATATCGAACATTGCATTTTAAAGTCATGAGAGCAAATTTGTTTACATCTTTGTTTAATGGGATGTACACAGGCATGGAGAGGTAGACATGACAGTCAAATGATTATTCGACTGAATTAATTCACTTTACAGACAATAAACAGAGGCCCTGGAGGAACCACGTAATTTCTGTATGTTATGTGGTCAGTGAAAACATCAAGCTCTTCTGTGGGCAAACAACCTTGTTAATATCTTAATATTAATTTCTTTTTGCCCACTTTCATTCTTTATCTCATCATCATGGACGTTACTTTTAGCACTCACGTATGTCAGAGAGCTCTCCAGGTCAGTGTCCGCATTCTCTCCTTGCAGGGTGTGAAGGCGCCGCCCCGCTTGAGCTCTCTCTGCCCTTGGGTTCTGCGGTACCACGTTTTCTCGATTCTTCTCCGTTTCCAGCCACTCCTTGTATGTGTTTCAGCTGGGGCCCCTTCGTAAGCTCTTCTGAAATACAGGCATCCCCAGGCTGTGTCTTTAGATTCTCCTTCTGTAACCCAGTTTCTTCTCGGGGAATATTCACTTCCACCTCCTAGTGATCTGTTCTCTGCAGATGACTCACAGAGCTTCACGTGCAGCCCCAGTAGATGTTTGAGCTTAAATCCTGTGGAATCTCTGTGTGTCCCCCCCCAATCTAGTCTTCCTCAGGGACAGCTTCCTCTCCCGCCCTCAGGGCTTGATTAACGCCACCACCAGCGAGGGGAGAAACCCTCTGATCATATTCAACTCTTCCCTGTCCTTTGCAGAACTCGCCAATTTCTATTTATTTATTTAAATTGTATTGAAGTATAGTTGATTTACAATGTTGTGTTAATTTCTGCTGTACAGCAAAGCGATTCAGTTATATATATATACATATATATATACACACACACACATATATATATTCTTTTTCATATTCTTTTCCATTATGGTTTATCACAGGATATTGAATGTAGTTCCCTGTCCTATACAGTAGGACCTTGTTGTTTATTCACCCTATATATAATAGTTTGCATCTGCTAATCCCAAACTATCCAGTTTCTTGATCTTTGTCAGCTCCATTCATCAAATACACCTTATATCCTATCTTTAATCTACAATATTGCTTCCTTAGCCT
The DNA here is from genome assembly GCF_028021215.1 of Eschrichtius robustus. Taxonomy (NCBI): domain Eukaryota; kingdom Metazoa; phylum Chordata; class Mammalia; order Artiodactyla; family Eschrichtiidae; genus Eschrichtius; species Eschrichtius robustus. Next base: position 108,202,079 of record NC_090835.1, on the reverse strand, counting down.
GAATTTTTACTGGGCCTGATAGAATCACAATCTTCAGTCTCCCCTCTCCCAATCCATAGTCTTTATGTCACCAACGTTCTTTCTAAAATGCAGGTTGAAGCATGATTTCCATTGCTACACAGGGAAGAGCAGACACCTTACCATGGATCTCAAAGCTCTCTATACAATCAGCCCACCTGCAATTCCAACCTAGTCTCCATTACCCACACCTTCTACAAGCACGCTATTCTAGAACTAAATATTTCCTGCCTTTCTTCCTTCATTAATTCATGCTAGTGTGATTTAGTAAGTACTATGAGTACAAAACTTATGCTTTCCTAAATATCCAAAATTTCTCTGAACAAGTATTACTTTGATAATCATGAGAAACTAGTTAAAAACCTGCATAAAATGGTGGAAACAGGCAAGAAAACAGAGAATTAGGATATCGTCTGTTAGGTGTTAAGACAGAGGGACGCGTAGCATACTAGAGGGGCTTGCAGGTCGTGAGCCACGTGCAGACTGAGGGTCGGGAGGTGTAGATGGGTCTGTCCAGACTTCCAGAAAGAGGAGGCACCCGATTACGGTCCAATTCACGTGGAGGGAACCAGTGCAGAGGTAGATGCGGATGATGGAGAGACAGCCCTGAGAACAGAAGGGGGTGGTCCGGCCCGTGGAAGCAGGAGGCAAGACAGAGATGCAGGCATGGTATCAGCTAGGAAGGCTTGCAGCTCAGCTAAGATGAGAGCCATAAGCACTGATGACAACTAATTGTCTCGTATACTGAAACTTCTGGAGGTGGGTAGTTCAAGGGTTGGAAAATGAACGTCACAATCCGTCAAGGACCTACACCCCTCTGTCCTTCTGAACGGCCGTCCTGATTGTGTGGGCTTCTCGTCCTTGGCCTCATTGTCACATGTGTTATACTTCTCACGTTTACACTGTGTTACCAAAATGTCCAAAATTTCAGTGAATTAAAACAACAAAAGTTTATTTCTTATTCACATTATGTTGTCCTCAGGTTTTCACTCCAGGATACACATTTGAGGAACAGCCTCAGTCTGGAACATGCTATCCTCATGACAGAAGTCGAATTGTGAAACGGTCTCTACAGCTCACAGGGGATGGGGTGTCCGCCACGTTCCATGGTCCAGAGCATCCTGGGTGGCATCCAAGCATCCAGGTGGTGAACACCCTCTTCTCACAGGGGGTTGCACGGCAACCAGAAGGGGTAGCATTTCCTCTAACAGGAAGACAGCGAGTTGGATGCTGTAGTAAAATCTATCGCACCTTTTAAGATTGCACAACTTCTGCACAATATTACCTTAAAAACCCGGGACGAGAATTGGAATAAGGGGCAATATTTCTCCCCATGCTTCTTTATGTTGACAAGCAATTCGTGTTTGCCTTGAATGGTATTATAGTTTGATGTTATTCTCATTAGTAAGTCAACAAAAGTTTCTCAAAAAAGGTGTCAGAAAAACGGTACGATTTTGATACGGCAAATTTCTAAGAAAATAACAAAAGACAAAGAAATATCTATTATTCATTGCCCAAATTCCTGCAGAATTTGTTTGTGCCAATTCCCAAAGCACAGCGATCTTCCGGGCCTCCTCAGTTTTCCCTGCCTTTTCCCCACAATCGGCCACTGTCGAGCTCTCTGGAGAAACGCGATTCTTGGTGGTGAGTTCTCAGCATGAAATGAGTCTCTGAACTGCTGAGCACTGGCTGGCTTCCAAGCTGCTGGTTAGTACATGCTGGAGGATGTAAACCCCAGCACTCTCTCCCTGGACCATAATTTTTCTATTAACCTGGAGTAATGAGATCTACAGACTGGGTCCAGCATAAACTGGTAAAGACTCCCTTTGGTAGCCAAGAAACTCATCAGTACCTCAGTGGTTTTAAATTTAAAGATGGGACAGGCCTAACCTGTGGATCTTTTTCTACACCATCTGAAGACATCAGATTGTATCGCATTATTTCCCCTAAATATTCTGCAGTATTCTTCGCCAGTCAAATTACACTGTCAACTTCATGATGCTCTAAATTTGCCTGAATTCTTAAAACCGAGGATGTGTCCATTCAGGAAGCTTCATGAAGACTTTGGGCCACTCCACATGGGAGTGTTTTTGTCTGCAGACAGACATCTCACTGTTATTTTGAAAAACAGTCCATCATGTGATTTTGACCACGACATAGGCAGAATATCTTAGGATTGTTAAGTGAACATTAAATATAAAACCATCTTGGAGGCTGCCATGGATTTTGAGCCTGAAAGGTGTGAAGGTAAGCAAAGATCATCCCGGGCACCTGCCCAGTGCCCTTCATTCCACGTTGACCTTTAATCGGGAAGGGAGCCCACGAGACAGAGGACACGTGAGGCTGAGTCAAGATTCAGGCCCCTTGATCGAGAAGGGGTTGGGATGCCAGAGGGTGAGATGCATTAAAAATGCACAAAGCATTTAATTAGAGGGGAGGAATTTCAAAACGCCCATTTTTGTGCCTTGAAATAAAGTAAATCGAAGCAATTGTTTGCACTGAAATCCTTCTCGCTTTCAAATCTGTAGCATCGTGGACAAAGAGTAACACCGAAAGGAGGGGATGTTTTCCGTCCGTGCTTCCTCAGTTCTCTGTGCTGCTCACAACGCTCTCGATGCGGCTACTTCTTAGCATATGAGACAGAATGGCGAAATCTTTCTCTAGGAAATCATGCCAAGAGTTTTGAGCAAAGCGTATTAGTCATATTTTTTAAAAGACTGTTGTGAAGTGCTTCCAAGTGGGGAAGATTTAAAATCTTATAACCAAACCCAGGTGTGCACTTATACGACCAATTTTTTTTATTACAGTGAAGGGAAATAAGAATCACTGAAGTTCATAGTTGACCATAAAATCTCTAATTTTAGTTTTTATATAATTATCTTGCTTTCCAGTATTTTGCAAGAATTATTGAATATCAGTGAACCAGAATTTGATGGACTTGACATTCTTCCTTTGACCCTGCATACCTTCTGTTTATAACCCATGATGAAATGATGGCTCCAGAGGAGGCTCTACATGCTAAACTGTCTTTCCATTTGTCCATCCAACAATCCATCTTCTACCTTCTATCTCTCTTTATTTAGGGAGGCACTGAAGCTCAGAGCAGGCCTCAAGATCCAGACAAAATCTGTCTTTAACCTTGGTTTGAGTCTCAGCCTTTAGAAGACAAAACAGAAAATGCGCTTCTAGTATCATTTCTGACCTTCTGTGTGGTCAGTGATACAGGTGATCGTCACACCTAGAGGCTTGACAAGGTCTGTAACACTTACGAGGCATTCATATTTATTGCTAGTGTCTGAATATTCACTCTCAGATAAAAGTGCCATTCAAAGATGTAACTCGGAGTAAACCAATATCCTTACAATATCCTTTATAGGTTGAAACTGTAGGGCTCAGTAAAGCACAAATGCATGTTTATAACTGCAAAAGTAAACTGCTTTAACAATTAATGATTATTGTGTACAAGGCTGTTTGTCCCCTCATGCAGGCAATGGTCTCTGGTCCAGCTTCTATCAACATAAAAGTAGTCGTTTACGCCTGCGTCTCTCTCCGTTGGTTCTGAACCCGGGGGTGTGTTGAATTCTTGACTAAGAGCAGATGCGTTTGGTGGCCCCCAACCCCTAACTCCATGGGCTGAGATCTTGGTGGTCTCCTGACCTGTTACTTCAGTTTTGTTCCCCTTATATTATGGGATCTGTATCCACAAAACAAACGGTCGTGTACCTGAGCTGATTTTAGCCGGTGTCTGTTCCTGCACCTACACTTGAGACAGGAAGCCAAGTGCCTTTTATTTCATGGAGCAACTCTGGTTCTTCATGAGCTCTACTCAGTGGTGATGAGAACGGTGATTTCCGATGGATTGAAAAGGACTCTAAAACCTGGAAAAGGAGGTAACTTTACCAAGGTCACGTGAAGGAGCCTAGAAAAGGAGTCGAAAAGGGGGGCTCTGGAAAGAGGTGTATCTGACCCCGGTCACCGGCTGTGTGTGAGCCCACAGACAGTCCAGGGCCCGCGGCCGCTGGGGCCATGGCCATGCAGTCAGCTCGGGGCTGAAGGCTCTCAGTCTAAGGGTTAAAGGAACAGGTTTCAGGGATAATAACTTAATTTCTTCACTTAGCTTTAAAAACCCTAATATATTTTGTGTAATGGCAATCCTTGTAGGAACTTACAGACGTAAAGAGGGCTTTATGTTAGCTTTGTTACTCCAGGTGTCTTTACTTCAAGTGGTGGAGAGCTGGCAAGTTCCAAAATGAACTTTTATTTATTTCAGTTGGACCTGTCCAGGATTTCTATTTCAAACTATTAAAAGATAATGTAACCCTTGCTATAGCCGTGCAGTCTCGTAAAGGCAAACTCCAAGAGTCAGGTACTGAATGTATTTTTCTCGACTGGGTTATAACAATTAAGGTTTTGGGGAGGGTCAGAAAATAGCACTTTCCCCCCTTCTGTGTTTGGAACCAAGTGAGAGATAAGGCCCAGGAGACGCTCGGGTGGAAATCAAAATTCCAGGTGTGCTGCTGAGAGCGCGGGAGGGGCCCCTGCCTGCACGCCGAGCACCTGCTCACCCCAGGCGCTGGACGTGCGGCAGGAGGTTCTGACGGCTACGGGGCAGCGGCGCAAGCTCTTACCCTGCTGGTCAGTTCCTCCCCGAACTCACCGGTCTGAGGACCGTCGGGCAGGGCAAGTGAGGGCCGGCAGCACATCAGCACTGCCGAGCGGCCTCAGAAACCCGGGTGCCCGGGGCCCACTCTCCACGAGTGACGTTTCTGCGGGTGAGACCCGGGCACGAGCATTTCTCAAAGCTGTGCCCCGAGCCCAGCGTCCAGCCAGGGCTGCGATGGACTCTCCGCGGGGGACACAGGCCGGGGGTACCCCACCTGGGCCTCACCCAGAGAGACCGACTGAGCCAGGGCTTCCTTCAGGCGCTGTCTTGGGTCCTGCCATTTTCCTTTCAAGGTTTTCTCCTTAAATAAATCCAGTGTATTTTAAAACTTTTTATTTTGAGATAATTGTAGATTTACATGCAGTTGTAAGAAATAGTGCGGAGAGATCCAGGCACTTTCCCCCCAGTTCCCCTGGGTATGGGGCGGGGGACATCCTACAAGACCACAGCATGACACCCCAGCCAGGAAATGGACTCTGGTGCGACCCCGGGTCTCGCCCGCTGTCACTGGCTCTACCTGCTCTGTCCTGGGTGTGCACTGAGCCCCACCACGAGTGCAGGGTCCTGAGACACAGTCAGGACACAGAGCAGAGCGGTTCTGCCCCAGGACCTTTGTGCTGCTCTTCAGAGACGCAGCCAACTCCCAGCCACCCGTCCCGGACTCCTACGACCGCAGACCTGCTCTCCATCTCTGTAATTTTGTTATTTCAAGGTGTTATATACATGGAATGACACAGTATGTGATCTTCTGAGACTATTTTCACTGAACATATTTCCTTTGAGATCCATCCGAACTGTTAAATGTATTAATACTTTGTTCCTCTCTATTGCTGAGTAGTGTTCCATGGTACGGATGTACCACCATTTGGTTTATTATACCCCCATTAAAGGACATCTGGGTTGTTTCCAATTAAAAAAGCAACATGTATTTGGCATCTATATTAGTCAGCAAGACTCCACGTGGTTGCCTCAAACTTGCCCCTGTTTTGGTACTTTCTTATCCTCCGTGTCTGCCCTGTGACTTCCCTCTGTTCCTACCAGCATTGCTGGCCACTTTAAAGGAAGAATCTTTTTCTAAAATCTGAGGTAAAACTCTTCTTTGACCTCAGGATAATTGCTCATTTTCTCTTCGCTCCATTTTCCCTTCTATATATGGAATGAGCGTTTCTACTTCTTGTGTTGAAAAGGTTAATGCAATCACTTCTGTTTACACAGCCGAGAAGAAAAGTGTGATAAAGATTATGCTGACATCCCTGCGTGAGCTGGGGTTCCAGGGACTGGAGACCAGCGCCCCCCGCGCCCCCCCCCCCTTCCTGGGATCACTTAGTTCCCAGAACCTTGTCTTTCCAGGACTTGGCGCTCGGACTTTGTGCAGGCACAGACCACTTAGTTCAAGTTGGCAGGTGCCCCAGATGGTTCATTATCAGCTGCTTAAGAAGGAATGAGCTGAACCTGCAAAGGCTTGGACTTGAAACGTGATTAAGATGCGAATTAGAGACGTGACTTGATAAAGTTCAGGCAGAACCTACACGCACGCTTTCTTCAGGCTTAAAGTTTGCCTTTTTCGTAGACTCTGTGGTTAACATGTCTTATTTTTGTTCATCCACGTACCCGAAAGAAATGCTTGTGCATTTAGGGCCAGCACGCTAGAAGTTTGGAAATTCAGACTCAGTGGAATTCCAACCAGGCCTCAATCTGGATGAGGACAGAATGCCCCAGGTTGCAGGACCGCCATCTGGACACCCTGGTTCCAGGAGCCACAGCCCGGGGGCACTCGGAGCCCTCCTCCCGGGCTTGCCGCCTGAGGCCCGGCACCATCGCGCCAGGCCCGGGTTGTAGCAGGAGCCTGGTTTCTAGATTTCCGCAGTGATGGGGAACCTGTTCTAGGGACATCGCAGGGAAGCGCCGTCCACATCTGTGCCTCGTCCTGGGAACACGCAGGGTCAGGAAATGATGCAGTGATGCAGAGACTGAGCCGGGCCCAGAGGGAAGCGGAAGGGGGGTGTCTCAGAGGAGGCTGTGTGGCCCCAGGCAGGGCTGTCGGGCGCCGAGGCAGAGCCAGCGCCAGATCAGCCGCGGATCAGTGGGGGAGGTTGGGGCGGACGCTCTCAGGTCACTTCTAGATCAAACGTCCTGCAGTCTGATTGGTACAGAGCTTCCTTGCACAGATCAGCGAGGACAGTGACCCTAGGGCCCTGGGAGCTGAGCAAAGTGACGTGAACACGTGAGAGCTGGGCCGTACGCTGGGTGCCTGCAGGCCTGGCCGCATCAAAGAGCAGCTGCCCGAGAGGTCTGGGTGCTGTGACCGCCCGGCCCGAGGCTCACAGAGCCTCCCCCGCCCCCGCCTCCGAGGGCTGAGGTCGGGAGGGACGTAGGAAGTTTGCTGAGGTGGGGACTCCGCTCTGTCGTTTCTATGCCGTCGAGGGGGATTCACTGATGATAAATCGACAGGTGAGTGTGTCCCCAGAACTCTGCCGTCCCACGTGTTGTCCTGCTGGTGCACGGAACCCCATCAGCGCCTCTGTGAGGTCAGCCCGCACAGCAGCCAGGGGCTGTACGGTTTCTGTGCCGTCAGCACTGGTGACAAAATCTCACTGAAGCTGTGCCCTGAGACGCCGAAGCGCGGGGCATTTGGTTGTAAAAGTAGTAACTCGTGTCAACTTTCAAACTGAAAATATCTGCAGTCCTGTGACGACCCCGGCCAGAGAGGCTTCTGGTCCCACAGACATCTCTACACATAGCGGAGAGGGTCTGCTTAACTAAGGAACAGAAATCTGGCAAGCGGGATGTGCCGAAGGGCCCGCATGATGCTGGTACATATAGCTCAGAGCGTCAACTATGATACTTAGAGCGGTACTAATGCATTAAACAGAACAGGAGTGCAGAGGACCAGCATTTCCACCTCCTGGTACCTAGTGTGAGAGCCTCCTTGTTGAAATTTTACAGTAATTGCTGTAGAAAAGTATCACGGATTTGAAGGACATTAGGAGAGCTCTGATTTCTAGAAAATTGAAAGCAGGCAAAAGGAACTTTATTATAAAAGAGGAAAAGTTTTATGAACACTGGCATGGAAGTAATGCTAATCTGTGAAGCTCGTAGATTCAAGGTCAATTTGCTGTTTGGCCGAGTGTCCAGATACCTTGGTTTATTTCTAAAGGTCACATGGCAGGTAAATTTACAAGTTACATTTTTCAGATAATTATCAATCTGCTAACTTAATATACTTTTGAAGTCTCCTTGCTTTTAAACGAGTAAAGCTACAAGGCCTGGTGTTTTCTGTAGCATCTGAAAATCGTGTAAGGTGTGGCTCATCTTGCTGTGCAGGCCAACCCCGCGTGGGCCTCACGTGCATTTCCAGTTTTGAAAATTTCAGGAGCTCGATATATATTTCTGAGTGGATGAGTCAATGGATAGGGTTGCCTGTCAGCAATAAAAGAAAGTTGCTTGTGTTTATCTTGCTTTAAACAGAATAGAATTACCCGAGAAGAATATAGATGACATCATACAGACAACGGCAAAAGGAAGGACTTAGTGGTCCCAAGCGTCTGACCACCTTGTCTGCACAAGCGCAAGCCAACAATGTACGTTTGATCAGTTAAAGTACAGATATTTTCGAATCATTCTTTACTCACTGTTTTAGGCTTTATTTTTCAAGTTCCACGGCTGTGATATGTGAGACCAGTGATACAGGGTCATGGCTGCCTTTTTGAAGTGGATTTCTCCAGCATGCGGGAAATACAATGTTTTGTTGTTCTCAATTCTCATTGTTATTCTAATTCTTTTACCAGAACTCTTTTCCTCCAGGACTAGAATGTTTTCTGGTGGGAAGGTGGGTCCTTAGGACAATGCAGTATGACCGCGTCCCGTTGGCGGGGGGCATTAGTAGCTGTTCCTCCCAAGAAACCATTTCCTCCCAAAAAGGCAGGTTGACAGTTTTTCTTTGAAAATCTCTCTCTCTCATCTATCATATAACTATGTTTCATCTCTGTTAGGAAAATTGTGCACATTTTTTCTTACTAAAATGTGACAAACTTCTTTCCAGAAGCCAGAAAGAATGTACGCCGTGCTTTCTGGGCCCGGCTGCAGGAGTGGCCCTTACCAACTGGCCGTGGAAATACTCCTGGGTTCTTCTAAGAGTCCCTGGAGTGCAGGAAGTATTTTATCTTTAATTTTGTAACCCAGACATCTTCTGAGGCTTGTAAGGGTCTAGAAACTATGACTTGCTCTGTGAATGAAGCTTGTGCCCAGGAAACCACTCACACCAAGCGTGAATGAGTTCTGGTTCTTGCTTTGTTCACGAAAATCGATCATCTATCAGGTCACAAAGATAAGTGTCAGAAAAAAGAAATATTTCAGATGGCCCTCTCTGGTCACAGTGCAATAAAACTAAAAATAGTTAACCAAGAACAAAGCAGAAATGTCCTTCCACATGAAAATGTTAAAACCTTCTATTAAACAACCCAGGGAGAAGTGTAAATACAAACAGAAATTAACTAATTTTAAACAAATTAATGATAACAAAAGTCTTGCAGATCAGTATTTATATCTACATTTACATAAGTGAAGGGGGAAGACTAGATCCCTTTGACCCACATAAATGGAAAAATTCTGCATCGTAGGCCTGAACTGGTCACATGAACCTGCCTGTGGGTGGGAACCTGTCATCCAGAGACGCTGGGCTGGGGTGAGACAAGGAGGCCCTCCCACCTGCTCGTACATCCCGCTTTTGTTCAGCCAGTGATGTAATTTCTCAGAATGGTTGTGTAGTATTTAAGAACATGGGCTCCAGAACCATATCATCTGAGTAACTCAAGTTTTGCTACTTTCTAGCTGGGTGCCTTGGCTAAGCTACTGAGCATCTTGGAGTCTCAGTTATCTCATTTATAAAATGGGGATAATAATGAAACACAACCACAAGAGGTTGTCGTGAGGCTTATGTTAATGAACGTATTCAAAGTCTTGTAAGTTTTCAGCACGTGTCAGTGTTATTCCTTAAAGTGGTTTTCTGGATGGACACCTATTGGTAGATAAATGGAAGAGTTGGAATAGAATTTGAAAATTTATTGTCCTTTGAATGTGGGCTGTTCTTTTTTTACATATTGCTGGAAATCTTTCCTACGTGGTATCAACCCAAAGTCCACCCTTCCTTCCTTCCTTTTCCTCTCTCTCTTTGTTTCGTCTCCCCCTCCTTCTTTCCCTCCCTCCCTCCCTTCCTTCCTTCCTTCCTTCCTTCCTTCCTTCCTTCCTTCCTTCCTTCCTTCCTTCCTTTCTTCCTTCCTTCCTTCCTCTTTCTCTCTTTGCCCCACAGAGAAGACTGCAAGTGAGGCCTTAAGCAAAGTGACAGCTACAACACACCTGTTCTGGTATTTGTCAGCATGAAAAGCAATGGCACTGGACAGATTTGAAGATCTTTGGTTTTCGTGGGATTCCAGAGAAATTGATCTCCATGGTTCCCATTATTTTTAAATGAATTAGCTTAAAGTTCACTCATTTTCAAGACGATGTTTTAATCGGGATTTACGTGGAATTCATTCTTTATTTCCCGCCGCTTCCATCCCTCCTGAGACTCTGTTATTGACAGACATTTGTGCTCTGGGGGTCTGAATAAGACCCTTCTCAAAGGGGCTAAGCTCTATCCCTCAGCACCATGTAAGGCAGAAATAATCTCCCTTTACTAATTGCCTTAAGATCTTCAGGTATAACGTTTCATTTGAAGGATTTTGTGGGGAAATATATACATGATCAGTGTTCCAGTGGATATTCTTGCCTAATTCTAGGGTTTTACGGTTGCTTTTGGTTATGCATGTTACTAACTTACAAAATCTTTCATCCATTGCAAAATCCCAGGATGATTCTCACATGGAGGAAAACTTTTGATGAATAAACTTCTGAATGTGAGTCCCTGCTAAGGCAAGGCTTCGGAAGAAAATGATTTCTTACGGTTGTCATCTTGTTTTTTGATCTAGGTCCAACCGAGGAGATCTCCGTGTAGGTTATACGTTGGTCTGTGTGCACGCAGCCTGGGTGTTTGAGGGTCTGTACCAGCCCCCGAAGCTGTATTTACTCCAAGTTTAATCAGCACTAAGTAAAATTGCAAGGACAAAGCAAATTTACATGAAGTAGCATTGTAAATACAAATACAACCCATAAAAAGAAGTGGGAAGTGCAGATAAAAAGAAATTGAGCAATGTACGTAACTGCCCAATGTTTGCACCAAATAAGACGCATAGCAGCACTTAGAAATTTTACTAGAAAGACCAAAAGAAGCAATTCTAATTTTCACAAGAAGATTCAGGAGGAATGATGGGAGGTAAAACAGAAGTAGTGTGGAGACGAGGAGAGAGGCACACGCAGGGCATGCTGAGAGGACCAGGGTGTGGGCTGGCATTCGAGAAGCCCAGGGCCGTGACTCAGGCTGTTGGACGGACGCAGAGCAGTTGCAGAGCTCTGACTGCCGAGAGTCTGTGCCCTGCATCCGAGGCTCTGATCTCAGTTTTTATTTGAGTGCTTTATAAATGTTAAAATAGCGGTATTTTTATTTTCTTCTAAACATTAGGCCTGACTATTCCAGCTTCATTTCAAAGGCCCCTTGCAGGTGGGTGGAAACAAACAAGAAAGCATAGGTTTTTTTAGCTGATTTAATGAACATTCTTTCATACTCCTGAGACTTCAGTTTTGCCCCAGTTTTCATGGGCAATGAACACAGTTAGGTTTGAGGGCTTCTGCCCTGTATCCGGCACAGGCTGCCCTGAACCGCCTGGCCCGTGACCATCCAGTTTCACTTTTCAAATAGTAAAGTAGCTCGGGAATCCCGTCTGGGCTTAAGGTCTCCACCAGCTCCTCGGATGTGCTTCGTGGGCTGGTCGTTAAAACAACAGGGGCCGAAACTCTAGGCAGTTCCCTGCGACACGAGGGAATTCGACAACCTCGGGGATGTTTCCAGCTGTTTCTCCCCACACAGCAAAGAGGTAGCCAGTCACCCCTTCACAGAGGGGAAGTGTCTTCACTCGGGCCTATGAGCTGACCCAAACTGGGTTGGTCGGGCCTGCTGGGAAGGGGCAGATTTTGTGTGGAGACAAATCCCATTTCAACACATACATGGACCTTTCATTCAGGGGAGTGCTGTGACCGTCCCCTGGACTCGAGGTTGCTGGTAACTCACCCGGCACCTGCCCTCTCCTCTCCCTCCTGCTTATTTGCGCCACGTCCTCTGGGGAGACACGGTCATCAAGGAAAGGACGGTCCCCGCCCTCAGAGAGCAGTGGGGCTGGAGGAACAAGGTCCTAACGATGCAGGCGGTCAGGCCACGAGCAGGGGCCGCAGAAGCAGCACCTACATCCAACAGGAGGGTCAGGACGCCTGCCGGAGTGGGTGACATTTGAGGTGCATTTTGAAGGTCACGTTGCTTCTACGGAGAAGCCTAAGAAAGGGTGTTTCTGGCCAAGAGAAGAGCCTGGAGCGTGAAATGACGTCAGGCTGAAATGACAAGAGATTCCAGGCGGTGAGATGCTGCCTGAGCCGTGTCTTGACGGCTGGGCCTCCGCCCACTGCTGCCCGGGGTCGGGGCTTCTGTGGTGATGGTGATTGCACCACTTAGACCACAAGTGTCCCCGGGCTCTCTGGTCCACCTTGTACCACCGCCGCCCCACATCCAGGGGAATTCCTTGGGCAGAAACATCCACTTTCGGATCCTTGAGCATAGTTTCCCAAACTCCCACCCTAAGGAGCACTCGGCGGGGCGGGGGGGTTTGTTAAGTAGAGAGACTTGAGGGCTCGTCCCTGGAAATCCTGATTCAGTGGGTTGGGGGATAGCTGTGGGCTCTTTATCATGTGTTTAATAAGTGTCCAAGAGATTCTTATGGTCAGGCTGGTGAGGGAAACACAGTGTACTTAGCACGCTACTGGAAACAATACTTCTTGCTACAGCATGCCAGGCAGGTATGATGCTGGTGGCGATGGCACTGGGCATTTTACAGATTAGGACCTAAAGCTCCAGGAGAAAAACTTGCATCAAAACACACCACTAGTAAGGGAATGACCTGGCCTCAAATCCAAAGCTTTTAGGTTCCCTTACATGATAGACTGAATGATAGGCATAAACATGATGAGATCCGAGTGAGACATATCAGAGCTTCAGAAGTTAACTTTTATTTTTCTACTGGACTCCATTTTTTAAAGAGTTACACTACATCAGCTGTCCATAGTTTTTAATGTAGTGATTAAAAATAGTTGTTCAGAGCAAATCAAGCTAAGTTGAGTTCATTGGAATTGAAAATTTATGAGTCTAGAGATAGCTAAGTTAAAATAGTTTTCTTTCCAAAGAAGGTTATATATTGTTTAGAAAGTTAAAAGATGTAAGTTAAATGTATGTTTGCCTCTTTTCAAAATTAAACAAACCAAAAATTAAAAAGTAAAACAAATCAACACACAAAAGTATACTAGAGAATTATTTGTCAATCAAATTACTTCTTGTCACTAGTTATTTCCTACAAAATAGCTCTTTCTAATATTTGCTATATAGTACTAAATAGTTAATTTAGTCCACCCTAATTCATGATAATTGTAAAAGAACCAGATTGAAATTTGCCTCTGAATTACTCACTAGAAAACTGGTTGCTCAGCAGATTGGTATCATAAGGCAATCTAGGAAAAAATATGCATTTTTTCCCAGCTCTTCCATACAAATGGAGTTAAATACAAATCACTCAGCACAGACCCTGCAGAGCTTGTATTTGGTAAGCAATGCTATGTACTCATATATATCAAAACAATGTTTAGATTTTAAAAAGAGTTCTTTAACCTTTTACATTAAATTCTATGATGCATTCACTTTATTATATTTCTTTCTCTCTGATTAGTTCAACATAGAACGGTTTTACTAACCTCTACAATGAAAGAGATTGCTTCCTGTATGTACTGTATTTCAGTCACGTGTGATGCGGTGTTGGATTTTCTAGATTGGTTAAGGGACAATGTGATTATAATATTCATGGTGGTAGCTGCATTTGTGTATCTCAGTGAAGTGCATTTATTTATTTATCCATTCAGTAGCGATGGTTTACTAGGTTCCTTGCTGGGTGGTTGGAATAGAGACCAGCAAGTCGCCGATGCCACCTTTCAGGAGCGCCGCGTCCTGCAGGGCGGCAGGCGATATGCCCACCTCTCTCCCTGGCGGGTCATGGGCGCGCTGGGATGCTCCCAGTTCAGAGAGGAAATAACTCCCTCCGCTGGGAAGGGTTGGGAGAGGATTTCCGGAGGAAGATGTTTTAAAGACACGTCGTTTGACCAGGTGGAAAGCTTGAACCCGGGAGTGGGGCGGGACGTGCTGGCCGGCTCCCTAGCACGTGGTGGGTTTTCTCTCACTCCTTTTGTGATTCATTATTATTGCTGCATAATCAAACTTTTCTTTTCCCTTGTGGAAGCTCCTGTTTATCTTACAGTGGCATATGGGTTTCATAATACTTAACAATCCCCAGGATTATTTACACTTCACTGTCCTTGATTCCAGTATTACTGAAGCATGATTTTGTATTCTAATTAATTTCTCTTGGGAGTCACTCCTGCTAACTGGAGCTTTCCATTTATTCCAGATCTTTCAAAGTCAGAACTTTAATTTTCAGTGTTCCCCCCCCCCCACCACCCCAATGTCTTATATCCTTTAAATAGAGAAAACTTTGGTAATTTTGGACTATTATCTGGCAGTTTATTTTAGCACTAGGGGGGATGAATTTTGGAGCACTGGTAATATTCACTGACAATATTCATAATTCTAGTTAAGTAGTTCTGCTGCACATCAGTCAGTTTTGAAAAACGTGACCTAGTTTCATTGCTCTGCAGGAGACCAGCGTGAGGTGTCCCAAGCAGGGGCTTGTGCTGCAGGGGGTCTGCCCTTACAGGTGGAGTTGAGGGACAGCCTTTGCCTTGTCCTACTCACGGGTTTTAGAGGCAAAGGTGGGGCTTTATGTTCAAGAACATATGTTGAGTCACAGGTCAAGCCCCTCAACTGACGTTTTTCCACTGCCACTGACCTCCAAACCATGCAGGAAATCCCTGTGTAAGCAAATTCCCACCCCGTCCCCTGGCTGTTTAGTCTATGCCGCGTTGAGCCTGGGCTTACTTACTCCTTTGATTGGCAAGCCCAGTACTAGGAAAAACAAATGCACCAGCAAGTCCCACGAAGCTCTCTGCCCTCCGCTTTCCCAATCTGCAAACTCTTTCAGATCTATTTGGACTGAAACTTGACAAGAGCTTCGCAGGAAACACACCCCCTCCTCCCCAAAACGCCACCGGCCGGAGGACATAGTTTCTCACAGAAGCGGCTTCCAGGCTGCAGGGACCTGAGTTGCTCATGGCTTGGGAACTTTGACTCTTGTCAAAGAAGGAAATAGCTCTAATGGTTTATTTTCACTGAAGATGAAGTTAATTGTTTGATTAAAATCTACAGTTCCAGTGGCACATGAAACTGGTGATTAAGATGGGCAGAAACAGTAAGCAACTCATGACACACATGAGGTTCAAGAAAAAAAAGAAAAAGATTTGAAGATAAGAAAAATTAAGAAAAAATTTTACTTTTTAAAAAGCACAAACAACACAAGAAAAAATAGATAAATTAGACTTCATCAAAACCATAAACTTTTTGTGCTTACAAAGGACACTATCAAAAATAAATAAATAAATAAATAGACAACCCACAAAATGGGACAACATATTTGCAAATCATAATCTGACAAGAGACACGTATCTAGAATATATAAAGAGATCCTACAGCTCAATGAAAAAAGACAACCTAACTAAAAGTGGGTGAAGGAGCTGCGTAGTTCTTCAAGAACGGTACACAAATGGCCAATGAGCACATGATAAAAAGATAAGGAGGGTCAGCCATTAGGGGGCACAAATCAAAACCACGTTGAGATACCACTTCCCACCACCAGGGTGGCCATAGCAACAAAGATGGACAAGAGCGGGTGTGAGTAGAGATGTGAGGATGTGGAACCCTCATATGCTGCTGGGAGGAATGTGAAACGGTGCAGCCACTTTGAAAAGCAGCTTGAGTTTCTCAAAAAGCTAAACATAAAATTACCAAATGACTCGGCAATTCCAGTCTTTTTTTTTCTTTTTAATAAATTTATTTATTTAATTTTGGCTGTGTTGGGTCTTCGTTGCTGCGTGCAGGCTTTCTCGAGTTGTGGAGAGCGGGGGCTACTCTTCCTTGTGGTGTGCGGGCTTCTCATTGCAGTGGCTTCTCTTGTTGTGGAGCACGGGCTCTAAGCACAGGGGCTTCAGTAGTTGTGGCACGCGGGCTCAGTAGTTGTGGCTCACGGGCTTAGTTGCTCCGTGGCATGTGGGACCTTCCCAGACCAGGGCTTGAACCTGTGTCCCCTGCGTTGGCAGGTGGATTCTTAACCGCCGCACCACCACGGAAGTCCTGGCAATTCCAGTCTTAGGTAGATGCCCAAGAGATTGAAAACATACACCCACACAAACACTTGCATGCATCAAATTATTGCTGTTTCATTTAAAAAGTTTCCCCATTTGATTCTTTATTTTATTGTTTTCCAGTTTTATTGAGGGATAATTGACATATAACATTGCATAAGTTTAAGGTATACAACATAATCATTTGATATATGTATGTTTTGTGAAATGATCACCACAATAAATCAGTTAGCATCCATCATCACACATAGTTACAATTTTTCTTGTGATGAGAACTTCTAAGAAATACTCTCTTAGCAACTCTCAAATAGACCACACAATGTTATTAATTGTAGGCACCACGCTGTGCATCACATCCCCAGGACTTATTTTACAGCTGGAAGTTTGTACCTTTTGACCCCCTTTGCCCATTTTGCCTGCCCCCCACCTCTGGGAACCACCAATCTGTTTTTTGTTTCTATGATCTCAGCTTTTTTAGATTCCACATAGGAGTCAGATCACGCTTGTCTTTCTCTGACTTATTTCACTTAGCCTATTACCCTCAAGGTCCATCCATGTTGTCACAAATAGCAGAATTACCTTCTTTTTTATGGCTGAATAATATTTCATTATATATGTATCATTATATATATCATATATAAAATATTTCATTATATATATATATCACATTTTCTTTATCCATTCATCTGTTCACGTATTAGGTTGTTTCCATATTTTGGATGTTGTAAATAATGCTGCAATGAACACGGGGCTACAGATGTCTCTTCAGGATAGTAATCTCATTTCCTTTGGGGATATATATCCAGAAGTTTAATTGTTGGATCATTTGGTAGTTCTATTTTTAATTTTTTGACAAATCTCCATGTTGTAATTGGCTGCACCAATTTACATTCCCACCAACAGTGCACAAGGGTTCCCTTTTCTCCACATCTTCACCAACACTTGTCTCTTATCTTTTTTTTTTAAATAGTCATGCTGACAGGTGTGAGGTGATATCTCATTGTGGTTTTGATTTGTATTTCTCCAGTGATGAGTGATGTTGAACATTTTTTCATAAATCTGTTGGCCATTTGTATTTCTTCTTTGGAAAAATGTCTATTTGGATACGTTGCCCATTTTTTTGGGGGGGGGGGTTATTTATTTATTTTTTTTAACATCTTTATTGGAGTAATTGCTTTCCAATGGTGTGTTAATTTCTGCTGTATAACAAAGTGAATCAGCTATACATATACATATATCCCCATATCCCCTCCCTCTTGCGTCTCCCTCCCTCCCTCCCTCCCTATCCCACCCCTCTAGGGTTGCCCATTTTTTAATTGGATTTGTTGTTGTTGTTGTTATTGAGTTGTGTGAGTTCCTCATATATTTGGATAGTAACCCTTATCAGATGTGTGGTTTGCAAATATTTTGTCCCATTCAATAGGTTGCCTTTTCACTTTGTCAATCATTTGTTATGAATAAACTTTTTAGCTTGATGTAGTCTCACTTGCTTTTTTTTATTTTGTTGCTTGTGCTTTAGGTGTCATATCCTGGAAATCACTACCAAGACCAATGTCAAGAAGCTTTACCCCTATGTTTTCTTCTAAGAGTTTTGTGGTTTCGTGTATTACGTTTAAGTCTTTAACCATTCTGCATTAATTTGTGTGAGTGGTGTAAGATAGGGGTCTAGTTTCATTCTTTTGTGTGTGGATATCTAGTTTTCCCAGCGCTATTTACTGAGGAGACTGCCTTTTCTCTACTGAGTATCCTTGACTCCTTTGCCAAATATTAGTTGACTGTGTTTGCACACGTTCATTTTGGGGCTCTTTTTTTTTTTTTTTTCAATGTATGTCTGTATTATTTAAAATTTTTTAAAAAATTTATTTATTTAATTTATTTACTTATGGCTGTGTTGGGTCTTCATTTCTGTGCGAGGGCTTTCTCTAGTTGCGGCAAGCGGGGGCCACTCTTCATCGCGGTGCGCGGGCCTCTCACTGTCGCGGCCTCTCTTGTTGCGGAGCACAGGCTCCAGACGCGCAGGCTCAGTAGTTGTGGCTCACGGGCCTAGTTGCTCCGCCGCATGTGGGATCCTCCCAGACCAGGGCTCGAACCCGTGTCCCCTGCACTGGCAGGCAGATTCTCAACCACTGTGCCACCAGGGAAGCCCCATTTTGGGGCTCTTGATGTTGTGCCATAGGTCCGTGTGTTTGTTGTATTGCTAGTACCACACTATTCTGATGACTGTAGCTTGAAGTCAGAAACTGTGATGCCTCCAACTTTGTCCTCCTTTCTCAAGATCGCTTTGACTATTTGGGGTCTTTTGTGATTCCATAAAAATTTTAGTGTTGTTTTTTCTATTTGTGTAAAAAATGCAGTTGGAATCTTGATGGATTTGGATAGTATGGATATTTTAACAATATTAATTCTTTCAATCCATGAACATGGATAGCTTTCCATTTGTGTGTATCTTCTTCAATTTCTTTTATTATGTTTGTATGTTGACAAAATACTCTAATTATATATCCATTCCCTTATTGTAAGTTTATCAAAGGGCACTGCGTGGAAGATATGAATTTACAGGTCACATTAGCCTCAAGTATGTTGAAACCCATTTTCATGCAAATATGGGATTCCTCCTGGGCGTGGAAGATTAGATTCCCATCCTCACACAGCGGTGAACCTAACACTTGGTCCCCAACGATGGATACAAAGTGTCTGACACTGAGCTCTTTTAGATGGACATGCCTTTTTCATAGTTAAAAGGTGGCCTTGCATATAAAATTCATAAATAAGGAAAACATCTTTAAAAAGCTAAGCATGGACAGAATCCAGCCATTGGAAGTGTGCGCTCTGGACTTCTGAATTTTCTCAGCACTGGAGCACAGCACGGATCTGTGTTGGATTCCTGGGCCCTGAGCTCGCTGCTCACAAACAGACCCCTGCTATCATCCTGTTTTGCTGACTGATGCCCTTGTGCTTCCCTGGAAGACAAGACGGGGAAGAAAACGCATCTACGCTCCTTCATGTCTCTGGCCATTTATTGGCAGAGGTTGAAATATAAACATAGTTCTGCTAAGAGAAAAGAAGCATTGGTTTTATTCCAACATGTTTTATTATGTGACGTGTGGACGGTCCTCTCGTCCGTGCGAGCAAGGCCCCTGCTTTAGGCGTTTGGTCGCCTTACTGGAGGCACAGGTGAGGGTGACCGGCAGCAGCCCCCAGCTGATCACGGGCTGGAAAGAGGGGAGGAGCAGGTCTGGGACAGACACCGCGCTCTCGTGCTCTGCTGTGTTTTGCTTTGGCAACTGGGAGGCTCAGTTGTTAGAGCAGCAGATGTTTTTTAAAGACATAAAGGGAAAGTAGGGTATCAGATTCCATGCCCGCGCCTGTCACGAGTCGCTTGCCGAGAAGGGGCATCTGAACAGAACACCCGGGACGGGGGACGCACCCCAACGTCTTCAGGGAAGGCACTCGGAGATAAATATCTTCTGAACAAGAAAATGAAAGAATTCTCAGGGCTGGTTCCTTTTGATTTCAGCCATCAGGTTGCGGTTTTATCTCCGTCTGTCCGGATGTGCTCTGGAGGCTGGGAAGGTCTACCTCCTTGCTGCCTGGGTCCCCACTTCGTCCTCGCATATGCCTGGCGCATCGCGGACACTCACGCTATACCCGGGCTCTACTGCTTCCCCAAGGGTACAGCAGGGTTAAAGCACTCGGAGATGCCCCAGTGTCCTCTGATTTGAAGTCTACTTAAGCGAGCGGCAGGCTTCAGAAGAGGCAGACCGTATTACGACAAGCAGGGTGAACGCAAAGGATTGCACGCTGCGGCGGCGGGCAGGCGAAGAGGCTGCGGGGTGCAGGGCACGGGCAGAGGGTGAACAGCGCCGTGTTCAGGCTGCAGGTGGGCGGGGCAGTGCTGGGCTGCTTCCTTGCTTATCTCCCGTCACCACTGCACCGTCTTTGGTTGTTTTGGATTTCGGTGGTGCTGTGAGCCGGATTGCGTTCTCCCCAGATTCATATGTTGAAGTTCTAACCTCCAGCACCTCAGAAAGTGACTGTGTTTGGAGGTGAGACCTTTAAGAGGTGATTCATTTAAAACGAGGCCATTGGGGTGGTCACCTGAGCCCAGCGCAGGATGAAAACCGCCAGATTTTGGCGGATTGTTATGCAGGAAGACTAGCTGGTGCTTCCTGAGGCTGATTTCATTCAGAGGAACAGGCAAAAGCCGGGCTGAGGCTCGCCAGTTTACACCATTGGTGTTTTTATTAAAGGTGATTGTGTGTAGCTGCCCACCAACCTTACAGCCCAGGTCAGAAAGGCACAGAAGGTGAAAAGAGAACCAGTTAAGTTCAAACTGCTTCATTTTGAATTTTTTCTCATAATTTGGCCAAAATGCATAAAAGAGGTCTTGCCCTCTGGTCCTCTACCTGAAAGGCCCCAAGCAGGTCCTGTGACTGTCAGTCGAGAACCTTCTGTCCTGAGGCCAGGGCACCCTCCCTCCCGGTCTTCTGGTGCCTGCAGTGAAGGTGCTGCAAGAGGACACGAGTCGTTCTTCTCCTTAAGTGACTGCCGAGATTTGCCTGTGACCGTTCCTCTCTCAGAACCCCATCGCTCCCTTCCATCCGGCGAGAAGGAGGGAAGAAGGCGGGCTGGTTGAGTGGCACCGCTTGGTTCTCACCTCCTGCTTCAGCATGGCTGCTTTCTGACTTTGCAAGTTGTTTGCTGCCGGGAAGGAGACTGTAGACCAGGGCAGTCGGGGACACGAGGTCCGTAGCCACCAGGAGAGCCCGGTTCCGGCAGAGGGAGGCGTGGAAGCGAGGCCGGCCGTGGCCCCGCGCTGGGCAGCCTGCTGGACACCGAGGCCCCGCCCTGCTCCTCTCGGGCAGGGCGGACATCCCCGAGGGGGCGCTCTCTGGAGGATGAGAACGGCGAGGCGCGTGGAGATCCTGTGTGGCTAACGGGCTCCTTGCCAGGCACAGTCGCTGCTTCAGCTGCTGTAGGTCCGTCACCTGAAAGGCATCGTGTGCGTTTTCCGAGACGGGGCAGGAAAGGGATCCGCCCCAGGTCCTCCGAGCCCCGCGTGTGGGAGGTCTGCGGCGTGTTTCACACGGCCGCCCCGGACCCCGAGCCCCCGGAAAAGCCCGAGGCGTGGGGTGGTGGGAGTTTCCGAGTGTAAACGGTTCCTGATGATCTATATATTTTTAAAACTAAAGCTAAACTGTATCTACAGAAGAACACACTAGTGTGTACGCACACACACTGGCCATCCAACCACTCCCCTCACCCCCGCCCAAGTAAACACATCTCAAACGTTTTGGATCTGATTTCTTATTTCCTGCGAGCACTGGCTGGCGCTGTACGTGGAGAGCTTCGGTTGTAAGACGAGCAGATGCCCGTGAGCGCTGTCCGCTGTCGTGGGCCAGCGATGCCCAGAGGCCGACGCCATTTTTCTTTCTAAGCGCATATCCCGTAGCGCAGGACAGAAAGACTTCGCTCCTTTGAATTAAAGCCTTAATACTATGCGTGGGGTTTTTTTTTTTTTTGAGGGTTTTTCTTTTTTCTTTTGAGTAGAGACAATTTAATCTAAAAATGTCAAGTAAACTCAAACTTTCCTACTCTGTTTTAAAGTGTGTTTCATCTTAAAACCATCCAGGAGGAAAACAGAAAAAGTCGTGTTCCTGGGCAGGTTAAAGCCCTCCTGACCATGACAGAGACATCTGAGCACAAGAGTGAAACCATCTGTCAAGCTGCTTTCACTTCACAGAGTGACAATATTTGCACGACATTTTACATTTTGTATCTCACATCCACTGAAATTATCTCGCATTAGGGCCATGAGATTGTCTGCTGACCCACCAGCAACAGCGGCAGGTGTGACCCCCAATCTGAGAACAGTCCCTCTCTCCGAAATGGCCCCTCTGCCCTCCAGAGTTTATAGTTGCAGAGAGTCTGCACGCGAGGTACCCACACCACGTCCCTAAGCCAGCTGACCGTCATTCCTGGATGAGGAAAGCGAGACGCAGAGAAGGTAAGTGATACAGAGAAAACCGCCCAGCAGACGAACCCCCGGCGTGGGTACAACTGGGGACTTCGGAATCCAGGTCCTGCGCTCTTTACAAAGAGGGAAACCAAGGCAGGGGCTTTCAGCTCCTGAGTCCAAAGAATTTGGCAGGATGGAGTTCAAGTTAGGTCTACTTCCCAGAACAGAAAAAAGAATTATTTTCTTGCCATGAGTAGTCTGACTCAACGGTCAAGCATTTTCAGAGTTGAGTCCCGAGGCCACTGGAGTCCGACTGCTGGTGGCGGAAGTCGGCAGCAGAGCCTCCTTCCGCGGTGCTCACCGCTCACTTGTGACACGGCCCGCGGGCATCTGGGTGTCTGTGGACTACGTGTGGTAGGCCCGGTCACAGCCTCGCTTGTCGAGTAGCAGACGTCTGTTTTTCCAATCTCTTTGGAAAACCGTAAGTGCTGTAGTAAACATTAGTGCTAAAGACGGAAATCCGAAGATGTAGCTGGCCCCTGGAGTCAGATACTCCAAACACCTTTCAGCTGCAGAAAAGCATGGGGTTGAAAACTGGAAGTTTGCTAGTCTTCGGGAAAAACAAAGCCAGTTGTAGCCTTTTTTCTCTCATATATAGAAAAAGATTGTGTATTTACATGAGTGAAAATGCCGACTGGAGCCGTATAGAAAAGACGATACTATTGCAACAGAGTGCATGCAACCTGCCGCGGGCGTTCTAGCCTTCTTACCTCAGTCATATTAGAATGTGGCCAGATATTCAGGCTTACTGGACCATTCCTGTAATTTTCTGTAGGTTGGTTTCTTCAGATGAGAATGAGAAATTAAAATATTCTAGTTTGCTAACAAAGCTCAAACCTCAAAATTCAATATGCTGAGAGGTCTGATGATGTAGACTGTGAAATGTGCTGATGAGAACACCAGCTCAGTGGGAAATCCACATCACTGCCATTCATCCATCCATCCATCCATCCATCCATCCATCCATTGATTCATCCATCCATCCATCCATCCACCCATCCATCTATCCACCAATCCACCCATCCATTGATTCATCCATCCATCCATCCATCTATCCATCCATCCATCCACCCATCCATCTATCCACCAATCCACCCATCCATTGATTCATCCATCCATCCATCCATCTGTCCATCCATCCGTCCACCCATCCATCTATGCATCCATCCACCCATCCATCTATCCATCCATCCATTGATTCATCCATCCATCCATCCAACCATCTTTCTATCCAACCATCCATCCATCCATCTATCCATCCATCCATCCACCCATCCATCCAACCATCCATCCATCCATCCATCCATCCATCCACCCATCCATCCAACCACCCATCCATCCATCCATCCATCCATCCATCTATCCAGCCATCCATCCATCTGTCCATCCATGGACTAATAGTTACTCAACACCTGCTATGTGTCCAGCACTGTTTTAGGAACTCAGGTAGCAGAACTGAATAAAATAGGCCTCTGTTCAGAGCCTCTTGTAGTTGAGGCTGATGCACATGGGAACATTCTCCCATGTGGGGAGGCATTGCTTGGTCGCTGCCCTCCCCCAAGGGGCAGTGCCCCGCAGGCGCCCGTGTCAGGACACCCCTCTAGGAGCACACAACAGGAGAGCAGTTTTCATCACAGGCCCGACGGATCTTTTGAAATTATTCTTTCTTGGAAGTGGGACTATTAAAGGCATTAAACAACAAAAGTCATGGCATCTCCCAAGCTGCAAAAAGAGCCGTCACTGGCGTGGAAATGAGGAACACTCAGCTGCCAGGACCCTACTCTTCCCAGAGCACATGATCGGTGGGGGGAGGGGGGAGGGGGCGGCCTGGGTTTCCAGCCTCTCCAGGCGCGTTACCTCTGGGTCCCCTCTGTAGCCGTCCTATGAGAGGTCCACTTGTTTTCTCCGTATCTGCGCCAGAATTTTGGATTGGACACGAGGCTGCCTACCTACAAGGCTACACACTCAAACCCCCGATGCTGTGGAAACAGCCACGTGACTGAGCTCTGCCTGTGAGGAGGGAGAAGTGGTTCTGGGGAGGAGATGGGAGAGTGGCCACCTCCATGCTGGCACTGGGATTCCATGGGCACTGAGCTGGAGGGGAGCTCAGAGGAAACCCTTTCTCATAATAGGATTTGGTAGTGACGTGCCTTGAACTCTCAGGAGACACGGCGTTTTCCAGACACTTAACCACAGGGTCTGGGATGTGTGTGTGTGTGTGTGTGTGTGTGTGTGTGAATCACACATTCACATTCGTGGCCTGTGCTCTGGAACACAGTCTGGGGATACGGGGCAGCAGGACCGGAGGGACGGGCCCAGGGGGATGAACTGTCCTGTCACCAGAGCCAAGAACATCCTAATGCAGCCTGCGGGATCCCAGTGTCCCCCGTTCCTGAGAAGGACGCCACGGGGCGTGGACGACACAGCGCAGGTAATGAGCGGCTTAGGCTGGGAGCACCCAGCAGAAGTCCTGGCACGCCTCCTCCTGGCGGGCCTCTGGGACTGGCAGGCCTTCCTTCAGCCACTGCCCGCGGCCCAGCTCCCGGCCTCCGCGTGGATCTGCGTCTCTGGGGTTGCTCTTGCATGAGTCTGGTCCCATTCCCCAGGTTCTCCATCACATGCACCTCCCCCAGGCCCGTCACGGCCACATCACGTCCTCTGGCCGGCGGTCCAGGACGGGATCTCTGAGCGGCCGGGGCCGGCCTTGTCCTCCTGAGACCGAGGCTGCCCTGACCAGTGACCCAGAGTCTCAGCATCCTGGACACCACCGCCTGGACCCGGAGGAAGAGAGGTGGGAGCAGTACGTCCCTGTGGCGCCTGTTTCTGACCTGGACACAGAGCCTCTGACCGTCCAGCACGTGGCTGTGGCTGAGGACTGACCGCCTGCTTCTGGGATAAAGGGCGCCGTGGCCCCCATCAACTGGTCTGACCGCAGATCAAATCCTGTTACGTGAACAGCTAACGTGGTGTCACACTCTTGCATTAGCAGGAGTCTTTGCTTCAGGTGACTGTGCACCTCTTCAAAATAATATTTATGTGAATTGGAATATTCCAGAACCGTGAAATAATTTGGACAGTCCCTTGGGATACGTTAAAATGGGATTTTGCCCGAGGGTCAGAAGACAGTGGTTGTGAAGTCATATTAAAACTGCAAGGAATTTGGGCAACAGCCTTTTGGGGTAGTTTGTTTCAATGAGAGCACAGGAGAAAAGTGGGGTACACTTGGTCTCTTCTGACCTCGGTTAGTGGAGCCATGTCTGAAGAGAGAAATAATCGTCCTGACCAGCTTTTTTTTCCACTTTAGGACCATTCCTCCACATCATTTCCACACCCAGTGGTCAGTGATTTGTGTTATTGGTTTCGAAGTATATCTCATTTAAAATTTCAAATATAAAGAATATAAGATACGAATAGATTTTATTTAAATACTATAAAATTGACCTTTTATCTTTCCAGTTTAAAAAGATGATCTGTGTATGTATTTCGAGACATACACAAATATTTCTAGTTACTGGAGAGAAGTGAAGTAAAACAGCAGGAGTAAATCATATTGAGGGATTATTTAAGAAAATAATCCAAATTAGCCAAAGTCCAGTTTGTTTGTTTATTTTTTGGTGGAGCATTAAAAATTATTCCAGGTAAAATGGAGGCATTTACTTTTATGCACAAAATTGTGTCTCCTCTCCAGCTCCATCTTTCCTTTCCTTGCCTTCTCTTATGAATCTTTAGAATCAACTTACTTAATTCTAGAAATCATATCACTGTGCAGAAGTCCATAACATGTTCGTTCAGAGGACGTGCAGGTGTGTTAGAAACAACCCAGGACCTCGTTCAGAGTCAGTGTTGGCAGTTCTAAGATGTGGTTTACTTAGCTAGTACGTTTTCCCGACCTTTTTTTATTTCCTAGAAAGCCTCCAAGATAAGTTCTTGTCAAGGGCACTTTAGGCTGTCTGAGCTTTCGGCAGGGGTTTATATTCCGCATGCCACAACCTACCTTTTATTTTATTTTCCAAGTCATTCCAGGGTCCACAGGTATTTATTTTCTGCTCTCTGAGGGAAAGCACTTGTATGGGAAAAGGCAGGAAGGGCCTGCGTGTTTCTGAGTTTCCTTGTGGGGCGTGTCATCGGTGTTTTTCCTGACTCGCCTTCTCTTGCTGCTGTTTTTAGGAAAGTGTACAGCATCCAGGCCTGGCACCAGCGCAAGTCTGGGGCAGTCATTGTACGTTTTCCCCAGGAAACCTTGTAAAGATCTAAACCACATGCTTAGGAAGGCGTGTCGGTGGCCCGCCCTGCACGTCAGTGTTTTGCTCTAACTTCCGGGTCGATGACAACGCTGGGGACAGTGAAGTGAGTGGCCTGTGCCTTGTTCCTCCGGCCTCTCCTGTGAGCCAGGCCCTGCACTAGGCCCTGAGACACGGGCGCCTCAGAAAGCGCAGGGGTCCCGCTCGTGCAGATGCTCACTGTCGCCCGAGGGGGTCCTCGTTCAGTAGGACAAGGCGTCCCGCCCCCGGAGGCCTTTGCATCCAGCAGGGCTTCCTGGAGGAGGTGCCGTGTCCAGCCAAGGCCCAGAGGGTAAGTGGACGTGAGGTGGAGACCCCTGGATGCAGGTCCCTGGGGGCCTGGTGGGGGCTATGCCTGGACCAGCACCCAAGTACCAGGGGCCTGACCCCTGCACGGTGACCCTTGGCCTCTGTGAAGTTGTCGGGAAAGGGTCCGGGGGCGGCCAGGACGGAATGGCATATCATCCCCCAGAGGCATCTCCTCCGCCTGCCCTGCGCCATGAGCCAGCAGGTCTCCTGGACGTGTGGTCGGCAGTTCCAGAGATGTTTTTGTACTTAATTCACAGTTTCCAAGGGCTAATCTCCGTGGGGTTTCTCATGTTGACTATAAGTCAGTACACCTTATTCCATAATTCCTTTATCTTACCCAAATAAAGACAACAAATAGTGACTCCCTCACAAATTCACACCTTTCCTGACAGAAAAATGGTGATAACATTGAATGGACCCGTTTATCAGCTCCTGTTTCCATACCAGCGTTTGGAAGGATAAACAATGATATAAACAGTTACTTAAGAGAAGGGTTCACTAGCCCCGAGGGCCAGGACGAGGCTGACCAGATCCACCGGGACAAGAAAGAAGACCAGGGAGGAAAAAAACCTGAGAAAGCGGAATCAAGTGAAACCCAAAGGAAAGAAAGCTATAGTTACCTTTTAAAAGAATTCTTCCATTTTAGCTTCTTTCGGCAGCCAAAGGGGACCGAGGTTTTCTTGGCTTGTCCAGGCAATGACTGGCCTCGGTCCCTCCAATCCGCCCCCTCCCCGACCCCAGCCAGCATCCTGCAGACCCCCGGGGCAAGTGAGGGAGGCTGGAGGCCTTTCAGCTGGAGGTCGTCAGTGTTGGGCCAGCTACTTCCTGAAATTACTATGGTTTTTCTCCCAAAGAATCATCTATGTTGGAAATATCAAATATGGCAGATCTCCTCCCTAAAAAGGAATAAAGGGCAGGTTTAGTTGCGCATGTGTGATTTTTTTTTTTTTTTTCTCCTCTGGTGCCTGAAATAAAAGCAAGTTGCCCGAAGGAAGTGTAATGAGGGAGGGAGGGAGGGGAAAAGGTGAAGTCTAAATTCAGACTTTAGATTGCTTATCTTAAGAGACTACAGATAAATAGGCCAGCTTGCACCAGCAAATTAGCCAGTGGACTGTTACTGTTTATTTAAATTTAAGAAAAACAGGCAGAAATGCTGATAACCCTTAAAGCCAGCCCTGGCCTAGGGAGTAGGGCTAGAATCATAGATTCCCGAACTGAATGTTTCCTTAGAGATGATCTGTGTTCTCTCTCCACTTCCCTTTGATAGATTTGAAAACTGGCCTCTGCAGAGTGCCAATAGGACTCTCTAAGGAAGGTTTTTTGGTAATTAAATATAATCTCAAAATCTGTGACACACGCAGAAGATGGATAGTTTGCAGATCTGTCTGTGTTAGGCAAATTTATGTTTGCTGAGACAACTGTCCCTAACAGCAAACACTCCTTGTGTTGACCATCACTCCGGCTGAGCTAAGACCAGCCTATAACATCTGAGCGGCTGCCATCAGGGGCAGTGAACCCAGAAATTCAGAGGCTGAGCTGATATGTGATGTGCTAATTACATGTTTCACGGACTTTGAACTGAAATTTGCTCTTATGACTATTAAATGAAATGACTTTTTGCTAAGGAGAACCAATTTTTAGGGTTGTGGGTCTATTCTTGAAGATGGCTGGGTTGGGTCTCTCATTTTACGTTTGCTCCAAAATCAATGACATCAGACAACCTTGACCTTGACACTGAAGCCATTGACTCTTCATAGTCGGCTGTGACTTCAGGGCCGTTGGGTCCGACTCCACCTCAAGCAGAAACGTGTCAGGCTATTCCTGCCTCGCCAGCCAGCCTCCTTCTGGACCCTCATGAAGGAAGGTGCTGGGTCGACCCCGTTTTTCTGCAGATCTTTCTTATTTGAATCAATCCCTGCCTCCCCGCTTCTCCCCCCGCCCCGCCACTCTCTGAGCCTTTGATGTTGGGAGCCTTCGCCTGTGGGCCCAGCCTTTCCACACCACCCCCTCGCCAGCTTGGCCGCGCCCGGCGTGCTCAGCTGTTTGTGCCTCGCTGGTTCTCAGACCCTCTTCCCCGTGGGCCCCGGGGGAGGCCTCTGGAGCCAGTCTGACCCACGAAGAGCAAAGCAGAACCCCCTACCTTAGCTCCCGGGACCGAATTCTGCCATCTGGGCAACAGCTCTGACACTGAGAAAGGGTCGGGATGGTGTGTGCGACCGAGGCTTGAAATCATTTCGCCGTCCAGCTTTGAGGAAGCCTGGCTGTTTCCCCGCCCCGTTCCGTCTCACCTGTGGCCCAGCCCAGGCTGCCCCGGAGCTGGGGGTTGAGGCTGCAGCCGCTCCGGCCCTGCACCTGCCCCGAGGCTTCTGGCAGCCTCACTTCTGTAAAATTCGATGGTAGAATCCTCAGAACCTGAGCCAGGAGAGGGTTTTCCTTCTACTTTCCCCTCTCGAGGCCCCTGACCCACTCCGCCTTCTTCCTGCCGAGAAGGGAAGACAAGTCACACACAGATGACAAACGAAGGGAATTCTCGGCTCTTGAATTTCAAAAGCCTGGACTCTGACGTAAGACTAAGGGCGAGCCTTGGCTGACTTATCGAGCTTGGGGACGCGACGGTGAGGACAGGTGGGCCCCCGCACCGGGGGGGGGGTCCCTTCTCAGGGACCTCTCGCTCGCGGGGCCGCTGGTGGTGGCCTGGACGGCTACAGAGAAAGTCCTGGTGAAGAACCTCAGGGTTCCCAGAACCGAGTGGGCGCAGGAAGAGCCCTACGGAGTGGTCTGGTCTGGAGCTAGGGGACATTTGCTGGGCGCCTGGACATGGCATGGTGTGGCCCAGAGGGCAGATGGGAGGAGGTCATAATCTGGGACAGCAGTGGCCTTCCTGGACCAGCGACCGGAGGGGAGAGGAGCGTTCTGCAGGACCGAGCGCGGACGGACCCGAGGCCAGGCGGCCCTTGGCTACCTCCCTCCCTCCTGTGCAGCTCTGGGGACACTTGAGTCGGTCCAGCGGGTTCCCATCGCTCTGGAACGGGGCCCGCCAGCGACGGCAGCTCACTTTCAAAACAAGAAAGTGGCTTCTTACGCACCAGATTTCGAACGGAGACTAATGCCCGCCACGTACTTGGTGATAAACAGCCTCTCGTCCTGAGTTAAAATGTCCATCGTGCGGAGGAGTTCGACAGGAAACGCCATCACCCCACCAAGCAGCAGGCTGCGAACCGTTCCTGCAGAGCCGAGTCCCGTGCGTCAGGGGGAATGACAGGCGATGAGAGGCTGAGAAAGAATACGTAACGTTCATTCATTCATTCATTCAGCAGACACTTACCAGCGTCCGCGATGCCGGGAAACACAGTCATGCGCAAAGCAGGCGAGGTTGCTCCCTGGCAGGGCGCGGACACCTTGTCCTATTAGGGTGTAACCACGTCCCAGGGAGGAAAGTCTACCCGACCGCACGGTCAGTGGCGCCGAGCGAACAGGCCTAAGTGTTTCTGTCTGTGTTTACCGTGGACCTTTCACTGGGCTGTGCCCACACCCATCACTCCTAAGGAATGGGGTGGATCGCTGATTATACTTGATATTCTAAGCGTTTTTCTTGCATGGCTCCTGCTGTGGATTTCCTGCAGGTGTGTCGTATTTCCAATTGAGTTTACAAAAGCATTAACGATCATATGTTCTCATGGGCAGGCCTAAAATATATATTGTCATTGTTTTTTAAAGGCTGTGGGAATAGGTACAGTGACATGTTAAATTGCCTTTATGTTAGGTGTGGCAGGGCTGAGCTCTTCTTGAATAACAGCTTTGTTGAGACATAATTCACAAGCCCTACACTTCACCTATTTAAAGCGTACAACTCACCGCGTTTAGTACTTTCACAGCTGTGCGGCTGTCAACACAATGGGATTTAGAATGTGTTCATCACCCCAAAGCCACTGGCATTCACTCTCATTTTCTCCCACCCACCTCCTGCCCTTGGCAACCACGGGTCTGCTTTCTGCCTCCATAGATTTGTCTGTTCTGGACACTTCATGCAAATGGCATCATACGAATAGATCTTGTGTGACTGGCTTCTTTCACTGAGCATACTCTCTTCAAGTTTTATCAGTACTTTATTCCTTTTTACAGCCAAGTAGTATTTCACTCTATTGGATAGACCACATTTCACTTATCCATTCAGCAGCTGATGGACATTTGGGTTGTTTCCACTCTGACGATTGTGAATAATGCTGCTGTGAACGTTTGTCTACAATTTTTTGTGGACACAGGTTTTCATTTCTCTTGGGCATATACCTAGGAATGCAATGGCTGGGTCATATGGTAATTCTATGTTTAACCTTTTGAGGAGCTTCTAGACTACTTTTCAGAGCAGACGCACCGTTTTACATTCCCACCAGCAAAGTACAACGTTCTAGCTTCTCCACAACCTCACCTCACCAGCACCTGCTGTTGTCTGTCATTGTGATCACAGCCATCGGACAGCGTGTGAGGGGATCTCACTGTGCTTTGGGTTTGCATCTCCCTGATGACCAATGATGTGGAGCACCTTTTCATGTGTTTATTGGCCATTTGTAAATCTTTGGAGAAATGTCTATTCACGTGCTTCGCCCATTTATAAATCGGGTTATTTACCTTTTTATTACTGAGTTGCAAGTGTTCTTTATATATTCTAGATACAAGTCCCTCATCAGATAAACGCTTTGCAAATATTTTCTTCTATTCTGTGGGTGTCTTTTGAACCATAAAAAGTTTTAAATTTTAATCAAGTCTAATTTACATCTTTTCTCTCTTGGTGCTTCAGGACACAACTTCTTGATCTTAAACAAATAAACATTTTTGAATACCAGTTATCTCTAGAGAGATGATACTACGATTTTTTTAATGTGATGTTGAACGTGAAAGCACTTTTTAAGTTTTTAGCTGACAGGTGAAAGATTATGGTTATTTGAGAACAAAATGTTTATCGCATTACTGACACAAAATGATGGCTCTCTTTCTACTAAATGTCAGACCTACCTTCACTGACGGGATCGTTCATAAAAGTCCTTTATGGCAATGTATGCGCATGTGTGTTAGAATATTTCTGTCATGTTATCACGCAGGAAACGGTGGCTTCGGTATCCTTTATTGGTAAAGTTACAGTTTCTCTCTGTTAACTTTGTTTTGAGTCTGACCCTGGAGAGGGCCCAGGGCCCTGTGAACACACAGGAGATCTTCCTGGGCTGTTTGGAGACTATTTGCAAGGAGCTCTCAGGAGGTCAGCTTTCCTTTTCTGAACTGACCAAAGAATAAGGTA
The DNA here is from genome assembly GCF_028021215.1 of Eschrichtius robustus. NCBI lineage: Eukaryota > Metazoa > Chordata > Mammalia > Artiodactyla > Eschrichtiidae > Eschrichtius > Eschrichtius robustus. The sequence continues at coordinate 108,170,064 of NC_090835.1, read as the reverse complement.
AAGCAAACTTTGAAAACCTTTCGGGGAGAAGAAAACCATAAAGCCTGTCAGCTCTGGGCAGCCAAGGGCTCCCTGGCAGAGCTGGAGAGACAGGCCTGGCCCCGGGGCTGGGACTCAGCTGTGCCTGAGACTGGCTGGGGTGACGCTTCTTTTCTCCTTGGCAAGACCAAAGGTTCCGAGACTTGGTACCTGTGGACATTGATCAAATTGCAGAACAAATTAGGCCAGCCCAAAGTTCCCAGATTCACTAGTATCATCATTTTTTTTGAATGGATCTGGTTATTAAAAGTGAAAAGAGAAATGAGCAAGTTCAAATTCACAAGTGAAGCTTCTGTCTCATCCACCTGTTATGGGCTGAATTGTGTCCCCTCGAAGCTCGCGTGTTGAAGCCTGACCCCCCAGGACCGCATAAGGTGAGGTGATGTATTTGGAGAGAGGGTCTTTAAAGAGGTAATTAAGTTAAACGAGGTCACTGGGGTGGGCCCTAACTTAACCTGCCTGGGTCCTTATAAGGAGAGGAAATTAGGACACAGACAGGCACAGAGGGATGACCACATGGGGACACAGGGAGCAGGTAGCCTCTACACGCCCAGGTGAGAGGCCGCAGGAGGGACCACCCTGCCGACACCTTGATCTCAGACTTCCAGCCTCCAGGACTGTGAGAAGATAAATTTCTGCGTTTAAGCTGCGCCTCTGTCTATGGCACTTGCTACAGCTGCCGGAGCAAACTAATGTACCATCTATGTTCACTAACTTCTCTGAAAGGTCTATTCTTTCCCCTTAGAAATGGGGAAAATGTAACAGTTAAGAGAATGCAAATTATCTTGTGTGCATGTGACCATTACTGGTTGCTTCAAGCAGATGTGTATCTTTCCAGCTGACTTTTGCAAAGCAATTACAAATCGCTTTTATTTTTATCTTCATTGATGATCAATAAAACAAGCAGCTGAGGTTGCTAATATTATTAGCTACAGTTCACACAGAGGAAGTGGAGACCCTTTCCTAAGAAATTCGGCCAGAAAGTAGCAGAGAAAGGGCAGCCCCCGTTCTGGGACCCCTTGCCCCTCGCCCGCGGGTCAAGCCTGCGTTCCTGGGACCAGGCTGGTTTGCTTCTGAGAAAGGCACTGCAAGTTGAAATGACATCAGTCCAGTCTAATTTATATTATATGTATAAATATTTTACATTATTTATGTCATAATGGAGGTTACAATATGGACCAAGTGCTGGATTATCAAATTATTACTCAAAAAACAAATATACCATATGTGGTCAGGGCTGAGTTAGGTCCTGTGCAGCGTGCTGTGAAAATGGGCCTAGAGTACCTGCTCTAATAAAACTTCACTTCATTTTTAATATAATCCCCAAGAGAGGGTCTGCGCAGAATGGGGCGGCGGGCCGGAGGTTTTGTGCGAACAGCTGGAGGTGCCCTGGTTTCCAGAGGCTTTGCCCGAGGCTGAGGGCTGGAGCCACCCTTGGGAGAGGCTGGGGACGGGGGATCATCTGACGTCTGGCCCCGGACCCTGTTCTCCCAGGGCCGTTGAGAGGCAGGCGTGCCGCCTGGGGCCCTGGGCAGAGCTGGGGCATGGGGGTCTCTGGCTGAAGCCGGGCTGGTGCAGGGAAGCCTCAGGTGTCCTTTGTTTTCAGGGCAGCCAAAGGGTCAGCAGCAGCCACTGCTTTGGAGTCGGGAGCCACTCCCTGGGGAGAAAGCCAGCACCTGCCCCTGGGGAGCGCCTGATACCTGGACGGAGCCGTGCGCAGCGGGGCCCCTTGCGGGGGGAGGACAAAGTGGTCACCCCAGACCAGATCCCCTTTGCCGAGGGGACAGGGATAGGCTCATGGGGGCCACTTCCCCACAGCCCTGCCGAAGGTGCCCCGTCTCCAGCAGGGAGACCCCGTCACACTGGACGTGAACCGAGATCATCCGCTGGGGTGTCTTTGGCCACCTGTGTCCAGCACCAGTGAAGCAGGAAGAGGTTTTTTGTCTTCTTAAGTCCCTGTCCTGAGCCTGCAGCTGGAGGGAAGGCCACGTGGCGATTTCCGGGAGGAGCTGAGAGCGGGGCGGGTGTGGACAGCGGCCTGGCCTGGGGTCTGCAGGTGGTCCCCAGCACCGTCCGCGACGTCGCCAGGAGGCCCAGCAACTCCTCTGGGCCCTCGAATGGGGAAGGCGACCCCGCGCCATTGAGAGGATGTGATCAGATGGAGACGTGGTCGGTCACGTTGCCCTTTCTGTGTCTTGACAAGAATCTCACAGCAGCCAAGTTAGAAGAGAAACTGAGGGCTTTTGAGTCAACCACAGGCTTCACTCTCTTCTACTCCATTTTAAATATAAGCAAACAAAAAGCAACCAGCAAATGAAAAGCTCCAAAAAACAAAATAGGCTACTTGGTCATTTTTCTAAATTTCCTCCTGCCTGCCTCTCTTATATGCTGCTTTTGTCTATTTTTCTTTCTGTCCATCACCTATCTATATCTATCATCTATCTATCAATCATCTATCATCTATCTCTCTATCTATCTATCATCTATCGTCTATTATCTATCTCTCTATCATCTATGTATCTATCTATCTATCATCTATCTACCTATCATCTATCTATCGATCATCTATCTATCTATTTATCATCTATCTATCATCTATCTATGTATCTATCATCTATCTATCATCTATCTATCTATGTATCTATCTATCATTTATCATCTATCTATCTATCTATCTATCTATCTATCTATCTATCTATCTATCTATCTATCATCTATCTATCTATCTATCTATCTATCTATCTGTCTATCTAAATTTGAGAGGAAGCCAGAGAAACACAGATGTCTCCCTCTCAACCCCACAATTTCAGTGGGAAAACGTCCTGTGAAATTTCCCTGCCTTGGCCTTTGACAGGACTCTGGGCCTGAGACGCATGGCCCAGTGTCTCCTATTTCTCGAGCCTCGATGGATCTGAAACGGGAGAAAGAATGACGGGTCCTGAGAGGCTGTTCACCTGGACTCCAGCTTCTCTGCGGAAAATGAGACCAACTACCCTGACAGATGAGTTTGCTCTGCCCTCAGGATTTCCTGGAGGAGGGGTCTCCCCGGCGGCTCTAGCTTTCTATTTCCCGGGGGTCAGATGCAGCACGTTTTGTCTGTTAGCTTTTTAGTGGTGACGAGCTGGGACTGGGACGAGGACCTCATGGGAGTGACTTCTGAGGTTCACCTTTTACGGTCTTGCTCTGGTCTGGATGCTTCAGGAGTTTATGCAAGGCTGGAGCTTGGTCTTGCTGGGTAGTATTTGGTGCCTGCACCTCGTCCTCAGTGGACAGCCGGTGCCCCTGGCCGTCGGAAGCCGTCACAGACCCACAGGCTGACGCTGGATTCTCATGAGAAAAGAGCCAGAGGGGCAGGAAGTGGGACCTGGGGGAGCCGGTTCTCATGACACGGGCTGGGGCGGACGATGGGATGGGACGGGCCGGGGCGGACGATGGGATGGGACGGGCCGGGGCGGACGATGGGATGGGACGCTCCTTCTCAGCTTCTCAGCTGGCTTTCTTTGATGCTCTTTCTTTCTCCTGACCCTTAGGCCCACCCTCTCCAAGGGGTGGGAAGCAGGATATTTGCACAAAGCCTTTGTTCCACGGGGAGCCCTTGCTCCTTCTCCAGACAAACTCCCCACCACCACCCCCAGCTCCTTGGGTGCTGGGGCCGTCCTGCGGGAAACCCCTGGGGGCTGAGGCTTTCCTGCCTATGTGCCATCCCAAGGGGAGGGAAAAGAACCCCTTTAACTGATAAAGCCCTATTTGCTTAAAGACATCGCAGCATAGAAGATGAAAACACCTATCGAAGTATCAGTCGTCTTTTCGAGGTTGGCGAGGACAGCGAATCTCTGAACGGAAGGGGGCGCTTGGGGCAGGAGCTGTGGTCCGGGGACTGCAGGGGGCTTGGCCCCAGGGCTCAGGGCCTGGTGGGGGCTGTCCTCTCCGGCTGGCTGAGCAGGGACTTCGGGGACGTGGCGGTTGTCTCCGTGCGGATGGCGAGTGGGTCCTGGGCTCGCTGAGTCCCTCCTCTGCTCCGTGCCCTCCCAGCCCACGCGGCCCGCAGAGGGACGGGCTGCCCATCGTGGGCACCAGCTGGTCACGTGGACCCGGCCAGCTTCCCGATGAGGGGGAAGCAGTATCCCAAGCCCCAGTGCTTGGCCTTTTTCACCAATGGGGCTGTCATCTCTCTAGACTAAACAGTTCCCCTTTGGAGAAACCCCATTTTCTGCCGCCCCGTTCCTTTCCAGACCTTCTTTGCAACGTTATCTCAGCCCAGCCTTGAAGAATTACACAGGCCCTCAGCCCCTGTCCCCTCCTCAGGATGGCCTTTTCTCTGGCAGATGTCCTAAGTCACAGTGGGTTAGTGAGACCCCATTCCAGGACCTTAGAACAGGGCTCTAAATACAAAGCTTCTTCCAGCTTAATTCTAATTGGTTCACACATAGCAGTTCAGGGGGAAATCCATCTCCCTTCTCCTTACCGTAGAGCGCGATTTCTGAAATGGGAGCAGCCTTCTCCCCCCACAGGCTGGTCTGTCGTCAGTGTCTGAAAAGTGGAGGAAAATGGAAAGTGTTCAGAGTACAGTCCACACGACACCATGTGACGTGGGCTGGGACACGAGCTACAGGCTGGTCCGTCCTGCGTCTCCTCCCCGCCCCCTCCCTTCCTATCGTTTAATCCCACACACCAGTGGGGGGCACTTGCTGGCTGCAGGTGGTCCTGGGCCCACAGCTGGGCACTCTGAGCTTGTGTACTGATGGTCCTAACCTGCCCCATGAGGACACCCACACCCTTATGTGACTTGTTGAGGTCGCTATCCGGTTTCCAGAGAAAGCCCTCTTTCCTGAAGGACCTCATTGTCGTCGTTACATGACGGAAACATAAGAAATGTGGGGCAGGACAGGAATAAAGATGCAGACGTAGAGAACGGACTTGAGGACACGGGGTGGGGGAAGGGGAAGCTGGGACGAAGTGAGAGAGTGGCATGGACATATATACACTACCAAAAGTAAAATAGATAGCTAGTGGGAAGCAGCTGCATACAGCACAGGGAGATCAGCTCGGTGCTTTGTGACCACCTAGAGGGGTGGGATAGGGAGGGTGGGAGGGAGACGCAAGAGGGAGGAGATATGGGGATATATGTATACGTATAGCTGATTCACTTTGTTATACAGCAGCAACTAACACAACAATGCAAAGCAATTATACTCCAATAAAGATGTTAAAAAAAAAAAAAAAAGAAAGAAATGTGGTGAACTTCCTTACAGCAGAGCAAGATTCTTCTCCTGCTCGAAGGCTCCACGGCCACTGGAAGACTGGAAAAGAGCCGTCTGACCCGCAGTGCAGGCCTCAACGCCGCCTGCCGCCCCTTCTCACCTGCAGGAATGTGCCCGCGATGGTCACGTCGCTGCGGAACTGTATGTTCAAGGCAAAGTTTACTCAACTAGATAAACTGGTCGGCCGCAGGGCGGGATGCCTGATCTTGCTAATTTGTTTTAGGTTTATAACTGAATTTACAGCTCCGAGCTTATTGCTGTAGAAAAATCACTAATGGTTATGAACGGCTTTATCTCCTGTAAAACACTATTGATGGCGCTACAGGTGCAGAGCCGGTAAGCTGCAGCCGCAGGCAAGAGATAAGCTTGGCAGAGACTCCTGCTGAAAGAATGTTCTCCGCAGCAAATCCCTACAAAACTGACACAGACTCACAGATTTCAAAAACAAACTTATGGTTACCAAAGGGGAAACGTTGAAGGGGGCATAAATTAGGAGCTTGGGATTAACACACACTCACGACTATATATAAAATAGATAATCAGCAAAGACCTGCTGTACAGCACAGGGACCTCTACTCAATACTCTGTAATAACCTAAAAGGGAAAAGAACCTGAAAAAGAATGAATATATGTATATGTATAACTAAATTCCTTTGCTGTACACCTGACACTAACACAACATTGTAAATCAACTATACTCCAATAAAATTAAAAAAAGAAACACCTACGTTAAAAAAAATAAAGCAAATCCTGTCTCTCTTTCTCTGTTTCCTTTGTGCCTTTCCCCACTCCAGGCTCCAGAAGAGAGAGACAGAAAAGGAAGGCAATGTCTCAACTACCAAGGGTGCAATTTTGCAAAAGCAAAAATGTTTTACTTTCCACCAGGAAAAGAGAAATGCAAGTTAAGAAGCTTGTAGGACAAGAGACACTGATTTAAATATTTTCACCCAAACTAACAAGGGTCTAAAGGAAGGACTTGTCCCTTTTCCTGGTGGAACCGTTCTACTCCCAGAGCAGAGGGTTTTGCTGTCCCAGTCTTATCCTGGGGGTGATGTCAGGGGTGGGGTGAATGGTTGGAGATGACAGGGGCGCGTCACACCTGGATGAGCCCAGGACAGATGTGAGGGGTCCCCAGGCGCCCACCTCAGACCCCAGCATATGTGCAACACATTGTCGAAATGGGACCTGTTTTGATGAACTGGTGACGTGGGCTGGGACGGATTCTGCCTCTAAAGGATCACCCTTTAGGTGATCACAGGGTCTTCAACACAGACACACCCTGGCCTGGGTTCATAAAGCATTATCTTGTCCCAAGGACGTCACTAGACAAGGAGACGGATGAGTGGCTGCTTTGCACGGGACTGAGGGGTTTGTAAGGGTGAGGGGCTTCCGGTGCTGAAACAGGGACAGTCCCAGGCGAGCCAGGACAAGTTGGTCACCCTAAGAGATCACTCATTCTGCTTACTGTAAATTTTTAGGTTATAAAAGGTAAGTGGTGGGTTAAAAATCCTCGTAGAGAACCTGCAGAAGGTGAGAGCGCCTGTGAGACACCCGGGGCCAGAACGCAGGCGTGTCCACCTATTTTAGGCCAACTTACTTACTTTTAGGTCCCCCTCCATCACTCAGTCTTTCATTCCAGTCCTGCATGGTTCGCTCAATGCCCGGTCAGTCGCCTGGCGAGCAGAGCAGTCGGGCCCCGAACTCGGCCCCCAGGGAAGGGTTGTCTTCGCGAGTCTTGCTGTTTTTGTCACACACACGACTTTCTTAAATAAGCGGCCTTAGCAGACTTACCTTTACCTACTCGTTGTTGCTTGTTTGTTGGCTTTTTGAACTGTCTGTAGGCAGAGGAGAGGGATTTATTTTGCCAAATAAAATCAAGGAAGGCATCATCTATCCTGGCCAGACAAGGGATCAAAGGTCAGAGACGCGGTTCTAGCTCCTTCTGTGCTGTCACATCGCTGACCCGTTGTCCTATCAATAAAGTGGGGGAAGCGATCACGTCCTCCTTCTCCTCCTGGACAGACTGCGGTTTTCGGAGAAACGACACCTGTGAGCGCAGAAGTGCTTTTGGAATTCTTGCACGTGCATAGCTGTTAAGATTTCATGGAGAGGCTCGAATACAAACTAGACGCTAAAGAATAGGTACGATTTTGTTAAAGATTACTTTTCCTTATAATGAGAATTTTGGAATGCTTGTTTTAGAAATTACAGAAATATAAAAATAAAATCACCTTGTCACCAAACACAGCTGGTTGGAGAGGATTTTTCCCTCTTACTCTTACTTAGACCAAAAGCTGGGCCCAGGACTGGTGGTCAGTGCCACCCCAGGGTGGGCACCCTGGGACTGTGGCCTCGGGCCTCTGCCAGCCCCGCACGCTTCCTCCAGGGGACCAGGCCCTTCAGTTAGCGGGCCGGGTCCTGGGCTGCCAGGGACAGAGCGGGGACTCAGGACAGACAAGACGAGCAGGACTGTCAAGCCAGCAGGCGGGCAGCTGGGTGGGGAGCTCGGCCTCTGCCAGGGCATCGCGGGCAGTGGGCATCGCGGGCAGTGGGCACTGGACGAGGAGGGCCTGCCTCAGCTTGGGAGGCTCTGCTGGGGACCAGTCATCTTTTCCTTCAAGGTGATGTGACTTCAGTATTTCTGAACTCCGGGCCTTCGTCACCCTGAGGACAGAGCAGCTGCCGTTAGTCTCGTCTAATTAAAACCGTTCTGTGCCATTTCGCTCTGAGGGCTCCACTGTGTCCTCCCCACACAGGGGTTGGTCACTGTGCCTCGATCCAGCATGAAGCTTTCTCAATCAGTAGCAGTAATGACAACTCCAAAGTCAATGGCAGCATCAAACAAGGTCGAGTAAGCGCTGCAGAGGTGTTAGGGAGGAAAATAACTACAGTCGTAGCAATATGGCTCAAAGACTCACCTTAGCGGCTGGATGTCACGTAAGCCTTTCTAAAGGGTAGGAAATAAGCGTTGGGGACAGTGGAGGTGGCCTGGCCAGGGGCTTGGGGCGGGGTGGTAAAGCGGAGCTGCCCACAGGCTCCCAGGCCTTTTGCTTCAAGGTCTTGGGTTTAAAGCCACCCAAGGGCTGGTGGTGGAGAATTTTCAGAAGGTCCTAAGTGAGGAAGCAAGGATACCTCCCGACACCATCCCCAGGGAGCTCTGTGAACGCAGGTCCTGCTGCGGAGCAGAAACAACAGGAACGGAAGTCCAGATCACGAGCAAATCTAATCAGAGCTTCGGCTAACGCGTTTGCGTAAGGAGAGGAAGTGGGGCGTGTTGACTTAGCCAACGCCTGCCCTTTCAGGTGGTGCTAATGCCCCAGGGCAAACTTCAGCCCACACCCTGGAAGGGCAAGAAAAGGTACGAACAGGGTCAAGCCCCGTTCCATTCTCTCCGGAACCCACGGGGTCCTGCTCGGGAGTTGGAGTCTCTCACTCCGGGGGCGCGGGGGGTGGGGGTGGGGGTGGGTTGGTAGAATTGCTTGAAATAGTTTCACCCCCAAGGAGGAGGCTGGCCTTGACCTCCCTCCCTCTCTCCACCTTGCATGTCTACACTGACGCGTTCAGTACCACTTGGTGACATGTACATGTGCGCACGCGCCGTGACTGTGTGGACACATTTCTCTCTCTCACACACACACACACACACACACACACACACGGCTGCCCACGCCAGCTCATGCCGGCATCGTAGACAAACGTGACGCAGCGCTGGGACCACATTCAGTTTTCTGCTACAGTGGCTCCTTGAGAATACTTTTAGGCCATGAGAACAATTAACTTTATGTGTTCAAACAGGCTTCCCGTGCACGGGGTTATTCTCGAGAATAAAATAATAACCTCCCCCGCCCCCCCAAATAAGGCCTCTTTCTCTCTTACTTTCTCTTCTGAACTTCTTGAAAATTTAAGTGACTTCATGACCGCGTCTCCTGTGTCTCCAGTGAAGCCGGGAACACGTGGCCCATGCCCCCAGGCCCCGCCACTCCCCACGGGGGTCAGTCCTGGGGAAGCACCAGGGCTTGTGCTGAGTGAAGACTTCTCTGCACAGGAACACGTTATTCTTCGGGAGCCGAGAGGACGTCCGTCTACATGTGTGTTTGTGACAAAATACGCAGAACATAAAGCTCACCACCTGAACGATTTTTAAGTGCACGGCTCAGTGGCATTAGGCACATTCCCAGTGTTGTGCGACCATCCCCACCGTCATCCCCAGAACTCTCCCCATCCTCCCAGACCGCACCTCCGTCCCCATTAAACACGGACTCCCCACCCCCTCCCCCAGCCCCTGGCACCCACCCTCCTGCTCTCTGTCTCTGTGAATCTGATTCCTCCAGGGACCTCACAGACGTGGAACCACCCAGTGTTTCCCCCTTTGTGTCTGGTTTACGTCACTGAGCATCATGCCCTGAAGGTTTGCCCAGGTTGTCGCACGTGTCGGAATTTCCTTCCTTTTCAAGGCTGAGTAATAGTCCCCCGCAGGTGTGGCCACATCTTGTTCATCCGTTCATCCGTCCACTGCCTGCTTTTGTAAAGGAAGTTCCTTTTAGAAAACAGTCATGCCCGTTGGTTCACACATTGTCTGTGGCCAGCAGAGTTGAGAAGTTGTGGGAGAACTTTATGGACGCAAAGCCAAAAATGTTTACTCTCTGGCTTTTTAAAGAAAAAGGAACGTGAATCCCGGTTACAGAGAATACTCTAGAATAAGAAATTGTTTGGGCTGACAAAGCGGCCAATGCTCTGAGGCCTCAGACCGTCAGAACTGGCCCCTCCAGCGCTGCCGTCCACACCGACCAGCTCAGCCAAGTGGCCGTTCTTTACCTTCGACTTGCGTCAGCCCCCTCCCCAGGGGGCCCTGGGTGACCTCCAGGTTGGGGTACAGGCAGCAGCTGCCTGCTTGTAGTGGCTTGAAGAGTTCTTTGCAAGCCCCCCGACCCTCGTTTGTCCCCAGTGCTGTTTCTGAGCCACATGAGAGTGTGTGGTCGGCTACACAGCCGTGCAGGAAGCCTAGATGGTGACCGGAGCAGAGGGGCCGAGCGGGCGGTGTCTCCTTCTCCCCAGCACGTTCGATCATGGTCACGGTCGTCTTTGCTCTACACCTGCAACCCCCACGCCCCTGCCACCGATGCTCCCAGACCTGGACCCAGAGCGAAGCGGGCTGTAAGGCGAGGGGGGGTGTGGCCGTTTGTCCTTGCCGTGCACAGGACTTCCTGTGTGATGGGGGACCCTCCCTGGCATTGCCCGGTACTCATGCCCGTCACAGGGTGCCCGTCTGAGAAGCATTAGTGACAGGCATTCCTAAGCCCAGGTAGGCCCCACTTATGCCTCTGAAAGAACCCCCGGAAGAAAGTTCAATGCTGACTGCCTTAAGGAAAGTTTGCTAGAAACGTGTATTTTTGAAGATACAATTCACGGACGAGGAGTTTTGGTGGAAGTTCCTGCCAATTCAGCCCACAGGACACTTCCTAGGTTAGAAGGAACTTGAACTAGACTCTGAAGGCCAGTGAGTTGCTCCATGGCCACTCATGAGGAAGTAAGTTTTCTGTGTCAGAGGAGAAAACGCCCTTGGGCTGGGAATGGTTGTTGGAAACAAGCTAAATTTCCTATGAAGGGTGTTACTTCTACCATCAATCATTTCTGCGAGCGGCTGTTTCCTTGATGACAAAGCGGCACCGTTTTTACGGCCCCGAGTGAGCTGGTTGCTTGCACACGGTGACACGTCCCCTGCCCGCAGCCTGTCTTCACCCTGCTCATCGGACCTCTGGGGACCTCCGTCTACGGACCGCACTGCTTTTTAAAAGTTTGTTCTCCTTGTGGTTTTGCTGTGTATGAACTCTCTACAAAGCAAACGCAGGCTAGAGCAGTGGCCCCTGATTCCGTCCCCCAGTGGGCGTTGTGCTCCTGAGGGGCCGTGTGCTGTCACCCGGGCACCTTGGACGGGGGACCTGATGGTTACAGTTGACCTGGGAATACGCTGGATCTGCTGTCACAACTGCTAAGGTGCTGAGGCCGAGAAAAAGGGACGTTACTTCCGGTAAGAGGAGCCCTGCTTCTGCTCTTATCCAACTTTGGAAGCAAAAGCCTGCTTCTGGCCATCCAGCGTCTGTAACAGCCTACTCGGAGGTCCCTGCATTTCAGGCCATTTCCGTGGGGCGCTGGGGTGTCGTGTGTCACTTGCGATCTCTGAGCCCAGGGCCCATCCGTGTGATTGGAAAGAGAAGGAGGACTTTATGACTTATCTTTACCTTTGGGGCTCTGGTGAGCACTTCGGAAGCGCCAGGGTTTTATCAAGTGCCCGAGCTAGGCAAAGGGCTGGCAGAGGACGGCTCTCAGGCCAAACCCACCTTCCTGCTGTTTTGTAAATACAGTTTTATTGAAACTGAGCCACGCTCATTTATTTACATGTTGTCCACACCGCTTTCCCTTTACCGCGTTCCGCGTGACCTTATGACCTTACGATTCGCAAAGCTCCGGGTACTCACGGTCTGGCCGTGGTGTCCCTCACGGAAGCGCTGGTGCTTCAGGCACACCCGCCCTGCGCCGTGTCTGTGAGCTGGGCTTCCCGCCTGCCGACGGCTCCTCACTGGTTCTGACCAGGAGGGCGAGAGGGCAGCTGCACGGCTGGACGAGGGCAGAGGGTCGTCTCCTCTCCGGGGTCGGAGCTCCTTCAGGAGCAAGGCGGACAGCACCCCTCCCTGGCTGCACCCGACGCGTGGCTTGGGGGCCTGTTGCACCCCAGCCTCCCCAGACCAGCTTCCCCACGCCCCCCGGACACGCCGCCCCTGCCCCCCAGGCAGCGTCCCCTCCTGGGCCTGAGTCCCACCTCTGCAGCCCTTCCCCCTCCCTGAGCGCGCGGGGCCGGTACCTCAAACCTCTCTCCTCTGGTCACATCCGTCACAGCCAGCGAGGAGCTGCTTCCTGCAGTTACTACCTCTCGGTTACCAAGGTTGAGTCCAACACCACAGAACAAAGCCTCTGTGTTAAATCCCCACTGTCCAACGCACTAGTGTGTTTTCAGTTTTCCCGGCTGGACCCTGACAGACGCAGCCGTACCCCAGCTGAAAGCACACACTGAATGGGGAGTCTTGTATGTTATTAGCTTTTTAAGAGCATCTGAGTAACCCAGGCTGCTGTCCACCCTGCAAAGTGCCGGTCAGTTCTGAAAACTACTTGTTTCTAAGCAAAAATATTTTGTTTCCATTTTAGCATATGAACTTGATTTATTAGAGTAAAACATATCAAAACTGGCTAAGAAGAGTCAGGCGGAATGTTTACACTCATAAAATTGAGGTCAATTACTTGCTGAAGAAAGTATCTTTGGCATCATTTAGAAATGTCAGATATAAGTTTGCCTGTTCCTCCCTCCCGTTTTGGTTTGAAAACCAAAATGAGTTTTAATGTAAGTAATCTGATATTAATGGCCTTGACGAACTAATGAGACCTCAGTGTAAGCACAGGCCCTTTATTCTCCGGTGTAAACAGGGGACGGTGAGCGCGTCCCGTGTGTTTATCTTATGCCCCGTAGACAGTCACCACGACGGGTGTGGAGGCACCCCTGCCCCCGAGCATGCGGTTGCCCACTTACGTGCCCCCCGGCTCCTGTCTGAAGCTGCTGTGCCTTGTGTCTGCACATCCTTGCCGCTTCCTGGGCCTGGTTCCCCCCCTATTCCCATGACTCTGCTGCCCACACCTGTCGGGCCCCCCACCAGGCGGCACTGGGATGATCTGTCAGGAAACGTCTATCCCGCTGGACCATGAACATCTTGAGGCCGGGGTGTTAGTCGGTCGTCCGTGTAAATCGGGGGCCCTCAGAAGCCCCCTGAAGGTTTGGGGATGAAGCGCTGGGCAGGGGGTCTTTAGCCGGGTCCCCCGCTCGTGTGGGAGGGGTCAGCCCCTGAGCTGTGCGTTGATGGGCCATGAGCTGACGGTCGGCTCTAGGTCCGCCCCCTTAAGCGCACCTGGCGCCCATGCACTGAGACCGCTGGGAGGGAGGCCGAGGATGGACCGCCAGTGGCACCTAGTGTGTGAGCACAGATGCCCTCGTGCGGGGCCGGGACATGGGGGGTGCTGGCGGGTGCCGGCGGGGGGAGTTGAAGCAGCGAGAATGCGCTGGGTCGGCCTCTATTCGCGTCAAACTGGGAGGGTCCAGAGGGTCCTTTTTCTACCCCAACTCACGGGTCCCCAGGAGCCCGCTGGGAGTCTGTCTGAGGGTCAGGAACTGGGGGGAGGACGCCTTTCTCTCTCCTTCAGCTTAAGTGACCGATTATGGAAAGTCCAGCCCTGCCCGGGGCTGTTTTTGAGCTGAGACATGTGCCCTTTCTCGGGGTCCCTCTAGCAGCTGCCTTAATTGCCTCAAGTCTCAGATTCATAATAGAAACTGTTTCCGCAGCAGCTGTTGCGAGGGTCTCACACACTGTTTTAAGGGTTAAGGCTGGTTGAGACGGAGGCTGGTATGACTGATATTTTTACTTATGTTAGCATTTAATTGAAATACTTAGTTTATTGGCACTAGTTAATCCAAGTTGTTTTTTCCCTAGTTAAGGAACATGCCAAAAGCTGTAATTTGATCATTTTTATACGAACCAAAATAGATTTTGGCTTCAGGATGGGAGGAGGGACAAAGATTTTATCCCCTTTCAAAACTGGCCTGACAGTTTTACTACCAAAGTTAACAGAAATAAGAAGAAAGAAATTTCATAGGAAAAAAAAAAGCTGTGAAAAGCCCGAGATGTTTTCACAGAAACCTGCCTGGGGCAGCGGTTCATCATGCTCTGCAGCTCCCCGCGTGGACGGGACCCGCTCCAGACCACCTGATGGTCTCCCTGCTGCAGGCGCCTGCACTTGATGGGGTTGCCGCGGAGGGGTGGAAGCCCGGAGGTAGCCGGGTCAGCAGGGAGGGCGTGGCAGAGCCCCTCCTCCTGTGTCCCCGCCGTGCGTCCTCCGAGGCTGGCGGGGCCTGGTGACATGCCTTTGCCCCCAGCATGCTCCAGACGGGGTGAGTGTTTGATGCCTCCCCCAGTGTGGCCCCCGAAACGGCAACCAGGATCTGGCCCTGAGCCGCAGGCGTGGCCGGGTCCCTCTAACGGCGGCCCAGCCTTCAGTGCTTACCGACCATGTGGCACACGGGCACCGACTGGGCAGGAAGCGGTCAGTGGTGGGAAAGAAAGACACAGTCCCTGCCGCCAAAATATTTACTGCCCAGTTGGACCCACCATACACACACGCATTAAAATTCAGAGAATGATGAGAGTTAAACGACAACCCAAGAGTGTCAGACGAAACGTGCCACCGGGTGCTGCGCAGTTGGCTCAGGTAAACGTCACAGACGCAAGTAGTAAGACTTGAAAGGCAGGAGGTACAAGGTTCTCGGTACCAAACAAGGCTTCGGTGCTAATTTGCGGGCATTTCAGGCTCATGGCGTCCATCCATCACCACCGCCGTCATGGTCCCCATCAGCGTCATCTGCCTGAATGTAATCATATCACCACCAGCAGCCACCCCCCTTAACTGACGTTTCCCCAGATCCCCTCCACAGGCCTGTGCAGGGTGGGAGCAGGCTCAGCGGACGGCGGGATCCCCACACCCACACAGAGGGACCACACGTGGCAGGTGTCCACGTGCTGGCATGGGCTTCGTCTACATCACCTTCGGAACAGACCTGAGTGTGTGAAGTGCTGCTACCTGGGTTCAGATCCTGGCTGATTCCCGGTCCGTCCCATGTGGTCCCTGCACTTGGCAGTGATAAACTATAAAGACCGTAAGATTTCCTTCTTCCCACTCCCGGGGATGTGGCTGATGATAATTATTAAAGAAACAAAGTTGGTGAAGGGCTTGGGAAGCACTTTATAAACACAGAGCACCATGATGCTTGTGGATCCTGGGACTTTATGATTTTTTTTTACATGAGATACAGCAAAAGCTTTAATCAGAATGCCTTCTTACTCTAATGAAAACCACTCAAAAGCGGTCAATTTACTCAGCAAAAAAAGAAGTGCTCCACTCTCCAATGACCACGGCTGCTGAGTGGCGGGGGGGACGGCAGTGCTGGTGGGTGGTCCACACAGCTGCTCCCCACACCGGTGTTCAGGGGCCTGGGGTCGGCGCTGGTTCCCAGCCTGGCCCCTTTCTGCAGGAGGTTTGGGGGTGCAGGTGGACAGATGAGGGGGCCACGAGCAGCCTGGCAGGTAGCTCCGAGCCCATGACGGCCGGCAGCGTCCCTGGGGGGCGACGAACATCTTGGTTGTTCCTGTTTCGCTCCTCATACAGACACTTCTGGGGTCAGGAGTCTGCAGCAAATGTTTCTGCGAGACCAGATTTTTGAATTTTATGCAAAGATGTTTGGAGGTGTTTATGCTGAATTGTCTGAATAAAGCACTTGGACGCCCAGCATTGCCCGAATCTGGTATTATTTTGCTCTAATGTAGGTCCTGGCAGAGAACGTGGTGATGTGATCTGGCCTCGGTCTCCCTTGTTCCCCCCCTGCCCTAGGACTGTCAGCGTCCACGCCTCCCGCCCCTGCATCCTGAGCCCCGGGGCCTCGCGGCTCGGGAAGGACGTGGCTTCTGCCTCTAGGTTTGCTGCGGCCTCTGCCCCCTCCGGTGTCTGCGGGGGGCTGCTCTCCAGGCTGGGCATCCTCGGGCTCCCAGACCAGACAGGAGACTGGTGGGCGGGAAGAGGGGAGCCGGCACTTCTTCCCCCTGCCCCCTCCTGGGCCTCCCTCGAGGCTCCAGCTCCCCTCCCTTCACAGTGGGGTGGCACCCAGGCTGACCAGGCAGCCTCGGTCTGGGGGAGCTTGAGTTGGCCCCGGATTCTGGCTTCTGGCAAAGCAGCTCCACCACCTCCTCCTTTGTCCTGTTTCTGCCTCTGTCTCTCCGGCGTGGCTCTCACAGGCCCGTCACCCCGAACCAATTCCCTGCTTTTCCGTGACGTGAGCTTCGGGCAGCTTAGGGCTGCATCTGCCTTCTTTACCACGGCGTGTCCTGCATGCGGCGACCTGACACAGTCTGCCTGACAGCATTCCCCACACCTGGGCTGCCGGGTGCTCCAGCCCACACACGGGGTCTGGCTGCAGTTTCTGGTGGGGCTGCACCCTTGTTGAGGACGTGGGCACTGCACACGCTGTACCTGTGGTCGTCATGCGCCTGAGTCCCTAGACCTCCCCTCTCCCCAAGCCGGATAAACGGTGGGTCCTGGGCTCTTTCGCCCTCCTCACCCCAGAGGAGAAAAGGGCAGGGAGGAGCGTATGGCAGGTTAGGGGGCCCTCAAAATGTGCAGGAATGAGACTTCCCAGGCCCAGCGTCCGCCAGCCTCGGTCCCCGTAGAGGACGCCCAGGCTCCGTCCGCCAGCTGCTGCTCGGAGCCGTGCAGGCAGCGTTGCCAGAGGAGATCGGTGGGCGTCTGGGGACCGAGGGGACCCTGAGGAGAGCGATGAAGTGTTTCTTGTACTGGAGATGCAGCTTGTCTCCCCCCACTCCCATTTTGATCTCTCTGTAACTGAATTCATTCTTTCATGCGTGTACGCAATGGAGAAGTTGCGGGGGTTTTTCCTAAAAAGCTGTCATTAAATCGATGAGGCCTCTTACGCTTGCTGTCCTTTAGATTCAGGGACATCTTACCTTGTGTCTCTCACACCCGACAGGTCTGCCTCAGGAAGCCTTACCTGGTCCCGTCGAGAAGCCCGGGATCGGTGGGCACGAAGGCCCCTTGCGTTGTCAGGCTGCGAGGTCCGGTTGTTCGCGGGAAGCAAAGCCAGGCTCTCTGTCCTGCAGGCCCGCCCGGGCTCGGCAGGCAGGCTGGGGCATCTCGGCTGGCTGTCTGGATCCCGAGCCTCTGAACACAGGGCTCGTGCGCAGGACCTGGGCAGGCAGGGTCCAGCACGTCACCCACACGCACGGTTCTCCTTTCCTGGGGGCCCCGCAGGGACAGCCGCTCACTTAGTTGTTACAAGTGGAGGCCAGACTTCGGACAGTGCAGTGGGGACCCTTTGTGTTCACCGGGGAAGCCTGGCGGCTACACTGGCCCCATATCAGAGGGGCGGAGGGAGGACGGACTGGCCTTGGCCAAGCGGGTGTGACCGGGTTCTTTCCAGGCTCTGTCACTGAAGGCTGTCGTGCCCTTTGGACGTTCAGCACATCTGAATCCCAGTGATGTATTGAGTACATATCGTATTTAACGTGTGTATTAATAATAATATGTATGTACAGATTTCTAAAGCACATATGCGCGTATGCATGTACGCCTCAGCTCTACCTATGCCGGGAGGGCCTGGGAACAGTGACACTCTGGCAGCAAGAACATCCTGTGTCCAGAGCTTGGATTCCAAACGCGACCCTGCACTTGAAGGCACCGGGGCTCTTCAGAGAAACGGCTGCATCCAGGTTTGGGCAGAGAAAGTACAAGTTGAGTCTGGAGCATTTATTTTGTGCCAGAAAGTACGGAAGTGTTCAAAAAATGATTCTGACGTGTTAAACCATCGTAAGAACCGGCTTGAAGGCACCCGCCGGCCCAGTGGGACATTTGTGCATCAAAACACACAATGATAGCTTGTAACCGTTCAAGCATGAGTTCATACTGATACAAATGAACAAAAGGAGAGATGGGAAAAAGGGAGAGCTACCAGTCTCGAAGTTTTCCCACAAAATACCCATTAATTACTCATCAACTAGCAAGCATACGGTACTTAGTCACTAACTTTCCAGTGGAGAAATCTGGCAGATGCCATCTTAACCAGGGATAAAAGTAATGCCCCCCAAGGTTGGGGGCCCCCAGACACGGAGAACAGCACCTCTTGAATGCACGCACAGCAAGGAAATACCAGCCAAACCCAAATCAAGGAACATTTTTATCAAGTAAAGATCTGTACTTTTCAAACATGTCAAGATCATGAAAGACAAAGAAAGGCTCAGAAACGTTTATGGTCTGAAGGGACCAGCGCTCTGAATCCGCCCGCAGCCCCGGGCCTGTGTGGAGGGGGCCCAGACCCTGGTCGGGCCGTGGCGGTACAACTGGGGAACCCGAGGGGGACTGAAGGTCTGATGGCACCACTGGATCAGTGGGAACTCGACGTTGGTGGTTGCACTGTGGTTACGCAGAAAAATGTCATCATTCGTAGGAAATCCAGTCAAGTAATAAGCACTGGAGTGTCACCTGTGAGGCTCAGCACCGTGCGCGTCAGGAACACGCACGCACGCGGAAGCTCCAGGCGGTGTGGTGAAGTGTAAGGGTCAGGGAGTCTGCGTGCAGCGTGCGTGGAACTTCTCTGCCCCTCCATCTGCGGTCCCTGGACACCACCAGCAGGGATCCCGCAGGGCCCGGGCTGGGCCCAGGGCCTCCTGGTGCAGGAGCCTGACCACTGAGCGCCCAGGATGGGGGACCCTGGGGTGGGAGGCCGGGAGTTGGGCGCCCCCCGCAAGGCAAAGCCAAGCTGTAAAGAGGTGACTATTGTTGAGTTGCTGGTGTCCCTTTTGTTTCATCGCCCAAAAGCAATATTAACCATTTTATGGTGTTACCTGTGCCTCTTTCTTATTACATTCTTCAGGAGCAGCTCTGCTTCGTGCAGGGCACCTGGCCCTGTGGACGTCTGGTCTGTGAACGCTTTCCACGGACCTCCGAGCGGCTCTGGGCCCTCAGCTGCCCAGGCCCCGGTGCCGGGACAGCTGTTTGGCTGACAGATTTGGAACCAGCGCCGGACATGTGCGGGGCAGTAAACAGGAATGAATTTTCCCTAACCTTTATGAGTCAAATATTTATTTCTGGAATATTAACAAAATCAAAAGAATTACGGGGTTCTTTTAATTTTGAGTCAAAACACACTGACGCGCAGCTTTTAAGAAATTTTATTTAATGGGTCATCTTAAATTGAAGCAGAAACAAATTCAGAAATACTGGGATTTCTTGGCCAGTGTGTACAGCACTGAAGCAACGTTTTAAAAAAGTCTTTAATGCTCTGTAAAAGAGGTAATGAAATCCCTCTTTCCATAAACCGTCCATCGGATATTGATGACACCATTAAAACTCCCAAGTATACTGTGGATAGAAAGCTCTTGGGGTGTGCGTGTTGTGTGTGTGCACGTGTGTAAGCTCCCCTGCCCCCTTTCCCTCTCAGAAGCACATGCCCCTGGGTAGGAGGATGGAGGGGTTGCTGTTTTAGTGGAACAGCATGTGTTTTTAGTAACAGACAAAAGGAAACCCACTCTTTCTCTGGGTTGGGGATGAGATGAACTGCAAATCTTCCCAAAGTTTGCAAAGAATTGTTTCTGCACGTGGATTGCGATTACAGAAAGGCAGAAGAAGAACAACAACAAAACCCAAAGTATCAGTCATATTGTCTAGAAACCCTTTACCTCTTCCTCTGGGTTCTGTTGTGATCATGCATCTTGGAGAACTTTGTGTAAAGGTGACGACATACAAAATACCCAGCACCAGCTACATCATTTGCTGGCCCAGAGCAAAATGAAAATTCAGGCCCTCGTTCAAAAGGATTAAGGATTTCAGAACAGGGACATGAGCTTTAAAACAAGCCCGGGGGCCCATTGCTGCTGCCCAGGTCTCACGCCCATGAGGTGGTGCTGAATTGTAAGCCTCCGAAGCAGAGAGTCAGTTAGAAAGCTGAGGTTTCCAGGGTAAATAACAGTCAGTGACCGAGTCCCTGCTGAGCATGAGTTTTAATTTGAGCCTGTTGCCAAGTTCAAGGAAAAATTATTGTCATTATTTTTAAACCAGTAGTTGGAAGTAAAACTTCACAGTTTGAATCAAAGGATTTTGTGGTAAGAAGTTTTCAGAACCTTAATAAGTTTCACAGCTTGTCAAATATAAACCTCTCTCCTCCTTTGTAAAATAGAATTACAGTATTTAAACATTTCAGAGCTGGTAGGGTCCTTAGAAGCTCTCCAAGTTAATGAAATCAGACCCATGTAAATAAAGTGACCAGGAATTTGAATCTGCCACTTTTGACCCAATACTTGACCCTTTCTTCTACATTAAATTCATTTCTGTATTTTTCTCTCATGAGGTGGGTACATGACTCCATAGGAAAAAATAAATCAGTTGAATGGATTGACAGACTCGGTTACAGGGGGCCTGGCTGGGTGTATAAATCACAGCGGCCTGGAAGCATTGCGAGGCTGAGCCCCAGCTTCCCAGCGCCCGGCAGGCTGCACGTGGAAAAGGAGGGAAGTACTGGTGAGCTGTGGACACAGAAAGTCTTACCCACTTATACACCCTGGTGTGAGTGTAAGTGCTCTTCCAGGATCCAGATGCAACTCTGCAACTTGGCAATCCTATTTCTAAATATTTATCTCATGTAAAACCGTGTATATGAGCTCCAGTAAACGTTTGAAAAAGCAGTCATGGTAATATTCTTTGTAAAGATCCCAAACTGGAGACAACAATCCAAAGCTGTATAGAAAATGGATACATACACTTGGGGTATTCATACCCTTTCTCAGCGGTGAGGAAGAATGAAGCACAGCTACCTGAATGGATGTGGATGATGGTGTGAAACATACGTGACATTGGCGGAAAAAGAATTAGGGGAAATGCAAACAGCCTGATGTCTCATGTATCAAGTTATACAAATCTGAACAACGTTGCTTAAGGATACATACATGTAAAGAACATCAAGGAAATGATAAAGGTAAAATCCACGAGAGTGGTTACTTCAGGAAGAGGTTGGGATTCACGCGGTGGGGCTGGCACTCAAGGACGCAGAGGGGAGCAGAGGGGTCTATTTCTGAAGCTGCTGGTGGTGCGATTATTCATTATTTAGCTGCTGGTTTGATTACTCTTGGTGCCTTACTGTACCCCTGCTGGTCATATCTACCATCTGTGTATTTATGTATCTCATCTATCTGTCTATCTATCCATCCATCCATCCATATATTCCTTTCTCAGTGGTGCATATTTCATAAAAAAATGTGTAAAGAATAAACATGGAGGACATTGACTCAAGATGGCAGGTACATACATGTCCTTTTCAGAACATATTTAATAATTATGAACAAGGCATGTGCAGTAAGAACACAATATTAATGTTCTTTTCATCTTTGCAGTTTATTCCTTATCTTACATAACTATCAATTTGAACTTTGGTTTGGCTGTATTTAACTGAAAATTCCACAATAAGTAGCCTACATGAGAAAGGTGTTTATGTTTCTCTCACCTAACAAGAAAGTAGTTCACTGGGGACTTGAGCTGATTCTAAATCCCTGTTCCACCATCCACAGGGTGTGAGCTTTTTCTTCATGCTCACAAGATGGTTGCTAGTACTCACGCCATCACATCCATGTTCCTGGTTCAAAGAAAGAACAGGGCAAAGGGCACAGAGACAAGCTTGTCAAATCCGTTCACTTGTAAAGAGCTTCCCCAGAAGTTTCACCCAATGGCTTTTGCTTACATCTGGTTGGCCACTATAAGCTGCAAGGGAGGCTGGGAAATGCCCTTAATAAAATTGGTCTTGTTAGTAAGAAAAAAGAGGATGCATAATGGGTAGGCAATTAACAGTCCCTACCATGCAAATTTATTGTTTCTGAATGAGAAAGCTGAAATGCAGCTGTAATTCTGAAATTTAAAAAAAATTATTTAGGCTCTTATTGACAAATACAGGGCTGGCATGGTCATAGGTGATTCTGCTTACCAATGTGGTGGAGAAACCATGCTTTTTGTTTTAAGCCCCTGAGATGTGTTTTTATTTTAATTCCTTTGTTTGTTATCAGAGCATTAATTTGACTACATTTAATTTGACTTACATATGAATATATTTGAATTATATTATATGGACATATATTTGAATATATGTGAATTTTATCAGTTTGACTGTATTTGTTGATTTACATGTGATTGATACATTAAACTCCTGTTTATCCAGAGTCAAAATGATCAGAAAGATCAAATACTCATTCAAGAAATATTATATTAGTATCATTTCTAGTTTTTCCCACTTGGTATATATATTTTACGGCACTCTATTTTTAAAATCTCATTCATTGATGTACAGTTAGTACATAGTCTTAGTAAATCAGAATACTTACTCAACTAGTATAAAATATAGTACCATTTTTAGCCGGGTGCTTATGTAATACTTTCAATATGAGAAATAACATATTTCTTTCAAGCCGCTTAAGCTCTCTCTTTCAGATATATCTGAAATAGTAAAGAAAATATTTGGAAAGCAAATTATTCTTCTCTTCTGTGAGTAAAAAAAAAGAAAAATGACTTTTTGTATCAGGAATTGAAAAAAGAGATTTCTTTAATCCTCTGGATTATTTTTCAAAGTTTGGCAATGCAAAATTCCGTGAACACACTGAGAATTCGACGGCCAGATAAACAAAGATCTAACGCGGACCCCCGCCGCTGAGAACAAATTCTTCCAGACGGAGCCGGCCCACGCCCGTCACAGCGGCATCAGCCTATTGTAAGCTCTCCGCAGTGTAGACAAAACAGCCCCCCCGTCCCTCAGATCTGCCCGTGAGTCACCGCCCTGTGCCTGTGACTTCCTTTGAGACAAAACGCGAGGGGCCGCCTTTGAACAGACGCCCCGAGTGCAGTCAACGGGGACGCTGAGCAGGTGGGAGAGGACCCCCTGCAGGGCCACGCCGCGTGTCCCCGCGGAGCCCACCCCCGCGGCCCACGTCACAGCTGAGCACGTGGCCACTTCTGTGGCCCCCATCTTTCTTCTTCCATCTTTCTACACATCCCTCCAGCTCCAGCTGGTTGCACAGATTTCTGCAAAACTCTGAAAACAGGATCGAGGTGCAGTTTCCTGACACCTTAAATGTCTCTTAAAGAAACAAATTAAAACAACAAAAACAAATTTAAAAACATACACCTCTATCGGGCAGCCGAAATAGTTCTCTGAGTGCCCCAGTAATATTTAATGAATGATGAAAACTTCTGTCTGCGTAACAGTCTGCTTTGCTCACTCTCAGGCCTCTGAGAGGCAAGAGGGCCGAGGTTTGGACCAGCTCCCCCGCCCACTGGTCACTTCCGTGAACTTGGGCAGATCACCCGGCCTCTCCAGGTCTCAGCAAATTGGAAGTGTTACCTGCCCTACTTATTACCCCACCATATGGGGGGGGGGGTCACTATTAAGTAAGAAAAAAGAAAAGCCTCTCATAACACTTTATATCAGCTCCCTAGGTGATAAGAACACTCCTTCTGTGGACATGGGGCAGGTCTGGAGGCGATGTGCGGAGGGGCCCCGTGGCCACTTTCCTTCACCTCCAGACCCCCGGAGTTCCCACACAGCAGCCAGGACCTCCCCAGGGCCTCCCCCCTGGCCTCGGAGGACAACTTCCCTCTTTTGGTCAAAGTGGAGAGTCTTTGGGAACTAAGGCTTCCGAGTAAACGTCATTCATCCCTGGCAGGCGCTGGGGCTGCAGTCCTCCAGAGAGAGACGTGCTCCTGGCACCTCTGTGGACAATCCCAGCGGAGCTGCCCTGTGAGTCTCACACGGAGCCCAGACACGCGAGCCTGCGCTGTGGTTGGGCGGCGGGGTGGTGGAAATATGGGAGAGCGAGGTCTCGTGTTTAAAGATGTGGCCTCCGGGAGGACAGGGACGTATCCGTCTGTTCAGTCCTCAGCCCCTCGGGAAGAGACTGGCACGTGGTAGGTGGGGGGTACGCAATACATATTTGTTAACTGAAGAATAAACGACAAAAGTGTGTTTTGATGCACCAAAATAAAGGACTCACAGAACAAAAATTATGCTTCATGGTGAGAGGGCACAGCAGTTGCTGCCCTGAGTTGTGGAGTTTCAGGAGGGGGGAACCTGGGATCCCAGAGGCTCAGCTACCGGCTCCTCTCCAGCCCCGTCCAGAACAAGACACGCTGTCACCTCCAGGCTGGGGGTCCACGCATCACCCGCGCTGTTCACTCCGCGCCCCACACCGCAGGCCTAGAACACTCTTCAGCGGGATCCCAGCTGACCAGGCAGCTTCTCTCCTCATGGGCACAGCCATCTGCATCCTTTCATGACCCACCTCCGCAGGTGACACTCACCTGGCCAGGGCACTAAGCAAGGACCTCCTCCTTAGTATCCATTCCCTGGAAAGTAAGCTCAACTCTGTCACAGCCCTTAGAGGACCAGCAGGCAGGACCTGGTGCTCTCGTTGCTGCCTGAGTTCATCCGAAAACCAGAAGCACATGGCCTGCCAGCAGAGGACAGCAGTGGTCCGAGATCCAGGTGCTGCCCGCCCCCTCCCTTTGGGTCCCACTGACGGCCTTCCCTGCTAGATTTAAAGACTTGCTTTGTCCCCCTCCCAGGGTTCTAATGTGAAGAGATGCTTGTTTACTAGATCGTGCTGGGAAATCCCAGAGGAGATCAGTGTGGCCAAGCTGAAGCGGGGCTGTGTTTTCCACGCTTCCAGAATATGCTGGCATCACTGTTATTATCAGCGTCTCACTGAGAAAATAAGTGAAAGGATTTACCGAAAAGGCAGAACAGAAGCAGGTCCTGCGGTGTCTGTGGCTCCGTAACCCAGCTGGGCTCAGAGCTGAGCTCTTTAGTGGAATCTGCTGCTTAGCAAGGACGGTTACTTCCATATCTTACATTACAACGTGCCTCTATGCAGGG